>NC_134271.1:45423863-46050529 GCF_031893055.1 Leptodactylus fuscus | reverse complement strand
TGTTTTCTATTAGCAATATAGGTAATAAATCTATAGGTAAACCCTGAGAATCAGAGTGGGATGGGCAATTTTTGTTGCTCTGGAGTCCATGCCTTGAATTTAAAAAAGTTATGACATTGTCAAACTTCAGATTTAAGGGATTGTCCGACAGGGAAAATATTTTTAAATGGGCCGGGAATGGTTACAGACATAAAAGGTGTGGTAGTCGCCTTAAATCCCCTGCCAGCCCTGTTCTGATTCTTATCGGGTCTCCATTGGTCTCTACTTCTGGTCCCATCTTGATACAAAATGAAGAAAGGGAATGTCTTTCAACCAATCACGGGCCGACTCACTTCAACTCAATAGGCATTTCCAGGTATTTACTTTGTGACAAATTGGGATCCGGAAGCAGAAACCATTAGAGAAACAGCACCAGTCTAAACAGAAGCAGCAGCGCTGTCAATAAAATGAGTACTATTTCAATGTTTTACTCACCCCGAAGCCCACAACTCCTTTAAATAGCACCTTTCACCAACTCCAGTTCCTAGTGCCTATTAATAAACGCTGCTCCACTGATTCCAGTTCTGCTGGAACTTCCCTATAGCTCCACCATACCTAAGCAATCAGTGCAGTTAGTTTTGGTGACTAATATGTTACTCAGAGTCTGTACTGTCAGGTGGGCGGTGACAGGCAGTAGCAGATAAAGGGGGGGGGGGGTGATTCGGAGCTCCAATCAGACGTGGACAATGTCAGAACTTAAAGACAATATCAGGCACGAAGACTAACTGTACTGATTGCTCAGAAATGGTGGGGGCTAGAAAAAAAAAATCAGTAGAGTAGTGCCAAATGATGTAAAAAAAACCTGGACTTGGTGGAGAATGTGAAAGGTTCTATTTAAGTTAGGGCGGGTTCACATCTGCGCCCCAGTCTCCGCTTTCAGTTTCACCGCGGAGACCAGAAGATGCTCACGGGCGGACACTTTGCAAACTTATTCAAATGAAAGGGTTTGAAAAATGACTGCCAGTTTCCGTCTCCTGTCCAGTTTCTTGGGCAGAAGACGGAAACTGAAAGCGGAGACCAGGGCGCAGGTGTGAACCCGTCCTAAGCTGATGCAGCATTATCCACCCACTTTCTACAGAGAGAGGCTTGTTATAGACACTATAGACTACCTCAGCGATAGTAGATGACATGTTTTATAAAAATGGTGACAAAGCCATAGTTGCCATACTGGTAAGGGCTCGTTCACATCAGCGTTTGGGTCTCCGTAGTTCAGGTTTCCGTTTCCTGCCTAAAACAGAGGCAGGAGACGGAAACCTGCAGGAGTCTCTCTCACCCATTCATTTGAATGGGTGAGAGAGATGTCCGGCCGTGAGCGTTTTAGGCTCTCCGCCGCGAAACCGGGTTTTATAATCCGGACACAGAGTCGGACATGCAGTACTCTGTGTCCGGATAAAAAAAAATCTGGTTTAGCGGCGGAGAGCCTAAAACGCTCACCGCCGCTCACGGCCGGACCCGGTCTGTGGTTTCAGTCTTCTGGCATGCAGAAGACGGAAACCACAGAACGGACAGGAGAACGCAGGTGTGAACCTAGCGTCACATACACCATACAACATATTCATAGAAAGATTATTTCAATAAATATAAATAGCATATACCACAGGGTTGCCAATTAGCATGCTGATATTACTATACAGAATGATATTTGATCATCAGTCACCCCTTGTAATGAAATTCAAAGGATTTCATGTCAAAGCCTGGTCTTCTGTGTATCATACACAGTGATGTGAATCATCACATTGTCTATTTGCATCCTTTTGTTTTAATTTGCAGACTGCTGCCTGTGGTCATTCATGCATTTCACAGCTATCTCTTCATTATGTTCTGGGGCAAACTCCCACACATGACACGCCGGGACGTGGAGTTTTACCTGTAAACACATTTAGTTGTATTGTGTGTAATTTCTCACACTGCACCTTCTTCCCATGTGCTGAACGTTACAGATGAGAAGAACGCTGTTGAGATGTATATCGTAAAGGGATAAAAAACAGGCGCTAAGTTGATGTAGTTGAGTAAAGCCATTTTCTTTTCATGCCATGTAATTGGAGATTGTGGAAGTCTCCAATGATATGCCACAACTCAACAAGGTTTACATTGAATCTTTAGGATACTTGGATACCATGAATTAGAATTTGTACTGCTAAAATTGTTTTAAAGGATACATTTGTGGACTGCATAATAGGAGATTCCCCAATAATCTGTTATCGGAGTACGGCCTCATTTTGGTAGAGAATCATGGCTGAGTGCCATGATCTGAACCATAAGCACTGTAGATCCTATAGTGTTCTTATATCACATATGGAATGAGGCATCTAGCTCCAACCATATATACTCCTCAAGGCTGCCTGCTCGGCTATTCTTAGGGAAAGTTCACACGGGGTTTTTTGGTCCAGAACCTCAGGCGGAGGCCGTCGCGCCTAAATGAACGGGCCTTGTAGGGAGGGAGTGTCTTCAGGCGGATGTCACGAGGCAAATCCGCCTGAAAGAATGAGTATCTCGCTTCTTTTTCCGGGAGCCGGAACAAATGCCTCCCGGAAAAAAGAACCGACCAGCTCCCATTGATTTCAATGGAAGCCGTCTTTTTGGTCAGGATTTTGAGGCGGATGCAGCCGTGTGAACTAACCCTTAGAACTCCCATAGAAGTGAATATAAAGAGCCAAACATGAATGGCCACCTCTCCACTCTCACCTGTAAACATGACTTTATAATACTCGGTTAAGAGAAGTATATGGTAAATTTGCCACAGTGTGACCAGCCAGCACACTTCAGTAATACATTGTTATATTATTAAATGTATATTGAACAAAACTGGCATCCTTAAATTTTTTTTGGAACTTTACGGATGGACACATTTTCATAGACATCCAGAAAATGACAACCACTCCCATCTACCACTATGCAGGGAGGTTATGCTAGCTCTATTCTGACAAGAAGCGGATCCAACCCCTAAATGACATTCATATACTCTAATATGAGCATTATATACCCCAAGAAAATAACCCTTGTCCATATGCCCCAAACCTCATATCTCAATTATGAGCCATGACAGATCCATTCTGTAAAGGCGACTCCTGTTCCAGCATAGTCAGTACGATACTGACAATACTTGGACATTCATCTGAATGGCTAGCAGAAAATGCTATCTTTACCCTATAGGGGCTTCTAGCCATCACAACAAATCACGAGTGGTTAAGGCTAGCAAATTGCAATGTCGGCTTTCATTTAAAAAGAGGTTGCATTTCCAAGACACCCCCTTTAAAGGACATGGTAATTCTACAAAAGCAATACACTTTATGAAGTAGCGAGATTCTATGAAGGTGAGATAGCCAAAAGATCTTTTTACTTCAAACAAAATAAAATTGCTCCCCCTAGAGGACAGAACATCAAGTCTTTGTAATATCAAAGCTAGTCACATATTAAGTAAAACATCAAAGATTTGGAGCTTTTACTGATTCACTTCACAACCTTACAATGTTCTGTGTGTCTCAATACACATTTCTCTAACTTTCTCCTGACAATGGAGTCTCTGTATAATGTCAGATTGAAACTGGTTAAGTAGAATCATATGTCAAGAATTTTTATTTGGTATCCATTTACAGAAAAACTGTCCAACAGAGGGCCCTCGGGGGATTTCTCTCTGGGCCTCGGCTTCCCTGGGAAATCCAGTCTCTATTGTACAACTCCCCTATGACATCATCTGTGGTAAAATTGGGCCAAAAAGCAAGTAGAAATATACAGCCCTGAAAGGAGAAAAATCAACAAAACCAAAATGTCCTGGAACACAAGTGAAAAATAGACTTATGCCAGAATCAAATCAGGATCCCCATGGCGGATGAACAGATGAAACTTGGATACTAGTGAAGAGCAAACAGTCAGAATTGCTATGGTGCTTGTTGTCATGCTAATAATCAATGGAGACATCAAATAAGCTGGGCGCTATGCATGAGGGTACCATTCTGGAGCAAAGGATTCCTGATCCGTGGTTTTAACTCTTACCTGTAAAACAAACGGGGCATTTAAAGGTTCCTCCCATTCCTTCAAAGCTGTGTTCAATCAGGTGACACAGGAGCTTCGCCGGAGAGTCAAACATCTGGTTGCACAGCTTGCACTCGTGATTGATTCCTTCCTCTGTAAGGTTCAAATGATGCACACTTGTTAGTGACACAGCAGATTAGGATCTGAAACGCAGCATTACGCTCCAAAGCGCAAACAGTCGGCACTACTTCCCAATCTGTAGTCAGACACCAGATCTCATTATAATTAAAGTTCATCAGACGCAAAGGAAAATTGACATTCAATTCATTGTCTGCACTGGAGCCCTGGCTCTGTCCTGACTACAGTCGAGCATCTTTGTCTTACAGTCTAGGGACCTTCCATCTTTTCCTGCATATTGCAGATCTGTCACACAAGCATTGATACACTCTGTGAATGCTGCAGGCGGCTTTAGCAAACAATTTTCTTCCTTGTTAAGATACATTAGTCAAACCGTGTTGGTTGACAAAACATATATACATTAACAAATATCTATTTGAAACCAGTAAATGTTCTACTTCTCTGTTTGTTCAGTCTTGGATGACCAGTGGGGTCAACTAAGGTCAGAGGGCATTATACCAAACATATTCTAAGCTCGCAGCTAGATGGATAATTCTGCCTTTGTATTCCTGAAATGACCAAGTAGTAAAACCCACCAACTTTATTGTAGCTGTTTTCTTACGACCACTTCTTTCAATGTCACATAATCTAATAATAGGTAATTTATAGCCACCTTTCTGAATGTGAGAGATTCTGGCATCAGGTCCATAAATTATTTCATTACTAGCTAACTGAATAATAGCACGTCACTACGGAGGATTATTAACTCTGAAGACTACGTGCAAGGCACATTGATAATTTTGTGTTATTACATATACATAGTGTTATATATATATATATATATATATATATATATATATATATATATATATACACATACACAAATATGTAAAAATCGCACCTCTATACGTTTCTTTAGACACAAAAATTCTAAAAAATTCTAAAAAAAAAAACCAACATCTACTACAATGTACTAGTATATCTTGATGCATTTATACGGTAAATTTTTCAAAATTATGAAAAATACATAGCATTTTACAGTACCTGTAATATGAATAAGATTTTACTAAATCTGACTCGCATTGCTGCAAAAATTAACTAAAATGCTGTCGTGGTTGCTCACTATATAAAACAATTCCCAATATTTAAGGAACTAAACTAATAAAAAACAAGAAACAGATCCACAAACTTTGAACGCCCTGTTTTCCAGACACTGTACTCTCCAATGTGCAATAATAAAAAGGTAACAGTAATAAAAATAAATATACTACAATATGCAACTTGCATATAAATATACTATAATGATTACACTTACTATAATTATATTCTACTTATGCCATCTACATTCATTCAGAAACACATTTGTAATATATGCCTACAGAAATGTAACTAGAATGATATATTACATGTACACCAGTCGATAGGTAATATTATAATACACAAGTGTATATGTATTTTTTGCATAAATTCTATAATATTAATTTTGATCTAATGTCACTTTTTTGTCCTACTTTTAATGCCAGCTACTATGGCCATTGATCAGCACAGCAGGTTGGCATTGTATTACATCCCAGTCATGACAAGACAATTTGATTTCCAAATGATCTGCAGAATACTAAAGACTTCCCCCTTAACCCTGGGGATCTATATAACTCTCCTACCATTCCATTTTTTTTCTCCCCCAGAAAAAAAAATGAACACAATAAGCATTGTTTTATGGCAGGTATATGATAGAACACACATTTGCACAATCCTCCTAGGTAGACACAACGCATAGATTTGCACTTTCAGAGAGCTTTGTGTAGATGGAAAAAAAAATATCAAACACTTATGTGGACACACATCTCACAAAGGAGGCCTCGTGAATAATGTATGAACACATAGGTGCATATGACATCTTAACACAGCCCTTGTTCTCTTCATGTGACAAGCCAGTGTCAGAGATAATGTGATGTCTGCTTCTCCACACAAGGGTTTATCCTGTGCGTCTATATATTTGTTTTACATTGAATTACTGGCACATGGAGATAATTATATAAAATAATAATTACCGGGGGATAAGATGAGTGGATACATGAAACGGGTTTGATACAAAAATGCTCGAAATAATTAACAAAAATAATAAATAAATAAAAACATTCTTCAAAAGTGATAAATTAGGGGTCAAACTTGCGCCATCTTCGCGTGGTCATCTCCACCCTAGATCGATGATCTATATATATTTCAGCTGTATCGAAATGAGTAAAATAATTCTGTTTAACCCCTTTGCTTTAGATACCGAACAAGTTAAATGTGATCCATTAGCACTGAGTGATGCAAATACGATTATCTTAAAAAAATGAATAGCAGAGTAATAAGCATTCATTTTCCACTTCACTACTCAAAAAAATAATAGGATGTGCTCTTGTTTAAAACAAGCAGGCCTGCTGGATTCTGTCAGGCTGAAACTATGTCAGGCCAAAAGAGGCACAGAGAGAGCTTTGTGCACAAGTATCATGGGGAGATGATAGTATCCTGTAATGTTCTCACTACCTACTTTTGTCTGCAAAAGCATTTGATCCTTGACAGACAACTACTTATTTCCATAACGGTCTGGAAGGGAGGGGGCACGGATACAAATCAGAGCCGATTATGTGAATTCTGAAGGTGAAACCTGGGCGGTGCCTGGAGATGTCAAAGGCAGGAATTTGTATAATTTTTTTTTTGGCACATAATTTAGTGCCTGTTAGAAAGGCATTGACCTCCCCGCACTGACTACACAATACTCATTCTTCAAATGCATCTGACTGGCGTGTACTGCGTACAATACGTTTAGCCAAATCACTGCAATCATTTAGCGAAATATTATTGCAATGAGGGAGAATAGATCGTGAATTGGCATACTGTAGGAGCTGCTGCAAAATTGGTAAATTCTGCATAGGCATTGATTGACATTACCTGGAAATCTGAATGGGTTAAAAAAAAAAAAAAAAAAAAAAGTAACATTTTATTTTCTGATTTTTAGGCAATCAAATCTGTCACGAGGCACAGATGCATTGAACAATTCTTACAATTTGCGAGCTGTGTCAATTACAGCAACCTCCTGGTGGGCATGCAATGTAATTAATAATAAGTATTTAGCTGATGCATCAATTGCTTTTCTAATTGTGCCAATCTACAGCTTGCTAATGGCTGTAAATGTAGAAATGAGCAAGCACATATATGCTCAGAAGGATTGTCGCTGGTGCGCCCCTGTCATTAGGCTGTAACTTGAGACGCTGTACTAATTCTCTATAGCATCTTATTTGGATTCTTTACATTAACAAATCTCCTTGCAGCACAATGCCGGGTTGCTGTGTGGCCTAATGGAAGCAACCAGAAGCTCACAGACATGACGGTAGATCACTGGCTACTGTTACGTACGGTATACGTAAAATACAAAGTACCAGAACCACCATGATGAGGGGATTATACATGTAACTTACATATATACTAATACAATTCAGTTGTATTCTGTCACAACCAAAGGCGTTTTGTATTTGTATTGTTTTGCATTTTTCTTTTATTATTTACACGGCCTGAAAATATTCCACAATACAATAAATTTTACTCCGATTGGTTCTCCATAATCTACATTTCCTAATCTCAAGGACATGATAAAACACACATCATAAAAAGATGATTAAACAAGTTTCTGTGGGACAGGCCCAGGCAAACCAGAGAGATGACGCTGATAGGATCTAAGCTCAGGACCCCAGAATAGAAAAGCTAACCACGAATTATAGGTGCAATGCAGTGGTTTGCGGTTCATAGGTCATCTGACGTGCCCTCGCCCTGCCCATATCCAAAGGTCATCACGCCACACAATGAGATACTTGACACTTGCAATATCTGTGCAGACGTCTATCAGAATAAAGAGCAGGAAATGGAAACGGTGACTTACTAATGCTGAAAAATGGCTACTTGTTTGTTTCACAGATATGTCATATTTAACAACATCTACCCACAAACCCATATCGGAAAGTTACAGTCAACAAAAGCCTTAACTTGTGCGGCAGGATGTATACTGTTAATGCAGAGAGCTAATAGAAGTACATTACATGACAGTATGGGATTCCTAGTGCGTTGTATTGCTATACTGTGTTTGGAAAGACCTTTCTCTCCCTGTTTATTTCTGTATCACCAAATCCTTTGCCTGCCCTATATTTCTGTTCCTACCTACTTTCTAATTAATCCATGAGGAAAACACGAAGCTCCCTTTATTCATTTCCCGGGAGGTTGTGCTCCGATGTGTGTCAGGCAAAAACGGGACTATCCACTAGCTCCTGGGGGCTCCGAAGGCACAAATGAGGTCTCCGAGTCCTACCTTGACACAGAGGGGACAGAGATGCTTATCAAAACAGCTCTCTGACAATGAGGCACACTGGGGTTCTCAAAGGCTTGGGATTGATGGTACGGACAGTGAGTTTATCACCTAGGGAGCCTTCCTAAAGTCTCCAGGGTTTGCATTAGGTCAGTTGCTATGGAAACACTGAAAGAACTCAACCTTGTAACTGACCCTTCTCTCTTTTTTTTTTTCTATCCATGGGCCACTTGGGGCCACAGCTAGAATTCAGGCGAAAAATAATCTGGTCATAGTTTGAAAAAAATAAAGGGTGTTATAGGGTGAAAGTGGACAAAGCAGGGCTAATACCAACTACGTACGGAGGAGGAACGCAAATCTACGTCTCCAGGGGGTGTGCATAAAAACCGAGGTTCAACCTACAAATCTGTAACACACATATCCTGCAGTTTGATACAAATTAACCTCTGTGAAGAGCAACCTGCAAAAAAAAGATCTTAGATATAGTGACTGACAGCAGAAGGAGAACAAAAACATTAACAGGATTTATCTGAATAGCAGTCAGACGGGCTTTTCAACACGGCTGATAAACAACACGCCGATAAAACATTTATCCTTATACTATATTTTCTGGCATGTCGCCATGCTATCAAAAGTCTATATGTGAGACATATATTGGAAAATTCTCTCAATGTATAGATTCTGAATATTCAAGCCAAGGGTCTCGGTGTGACACATCTACCACTTGATCACAAGAGATGACATCAACATACTTAAGATCAATGAGGTCTGTAGGATATATTATATTGACTGTTTAGGCATCATAGAAAACTTGAAGGGGCATATTTATGAAGACTGGCATATTGAATGCTAGTCTTCATAACCCTGGCATTAGTGGGAGAGCTACCTGCTTTCTGACTAGCCACCGGGCAGATTTCTTTGATCATTTGCACCAGAGGCCTGGCGTTAATGATAGTACATATACAGCCACCACAACCTATTGTCACAATTGGCGTTTGCAAAATCACATACCCGAGCAAATAATCAATATGCGACTATGACGTCAACCATCACGAAGCAGCATTATTAAAGTCAGGTACCAAAATGATTAAGAGAATATTGTAAAAGCTAGAAAAATACTGGCAAAGCTAAGAATCATTATGACAAGCTTTTCTACAACATGTCACCTATTGAATTTAGACATGGACAAAATTATGTTGCCCAAGTTAGCAAGAATAAAAAGCAGGAGTCATTTCTTGTGAAATCCTGCGGAGTTTGTTTCTTTGCCTCAGCACACTACCAATGACATCCTCCTCCTTGGCTGTTTTTGTCAGTGCTACGTTTGGTCTGACAACAGATAATTGTCAGCGTCTCTTGCTCTGTGCATCTGGAGACTTGCTAGTGGAGATATTTTCTGGAGGTTTGGCTGGATTTGACAGGATCAGAGCCTCCTTTTGAGTTTTGGAACAGTAGGTGGCAGGATCTCACTGATCCTCTGTGACAAGCACTCGTTTTGTTGTGCCAGTTACGCAACTCGACAGTGATGCCCTTTTTAAAGCCACCATTAGCCACAAAAATAGCAACCCGTTCATTTCCCTTAGGGGCCCAGGTGCACAGAATGAGGACGATACCAGTGCGGTTCATACATGGCCATTCAAGGACAAAACAATAGATGCTAGTACTGAACATAAACAAAGAGATTTTTTTTGCAGGCTAAATATATGTACTGCACCAGGGAGTCCCTTGATAAAATACAGTTTCCTGCCTGGATAGTGAATCATATATGAAATGCCGAGAAATGAAAAAATGCAGGATGTGTGCTTTGAAGTCCTCTGGGACAGCAAGGTCTACAAGCAACTGGTCAGTGCACAGTGCTGTGTTTTAATATCATTTTGGTTGCAGCTTCCTTTCCTTCACTAGGTGGGTTATATACAGTATATCATTTGTAACATAGCGTTTGCAGGTAAAGCGACATCTAAGGCTCATGAGCACCGCATAACTGTGTGCATGGACATTGTACATGTGTGTTACAAAGTTATAGGCATAAAATATCCCATTCACGTAATGCTTCATATAGTATCTTTACGAAGAAAACAAAAAGTCTGTGGGACACAGAGGAACAGTATGTACCCATAATAGATCCAAGCATAAAACAAAAAATAATCCAGTAATCTGTGTAGTCACGAATCATTAATATGTATATGAGACTTTAGGAGATCACATATACAGTAATGTAAAAATATTGTCTATAATAAAGTAACAAATTATGCCATGAAGTGTCAACTATATTTTTACTTAAAATGCACTAGAAGAAATATAAACATGCTATACCCAGAATTTATGGTGCAGCAATAAATCTGTGCCAAATAGATAAGATAAAATGTATAGTATACATACAAAGGTAGATTTCTCAGTTTGTGTCTGTGAGGGTGCAAGTAGTCAGTTTAACTATGATGCAACAAAAGCAAATGACTCTAGAGCTTATAGGAGCATATAAAACAGTAACACTATTGTGTGTGTTTGTGTCTGTATATATGCTTAAAGGGGTTGTCCAGGAATTAGAGAGAACTCTGGGGCAGCCAGGCTGGTTGTCAAACAATTTAGGCCAGGGCCCCATGGGCCGGAAATACCGCGATTTGCCCGCAGTGGAAACGCCGAGGGAAAAAACGCAGCATTGTACAGTAACTGCAAAGTGGATGAGATTCACGTGAATCCCATGCCCACTTTGCGGTAAAATTCGATTTTGGAAATCACAGCATGTTAATTATATCTACGGGAATGCTCACGGCGTTCCCGTAGATATAATGGTAACAGAAAGTCCGTGGAGACAACCTCCGTGAACTTTCTGTTCAAAGCGCTGCTGGAAGAACCGCAATGCGGTAGGGCTGGGTTCACATGGGGTATTTTGGGTCAGATTTTGATGTGGAATCTGCATCAGAATCCAGCTCAAAAAACCGCCTCCCATTGAATTCAATGGGGTCCTTTTTCCGTGAGCAGGAACAAACTTTTCTTGCCCTTTTTTTTCCGTGGACTCCCTCCCTCCCAGGCCGATTCATTTGGGCTTAATCCGGAGCGGAATACCGTGACTGGATGCCGATGCAGTGTATGCTGGTGGAGTCATGGAATGGAATCTTAGGCGGCCTCCCTCTCAAAATCCGGTCCAGAAAACTCTGTGTGAACCCAGCCTTAAGGCTCACAATATGGCAGAGACTTATCAGTGACCTCAGCAGTTGCTGGAGAGGGAAGAGTGACGTCACTCACTTACATCACTGGTTCCTTTCCACGGACCACTGATCGTCTCAGCAGTCATGTGATCTTACTGCTTCAGATCCAACAAGTCCAATGGGGAGAATGCTTTTTATTTTATTTATTTTTACAGTGACCCCGACCACCCCAGAGTCTTCTGTAATTCATGGACTGCCCCTTTAAGACCTGCCAAGTATTTGAAAGATTTCCTTTATTTATTTCAGCAAGCCATGTTACATGGCCATGTTCTTTATTATTGGACTAGTCTCCACTAGCAGTGTTGCTTTAAGAGAATATATCCGGCACCACCACACGAGGGCACATGGCCGGCTTACAGTATAGTGTAGTAAGAAGCCTTGGCAATAAAATTGTAGCTCCCTATAAATTGGATTGGCACAATCTGATCAAAGTCCTAAAGTAGAAAATAGTAAAGGAAATCATCAGGAATACAAGGACACATGGGAGTTCTCCCCTTTAATAATACACATAGGTAACTGGTTTCCTAATGAACCAATTGCCAATTTAATATCTGTATGATGGCTTCCAGCATATTGCATGTAGTAATGTGAACACCGCCAGAGCAGTGGTTATTGACATAAGGGGCAAACACCTGTCCTGCACATAAACAATATAACATTGTGTCAGACATCAAAAAGAATACAAAAAGCTTGAAGATATCCTGTTGTTATTGGTGATGTTAATTTAGCGCTGAAGTGTACATAAGGGGATGTTTGTAATCAGCTCTCCAATAAACTCACAAATTACTCAAGTATTTTATAAGCTTGTTAAGGAGAAATCACTCCCTCAGCTGGTATATACTAAGTGATGAGGCATTACAGACCTCAAATCACAAAAAAGGGGATGTTCCATTTATTGCACTGAATAATACCTTGTGTCTCTTTAACTGGATTCCAGGGGGGAATAACATAGCGTTTGCTTTGCTGACATCCAGAGTGCTGTCAGAGTTCGGTTTTGACTTTTATATTAAAATGGGCATTGGCGTCTGCGAGGGCAGAAAGGCCGTTCTATGCCTAAACTCAATCCAAGTTGAAGAAGCCTCCTGTCGTTCCGCTGCCTGGTGAGGCATCTGTGGGAGCAAATCCAATTGAGCTAATCTGCATAATGATGAAGCTTTTGGAATTGTGTTCAGCCTCGTACAGACAGGAGAAAATAAAATGCCCTTTGAGCGGCTCAGCAAAAGGCACTGCTTTGACTTTGAAAACGTTCTCGACAGATAGAAATCAGAAAAAAAAATCTAAGGGAAAAATGGGGATGACCCTATTTGTGGAGAAGGAGGAAAAACAGCAACAACCAACTGGTCCTCGTACACATAGACAAGGCACAGCCATGTAGGAATAAAGAGAACACCTTTTGTGGATAATGATAGGGACCTTATACCTTTACTTTCTGTACCAATACAACTACTGGCCCTTACCAAGGCCATATAGCATGTGTTTGTAGTAAACAATCTGGGCACGTAGAAAGCACTGGTAAAATGACATAAGTCTTCCATTTGGAAATTATGGCATAGAATTTCACATTGGGGGTGGACTTTTTCAACCATTTGGTGATATGTAACATCTTTGGCGCACATATGAAACATCTTTTGGTGCCAAAGGTGTGCCACATCCCCAATCCGTAGGACAGGGATGCCTTGGCCTGACAACGGGTGTGAATAATCTATAAGTGATCTATATGTAAATTTCAGTTCTGGTTCACCAACTTGCGTCTGATTTATTAAGAGGCCACCCCCATTATGTGAAGAAAATGTGGAATTGCAGAAATAGGACATATGTCGCTGTCATAGGAATATCGGAAGATAAGATATGTACCAAGGTTTCCCATCATATATGGCAGACTTCCTTCTCAGTGAATTAAAGGGATATTTGAAGAATACGCATTGATGGGACAATTGTCTTCTACATTCAGTAATGCATGCTATCACTTTGCTGTATTTAGGTTATAGGTTTGCTATTGATTTTAAGTTGACTACAAGCTTTTATCTGGCCCCCATTTCTAGTCATGTCTTGGAGATCTGGAGAAAAGCTCCAAAATGTAGAGAAAATGAAAATGCATTACAGATGACAAAGTGATGCACAGCCTTTACTTTGCAAGCATTTCCGTGCACCTTTAATGTCCGCTCTTGTCATCGCTTACAGCTCCTTCCTACATAAAGATAGTATTCCATCACTTTTTTTTACCACTAGGATTAATGCTATAAAATGTCAGTTCCTACAGTGAAATTTATCAACATTATGATATACCATAGAATCTGCCACCACAGACAAATGCGCTACATTAAAAATTTGTCTAGGGTTCCCCGGAGACGTTGGCCTCTGCCATTCCTATAACAGTTTATGTATTTATGCCATTAAATGGAACAGGGTGATAATTATGACGCCCTCCGCCAGTAAACAACACAACCAAATGCATTTCAATGTGATTGATAAAAGGATGAATATTGTTTCTGGTCTACAAGTTGTGAATTATGAGATTTTTTTTTTTTTTTTTTTGGAGGGGGGTGGGAGGGGAAAAATCTAAGCAAATAAGAGTTAGCAGCAGGAAGCTAATAATGTGTCTCCAGCTGTTCTAGTTAACCTGCAAATGTGGCCATCTGCACCTCAGGAGAACAAGGGAAGGAGAGCTGAAGGGAGGGAGAGCTAGAAATACAGTGCACATATCACTCTTTACAGGCAGAACGTGCAGGGCCACTCTATGACCTTGCTTCTAGAACATTCTACCATAAGCAATATTCCAATATGACTTATAGAATTAATAACATATTACAGGTAAGAATATAATTCTGTTTGGTCAGCAATAAAGCCATAGATGTCAAACATAGATGCAGGTATATAGAGCTGGCTTTATACGTACAACGGTTGTAGCCCTCGGTCAAACCAATAAGAAACCAAACTTTTTTGTGGAAAAAAAACTTCAATTCACAAATGTGTATGTGTGCGATTCTCTTGAATTGTAACATGTGCATAGCTTAGAAGTCTTGCTGTTTAATGGGGTTATCCGGTTTCTAAGATTGATGACCTTTCCTTAGGGTAGGCCATCAATATTATATATGCGGTGGGGTCCGTCACCCGGAACCTCTGTAAATCTCCATTACCAAGGCAGTGTGATAGCCGCACTGCTCCCTCACTGCCCAAACTGTAAAGACAAGTGTAGGTGCTGCAGAGCTGCCCCATACATGAAGCCTCGGTTCTGGTGATCTGCAGGGGTCTAGGCTGTCGAATCCCCACAGATCTTAAATTGATGGCCTATCCTAAGTTTCTAATATCATCAATCTTAGAAACCAGATAACTCCTTTAAGTACCATATATGGTATTCTGGTCAAATATGCAAAGGAAATGGCGACTATTACATATGATAGTAATGAAAGTGTAAAAACAATCTAAACCTAAGGTCCCACGTTGCAGAAACACAGTTTTTTTGCTGCAGATTTTGTTGCAGGAATGGCTACAAAAGGAATGGGAGATATATAGGAAGTTATTATACTTCTATCGTCTTCTCAATCCACTTCTGGCATTGGCTTAAAAAAACCACAACAAAATCAGCTGTGTTTCCACAATGTGGGGCCTCAGCCTAAAGCTCCCATATGCCAAAACATTCTCGGCCCCTCAGAGAAGCTACTGCATAGTCACTGACTGGGGCCTCTCCTGTGCCTCAACAAGAAGCTTTCACCACCTCCACCAACTCCAGTTCTTATCCTCTGTTAGTAGGCAATGCGCCACTGATTCTGGAACAATTGGAATTTTGGTACTATTCCGTTATCGGGCCAGCAGCAGCGCATTTCAGCACCAGCTTTCGGGACAGCAGTTCAGTTCAGCAGCGGGAATTACAATGACATCCGAGGACTGCTGGCCCGATGCTTGTGCCCAGTAGCCAGTACATCAATGACCCCCCCTCCATCTCCTCCTCCTTCCAGTGCTGCCCCCCAGCTCTCCTTACATCTACCCCGTACCCTCTCCCCGCCACATGACTAAGCCGATGCTGGCCCGATGATAGAGGCCGTGCTTGTGTGTAGTAGGCAGTACATCGATCGATGCCCTCATCCTCCTCTTCCTTCCAGTGCTGCCCCCCAGCTCTTCTTACATCTGCCCCGTACCCTCTCCCTGTAATAGGCCTCACCGTAAATCTTGAGCAATGAATGCTACTAGATAGCCGCCGGACGCTGCAGAAAGTTTGTCCCTCCGGCTCGCTGTAGCTCACCGTTCCTATAGTCGGCGTGTTTCTTGTCAGGGCCTGGATTGAGCCCCGGTGTCTTTCCTTTCGGTCTCGGTACTAGCGCTGAGGTGAGGCCTAGTCGTGTGGCGGGGAGAGGGTACGGGGAAGATGTAAGGAGAGCTGGGGGGCAGCACTGGCAGGAGGAGAAGGATGGGGGAGGGGGGTCATCGATGTACTGGTTACTGGGCACAAGCATCGGGCCAGCAGTCCTCGGATGTCATTGTAATTCCCGCTGCTGAACTGCTGTCCCGAAAGCTGCTGCTGAACTGCGCTGCTGCTGGCCCGATAACGGAATAGTACCGGAATTTTTTCTCTAGCCCCCACCACTCCCAAGCAATCAGTGCAGTTTGTTTTGTTGCCCTGATATACTACTTAGACTCTATAAGTGGGCAGAAAGAGGGAGTGATTCAGAGCTCCATTCAGTGGTGGGCAGTGTCAGAGCTCAGAATAACACTTGCATAGTCCAACATGAACTCAAATTAAAGGAGTCTGAATGTTTTATAAATGTCTTCAGAAATTCAAAATTGTACCATATTATCCCAAGGTAAAATACATTTATACATGTACATTCGCCTTCAGAGACTTCACAATATGGGCTCTGGTGATACTCTACAGGGCCACAACACCCTTTCAATCCAAACTAACAGATGGTACGGTATCATGCCGTTTCCTCTACACCAAAGGGCTATTTGAAAATAAATAAATAAATAAAATCATGGATACTCTGCACTTACTCCAGCCCTACTACCCAACTGTCCCTTTAGGTTTTTGGTTTGCTACATAAAGGACATGTGTTGTCAAAAAATAGAGGAATTTTTGGTGATTTTTTTCCCAAACATTTTCCATTTCAATAAAATACAATAAAAAAAAAAACATTTTCACTAGTTGGCTCATACTTCATGTTCTGTAGGAGATTTCTTACTAGTAGTCACCTCGTATTGGCATAATATCAGTACAATAACATGTATCATCTACATCTGTCAAGCACATATGGTCCACCATTCTCAATAGGTAAAAGACACCATTTATCTACTCCCCTTCACTGCACAGTGGCCTCTACAATGGTCACAGGCCTATGTGAGGAATAGTATCTCATAGTCCTCAATGAACAACTCCAAGCTCTCGTGTCTATGGTAGAAGCTTAGACAAGATGACATCTCCCAATTGTCAAGCACAGTAAATAGACTAAAAAAGGTGTACAGAAAGTAAAGACTGTAAAAAACAGTAATATGTTTCACTACCTAGTTTTATTTAATAAAAACAGAGATATAAAATTCTCTTTAAAAGCAAAGTCACAGAACAACTAACACTACAAGTTCATAGTAAGGCAGACTCACATCTAATGGAGAAAAACTTGCATGGAATTTCAATGGATTCTGTGGATTTTCCTTCCCATGGTTTTCTCATGTTTAGTTCCCATCCCCCATATGCCAGAAACATACTGATAGATTCATTGTCTACCTTGACTGTGCGTGTGGACATAGGGAAATGAGATGGCAGGCCTCACTGGGGACATGGACTGATGTGTGCGGTTACTAGTGTGTATAGCGCCTTCGAATATTTAGGTCCTGTGTAAATCAATGATGACAAATATAAAATCACAATATAGTGTTAATATATCAATAAACCGATCACATTGCCTCACTAGTAAAGAAATAAAGTTCTTTGAACATCACCTAGGTCCTCAGCTCCACAATAAAGTTAGAAGAGAATAAATGGAAGGTTTACTGTCCTCCTACACTCCGTATATTATCTCCTCCAAATGCCTTCCTGCGCCTTATCTCCAGGCTGTCTCTGTGCAGACGGCCATAACCCTTGGGCTTGTTATTTACTGCATTGCAGATTCATCCACTGAAGTTTTTTTTCCCTCTTCTCCAACCTTCATTTTTATTCGTTTAACACTGTACACAAAAGTCAGCAATCATACTATATATAGAGAGAGGAAAAGGTGCTTATTGAAAAAGATTTGTTCTATCTTCTGACAGTCCCGTGGGGCATAAAAACAGAACAAACTCGCGGTAACAGTCACAGAGCTGAATCCAGCTCCCTTCACTGTCTACAGACTTGTATTAGATATCTGCTATTAGGATGATGGGGACTGTGATTGAGACCAAACCTGATTTATGATCTGGAAACACAAGCAGCCGTCCATCAGTCTTTATTCTTACTGTTCTTTGTAGTGCATATGCCGTATAGTGTGCGTATTGTACATTGTAATGGATAGCTCACATATAGTAGGTTGGAAGAGTGGAGGATATCATGCTAGCATTCCATATATCTTTGTATAGTTCTTTTCCTTATGGAGGATATGTCAGGAGGATCTATCATTGCATCTGACATGCCTCTTACTAAGTAGATAACATATTCCCATTAAATAATTCTGGCGAATCTTTACGTTGTGCCTTTCCACAGTTAGGGTAAGTTCACACAGGGTGTTTTGGATTGGAACCTGGAGGCAGAGGCCGCATCAGGTTCTGATCCAAAACCTGGATAGCCGTGACTGAAAGCTGGTGCACTGCACCGCCATCCAGCTGCGCACTCTGCTCCGGATTAGGCCCAATGAATGGGCCTAGTCCGGAGGAGGGAGTTTCTTTAGGCCGAATTGCGAGGCGACGCGGCCTGAAGAATGAGCATCTTGCTTCTTTTTTGCGGGAGTTGGAAGAAACGGCTCCCGGAAAAAAGACCTGAGCAGCTCCCACTGATTTCAATGGGAGCCGTCTTTTTGGTCAGGGTTTTGATTCGGATACGGCCTCAAAACCCTGACCAAAAAACTCTGCGTGGACTTACCCTTACTCATAGGTGTTACCAGTTGGTGGTGTTACTGTACACAGCCTGACTTTGTCCAGTCAGGACTGACCGTGACACACCCATCTGACAATGGGAACAGGAACACCCAATTGTCAATTTGTTCCTAAATTTGTAGGAGAAATAATAGAGAAACAGCACAATAAGAAAAAGTGTTCTAGAAATTATTAGGAGGGAATTACATCTACTAGAACGTGCACAGAGCTAATAGGACATAGAGTGAATACCAGAACACGGCTACTGTTCATTTTGGGCAGGGGAGGAGTTTTATTTCCCAGAATTCAATATTCCAATAACAGGTGCAAGTGCTGACCCCTCAAACACAAGTCTGTTTTCTCAGCCAATACATTTCAATAAAGAATTATGAAACCTTAAGATTCAAACTACAGGGGAAGATGGAGGTTCTAGCAATACGACCGACACAAGGAAAACTAATAAGAATATCATCATGTCAGAAGCCTGAGATATTAAATATGACATTGTATTATTAGTGCAGCAGACAGGTACGATAGAGAATCTCCTTTAGTTACAAAAGGGTTTTCTTTTTTTTCTCTTAAACAAGTATCATCATGTAAAAATCAATAGGAACAGAGAAGACTTGAAGTCATCTTCTGGCATTTTAGAAAAATACAAAAACCCCAAACCTAGCAAAATGTACAATAAAGAAAAAGCAACATGTCAACTGGAGTCTGATCCTCTTACAGGTTTCAAGCTTAAGTTTTAAAGTTTGGCCGTGTTGCTAGCACTGGCATATGCATGTCAGATCTCCTGTAATCCACGCCAGACTGGCATGGTCACATTACGCCGGGAGGCCTGGCACAACCCTTTTCTATGTCTTTCAATGCCATCTGAGTGAGTTGCAAGACTTGCTTTTTCCAAAGGAAATGTAGAAATTAACCAGTTTTTGGGCACAATGTGTAGAATGTGTCTCAATGCCAGCTTATCACAAACTTATCATCGAACTTTATAATTACATTAATCCCAGGTCTAATGAAAATAGAAGAGAGAATCAATGGCAATAACCTTATAACTAGAAGGATGGAACATGGAACGGAAAATGAAGGGGCTGTCACATGTGGCCAGTATCATGCCCTATTATGGTGGCCACGTAAAACCTTCAAAATTATGTGACCATTGGTCATTGCTGGGCAGCTGGAGTGGAACACAGCTGTAAAGGCTTTATCCGCATTATAAAAAGTTATACAAATATTAATGGATTGTGTAAATGGTGAAGTCCCAGTAGGGACTCACCGCAAGCTCAATACCCACAGAACTGCTAGTACTCCTCTTGCATCGGTGAAATATTTATGAAGTCACACATACCAGTAACAAAAAAAGCAGTAAAACCTTCAGTGACCACTGCAGCAATTGTGCAAAAATAGGGGCAAAAAATGCCACAAAGCCAATTGTGCCTATCAATATGCCACTTGCACAATGCCTCTAGAACCAATAGTGCCATGTAGGGACCTTTACTAGAAACAGAAATATACCAGAAACCAATAAAGTAATACATGATCTGTGCGGGGTTTGGGTCTTATCCTGTGGATAGGATATCAGTTTCAAAAACCAATTTGAGGCCAAACAACCCTTTTAGCTGGAAATTTCTGTGTAGGTATAAAACAGATTGTTTAGAGAAAAGCCATAGAAACCATATCTATATTAATTAATATTTTCATAAAATAAGGAAGTGACTGATCGCATTGGTGTCTGAATGGAGATGGCTCATCTGTTATATGCTAGTCTTTCATAAGTAGGCCATGTCTACACGTCAACATTGAGCTTGGCCATGGCTGTAGAGAAGTCTCACCCGCTTTGGGTTCTGTAATGGACTACAAGTTTTCCAGTCTATATATAATGACACATGGTAGGTGGGAGCCCTGTTACAGATTTTACATTGGGGTCAAGGAGCCTCTAGTTACACCTCCACTTGTGAAAAGCTCGACCTTCCAATGTGAGCTGTACATACACTGAAATAAGAACATACATTGTGTGATCCTGCCATCTTTGTATGAATATTGTGTTACCTTCAGATGGCATTTTAGTTCAGTAATTGTGACACTCACACAAGCCTATACCATAGCTCTCACGTCTTAAAGAGACATGCATCTACAAAGTCAGAATTTTCTTTAAAAAAAAATAAAAATAGATCTATAGGTAAGAGTTGTTATAAGTCTGGTCTTGTCTTGGGGGCATATGGTGACACTTAAGAAAAAAAAAAAGAATCACAGTTGGTATGAGATTTAGATGCCATCACAAAGTAGTAATGACATGCAGGTGTGACTGCTCACTGGGTACACTTTGTAGACTGTAAGAATAGCACGGGCACAGCAGGTGCCAGAATACAAGAGAAGAGAAAATGCCGAAATAAAGAAAACAACTAAAAATAAAGAAAATATTGTGTTCCAACCAAGGATGGTGAGCAGAACGCTATACAAGTAACTACTGCAGAGCTTCCAACACTTCAAGGAAATGTAGCACAGCTATAAAAAAAAAATGGAATAATGCAAGTTATTAATATCTAAACATGTTTTAGAAGTACAAATATAAAGGTCACGGGAAGTGTCAAAAAAGTAAACATACAGGCGGCTTTACAGCTATGTCCCCTGACCTGCACTTGGTCCATTGCTTGCTTGAATTGACAAATCCTCATGTTTGTTCTACTGAATGAACTTGCGCTGATCCAACGTGTATAATGTATGTAACTGACAGGCTGTAATAATAAAACCGCCTTTATAGTGATCAATACTTTCTCCTTTTGCCCAATTTTTGGTTCTTTTTATTCAATGCTTTTCAGCTACTTTAAGAAACAAACATATTACACAATATTAAACCTACACTAATATACTGTGTAAGCAAATGTTTTTTGGTAAGAAAAGAAAAAGTTATTAATTTATTTTTGTCAAACAACAAAATTGAATGAATGAATGAATGAATAATAGCGAAATCTAAATTAAACCAATATTTGGTGTGACCACCATTTGTTGGAGGAGTCCTGAAGATGATGATACGGCCCCCACAGAGCCCTCCAGTCTGTCTGGGATTACATGAACAGCCAGAAGGATTTCAGTAAGCCTACATATACAGAAGACTTGTGCTTAGTTCTCTAAGATGTTTTGACCAACCTCCCCGCCAAGTTCCTTCAAAACTGTGTGCAGGTTTACCTAGAAGAATTGATGCTGTTTTCAAGGCATAGGGCAGTCACACCAAATATTGATGGGATTGTGATTTCACTTGTATCCGCTCACTTCATTTTGGTAACTGAAAAGGTAAAACTATTAACACTTCTATGCTTACTTTACAGCACTTTCCCCACACATGCCTAAAACTTTTACACGGTATTGTACATCTAGTTTTGGCTTTCTCTTCTCCAAACTGCTACGGCAATATAATTACATTGCTTGCTCTGGGGTTGCCATGGTAACTTCTATACTCACTGTTATGTGACATCTACTCAAAAGAGTCCAGTGGTGGGCACCGGACAGGAGGTTCATGTAGTGTTAGGTATTAGAGATGAGCGAACACTGTTTGGATCAGCCGATCCGAACAGCATGCTCCCATAGAAATGAATGGAAGCACCTGTGACGCTGACTTTGCCGGCGGTCGGCCGGCGTCATAGGTGCTTCCATTCATTTCTATGGGAGCGTGCTGTTCGGATCGGCTGATCCAAACAGTGTTCGCTCATCTCTATTAGGTATCAATAACAGGCTCTGGAATTTGACAAAAATCTAACACAGACACTGTTATAATCCCACAATGCCCAACAAGATCAATAACACAATGATTACAAAGGAATCCATTTTATGTATAAGATATTCATTGTCGCATATGTATTAGTGTGCGCCAACCTTTGGCAGGAAGGATCAGCATCACGTCATAGCCAACCTCTTGGTACTTATATGCCTTAAATATCTAGGGTTGGCAAAAGTTAGTTAAACCTGGTAACCATTTCCTAACTGCTGTATAAAAGATGTTGCTAACACACCACATTAATACATTTTGTGAGGAAATCCCAGCAAACATACATAATTGAGAGCAGCGAGTGGGGGGAAAATGGCTCACAACAAATCACTGTCAATATCGCAGAGGAAGAAAACAAATTAAGAGAAATACATTACTTGCAATTACTGCTTCTGCCCACAAGAGAGCACTGCAACCTGAACACTTATTGTCCCTCTTTAATAAATGCCTGGTATCCTTGCAGACTGCTATATAACTCAAAAATTATAATTAAAATGTCTTAGCTCCCGTATTTATAGTAACAGTTAAACTACTGTGCTTTCTCCAAGTCAGAGTCATTTACTTGAGAACAGCACAGTTTATGGTGAACAGATCTTTGAAACTGTACCACTGGGATACGGTACAGCCACATGTAACTCAATATATGTCAACAGCTGTAAAAATATTGGTAGGCGGAAGGGAGCAGAAGAAAAAAAAAATCCATGAAACACTGATCAAGTACCCCAGTCTCTAGCATATGACCATTTTCAAATTCACCCCCTTCACTCTCCCCCTCAAATAATTGGGCAATTTCGGTGCAAGCTATCATAAGAAGCCAAGTTGTCTTTGAGGTTGAATGATCAAAAAGGTTCTAAATGAGAATGATTTCGACGTAGGAGGCCTCACGAGTGACCAAGGCTCTTCTCTGTAGCAGAAGGGTTCGTTCTAATCTTACCAACTGCACGCTTTCGTCAGAGCATATTCCCAGGGAGTTCAGAGCTCCCCAGGGCAAAGCTACAGTAAATTCTGGCTAATCTCCTCAGCATACAAATGAACCCCTGGTAGGAGAGGATGCTGGGCCAAAACAGCTTATATATAGCTCCGGATCTGCCAGGTTTATACATCAGCTAAACAAACAAAATGGTGCTTTATTTCAACATTTTATTATTCAGAATAAACAGCGCTGCAAAAAGAGGCAGAGAAAAGATAAAGTGCACTAAATGACACGTATATACACGTTACCTATAGGCGCAAGCACAAAATATAACACATATCTATACAAATATTATGTATTATATATACACACACACGCATACAAATGTTCAGCCCAAGATGCCATATGTGTGCACACAAAAATGGACTAGTCATTCAATTAAATTCACAGATTTCTCTATATAACATATTGCTTAAATCCAGGGTGATTCTCTTGGCGTCCAGCCCATAGACACCAGGGGCTAGATAACATTTATATGCACTTCTGATAATTGCAATGGAAAAGCCCTTGGAATTCAAACATGAGCACCTATTGGTGTGGTAATAAAGAGAAGCAATGCTTTGCATATAAATCATGACAGATAGGATTAGTCCAACCAGCTGTGCATTATTAGGGCATTAAACATAGTGTTGTGACTCAAAAAATAATGCATGTACATAAAAGGGTAGCACTTCCGCTGTAAGTATATGGCAGGCAGCTGCACTTTGTCTAGGTGATGGTTGATAGCTTTGCCTACAACATCATGACATAAGTGTGACCTAGGGATTAAAGCCATCAGTAGCAGATCGGTGGGAGTCTGTTCCCCAGCACCCCTATTGATCAGCTGTTTGAAGAATTTGCAGCATACAACCGAGCACTGCAGTCTCCTCATTACATGGCACAGCACTGTAACTTCTCCATAATCTATAGAATGAGTCAGAGCTGCAGTACCCCATGCAACCACTAGAGAATGTAAGGCACTGTGCCTGGTAAACAATCAAAAAGGTTGCAGTGTTTGAACCAAGTGTCACAGCCCCTTTAAACAGCTGATCGTTTGGGGTGCAGGGAGCCAGACCCCCCACTGATCTTATATTGATATGCTAACCTACCATTAAATCACCAATATTACAGGTTCAGTTTAAACCCCTTTAAGAAATATTACATATGGTGAGTCCTCGTGCATATTGACAGCAGACTACAGTACTATATTCTCCCTTAGAAATCACGTTCCACATGGCAGGAACAGTATAGGCTCATAGATTATACGGCTGCCGTATTATAAATCTGTAATACAGCCATATGAATAAGCCCCTATACGTAAAACATATATACATACACCAGTCCCTGTCACCGCTAAGGCACATATAAACACAAGGAAGGACTCATTTGAAGTTCGACAACCACATTAACTGTTCCCCCAATTTCTAAGCATATGGTTAAAGGTTATCTAAAGCAGAGGACCCCTTTAATTTACTGATGCATTTTGGTTTGCGGAAAGTAAGCATATGAAGAATATACAAGCCCCCAGAAAGAAGCTGCTCCTGGTGAGACTAAATCTCAAGATCCCAGAACAGCAAGGTAACTGTGCCAACGACTGAGCCAAATATGCTGTTGGCAGAGTATAGTTCATGGAACATTTTAGCTCACAGGAACGTTAATTTTGTACACATTTCGGTTTCTCCTGGGCGAAGAGAGAAAAATTATGCTACCATTTTTTTTTCGTACAGATGGAAGTTTAATGCACGAGCAATAGCTTCATTTCTATGGTGGAGAATTAACCTCTATTCCAGCTTTCTCAGGGTTTATTTCTATAACTCGAGGTACTGTGAGTGACTGTTCTGTGGGATCCTGGAAGACCACAAACACTTAAAGACCCTATGTTGGGTCTAAAAACAAAGCAGGATTTTACGGGCGCAACTTATAATCACTGGGAGGTGACTTTATTAGATCGGTTTCAATCATTGTGTTGGTGGGGGTGGGCAATCAGTATGCCATAACCAATAGGAATATGTAATTTTAAAAAAAAAAGTCGGATCCAGATATTTTAAAACTGCCAGCAGAAAACAGACTGGCTTGGCTTTTAATGGAAAAGACCTTGTCTTTGACCTTGGAGAGGCAGTAAATAAAGGTATTATCTGTGTTGTGCAAGGTAGGTGCAGACTCTTCCTGTGTTGCAATTGCTTTGCCATGTGCCTCCGGCCTCTCTGACACCGAACACTAAGTTCCAACTGCAGCAGAGACATTCCCAGGCAGAATTTCCCACTATTCCAATCAACCAGCTCGGTGGTAGGGCTGGGATTTCAAACTTGCCACAGTATGAAGTCGAGTTTGGGCTCTGTTCCCTCCCCTCTCTCAGCTGGATGACGGCCTCCCCGTGAAATCAAAAGGCTTTACTGTCACGTCTGGGCTACATGCGATCACATGTGTGGGGCTGGAGAGGAATACGAATGCAGCTCCTGCTCCACCGTGGGGCCTCTGAGGTCCGTCCTGCTCATCGAGAGACCTCAAGGAAAGTAGAGCGAGGTCTCTTTTCATGTATATTACAACTGCTGGCATTCCCTAGGTGCTCTGCAGTGTGCAAACCAAGTGTGAAGGAATAAGAGAACAATAGCTTGATGGAAACCTGCAGCAATTCTGCAGAGCTTGCTTACAGCGGCAAGCTACTTATTATTATCCTTTATTTATAAAGCATCACCGTATTCCATAACGCCGTACAACAGGGACCAGCACATGGGGGACTCTGTCGCACAACAAACGTATGCATTCCGATACAAAAGGGCCTTATTTGTCAGAGTTCATAAATATATCACATGCTTGACAGAACACACCAAATATAAAGTGCACAGTGCATTCATTTGAGAGCAAGGAGCACAGCACTGGGAAACATAATCTATTGTTGGATTATGTCTAGAAAGACATGGAGACTTTTCCTTAGGTTATTACTACTCAAAAAGACATACCGGGAGATAGATGCACATTAAACTTTTTGGGATCAAACATTGCTGCACGACGTTTGTCCTTAGTTATGAAATTCATTTTGTATTGTGTTCATGTATAAATTTATATGTCATGTACTTTCAGGTGGAACCTAGCATACCGCTGGATCAAGATGATCAGATTCTCCAAATGTAAGCCGCAAGATATGATGGTATGATGCGCGATACACCCTCTAAGGGGTTACTGGATGATATTGAATTTGAGAGGTTTGACATATAAATTACAGTCTGTACCTAAGCACAGTGATCCGTCTATAGATGTTCCCACCCCACAGATGAAAGGTATCAGTTAGTAAATACGATGTTAACATGTCAGTGGAAAATGGGCAGGATTACAAAAACCACAACCCCCAAAGAAAAAAAAAATCTAAACCGGACTCGGATATGAAAAATGTTTCTGTTGTAAATGTTATGTGTGTGCTGGTCATACATGACCCCTTCTGTGTGTCCATTAATGCACTTTTACACAGGTAAATGAATTCACAGCATGAGCTGCAGCAAAATAACATTACACTAACTGAAAAAGAAAAAAATAGCCTCACAAATAGAACATAATTCATACTATTACAGATGGCAAATTGATGCAAATCTCTGTACTGAAACCCCGTGGGCTAGATCAGCAGTCTGGTACAAAAACGGTTAAAGTCAGGTTGTAAATTCTAGAATGACTAGATTCCTTATATTAATAAGAAATAACAGTTCTCCCAACATATGAAGCAAAAAAATAAAAAATAATCTGTTTGTGTAACGCAGAAAATTGAGACCCATGAGCTTACTATCTAGAGGCAAATGAAATCTACTTCTTTGTCTACTTTAGTGTTAAACTAGAAGCACATAAAACAGGGTAATTAAAAAAAATAATAAAAATTTTACCTTCCTACAGGCACTTACATCAGCCATTGGCAAACATGATCCAATCACCTCATGGGGCCGGACGAGCATTTGAAAAGCTGAAAGAATGGAATCTCTCCCACTGAGTCCTTTCAGACCTCGGCTCTTCAGGGGGGCTCCATAGCGGGCGATTACTTTATTAGTAACTGGGATCCTGCCGTGCTTTGGTGCTATTACAGGCGTATGAATTCTCACAAGCTCAGGAAAACCAAATGCTACCACCCACCAATAAACTTTCTGAAGGGGAAAGGATTAAAGTCGAAGTACCACTTACTGTGCCCCTAACATAAAAAAATACTATATGTAGATGTACTTCTCGTTCGAATTAGCTTTTATACTCCTAATTACATGCTTTGCCGTTATTTTTCAAGGTTGCTAGTCAAAAAAAAAAAAAAAAACGGGGGAAATGAAGTCTGGAACTTTATTATAAGGTGCATTAAAGATGGCTGCCATATCAGACACCCTCTAACTTCCTTCCTCTCTCGGATATGGAGCACGATCAGTTCGTTTGACGATATGCTTAACAACGTTTTTCAGCATTTTCAGTAAAGCGTGACACAACCTCGCTCCCCATTTTATTTAGTAAATAATGCTTATTTAATCAACTAAAAAGTACTTGTTGGGAGTACCACAATATGCATTTACTACAATTATCCCAGCATGATTATAATTGCCACTATTACTCGAATGACACACTCCACATATATTGATGGTTATTTTAAGGGCAATAGTCCTACAATACAGCTCTGTCGTCTTTGGTTGCTGGCGTCTCTAGGGCACTGTGTGCTTAAGTATTTTATCTACACATTTGGTGTGCCCAAAGAATGAGACACCAGCTGGCAGGGTGAAGCAATCCATTTTTATTACACCAGTAAACCGTACACCAGTACACAATAAATACACATGGCCTCCTTTTTAATTGTTAGCCTCAAACAACGCACACAAATGCTACTTTACGCTGCATTCTGCCCCACAGCTACTTTACATGGAATAGAAAGCGGTAACACAAAAACAGTTGTGATATATAAAGTCTGGATAAGGAAAACTTATTAGGTGAGGATATGATTTATGAGAAATACCGGAGTTCATCTGCACCAAAAACTGTCATATTATAACAAGAGCGTGATATCGCAAAACATTTCCGCTATACAAAGAAAAAACAGTTCCTTGTCTCACCGGCGCCAGGGTCTATGTTCCAAATAACTGCTGGAGGAAACCAATGCCTGCCCGCTACTTATCTCGCAGCAGAATGGCAGCCATTCATGTAATACATGGATGCCCCGAGTCATATTTGTTACAGACTTTCACAAACTGCGCGATTCACTTTTCAGCCGCTATGTGACCAAGTAGACTATATAAACCGAGGTTGCAAGAATAGGATACATTTCGTAGATGCGTGTGCGTGATTTTTTGTTCCTGTCATTGCTGTATCTTAATCTAATCCAACTGCAATAACGTCTGTACCCTACAATAAGTTCTACCCACCTCATTGGTTTTCTGTATGGACATATACATAGTCAGATCCAGTGAAGATAAAAATGCAGCATGCATCATCAGATTTCAAGAGAATTCCCCACAGCAGTGAATGGAGACCCAAAATCTCTTCCATTATACAGTGAAGAAAAACCATCTGTGCTGGGTCCGTATTAGAGATGTATTCAGTGAGTTGAGACAATAGCGGATTGCAAGTTGGATCACATCTAAAATAATTTTTACTACGGTATATCAAAAAAACAATATGGATCTAATACAGACAAACAGATGTAATGATTATGGAACTACATACAGATGAAAATACGCCCAATTTACTTTTTCAGGATGCAATAGGGACATTTATTTTCACATTTCCATGAATAGGCCATAAATAGACATTTAACTGTTAATATTCTGATGGGTTTATAAATGTAAACATGAATTAAATAAAAGAATCCTTAACAAGCTGTCCCCATGATGTTGTGCCTGACAAATCAGAGGGGGCATGTCATCAGATGTGTCAGTCCTCAGGTGGCTAGACTATTGTACAAGATCTCCCTCTACCTCATAGATTGTAAGCTTTTGTGAGCAGGGCCTTCAGTCCCATCATGCGAATTGACTATTATTCTGCAATGTATCTTTTGTTCTGTACTTGAATCTTACAATTTGCAAAGTGCTGCAGAATATGTTGACGCTATATAAATAAAATATATTATTATTATTATTATTATAAGATCCTTTATCAGTGTCCACCCATCATCCTTAGGCTCATTTGACATCTGTGCCTGGTCTCCGTACGTGGATACCGTTCCCCTCTCCGCATGAAAAATGCAGAGAGAAAAGTGCTGCGAGCAGCGCTTTTCTCTCCGCGTTTTTTGCCCTTTTCAGGTGGAAACCAAATGGAAACCACGCGCACCCCATTACAGTCTATGGGGTCCGTGTTTCCCCCAAGGTAACTGCTTTTTTATGCAGATTATGGTTCCAAAAGTGGATCCCCTAAACAGAAACCCATGCGCAGATGTGAACCAAGCCTTAGAGTGTAAGTCCTCACATGCAGGGCCCTACTATTTTATGATAAATTTATTACTCTGTAATGGTTGGTTTTGCCTCTGTTTTGTAGTGTAGTGGAATAAGCGCTATATAAATAACAATTAATGGCAATAATACTGCAGACTTTAATTGGTTGAAATTACAGCCCCAAAAATCTTTGACTGTGGCGCTGGAGGGGTTAATGCCTCCGATCGGTCCGGGGACCGATCGGAGACATTAGGGCCGGTTGTCTACTGCTTAAAGCAGTAGACACCTGGCGGCTATAGCGGCCGCCATAGTTACACACCCGACATGTGCCGTACTATTACGGCGGATGTCGGGAAGGGGTTAATATGCCAGTCTGCAGTGGCATCTATTGGAGACTTCCATTGACTGATCAAATGGTGTGATTTTGGGGTTCCAGAAATCCACAGCGATCAGCTGTTATCACAGGAAAGCTGTGGCCAAAAAATGAGAGTAAAGGCAACCACATAATAAATGGCTCCACCAAGTCATCCAGTGATGGGCGTGCTCTACTCTGGTTTATGAAAGTGTGCCACCTGCCATGAAGTCAGACTATGATCCACTTATACCCCAACAGGGGTTTTTATTATAAGACTACTGCTCTAGGATCTGCAACAGAAAAGCGAGACCTTCTAGCAGGTAGAGACACTGCCGCGTGCAGGATAACGTACCTGGCTAAAGGATCAGGGTGGTAGCCAAACCATGCCACCTGTTACCTAGCGTCGTTCATCCCACAAAAATAAAAAAAAAAGTCCAGACAGTACTGGTCAAGCTTTCTGTATGCTCAATTCACACAAAGGAATAGCAGTAATTGGTTTATCTATGCTCTATATAACCTTGGGCTTTGTTACTTCCTATTGTGGCTTCTCCATGTGTTCCTGTTTGATGGCAGATTTCAATTTTAAAACCTGGTAATATCAGAACGCTGCAGTGGCAGAGCGCTACAACGCCACATGCAACTGTATTAACCTCTTACCCCCAGGAGTATGCAAATCTGTTTGCCGTGGCATGTAAGAGGTTACACTGGATTGCGCAGACCCCTCAATGTATTTTTCTTTTACGTTAAACACAGTGTAGAGGAAGCTGGGGTGGAGGTAGGGAGCAGCTATAATCATCTGAAGGCTCCGGTACCCACCCGCATCACTGTTTCCTAGACACAAATCTCTCATGTTGTCGGAGTATCGTTTTGTGTCAATTTGCCATTCTATAAAATGGAGAGCAGGAGCTGCAGGTGAATTCAAATCCAATTTAAGAGGGAAACGTTAATGCCAGATATGTTCTTCCGTGTAATTTATTTATTTTTTTATTTTTGTTACTTTCATCCTTTTTTTCTCTAGTTTTCAGTTGGAAACTTGGCTTAAATGACAGCTGCGTAGGCCTCTCCCTAGCTGTCCCCAGCAGGAGAGCTAATGTGCTTCAGTCTAGGACTGGGAGCTGCTTTTAATCTATCAGCAGGACTCCACAGCTGCTGTAAGCTAGCCGAAAATTTGTCTGCATGCAGGGCTTAACTTTTACCTAGCCCTTGTTGCAAAACTTTGCCTTGCAGAGGAGCCTAACCTTAGAAATGTTATCTATGGCATCCCAGCCTTTCCATCTAATGTCCAATTTGGAAGGACTTCTGACCATTACAGCCTCTGCGTCTCAGTCCATTATTACATAAACAGTACAAAACTCTATATACAATAATCATTTAGCTATTTTATCTTATTTATTATATCTAATACAGTACAAATAAAATGAAACAATGTTCTTTTTGCTTCACTTTAAAGAGCCCAAAATCAGATAGATCTTAGCCAGAGGCGAGGATCAGCTAGGACACCAGGTTATCTATGGCAGGGTCAACTGCTAGTGTCTTCTCCTGGGGCAAATACTCCTTTTATAGCCCTGTACCTGGTCACAGTAGAGTAGTTTATTGCCCCCATTACATTTGACACCCTGGAACAGATCATATGCCCTGCCAACTTCTCCTCATCCAGCAATGCCCTGCGAGTGGTACCACATATGAGGGTAGGTGTGTAGCTATAGACGGCGCAGTAGTAGCAGTTGCTACTGGGCCCTAGACCCTGAGGGCCTGTTCCCACAATGTAACGCGGCGCTCACTCTGACACGTAAACACGTGTCAGAGTCAGCGCTTCAAAACAGAATCCCAATTACTTCAATGGGTTCCATTTAACTCGTGTAACACATTGAAATCGATGGGTTAAACAGCCTCCCATTGATTTCAATGTGTAGTGCGCGTAAGATGGAACCCATTGAAGTCAATGGGATTCTGTTTTGAAGCGCTGACTCTGACACGTGTTTACGTGTCAGAATGAGTGCAGCGTTACATCATGGGAACGGGCCCTAAGAGGGTCCCAAAAGTCCCTCAGTACATAAAATATAATACTATTCTAAATGCCACAAATTAGGTAGGAGCCTCACTGCATTTTGCATTGGGACCTAGGAGCTTCAAGTTAAGATCATGTATGAGGATACATGAAGCCCGAACAACAAGTAACTGTTTCAATGATCCTAGGAAGCAGTGAAGTATCTTACCATGTAAAGGCACTTAGGGTATGTCTGTATGTACAGATGTTTCACTGCGGAAATGTAACCTTGCAGAATTCACACTATGCATTCCAAAGGGTAAAATAAGCTGGAAAAATCCACAGTATAAAATGGACCTTCTGCAGATCTAAAAATCCATATCACATGTCAATTTTTCTACAGTGCGTGGATAAGATTCACTATAGCCTCATCCACTTTGCTGGTACTGTTCTTCACTGTAGATTTTCTGCTAGCAGATCCTGACAGAAAATCCACAGCATATTGGGATAATTTGGGATATTTTGCTTTTGTTCTTGAATCTTTGTTTTATATTAATTCACACACAAACACGTATGGCAAAGGTTTGGAGATCAATGACAGTCTATTAGGTTAAGTTAACATAGGGTTTTTTAGTCCGGAACCTGAGACAGAGGCGGCCTCACGTTCCGAACCAAAATACGGGTAGCTGCGAGTGGATGCCTGTGCAGTGCATCAGCATCCAGTCGCGCACTCCGCTCCAGATTAGGCCCAAATGAATGGGCCTAGTCGAGAGGGATTGTCTTCAGGTGGATGTCGTGAGGTAAATCCGCCTGAAAGAATGAGCATGTCGCTTCTTTTTTCAGGAGCTGGAACAAACCGCCTCCTGGAAAAAAGAACTGACCGGCTCCCATTGATTTCAATGGGAGCCGTCTTTTTGGTCAGGATTTTGAGGTGGATACGGCCTCAAAATCCTGACCAAAAAGTCAGTGTAAACTTACCCTTAACCTAATGTCTGAAATTTCCCCAATGTGGGACTATTAAAGGATTATCTTATCTTATGTCTCTCACCAAAACATATCATCCGCTAAAGTCATGCAGTTCAAAGAAAATTTATGGAATCACAACTGACTCATTTAACACAGTCTGTACATTAACACCAAAAGTCAGGATAGAAGTGGTTGTTAGGCTGAGTTTCCTGACCAAAAACTCTGTGTGAACTCAGTCTTAAAGTTAAAACTAAAAGAGGACCTTTCAACATCACCAATTGCAGTTCTTTGCATCTAATAAGCGCAGCTCAATGGATTCCAGCGCAGCTGGAATTCTCTCTATATCTTCCACCATTCCTGAGCCACAAGCAGTTAGTTTTGGTGGCTGATGTGCCAAGCTCTGTAATGTCAGAAGGGTGGTGTCAGGCAGGGGGTGTGATTCAGAGCTCCAATCAGAGGCAGCCAGTGTCAGAGCTCAGAATCACACCCCTTGTCTGCTCCTGCCTGACACCACCACCTGATAGTACAGAGATGAAATTGCATATCAGGCACCAAAACTAACAACATAGTTTGCACGTGAATGATGGGGGCTAGAGAGAAAATTCCAAGTGTGCCAGAATCAGTAGAGCAGCACTTATTAAAGTATGTGAAGAGCTGGACTTGTTGGAAGTGGTGAAAAGTCTTTAAAGGGGTTGTGCAGAATCAGAAAAAACATGAAGAAGTCAGTCATGTTTTTTAATCCTGTACAATCCCTTTAAGTGTAAGTGCACTACATTTTCAGTACAGTGGGGGGAATTTAGTAAGACTGATGTTTCCTAGGTCAATAGTAATAATTCTGATGCATATCACGCCAGTGGATCAGGTGATTAAGAAACTCCAGTCTCATAATAACTCTGGAGCATCTTGGGTCCTGTGCACCAAAATTGACAGCCAGGTACTAAAGTAGATTTCAGCTATAACTTGTTGCAGTTTCTGGTGCAAGTTATAGTAAACCTGCCAGGCCGGACTGCTTTGATCCCTGCTCTACTTCACCGCATTTTTTTTTTTTTTTTTAATTGTGAAGCACCACAGATATATTGATGTAAAAATGAAGCCGTTTTTTGCACATCTGCCAGAAAATGTGAAAGTCTTACACCATAAAACTGCTGCGCTTCAATACATTTCCCTCAACATGTCTGACTGTAACGCAGGACAATATTCCAAAAGAAAGACATTTTTTGCAAGTTCTACAGAATGTCATTCTTTTAGATAAGGTGTTTTGTTCAGTGACTGGCATATACAGCCAGCTCTGCAAATTCATACGAGATCAGCTCTTCTAATGTTTTTCCATGAAGTCTCTTTAAAGCGGCCCAACATTACGTTTTTCACACTAAAATGTGACTAATTGTAATGGAACAATAGTAGATCAATAAACAACATATCACACAACATTGTACACACAAATGTGATTATCTTATATCTCATTTACAACAAATGGTAAAAAAAAAAAGAAGAGAAAAATCTGGGAAACAAAAGCTTCCTGGAAGAATAAATACCAGCAGCAGCTGTATGTCTTTCATTTGACTAATTATCATATAATTAAGTGGATGAATTACAAGAGAGCCAAGGCATTAAATTAAAATATTTAATGCTTGTAAATCTGAAAATAATGACTCTGCTGCTACTATAAAACGGTGAAGCTAATGCTTATGTAACCATTTGGAGCTGGGCGCACATTAATGCTCTTTACCTTTGGAGAAAACATATTTTGCTTTTCTGAAGAGTAGTAAGGTTACAGTATGTTAACCGGATAACTGCTAGGTAAAAATCGTAGCTTCTACACTTGGCAAGGTCTATACCACACGCTACCAGAGGAATGCAGCATCTGTTAAAATTTTATCTCGATGGAAAAAATATAATTAGAGGTTTATGACCGGCGTCTACTTGAAACAGTCACTTTAGACATAGCCAGAATCCTAGGTGAATAAATTACAGCTAACCTACTAAACAAAATATATTAATAAGAAACTTTTCTTCCTCTTAACAAAAGTAAGTCTAAGTGTTAAAAACTTTACATTAACATCTGATTCATAAGCGGTCCCTGGACCCCATCCCTAGACCTGACCACTGGCTACACAAACAGTAAACTCATCAATCTAATTAAAGACTGGCCAACTAACTATAGCCTTAGTAATAAAGATTTCCTAAGGGTCTGTTTGCCGGATTCTCTTACAAATTCATCAGACTACAGAGTAGAACTTGTAAGCGTACAACATCTCTCAGACCTTTGTGGTTCGCTTAGGAACATCAAGACTAGTTCTCAACACTCACTAATAATTGGTTTGATTGTGTTCCCACCTCAGTTCATCTCCAGCTGTGTCACCGGGGCAGACCAGAACACATTCATCATAGGTACTCGTTCCTTCTCTATCTTTTTCACATTTGCTATATATGGATGCTGTCATGTTCCTGAGTGGCCTCATGTCAAGGATCATCTGAGATACCTTCCTTCCCACCCTCACAATTACACCGCAAAGATATTAAGTCATTAGACTGAACAGAATTAAGGATACTACAGGGCACCGGGTTACAAGAAAATAACTTAGGCTGGATTGGGCTCACTTAAGTGATCAATTTATGTCAAGAGAAGGCCAGGTCTACACGAGATGCTAGGAGACCTACGTGAAGCACAAGTCGTTATTTTTGAAGAACAGGGTCAGCAAGAAAAAAAGAGAAACCCAAGAAGGGATTGTTGGTGGATAGAAACTTGGCCTTTATTTTGTAGGTCAAAATTAACCTAAAATACACAACTCAACTTAAAAACGTATCTGCCATAAAGGCACGTTTAATGAATAAAGCGGCCGCTTAGGCAGGAGCTGATGTAGTTCCCATTATATAAATATGTATAAAAGGCACACAGTAGAACAAAATCTATAGGTTATTATTTAGAAAAAAAAGCCTCACATATGACTTACCTTTCTTCTAGACATGGCACTTGGAAGATGCTCTTATAGGTCGTGAGGTAGAAAGTCCGAACACTCAAGGTATTTCGCACTTAAACCTCTGTTTGTGGTCCCATCAAACCAAGAGCTTTTTGATAGAAATCTGTATGCTTAATTAATTTCTGTCCCTACAAAATAACTTAATTGAAATCAAATACTTGTTTGATGTTACAAGTCATATTTTACAAGTTAAAGCATCTTCAGGGAGTGTATTGATTAAGGGAGAGATGTTTTTTCAAGTGTTTTTGAGATTAGGGATTTAGTGGCTGGAAAGTTGAAAGGATTATGCAAATACAGATATTCTATGACAAAGAAAGCACAAGTTCAGTGAAGCTCAATTTTTGTAGTTTTCAAAAGCCTTTTATTTCCTCATTTATAAAAGCTACAGAGTCGCCATAATTTTATGCGCAAAAAAACCCTGACTACATACTATAAATCACAGTGAATTCAATATAATAGTTTGCATACAATCTGTTTATTTTACATTTACTAAATAAAATTATCTCGGAAAGAAATCAAATTAGGTCTTGACACTAGCAAATACCGAGCTCACCACTGCTCTTCCATCATGTTACATTTGTGAAAATACAGATGGGGGATTCTACTGCGGTATCGGACACAAATGGCCATTTGCTTTTAAAGGGTATAAAATAGTGATGGCCTATCTTTAGGTTGAGTAGTCAACAGTAGATTGGTGGTGGTCTGGATCTTGGCACCCCACCATTGGGCTGTCTGAAGGGGATATAGCAGTCTAGTGAATGCAGAAGTGTTCCTTTATAGTGTACTAGATATAGCTTTATGCTTTTGGTGGTCAGTATCAAAGCTCAATTCCATTTACGTGACTGGTACTGAGTTGTAATATACCAGTCTCACAGCCCAATGAAAAACTAACCATGTAATGAAAGAAATACAGTGCCCCTTTCTGTGTCTCTTTGGCTTATACTGGGGCATCCCACTTTGATGCACATATGACTTAATAGGACATGCTTAAAAGATTCTTTGCGATGCCCCCCTCCCCCCGGAAATATAGTTTGACTGGAAATCATTGTACCATGATAGATTTGTAGATTTTCAGCCAAGGGGAAAGTTCTACAGTCCAGATGTTTAAGTTGTCTCAGAACAGACAACATTTTTAGTATTGGAGTTGCCCTGGCACTCAGCAGATTGTTGCAGGTCTTGCTCAGGCAGGGCACAGCTGGCGCTGCAACCACCCACGCATTTCTTCTGAAGTGGACAGGAGGCTGAAGTGGCAGCTGCATTGGGTGCAGCTAGACAAGACTGAATATGTTTTTCCCCTAACATATATTCATACCCAATTTCTCAGTGGTTAGCTCAATAACTCCTATAGTCAAATACTTACCCTAGAGTGCTCAGAAGCAGTAACATCTACCTGACATGTTAGCAGGACAAGCTTTACTGTGTAAGAAAGCAACTTAAAATTATAAGATTTTATGCTGATAAATGACAAGATTTATGGATCACAAGTCTATATGGGTCCTGAGGCGTTCATATGTGGGGAAGAGAGGGGAGCATTGGGTCAAACATGGGTCAGACTGGATGGGCAAGGGTTTCTTCACATCTTTGTTGAGTTTTCTTTTTTTAAGTAGAAACTACAACTCGTGGTAGATCAGTAATTGAATGGACACAAACCGCACCCCGCTTACTTACATCGGGGACTGTGGAGTCCCAGCAAGGTGTTCATTTTCCAAGAAATACAGTACAGCACGCAGCACTACTTCTACCACCCAAAAAAGGAATCTTCAACTGAACCTCCTATGTAGTCATGAACATAGCCTAAGAGGTGCAAGGTGTCTTGGCAGATGACATGTCGTATGATATGTTTAAGTATATATAACCCGCTGTTGTGTATCATTCTGTCACTCACCAGTCATTGTACTGTGTAATCCCCGGTATCTAAGACTGAATGTAATGTAATGTACAAGTGGGGTTTATTGTAATCCCACAGCACCCCCAATAGATACAAATCGCTTACTGTACCATTCTTTAAAAAACTGCTCTCTTCGATCCATCCCTCATTATCTCCATTTTCTGCCCAGTTCACTGTACATGGTGCTGCTTCACCAGGCTGTGAGCCCCCCAATGCCCTCGGAACAGCTGCCGTCTTAATTATCAAAATAACATTTTAATAGACTCATAACCCTGCTCTCTATAACATGCTAAAGGCTTCTTTAACACCTTTCATGTTCCTTTCTCTGCTAACTTACTAATAGGATAGATTTACATGATTAAGCTGCCCTAATGCATGTGCTATGCTGATGAAGACGTCCCTCCCACCTAAATTACTGCTCTTGGGCTTTCAGTTGCTGCGGAGCCTATTATATATTTGAATGTAGAGGTGGTCTTAGCTCCCACGCACTGGACTTGTATGTGAGAAGGAGGTTGGAGGCCAGGAAATCATTAAAAAAAAAAAAAGTATCATTCTTCTCGCTTATTACTATAGGAAAAAAAAATAATTTGTATGTACCCAATCAGGACTCCCAGGGAAGAGAGTGCTAACCATCGCCAGGCAATTCATTTAAGACCACTGGGGGTTACACTTGCTTTTAACACATTTTTTCTCTTCCTTTAGAAAACGTTAAAAACACTGCCATGTGAAGAATTATCTCCGGTTCTCAGTTCTTAACATCAGGTACACTTATTAAAACAGGTGATAGATAGGGTGCTAAATGGATCAATCATCTCTAAAACTCCCCGGATAAACACTGGCCAATACTGTATTACCAGACTTCACTAAATCAGTTACAACTAAACAGCCATCATGGTACAAGGAGAGGATAATCTAATGGCACAAAAAGCAAGAAGTGTTACAAAGTGACTGTATGAGGCTGTAAGATCAGTAAATGCAATAAGGTTGTTGAACGAAGCTCTACCATGACACCTGCATTAAAGAACACAGTACAAGTGCATGCATAGGAATTCACAAATATAAAGTTAACAGAAATGCAGCATGAGCTGATAAACTGCATGAACTGCATCCTGCTGATAAACTGCAGATCTGAGCAAGTGTCTGCAATCCCCTGACATATATGTCAAAAAATGAAGGAAAGCCATCAGTGGCAATGGCCAATAGCAGACCTCTGCCTCCTGAAAAAGTGATCACGCAGGTTTTGCATTACAAATGCGCAAAATGACCGGCTGATCACCTTGCACAAGTCCTACAGAGTAAGGGTTTTTACAAACTAACTTCCTTATTGACCACTTTAGTCCTATTGGGATCATTCCTGTGATCCATCTTGTGGCCACTCATTATCTCATGCATATGGTTGGCTTGTGTCTGTAACTGTGCAATAGCCATCTTATAAGGCCTTGTACCGTTGTGTGCACGCCTTTGTGCTCTACGCGTTTCTTGGTATTGTATGGTTCAAGATCGCACTGTATTTCTAAATGCCATCTGACACTGCTTGTTCTGGGACATACTAGAGAAAAGTGCAGTTTTCCCAAATTGAATTGGTACCAAGTCTGGCACTGCTAAGTGTCCTTTGTCCACTTGTCCGTTTGGAAGTGATCATGTGAGTTCAAGAGCAAGAACTGTGTTTTCCCCAAAAAATTGGCAGAGTGAACAACAGCAACAACCTTGTGAAGCAATGTCTATGTGAAGAGGAACGCTGTATGAACAGGAACGCCTTACGTAAAATGTGGAATATTTATCGGGTTATTTTCCGTTTTGTTGAATGTACGGTATACAACTTGTTCTATATAGAAGCTCACAATAATCTGAATTTTGGAAAAGCATTAAACACAGGATCTCTTGGGAAGCATATTGAGAACTTTAGGAAAGAAAACATACACAAATAAAAAGTGGAATGCATTAAGTTTTTCCCCTTAACAAAAGCACACGACATTCTACAGAGTAACATTGTCTGAATCCTTGCTCCAAGCATTTGACCTCTAAGCCCGGCGTCTCTCTCCTGAATGATAAATGAAACGCATAAAGAAAGGATTTGTGCAAACTGTGGTTGGAGGGCAGGGAAAATTCGACAGACCACTGGGAACTGCTCTGAATTCTCCATATTACAGGACAGCCCGCAGAATGCTTCAGTAAATTTTAAGTTCACATAAGAGAAGTTACCAAAGAGGAATTGCTCAAAGTTTCCTTAGGGCAGCCTTCCCATATTAAAGAACAATTTTTATACTTATACCTCTCACAAAAATATTGATAGTATGTATGAGCAGCAGCCTGTTGGAAGGAAGGCCAAGAGGATGGCGTGGGGGTGGTCATAGTGGCAAGGATCTCTACCAGATCCCTCAAAGGCTTCTACCAAGGGTGAGGGGGCCTACAGGGTGTCAGATGGTGGTGGTAGTTTTCCCCCAGGGACTGATGGTAGGTAGTTGTAGTGCCATTGATGGTATATGCAGGAATGAGACTAAGGATACAGGGTTACTAAGTAATGGAGCAGAGTGGTGAAAATGGCATTTCCTAATGGCAGTCTGTGTCTCCCTTGTTGGGACAATCTTCCTCTTCAACAGTTCCCAGAAACTCTTTAATCTACAATGCTCTGGCTGTGGAGGACAGATGCAGAAAGGGTTTCCTTGCCGTAGCTAAGAGGTCCATAACCTGTTCTTCTGAAAGTCTTTGCTTGAATGCAATATCCACAATGAGCAGGAGGTAGACCGCCTCTGAGTTGGCTTCCAGGCTTGCTTAACCACAAACTCTAATTCCCCTCACACTAAATTCTCCTAAAACAGGGAAGAAGAAACATTCTCCTGCCTCTCCTTCCACCAGAGGCTCCCAAATCATGGGTTCTACCATCTACTCAGTTCACACAGCCCAAATGATTCACATAAAAGTGAACATTAAACATCCACAGTGGTACCAATGTTACGCATACAATAAATACATTTGCAATTTCTGCACTGTTCTTATTGGGACACTACATACTTAACCTCTTTAATTCCCTAAATTTAGATGTCAAAGCACATAGAGTTGCCCCATTACTTCAGAGATGGCTACTTATGGCCAGTTATTGTGGTGTGCACAAGGGAAGGGATACAAAATTAAAGAATCTAAGTATTAAAACAATGGGGAACAGAGGACTCGAGAACTGCAGACAGCAGGGGTGGACACCTCTGATACACAAGGACATGTCTGGGTACTTGTGACGATGTAAGCAATAGTGGAGTGGCTGCAGGACTCCTGGACTATGGCTGCAAGAATCAAGCAATTATATTATACCTGTAGGTAACCTGCAAACTCTATTATATGTGTGAATAAGCAACAAAGACCCCTGGTTCCTGGTTCTAGTTGAACCTACATTCTAGTTTCCAAATCTCACATAGCAGGATTGTAGACCGTTTAGCATTACCTATGCTTTTGGATTGTGGACGTACATTAAACGTGACTGTGAAGGTAGTCTGAATGCACCTTTACAGGAGAGCTTTATACAAGTCAGCGATTTCTTATAAGATAAGGCGGACCATCCAGCAAAAGTAGAGTTAAGGGTGTAGGACAGTGAGGAAAGAGCAACAGTTTGCATTTTATAGTAAAATCCTCTCCTTTCACAAAAAGCTGTTTAACCAGGAAAAGGGTACACAGCATGTGGACAATTATAGTGAAGGAAATTAAATATGTCTTGCTGCTCAACCTCATTTTCACACTAGCCCATGCTCCGCAGCAACTCCAAACAATTAGAGACTCCTATTTTCTAAGGGACAGAAACCTCAAAATCCTGTAATATTTTACAAGCAGAGCAAAGAGTAACAACACTTGCAGGTTGGTCTAACCCAAGATTGATAACTTTCTTGGGTTTTTTTTTCACAACTGCTTCAATTTCAAGAACAAAATTCTGACATTATGGATTAACCCCTAATGGGGAATTGCATCATGAGAAATTTCTAATAGATCACTTTTTCAAAAATTGTTCTTCTTAGGAGCCAGTGCATTTGGGTAATAGGGCAGAACAGCCGAGAGGATACAACATGATATCAGTATGTAGGAAATACAGACAAAACGTGACTTCTAGGCCTGTATCTGTCTGTTGTTCAACAGGCTAATCTGAGTGAGGTCTTATTAAAGGTGTCCCATGTGGAACATGTTACAGGGATTCTATCATTAAAATCACATTTTTTCTCGATCACATGTAGGAAAAGTCTTAAGAAAGGCTATTCTTCTCCTACTTTTAGATGTATCTCCGCGCCACCATTCGGTAGAAATCCCAGTTTTTGTCTGTATGCAAATGAGTTCTCTTGCAGTACTTGGGTGGTCCCCAGCACTCAAACAGCACTGGGGGCGTCCCCAATGCTGCAAGAGAACTCTCCAGCGCCGCCGCCATCTTCTTCAGGAACGCCTTCTCTGCGTGTCTTCTCCTGGAGCTGGGTTCAAACTTCTAGGCCTCGGGCAGAGCAAACTGCGCATGCCCGTGGCCACAAGAATAATGGACGCTTACACAGTAAGCTGTGTAAGCGGCCATTTTCTTGTGGCCACTTACAAAGTAGGCTGGGGTAAGCGGACATTTTCTTGCTGCTTGAGCGCTGGGGCCCACCCCCAGTGCTGCGAGAGAACTAATTTGCATACAGACGAAAACTGGGACTTCTACCGAATGGCGGCGCGGAGAAGACATCTAAAGTTAGGAGAAGAATAGCCTTTCTTAAGGCTATTCCTATGTGTGATCGAGAAAAAAAATGTGATTTTAATGATAGAATCCCTTTAATGGATTACTAAAAGCGTGAAACTCCCTATCCATGTTCTAAGGGCAGCCCTGCAATAAAAAATGGAGCATAAATGAGTAGGTCATCAAGTTAATAAATGTTATGAGATACAATTAAATGCAATGTTACCATCTAGTGTAATATTCTTCTGCGATGTCTTCAAACCAGATATTAAATTGCGGTAAATAAGTAAGCGGTTAAGAGAGTTAATGCGGAGGGGGAGAGAGAAAACGTGGAATACAGAAACTTTCTCCACATCACAGGATACAAGTAGATTTTAATGCTGATGCTGTAGAGCCCTGGTGTGTGCTAACACTTTACTGCCCCATGTGGGAACATGTTGGGGGTCAGCACTACGCAAAATGTGCCCCTGTTTCTCGATGAGCTTGTAAAGCCCTGTATCATGACAGCGGCAAACAGATTTGTCACTGGCTATGTGTTTGTATTGTGGATAAGAGCAGGCGCAGCAGCAGGGGACAGCAGAGCAAGTGGCTTGAACATTTCTAATTTGTCTCTCACGCTTCTAAGCAGGCTCCTTTGCACTTTATTGCCAAGCACTTTGCACTGATGGCAATAATGATCTAATACCTCATCGCTATTAGTCATGCAAGGGCACATTTCTTTGCTGTGTGGATGTAATAGGAGTTCACCGTAAGAAATATGGAGCTCCTTCTTTTATCTTAAATGATACAGCAAGGCAAAGCAGTACCAGGGCTCTGTGGAATAAGGGCACGGAAGAGAGGCGGGAGAATAGAATTACTATTCCAGACTGCAATCTCAAAGCTTCATTCTGCGGACCCCGGCATATACATTCATATCCCGTTAACAATAAATATATTTAACACGTTTGTGGCCATTACAGAAGCCCCTTCCCTGTAATATAACCTGCTAATAGGCAGCAGTGGAGATCTAATAGAGGCAACCGTACAGTTTTGTAATGATGTCTCCTGCATTATTCAGACAGGCCAGTGGCACATAGCAATCCAGTCCAATCTAGGGAGTACACCGGTGCCATGGGAGACTGAGGTGTGAGATGGGGAGGAGGGCATTTCCACTTTTTTAAAGCAACAGTAAAGAAAACTCAGAATAAGACATACAACGCATACATAAAACTGGGTAAAAGACCACACTTTATTTCAAAGCACCCAATACAATTCAAAGTTACGCAGATAAGTTTAAGTAGCAATTCCCTAAGGCTGCAGTCACATCACATCATTGCCCTATGTTTAGCACGTACACTGGGAAAGCTCCTTACATCCACGCTAAACAAATCCACAGGGTTCCATTAGGCTTAGTCCATTTGGCCTTTATCTGTCTTAGTATACCGCAAAAAAATAAAAATAAATCAATACCAAAGTAGACTGGTTAGGTTATACGTATACTTTTTTCCCCCCTTTATTTGTTCCTAGTGGGTCCTTTTGAGTGAGAGATGCAGTGTATGGCATTGGTTAGAAGCATTTGCTTAACATATCTATCTATCTATCTATCTATCTATCTATCTATCTATCTATCTATCTATCTCCTGTCATATATGTTGAACAAGACTCAGAAATATGATATGAAAAGTCTATTGAGCCTATGAGCAGTGGTATAACTAAAGTCTTGTGAGCCCCGATGCAATTTTTTTGCCTGGGGCCCCCTACCTCTTCCCTACAGTGAATTCTTGATAGTGATGGTTACAGGTACTAAGGAGTTTACTTAACCTTAGTGTGGTTCGGGTAATCTGCGGGTCTCCTTGGCTTATGGGCCAGATGGAAGCTGCAATCTCAATACTGATGCCAGTGCTTATAGACCCCCTAAGGACTAGTTCACACGGGGGCAAGAAGGCGGATTTTGAAATCCGCCTCCATACAATGGTAGTCTATGGAGACCACTAGCGTTCTTTTTTCCACTATTGGCATGTTGCCAATAGCGGAAAAAAGCAGCAAGCTGCCCTTTCCTGCCTGGCGGCAGCAACCTCCGCTGTCGGCCCATTCATTTAAGCCAACTCTAGAAGAAGAAGCAGAGACCGTGACGGTCGTGGAAGCCGGGTTTTGACCCAAGAGTGATGCGGCTCCTCGCGTCACTCCTGATGCCAAAATCCGCCCCACCTGCCCCAGTGTGAACTAGCCCTAAGGCTCCTGGGCCCTGGTGTGACTGCACCCTCTACACCCCCTCATGTTATGCCCCTGCCTATGAGTCTATTGAGTAAGCACCCAGTATACAGAGGCTGTTGCCTGGCACCAGGGGTGTTGTTGGACTGCTAGGTCACTGTGCTTGTGGGCACTGTGTTGCAGTGTTGGCTGTTTCCATGCAATGCTACACCTAAAAAATTATGGACTTGCTATACACAGGTCCCCATGAAGTGGCTAGTGGGCTTCTACACTGTAATCAAAATATATACTAAAGAACCTTGGGTTCATTTTTAAAGATTATTCTGAGAATAATATGTATAATATTTGGATGTGTGGTCTATGTCTTTTTCTACAATGGTGGATTCTTCAACATTAGTATCTGTTCCAGTTCCCTACAGTCCTGTATGTGTACAGATTTCTAATTGATGCAATTCCTTAAAATAGTAATGCAGGTTGAACCCAATTTTTGGTTTTGTTTAAAGTTTACTTTTTCTTTTTACTCCAAGCATCTACAGCTCAAACCGTAAATGTGATTTCTTATAGTGGACTTTAAACACTGGCATGCATACTAGATCATTATTCACAAGGGGTAATGGGTTGTTTCCTTTATGATCACTTTGGGGTACATTTCAGGATTATCACTAAGAGGTTCCAATCGTTGTGCTTTATCCATAGAAGACAATGCTTTTCTCAGGAAGAGAAGTGCGCAACACACCTGCGAGTCAGAGAGCAATAGACTGTGACTAATGACGGTGAGTTTACAAATGGCATGTGCATTTTCTCAAGTGAGACTTGCTGGGAAATACAGAACCAACAAGGGAATGAAGAGAAGGTCTGTGTTAGAACTTAGCCTGCACTTTTAAGGATCAGAAGTGGGCAATGCTGCCTTCAACTAAACTTGTGACTCCTTGCTTGTCCTCAATGCTATATCACCCATGGGGACTTTGTAATGCCGGTGTTCATTTAGCAAGACTATGTTGCTGGCTGGGGAGCAGAGACGCGCTAGCTGCACACCTCCAAGAAGGTCCTCTGCTCCGCTGTATAATTGCCTTGCTCTTGAACATTAAAAAAAATCCACCTTTCCATTAAATGTTATAGGAGTTCTATACATTTAGATAAATATCTACATTGTATAATATGCTATGGAGGTCATGTATAGCAAAAAATATTTTAGCAACCAGCAGCTTGATGTTGTAAAATTCAGAAAATTGTATGCTGATGTGTTAAAAATGTGTACATGCATGTATAAGTCACAGTACATGTTGTGAAGCATGGGATTTTTTCAAAAAAACAATCGGACCTTGATTGATGAAAAGAATCCAAGGAGTTTATTTCAGGAAGTCCAGTTTTAACAAAAAAAATAATTCTTCAGAAAATTTCCATAATGCATACAACAAACACCTTGTACCTCAGGCTGCTGTAGTCTCACAAACAATTCATCATGTGAACTTCACCAACACATACCCAGCTTTCTGGGAATTGGAATCATTTTATACCTTAGACATTTCCCATAATACTCTGCAGTTTTCCCTATAAAACCCTGGAGTTGCTGCAGACTTGCCTCTTATAAGATCAGGGGAGACACACCCAGTGCAACTCCACTCATGCAGGTAAATATGCAAAAACACTTTATAAATCCATGTTAATGTGAACAGTTCCTTAGTGTTAGTATATGGTTCCCAGATGGTAAGACAAGAAATAGTAGGAAAATAGAGCATTAGGTGGCCAGCCTAATGAGGAAAGAAAGAAATAAGAAGCAGTAATAGAACATTCACACAGAGATATTACCAGATCTGGGGTCTTATGTACCACCACTAAGGTTACAAAGAAGAAATCACATGGAAACATAACACAAAATAGTTTACCTCTTCACATTCCTCCCCCCTTAAGAAGAAGCTTGTCCTTCTTCAGACCGCTTTCACTTCAGCACCATACCTAGACAAATGATCGGCATTTTGGTGCTTGGACCCTGACCGATGTTGTATCTCAAATTTAAATGGCTGTAATGCTAAATACCATCTAGTTATTCTGGCATTTTTGTCCTTCATGGTATGAATCCAAGTGAGGGGATGATGATCCGTCACTAAAGTAAACTCTCTTCCTAATAAATAATAGCGTAATGCCTCCAATGCCCACTTCATCGCCAGCCCTTCCTTCTCGATTGTAGAATACTTTTGTTCACGGGGAAAAAGTTTCCTACTTAAATAAAGAATAGGGTGTTCCTCACCATTAATCTCTTGACTCAGGACTGCCCCAAGTCCCACCTCAGATGCATCCGTCTGTACAATAAATGGTTTGTCATAGTTTGGGCTTTGTAAGACTGGTTCTTTACACAAAATTTCTTTTATTTGTTCAAAAGCTGAATCACATTCTGTTGTCCATATCACGTCCTCTCTACTGTTTTTTTTAGTTAGGTCGGTTAAGGGAGCAACGATAGTAGCAAAGTTTGGAATAAAACGTCTATAATAGCCAACAAGACCTAAAAAGGATCTGACCTCTTTCTTTGTGGCTGGAATAGTCGCAGATTGAATGGCTTGTACTTTGGATATCTCTGGCCTTACTTTACCACTACCCACAATAAACCCAAGGTACTTTGTTTCTTGGAATCCCAAAGCACATTTACGTGGATTAATTGTAAATCCTGCTTTCCCAATTTCAGTTATCACCTTTTCCAAGTGATACAAGTGCTCTTCCCATGATTTGCTAAAGATTACCACATCATCTAAATAAGCAGCACTGTACTCCGTATGATCCTTCAAGAGTAAGTCCATGGCTCTTTGAAACGTGGCTGGAGCACCATGAAGACCAAATGGCATGTTTCTGAACTGATACAAACCATTAGGCATCACAAAGGCAGTTTTTTCTTTTGATTTCTCATCAAGTGGAATTTGCCAATAGCCCTTACATAAATCTAGGGTAGAAATATATTCTGCACACCCCAATCTATCTATGAGCTCATCAATACGCGGCATTGGGTAATTGTCAAAACTAGATATAGCATTAATTTTACGAAAATCTATGCAAAATCTTATTGTCCCATCTTTTTTCCCAACCATCACTACAGGTGATGACCAAGGACTTTTAGAGGGTTCAATAACGCCCAATTTAAGCATTTCCTGAACCTCATTTTCAGCCTTACCCTTTAATTTTTCAGGTATACGATAAGGTCTCTGTCTGATAGGTGGATGATCTCCAGTATTTATTGTATGAGAAACTAAAGACACACGGCCAGGCTTACTTCCAAAAATATGTGAACTAGACCCAATAATCTTCCTCAGGTCACAATATTGCTCTTTAGATAACTTTGGATTCAATGTTACCTCTGACCAGTAAGCACAATTTTTCAACAAATCATACATTTCTTCAGACACATCTTGTGAAGACTCTGCTACAATAGTACACGTAGTGTTATCTTTAGGACCAACCTCTGGTTCAATCCAACGTTTTAATAAATTTACATGGTAAACCTTATTTTTTTGTTTTTTATCTGGGGTTTCAATTTCAAAGTCAACAGGACCTGTTTGTCTAACCACTTTATATGGCCCTTGCCATCTGGCCAACAACTTATTCTCACTGCTGGGAAGTAAGAGAAGAACCTTATCCCCAACTTTAATCGATTTATTTTTGGCATGTTGATCATACCATTTCTTTTGGTAAACTTTTGCCTTGTGGACATTATCATGAGCTACCTTAATCAATTTCATTAATCTTTCTCTCATTTCCAATACATGTTCCACCACATTCTTCTGATGACCATCTTTACCTTCCCATACCTCTTTAATAACATCCAAGAGTCCCCTGGGTCGTCTCCCATATAACAATTCAAAAGGACTAAACCCTGTAGACTCTTGTGGAACCTCACGATAGGCAAATAATAGAAAGGGCAACCATTTGTCCCACAGTTTTGGATCATTATGTGCAAATTTCCTAAGCATGTTTTTCAAGGTTTGGTTATACCGTTCAGTCAACCCATCAGTTTGTGGATGATAAGGGGTAGTTCTGAGGGGCTGTATACCAAGAAGCTTATAGACTTCTAACAGAAAGGAAGATGTAAAGTTACTCCCCTGATCAGTAAGGATATGCTTAGGTAATCCAACCCTGCTAAACACATTCAAAATTTCCTCTGCAACTCTTTTAGCAGTAACTGTGCGCATAGGTATGGCTTCAGGATACTTGGTACAGTAATCAACAATTGTAAGAATAAAACGGTTACCTTTGGAACTTCTTTCTAGTGGACCGATAATATCCATACCCACAGTATTAAATGGTTCATCAATTATTGGTAAGGGTATAAGCTCTGCTTTGGGAGGAGCTGAAGCCGTGTACTGACATATTGGGCAACTACGACAGTAAGTAGTTATCTCATCATAAACTCCAGGCCAATAGAACCGATAGAGGACTCTGGCCAAAGTTCTTTTATAACCCAAATGTCCAGCAACAGGAATATCATGCGCTAATTTCAAAATTTCTGGTCTCCGAATGGAGGCGTGGGTTCGAATCCCACTTCTGACACCATATGTGAAGCATGGGATTTTTTCAAAAAAACAATCGGACCTTGATTGATGATTAACAATTTTCAGAATATTACAACATCAAACCGCTGGTTGCTAAAATAATCTTTGCTATACATGACCTATACGTGCACTGCACCGGCATCCAATCGTGGCTAGCCGTTTTTCGGACCGGATTCTGAGGCGGCCCCCGTGTCAAAATCCAGTCCAAAAAAAACCCGTGTGAACTTACCCTAAATGTTAGCATTAGGCTAGGCTTACACAGTGCTTTTTAACTGAAGAACTGCATGCAATTTTAGTGATGCCTAGCATGTTATATACTGTAGGATTTCAGTTTAATGCCTATTACCATACATTTGACACATATAACATGTGCTAGGCATGACTGCAATTAAATACTGCATGCGGTTTTTCAGTAAGAAAGGTGCTCTATAGACCAAGCTGAAGAAACCGTGGCTATTACTGTTTTTCCAAAAAACAGTGCCGCTCTGATCGATAGGCCAAGTCAGGTACTGCAGGTTAGTCACATTGAAGGAACACAATGCAGCCCATGGACAAGAGATGTTACTGATGAAAACACCTAATTTTCTAATCCCAGGCAAACCCTTTAGTGAAATGACGATTCTTTTATAAATGACATTAAAATAACTACTTATTGGTGGTGGTTGGACAGAATGACGTACTGCTATAGACCTGGTACTTACCGGAAACATTCATTATGTCTATGTGCACACCAGGAGGGTATTTAGTGCCTATTTACCTGGTATTACGGTATATTGAGATGAAAGTACACAAAGATGACAGTACACACTAGTATTATTCCACGTGTTTTACTGGAAATAACCAATGTGTTTTATGTCTGCACCTTATGGATTTATTTCTTGCACTTGTATATTGCTAACATATTCTGCAGGACTTTAAACATGTCACTATTTACCGTCCCTAACACAAGGATAAGGTTCCTTGCCCTTGGGTGAATGCAAACCCAGGACCCCCAGGCTGCAAGGTAACAGCGCTAACCACTGAGCCACCATACTGTGCACACCTCATTTTAACAGGACATGCATAGTAACAGTATATATGCTATGCCTCAAGGCATTTGTCCATGCATGCCAGAACAAGAAATATACCCTACTGAGTGAGCCTGCAACTTGTCTGGAAACAGGGCAAACAGTTAAACCCTGAACCCATACACCACTCTTATAAAAAAAAAAAAAAAAAAAAAAAAAAAATTACAAACAAATTAAAATCTTGACTTACATGCAGTACATTTAGTTTGCCAATCTTTATTATTGCTTTTCACTTTAGGTGCCCAGGTGAGCTTTCCTGTTCTGTAATACTGGCAGGGACTCATGCCACACTACGATGGATGTTCAGTGCTTTGTGGAATTGGGCGCCCTATTAATACATCTGCTTCTGTGAGAGGAATCTTGAGTGGGGTATGCTAATGAACGTCATATTGGAAGAGCCAGGCAAATCCTATATTTTTCATTTATTTATGCAAACAGATGCAAAAATACATCCATTATTCAGAATATGTTTAGAAGGAGATAAAGGGGTGAGGCAGATACAAAAGAAGAAGGTTCTAGTTGGCGAGATGACACAATGTTCCCTCACCCCCATCTTATCTTAATCTCCTCACAGCTATTTCACCTAAAAAGTAGGATATTAGGATCTACGTACAAGTATCTCAGACATGATCATTAAAAAATAGCTTTAGGCTAAAGCCCCATGTTGCGGAAAAGCAGCTTTTTTTGTTGCAGATTTTGTTGCGGTTTTTAGAGCCAAAGCCAGGGGTAGATTGAGCAGAAGGTAGAAGTATAAGAGCTTACATTAAAATTCTCATTCCTTTTGTAGTCATTATTGGCTTTGGCTCAAAAAAACGCAAAAAAAAAATCTGCAACAAAAAAAGCTGCGTTTCCGCAACATGGGGTCTTAGCCCTAAGGACTAGTTCACACGGGGGCAATGAGGCAGATTTTGACCACGGATTTCACCTCAAAATCCGCCTCCATACAATGGTGGTATATGGATACTGCTAGCATTAGCAGTTTTTAGCTGCTAGCGGTAAAAAGAAGGGACATGACCTTTCTTCAGGCGGATTCCACCTGAGGAAAGCAATAGAAGTGAATGGGAGGCGAAAAACGCATCACTTTTTTTGCAAAAAAAGCGACGCGTTTAATTTACAGTCCATTCACTTTATGGGACGGGAAAACCACCTGGGGTTTTCTGAAGCGGTTTTTACCAAAAAAAAAACGCGTCAAGGTCCAAAAACCGCTTCCTAATTAGGAAGTGTTTTTTTTTCCGGACAAAAATAAGCCACAAGTAATTTACATGTGAACTAGCCCTACGAGAGAATAAGGGTAAATATCTCGTTCATGGCCCTTGTCTGAAGAAGGGTTTAATGGCTAGTATTCACTTCCAGTTGATAAGGTAGAGGTACAATTTTCACAAGAAACAAAGTGGTGGTCCAAAAGAAAACATTTTTAGGTCCAAATCATGAACACTGAGAGGAAAAAAAAAATAGCCCCAATACCCATAAAAAGAAATCAAATCTTTAGCTTTTACTTTCAGAATATGAATAAGGAAGGGGAATGTTTAGGGTTTGTGGGGTAGTAGTCCTATGGGTGGTAAGATCACACTCATACAAAGAAGACGGAGCACGACTGCCTACTTGACTCCAAAGCCGAGAATAAGCAAGGATTTCATTGAATAAAATAAGTTAAGGGGATATCGTCACTCCATAGGGAGAGACCACCATATAGGTGTGTGGAGTCTTATTAAGCCCTGAGCGCTCCACTGCAAAGGAACATGGGAAGAATATGCAAATCTGACTTCCATGATGTAATTAGGATGTCAGTGCCTCAAGTGTGCACACCAATAGAGGGCGCTGACTGAGAATGTGCAAGTCTAACTTCCATGATGTAATTAGGAAGACAGAGTCTTCCTAAGGCTTAAGATTCCACACACCTATATAGTGGTCTCTCCCTATGGAGTGACAATATCCCCTTAACCCTGTCTAAGCCTCTCACCTCTGCCAGATCAGTCCTCTCTACGCCAAGCTGATGAGATGCAAATACATCGAAACGGCTGTCCTTAGCTGAGAAGACTGTATCTGGTATAATCCCAACATCATTGCAAACAAAGGCCTCTTAGAAGGTTGGCATGATGTTAAAGGGAGCGCCCTCTATAGGTGTGCACACTTGAGGCACTGACATCCTAATTACATCATGGAAGTCAGATTTGCATATTCTTCCCGTAAAATAAGTTAATAAAATTTCATAAAAGTTCAACTGAAACTTTAGGAAAAAAAACTCCAGTAGTCTGATCAGTTCACCCAGCTCTATAACATGTTGCCCATACATTGCACAACATTTTGAAGGCGACAGGTTCCTTTACAATGTGAAGTGGGAAAATGTGGGCGAGAGATGAGAGAGGATGACTGGGCTCACATTATCACTATGATACCTAACGTATGATATAACACATTGCACACAGGTACACTATTTTTCAGTACACGGGTTGAACACATTTTTGGAAGAGAATTGGTCATAAAATAAAAGATAAATGTACTATATATTGTGATACAAGGTCTTATTGGTTCTCAAAGTGCTCTAAACGCCATACTTATTCATGTGACATAGTAAAACCCATCAAAGATACCTATAAGATTATCCCCTGGATATGTGTATTAGGTTACACGAGGAGCATGTGGATAGATGTTAATCAATAGAAGTAATAACAGATTTGCTCTTGAAAAAGGACTTTTCACCACATCCAAACTCCAGTTCTTTGCACCGCTCTAAAGATTTCAGCACAGGGAATTTTTTTTCTCTAGCTCCCCGCCTTTCTGAGCAATCGGTGCTGTTAGTTTCGGTTTCCAATATGCTAATTAAGATCTCTTCTGTCAAGTGGACCGTCCTCAGCTGTATCAAATAGCCTGGCACTGCCCATCTGATGGTAGAAAGGTTAATAAGCATATTGCCTGAAAATAACAGCATCAATTGCTCAGGAATGGTGGGAGCTAGAGAAAAAAAAAAGATCCAACTACTATGGAATCAATAGAACTATGCTTATTAAAGGATACAAAAACTGGAGTTACTGAGCTGGTGAAATATTCTCTTTAAGTGCAGGAATTTGGAGGCACCTTGTGAATGAGTATCTACAAAGGGAAGAATCATTTGGCTACTAGAAACCATAAACTATCCATTATGGGAAAGCTGGAACGAGAGGGGAAATATAACTGCTGGAGTTGTTAGTTCTTTCTTCTCTTCTACCCAGTCCTATTTCTTGAGTGGAGTTGGTGGGTGGTTGCTATTTATTGGGCTTAAAAAGTTTTCTGGATGGAGTTTTTTTCGGACATTTTCTCTTTGCCCCCTATTATGCCCCAGGTTCACTAACCAAATAACACCTTATGAACTATACATTTCTTTTACAGCATTTGCTGCCATGGATATCATATAGTTAAAAAATAAAAAATAAAAAAACCTGAAAATCAAGGATAAATATTACTTTACCTCCAGAAGTTGGGATTCCGAACTTTATTGTCGGAGGGGATTATCATTATAATACTTAAAATAACACTTATAACACTTACTGAAATTACACGAATACAGTCTATGGAGACACGGAAATGAAATCAACTCAGTGTGTTTTTATAAGAATTCTGAAGTCAGAATTCCTGAGAGGCCAGATATAGACATTAACAGTTTTTTGCAGACTTCCATTAGCTGTTCAAATTTGAATACCGCTGCTGAGGTGAACTCTAATCTTCTTTGAATCCTCCCAACACATTTTATCTGAGGAAAAATTGTAGTTAAAAATTTAGTTTGATGGAACGCTGTTTAAGTGCTTTTCCTCATCTAGGCCCAGGAAGAGCCCCAGAGAGCTGCGCTGTAATTTGTTCAAACGAAATAATATTTTCGTTTGCTCGGCTTTCTTTGTTGTCTTGTGTGATGAAAAGTAACGTCCCTTTTCATTCAATCCTATTAAGTGCAGTTTTTGGAATAGCAAACGCTCAATTGAAATAAAATCAGGCGTGCTTACGTAGCGCAGGAAAGGGGGGGGGGGCGGCAATGTACGCGGTTTTGATTTAAATAAGACATGTCGCTCAGATGAGAGCAGGCTTTAAATTACCTTGTAAGCCATCTGAGCCATTTTTTGAAATAGTCTACCGATGACTTGATTTCAGTAGCAGGTTTATATTCGATATGTTGTTATATATCCTTCTGTGCTTACTTACTAGATACATCTATACAGTGATACATTGTAGATAGGGCGGTAATACAACGCACTAAAAATCCTCGCTCAAGCTTTGCGGCTGAATGCAGCAACCAGGTGCTATGTTAAGTTCCCTGTACTATCCTGCGTCTTAACAAAATATTGGCATGAATATTATTACTATAATAGGAATGGAGAACTTTTTGGGGGGGCTCTCAGCTATATTGTTGCAGCAACAAATTCTGCAGAACTGTCAATTTGCCACAATCACATCAGTCCTAATCCATAACAGGACTTGTATCCAGTTTCCCTATCTGAACCAAACACACACAAATAAATTGTATGAAAGATTTAACAAGTAGCCACATCCCAATGTTGCATCTTCTTTTCTTCTGTGTCGAATAGCCAAGGAGACAACCATAGGCCACAAGGTCTTACGCACCAGTGCTAAATTTTATCAAATCAAATGATTACACTAAATAAGGCTTACTATTATATAAAAAATATATAAAATAAGCGGATTTGGGTGTCACTTTTAGGCTCAATTTTGTAGAGGTAAATTGAGACTATTCCCATAATAATTACAATTGCATTCTTAGATGATTGCAATAGAGTAAATTGTACATAAATAGGATTGGTTAGAAAATGGATTTGTTATATCTGTCATGGATCTAATGCCCAAAGCACCATGGTACAATTTGGAAGAAAACCTTAAATTGCTTTTTAGACAGAGACTAATTTGTGAAAATGATTTAACATTTATATTAGACATTATTATACATGTCAGTGTATCATAGTTCATATAATCCCTAGGGTGCTACAACAAGGAGTGAAGTTTCAATCATGGGAACAAAAAAGCCAAAAACTCAGTTCATGTTGAAATAATTCAAAAGGCGTCCACCCTTCACCAATACAGAACATGTGAATGGCCACTTTGAATATAATCAGAAACTTTGATCATTATTGAACGTTTTTGTCAAGGTCTAGTAGGTAGTTTATTAAAAAATAAATAAATATAGACCCTAATGCAGTTGGGGAGGTCCAGATCAGCTCTAAATGTGGTTTTCTTCTATTGGACACACTATAGTGTATGTATAGTAGTGACCAGAGGGTTCTATGTTAGGCCATTTAAACTGTATCAAAACTGTGTTATGTAATATGACCTAACAATATAAATAATGCTTCTGATTTGGGGTGAATTCAGACAGTAGTGTGCGGTCCTGGAAGAACATCCTCAATCCAACAGAACTGAACCCACTACATCTTGTGTCTTATCACTAGAAGGCTTTGAATTAGATTAAGCCAAGTTATGGTTGGACTAAGAAATACAGCTGTCACACAGACCATGCTACACAGACCATGCACACCAACAACCGTCTGAAACTGACCTTGCCCTACTGTGCTAGCCAGGACAGCATGGAAATATCTGTACACCAAAAGCAATCTATGATCAAGTTTCTATTAAGCCACATATGTGGAGAACCAGAACAGGCTTTAAGACTGGTAATTATAGACAATTCTTGGACTGAAGATTTAGGAATCTCACACCCATGATGATTTCAGAATGTTCACCATCTGCACTCTGAAAACAAAATCAAAGGTACCACAGAATCAAAGACATTTGTTTGGTTTTCTTGGACCTGCTTAAAGTTGTAGAACCATTGGTCAGACAGCTTTGTAAGACATTGTGAGAACTATAGAATGGCAAATCCAAATACAAAGACCAAATTTACCTATACAAGCCACAACAAGGCAGGAATTGTGCCCCAATGAACTTATAATCTCAGGTTTAATATGCTCTTTCGCAAAAACTTCACTATAATGAAAATTCATATATAGGGGATTTAATATCATTTACAGTTTTATTTTTTTCAAAGTTAATTGTACAATTGTGTCCTAAATGTGGCAGATTGTTACCCAATTCTAAATATGACCAATAAGCTGCCAAACTAAGATTCCTGTATGATTATCTAAACCTATAGAAACCTCTATAATGGAAAGCAAGATATGATAACAACTATATCGACAATCTTTGACAAATAAAATAATACATAAAATAAAACCGCAGCCAGCTAGGCAGAGGTTGGAGACCCCCATACACATTAGATTGTCAACGAATCCCACCCAAATTGGCAGGTTTGACCGTTTTAGGCAGATATAAAAGTTGCTTGTTTAAACTGGACTTTACAGAAGCCTCCATATAAAGAGAGATATGGCTAAAATAGTGTCTGGTCCCTCCCCCCTTGTTATTTTTAAGACACACAGAACGTGATTACACTGCCACAACCGGTGCGTCTCTCATCTGAAAAGGCAAATTTGTTAACCGACTGTTGAGTTTAATGTTATGCTACTATTCTGTCTCTCGTTAGTAACACAAATTACCAGCAATTAGCCGGCTGAATGTTCAAAGGCAATTCCATCTAGTGTATGAAAAGAGCAATATAAACGCGTAATGTATCTATCAAATCTAACAGCCCAAACAAAATTAATGATATGAATACAATGAAGGGTTTTGTGGGATAATTATAAGAGTGTCTGTCACCAGAACTTAACGTTCCACAAAGTTAGAGATGCAGCGCGGATAGATCATCTGCTCTGATGTTTCGGGGAGGTGTAGAAGCTTCATTCACTTACTGAACGCCAGACTAGTTTTATTTTATTGGTGGATTATAGAAAAAAAAAAAAAAAAAATTGGAGAAGGAATTTTGGCTCACGCTGATCCAGAAGAAAATGACTGTTCTATTTCATTATCCTTTTTTAATACTGTAACTAAACACTCTTGCATGCTCAGTTGCACGCTGCTCCCTGAGTATTACTTACATATCTATAATTAAATAATTAGGAAGGGTTCTGGTCTTTCCAAACACTACAAAAGGCAATGATTACTAACCACCGTAGTCAAAAGCCAAGCCCCAATCACATTGGCCCTTCCGTATATATTAATAATTTTTTTGTGTGTTGTTGTTGCTAATACTTATGCAAGACTGCACTGCCAGCTTCCCCCCTGCATGCCAGCACACCAATAAATTAAGATATTCCTGGCCGCATCTGCACAGGGGAAATTAGAGCATTACCTGTTCTACGCCAGTGTGCCAACTTCCTCGCTGCATGCGCAACCCATGCTGAGAGACCAGCTGTCTGGGATTGTGCCACTCCGATGAGTACACAGGAGCCAGGGGAACTCTTAGGAGATCTGCTCTAATATCACAACTGCCTCACTGCAGGGCTGTTCCCTTCATAGCACAGTATTCAAACACTTGGTTGTTTTTTTTTTTTTCCGTTCTTTAACATGGGGAGGGGGAAAGGTATGGAAATGTGGGTTCAGTATTTGTCGTATTTGCAAGAATCTCTGTGACATTGGACTCATTGAAACCCTGGGAGTTTATAATATAGCGTAAAAGGACATAGCAAATAAAAAACGCCAAGAAATGGCTAATACTAAAACTTAACTAAACATACATATACATAATCTAAAAAAAATACATTACATTTTGCATTCAAAATTTTATTCCAATTCACCCGAAACCATTACTTGTATTACCATGCGTTGATATATTGGGTTACAATATTTTTGGTTATTGGGATTCTCCTCCCTTACTTTAAAAAAAAAAAAAAAAGGCTCGTGTTAAAGTGAACATGATAAACACTTAAGCTGTCCACCTATTTAACATCAAATAAATAGATTCCTTCATCTTCGCCACGCAGCCTGACTCGAGTCTGATCAGAGTATCACTTTGCACAATGCCTAAATCCTGCTAAGGTTTAATGTCTAGCTGTGTGCATTTTGCTCTGTATTAACATGTACAATGGAGCACTTTGATTCACCCCCCCCCCCCTTTCTATTTCGCTCCTCTTTCTCTACCCTATCTGAATGCCAGAAGCTGGTGAATATATACATGCTTCATAGCTTCAGCTAAACCTTTTGTTCTTCTGGGGATTTCAGCTGGCGTAACAGCGAGAGCGAAAGGAGAAAAAGAAATTCACAGGGGTCGTAAAGGTTTGAAAGAGGCAAATTACCTCTGAGCTATGGCATGGCACGTTATTTGTGTGTGTGTGATGTACGGGGCTGCAAAGAAATTTAACCCCAGCTCACACAAAGAGGGGGTGTACTGCTCTCCACTCTACCTAGCCAGCATAAGTGGAGTTAATGGAACCCCCAAAGTGATGACACCAATGCTCGGAACACTGCGGTGGGATAATTACTCGGCTTCCTCGCAGCTGAGTTTCACAGATGCATTATTAACGGCACATTCCATGCCCTAACGAGCAGCCGTTGTAGGTGGAGATTTTTTTTTTTTCACCAACCCAGCATCTGCCATACAGGTTGGATCACAGACAAAAAATCCAGCCAGCTCTGGCAGACATTGTATTTTGTAAGAGAGGCACCTTGGGAGACTATACACTTGGGAGCAGCTGATATTTTGTTATTCATTGTTACTGCGCACAACACCTCGATTTCGAAAAAAGTTTTCAAGAAAATGCACATCTGTCACATAGAGCAATTTATGGAGGAAGACATGATCTACAAAGATAAGTGAAAGGCACATTTTGCTCCAGCTCAGCCTTCACAGCAAACAAAGGACATTATTGCCATCCTAATTACAGGTACACGTCTTCAAGTCGAGGATTGCAGCAGAGACATAGAACCCTGCCAAAATTATTTGTTGGCTTCTGAAGATCACAAATTCTGTTTCAGCTATAGTAAAGCCATAGATAAAATAATCGGGACTGTGATGTAGGGATAAGAGTGGTTCAAGCAAAGGAAACTAGTCCCACCATCCAATAAAGTTATTGGCAAAAAAAAGTGTATTTGTGAAGAAAGAAAAAAATATTGTTCTTATGTCAAAAGAGAGAGTTTGCCATGTGGCATTATCAGGACACAATTCATTAGCCTCTGTTCAAACTATTGTGATGGCTTTCATTAATACTGGAGCCATGAAAGCTATGCAAGACCTGACAGATAGGTACCAACGAACCCTGTTTAATTTAATAAGATTCATCAGGGTTACAGCATTGGCACCAACAACAGTGCTCTCTCTGTCCTCCAAAATATCAGAAACCGGTGTGAACAAAGTTATAAGCAGTGACTACTAATTATATATTACGTGTGATCCACATATCACACCAATGGATGTCACTCAGGGTCAATTAGACATTGAAAGCACATACACGTCAATAGACGTCTCGATTCATGACCGCAAATAATTCAATTGATTTTTTTTTTGTCTCCCGGTTATTCCCTGCAATGCCCTTCAATTAAAAAAATTTGCTTGTATCTCCACCTATAGACTCTTGAGCACAGAAAAACATGGGGTGAAAAAACACACATGTAATAGGCCAGTTCCAGTACAGACATTCAAGTCAACTATTTTCTAAATTATGAGCAGTTATATTTTTATTTTATCTGATAAAATACAATGCAATTTTATTCAAAAAGGCTAACATTTTTTAAATGATCCAACAAATAATTTGTTATTTTGCAATTGTGTCCATGGTTCTCAAGTACAACTATGTCAACATTTCATAAATTAAAATTAATTCAAGAAATATTCTAAAATTATGCAATACAATCTATTGAATAGGTGCCAATACAGATAAGTCAGCCAAACCCTCTGATTTTTGTGGTATTGACCATCTTGTGTAGAGAAGAGCGTTGATTCTCCCCCAAAAGATGTTGTCAGGAAAAAGAAGGATTGAGTGTGTTGAATTTCACCATGTGAATTTCACCATGTGAAAATGATAATATGCAGTTGTTTTCTCTTCCCATACAGTAAGTGGCAGTCGGAGGAAAAGTGTCCCTCAACCGATAGATATTAAAGGTGCCATTATATTCTGTTACACTACAAGAATAGATTTCTTTTTTTTTTCCTTTTGTAGATTGTGAGCCCCACATAGAGCTCACAATGTACATTTTTCCCTATCAGTATGTCTTTGGAATATGGGATGGAAATCCATGCAAACACAGAGAGAACATACAAACTCCTTGCAGATGGTTTTATGCCCTTGGCGGGATTTGAACACCAGGACTCCAGCGCTGCAAGGCTGCACTGAGCCACCGTGTGGCCCTACAAGAATATATTTCAAAGCAATGTGTATAATATATATATGTATAAGCTAAATTTTTTGAAAATATATATTATATTTTTAAAAATTCAGGAAGTTCAATTGATGTTTAGACTGACAAAATTTCTCCCAATGATAAACAATCAAATAGTCATCAGTCACAGTAACTATTGCTCCGACCACTTGAACTGTCAAGATCACATCATGACCACGACCACAGCATCATTGAATAGTTTAGATGATTAATCACAGTCATGGATTTAGTATGTAAAATGTATAATTAAATGTCATAAAACATGAAGAGTGTTTAAACATATAGTTTTTCTTATCAAGAAGGTGCAGTTGATACAAAGTGGCAGGCTGCGATTCCATAAGCAAATAAATAAATAAGTGTCCTTCGTGTCAAGGTGACCCTTTGTGAGTAACCCCCAGTGTTTGTGCATGCATACTAAACAAACAGTCTCCCAGTAATTAACACCAGCGCTTAATGAAGTCCAGCTGCCTCTATGGCAAGCTGACGGGATGCCAACACTCGCTGAATGCCACTTCAGTTACAGCATGCCCAAATACCCAAGCTAGAGTTACACACTAGGATCTGTAAGAAAATAATGTATTACCAATTTTATAATATATATATATATATATATATATATATATATATATATATATATATATATATACACACACATATACACACCTATATGCTGTCTATAATATGCACATATATATACACACACACACACACACACACACACATATACACTGTATAGAATACATACAAATAAATGCCATTGCACCCATGAGAGAGTGAGAGAAATACTGACAAATGCTGGGCTTTTTCAGTCCCTTGACTCACTTAAAAGCAACGTGACACCACAAAATGACCTAATTTATGTTAAACACATTTTTAGACAATTTTTGGTGCGATTTTTAAAATTTTTCCATGTTATTACCTATATTAAAAAAAAAAGAAAACCTCCTGCAGTTCTGACTTTGTCCACTAGGCAACATAATATGTGGAGACTTCCTAATTCTGTAGGAGCCCCAGCACTCTGAGAATCACAGCTATCATATATATGTAGATAAGACAAAGAATCCACCAGTAACAATAGAGGATTTCACAACTTATTCAGTCCCATCATTATGCAAGGACCTCTGCCTAGATGACAGAGCATGCCCAGAAAATTCTCCTATACAAGTCAATAGAATCTACTCCAGTCCACTGTATCTGCAGATCATGGTCCTTCAATAGGAGACAGGAAGTCACAGAATGTTTTTGGGTTAGTGCCAAAAGCTGGAATTGCAAGACTTTTAGGATTTTTTTAATTTTTTAACATAGATATTAATTTGGAAAATTAAAACAACATCACTAAAAATGCTTTAAAAAAAAAAAAAAAGTTTAGCATAAAAAAATTTTTGATTTGTGATTTAAACAGTATGTCATGACCTGGCGACACATTCCCTCTAAGCAAAGACACCCGATTCAGTTGTCTTGTAATGTATTAGACTACATGCCAGTCGAGGCTGAGTGAGATAAGGCCCATGCAGTTTTCAGTCTTCAATTATTCAGCTGCCTCATAAACAAAACAGTTGTGTTCATATTGAACATATTGGAGACTTGGAAAGACAAATGTTAAATTGGGGAAAGTAATTCATCCAGTGAGGCAAAAGGCAAAAAGGAGCCTTTACATGACACCTCCAAACAAGATCCACAGAATACATTTGTATTGTAAGGCATCTCATGCCATCAGCTGGTCACACTGAGCAATCTAATGCTTTATATCTGAAAATTGTGACAACAACATGGCTGGCTGGATAACAAGTCTCCCTACTGAATCTATGAATCCAAGATTTCCCTCCAATAAGCAGAGCAATCCACTTATTCACATATATTTGTCCATTCGACAATTTCATTCCTTGTCTGATACATTCAGGTCATTGCCACAGATGTGAATATCTTGTACTAGAAGATAAATCACTGCCCGATCAGACAAAAAAAAAAGTTTGATTTCTATTGGTATGCAAGGAAGACATTGGTATCTCATCGATATTATCATTAGGGAGTCCTCCGGGCCCCCAAGTGTCTTTAAAAGCATCTGCGTGAGCTCCGACAGCTGCCTAGCAACAGATCCCACAGCCAGAGGTGACTGATCCTGTGGAGGTCTGTGTGGTCTCCTTATAAGTTACAGACATGGGTTGCACGTGAACGTGAGGTGCACATAGTGCAGGGTGTACCCAATGTCACTAAGGGGGCGTTCACACTACTGGGTGTCCGCTCAGCAGTGTCCAGGTCCAGTGTCCGTACAAGATTTTAGCAACAAAACTAGCTGGTCTGTTTGCAATTTCCATTCTTTTCAATGAGATTTTATATTGTGTGCTTTAGTGTCCGTTTACAACCATGTCCGTTTTTTCAAACGGACAAAAAAATCCTACATGCAGGACTTTTCTGTCCGTTTGAAAAAAATGAACAGTATGTGTCCGTTTTTTTTTTTTTTCTTTAACATTGAGGTCTATGGGCAATGGACATATAACGGACAGTAACTGATAGCCATCAGTTACTGTCCGTTATGATAGCTGTCAGTTTTTTTTTAAACGGACACCTACGGTAGTGTGTACCCTACCATAGTGTATAGAAAATGATACTAGTGTGTAAAGGAGTGCTATAAAAGGTGAGAAGACCAATATGATAGAATATGGTCAAGTGAAAATTAATACATAATACATACATGTAATAAAACTGCAACATTTAAGACTTTAAATAGAACCCATCGGCTCCTTTTCACCAATGAACTACCATCCGTATCTCATATCTCAGTGCATCCCATGTGTTGTGTACAGGTATCGTGATATTACAGTCTACGGCCACCATATGCAGAAGAAGAATTGATGTAAATGTATGTAAATTAGTTCCTTTGAGTCAAGGGGGTGGAGAGCTAAAGGAAGAAGTCAAGGTCTACATGTTCCAACCTGCCCCTGCCCTGTGACATCCGTCAGCTCCGCTAACATCACCATCATTTTAGCTCTCCATCCCTTCTGAATACAGAATAAAAGTTATTTTTCTGCAGATGGTAGCAGTTGCAATGGTGTTATAAAGATACAGTGAGACAACATATGAGAGGCGCTATAAAAGGTACGGATGGTAGTTTAGAGCGTGAAAGGAAATGACAGATTCCCTTTAATAAACAGAAAATGCCATGCTTTTATCTACACAGTAATGCTGATGTGCCACCAGTGTGTCAGCCTCATGTATTTTCCACGAGAGGATGGATGACGGCCCTAGCACTGAAACCGAAAGAATTAGTCAACTGTACCAAAATTCTTTTCCATAACAGTCTGCAGAAGTATATAATGATTATAAGGTTGGCAATACATGGTAGATTTTCAATAGTCGTGATGTGCTCATTTGATAGATGGAGGGATCGTTCATACCAACAATCCCACCATGACCAAATAAAGTACCCAATCAGGAAGGGGGTGGGGTTAAAAATTTTCAACACAGCCGACCTACATTTGGCAAACAGGTTGTTTGCCGTATCGATATAGATCAATGGGCAAAATGTCAGAAATTAAAAAGTGTATGGCCAGCTTAACGCTAGTTTAACCAAGCTTCTCTAATGGAAAGAATGGATATAACCCTGACCCGAAAAGTGGCATTTCCCAGCAGTAACACTGTAGATCCAGTCAATTTCTGGTCTAGAAAACCAATTTTCAATCCCTTATGACAGCAATCTGAGCAAACAGAGGGGACCTCCATCAAAAAATGGTTGACTATGGCCTGTTTTCAGTGCACAACATGGAACATGTTAGGTCCCATTTGTTGACACCGCACAAAAACTGAACAAGTGCTGAATAGTCGTCCCACAATATACAGCTGATCACAATGGTCCAAAACGTATAGCAACATGTCATCTATCACCTGTGGTATTTGTAATAGACACTGAAATCCAGCAGCAAACTTCTAATGTGTATACACGCACACACCGTACCTGCTCACATGCCAGGGCCATTAGTCTGCTCATCTTTTCAGAACTACATAGTATAAAATCCTTTGTGTGAAACTAGATTTTAGGATTTCTTTCAGAAAGTGGGAATGAGAAAAAAAAAACCTTAGAAGCCCAAGCAATTTGTCACAATAAAGTCACTAATTTAGTACAGGCCTTTCTGCAACCAAATGAGTTAATGTACTATCTGAATAATTGCTCTTTATTATTGGGCTTTTTATATCCGCACTGGGAATTAGAAATCATTAGCAACATTTCAGCGTTATAGAAGCGTGAAATGCCTCAAATTGTTTTTCTTTAAGACACAAAGATGAGAATAATGTGGTACATCCGCAAGAACATGACACATCCCCACTTGCCATTAAGCGTGCCGGAGAGCTTGCAGTCTTACAGAATGTGCCCACTCCAAGGATGCCACTAATGGTAAAGGAGCCATTTATAATACATGGATCTCAACCTTCGTCCTCCTGGCTCCCACTGACTGACTTGCATATTTACCAACATATATTACTCACACACTGCATGTCTTAGAAGAAAGCTCATAGGGAGCAGTACTACATCCCAACCCCCCTTTCCGAGCAGTCTTTCAGGAAAAGGCTTTGAAGCATGTTGGGCAGACAGCATGGGGCAGGTAGCAGCGCTCTGCATGAGCGATACCTGCTCTGTGCACCATGGGTAATCAGGCTGCAGATTCCAATGACAAGCTTTCCCAAGTCAATATCCTCCATAGGGTTGTTGAGCTTTTCATGTTGTATTCCTGTCTGCTGGATTTTCACAAATGTAGTTGAGCTCATTGCACCACCATGGGTTAATATTATAATGACAAAGGCATTACAGACACAGTGACAAGAAATGGAAATGGAATAGAAAGGAAGGAGGATGGAAATACAGAAACACAAACCTAGCAACACAAGTCCAGTTTACTATGTCAGCAGGTTGCTAAATGTGGAGGATGAAGATCTTCTGTGCAGAGACACTGAGACATCTCACTCTCGTTCTCCATAAACTTCTTATGCAAATCATTCAACTACTGTATTTAGTAAATCGACAGTAGAATAAAATCAGTGCGTGTCTAGAAATGCAGCAAGTCAAGAAGCAAGCTTAAGGCCTTATTCACATGTGCCAGTAGTGCACCATGCACATTATACTAAGTGCAGGATTTACAGTCAAAACATGTTTTAAACCCAATTCAATAGCGGCAGAACCAAAATCTTCACAAAAAAGTGTATTGTAAGGATTAGAAATGGAAGGGGGGGATGCTTTCTCATAAGAGTCCTCAAAGCACATTGCAGGGATAATAATATTGGGATTTCTTGAGGTCATTTACTCTATGAGATATGATTGAACCCCTCCATGAGAAGTGGAGACACTTTTTACAACATTAAACACTATTAAATAAACAAACAAAGCCACATCACAAACTCAATAGCAAAGCCACTTTTAAAAGACATGTTCTCTCGCTTGACATATCTGCTCAAGGCTAAGGACAAATGTAGCGAAATGCATCTAAGTAGCTAAAAAATTGCAATGTGTTTTTTCTTCAATGTAATAAGTTGGTGTGACTGTAAGGGTAAGTTCATATGGGGTTTTTTGGACCCCGGTCCAAAATATGGGTAGCTGAGACTGAATGCCGGTGCAGTGCACCGGCATCCAGTCGCGCACTCTGCTCCAGATTACGCCCAAATGAATGGGCCTAGACGGGAGGGAGTGTCTTCAGGCGGATGCCGCGAGGTGAATCCGCCTGAAAGAATGAGCTCAATGGGAGCCGTCTTTTTGGTTAGGATTTTGAGGCGGTTATGGCCTCAAAATCCTGACCAAAAAACCCAGTGTGAACCCTAAGGCCGGTTGCAGGTGACCATGACTGAACAACTGGGTGTGAATTAAAGGCTCGGGTGGCACATTGCGAACATGTGAATGTCACCCGTCTGCTGCCTTTGTAACGTCGTGTTTTCGCAGCCCCTTTCATTAAATGAATAGGAGCCCTGGAATCACGGTCTGCAAAACCAGACAGGAATAGGACCTGTCAGTCCGCACACAAGATTGTGTAATTCACAGCCATGTGTATGGGCCCGTAGAAAAGAATGGGTCAGCTAGAACACTGATCTCGGTCACGGTTGTCTGCAAGAAGCCTAAGGCTGAAACCCCACGTTGAGGAAATGCCGTGTTTTACAGTACCTGCAAAGTGGGATTCTAGCTACTGTCATCCCCACATTGCAGAAAAATATCTGCAGCGCAAAAGCTGCGCTTTCAATAATTGCAGCATATCAATTGTATCTGCAGAAATGCTGGCTTTTCCGTATACATTTAATAAGGGCAGAATGTTTGCAGAAAAACTCTGCGAAAACACAATGAAAATTGCTGCGGGGAAAAACATGAAGCGTTTCCGTTGCAGTTTGTTCTGCCGCATTTCGCTATGTGAGACTTTAGCCTAAAACACAGCCTTTTCCCACTGCATTTCCATACTGGCCAAAAAGGCTGCTTTGTGTGGTCTGGGACTTTTATATCGAAGGCCTATTCTTAGAATTAGTCATCAATATCAGAGGTGTAGGGGCCCAACACTCAGGATCCCCCACAATCCACTGACTCTACTGTATACCAGACACAGTACTGTATATTAGCATAGCAGCTGTGCTTGGTATGGCTACTTAGTCCCATTCACTTAAATGGGACATAGCTGTAGAAGAATGATGTGATTCATGGATATGTCACATCACTAAGAATCAGCTAAGGACATCAATATAAATGTACTGGCATACCCTTTTAGGCTCTTCAACTATTATGTAAGCAAAGAACTGACATTTTTAATGATCCCAATATTTCTCTGTTATTCCTCCTAAGTATGTAGAAATACAATTTTTGGAACCAATAACAAGGGGACAGCACTGTATATAGCTCTTAAAGAGTTGTTATTTCATGGGATCGCTCTAGAAAGGCTGCGGACAATATTGTAATATACAATGAGAGCAATGAATACCGCATACGATGATAAGACAGCAAAAACTTAAACATTATATTTTACTTTTTGACATGAAATAATAACTGGTTACAGTCCAGAATCCATCATACTTATGGGTAGTTTCATAGACACAACATATATAAATGTGACATGTATGCAAAAAATGGTGTTCAATAAACGTAGTAATTGTCATATATACACATGAGGATCTTATGATTTTGTTTATATCTAAAAGAATGATGTTCATGAAATATAGCAATCGGTTGTATATACTTGAGTACAGGTGTATGAGTGTAACCCCATAACCATATAAAGGGTGAATCTCAAGCAAACCTAGCATATGTGGCAAAAGCAATGCTGAGCGGAATTTATACCCTAAAAAGAAAGGATATAAGGCAGATTAGCAGGAGGAAATATGGGAAATTCTGCATGGAAGCGAGCGGCAATATTTCATTCCTAATCAACAGCAGAAAATAAACAGTTTTGTAAACAGTTATTACATTAGATGGGAGAACAACATCTGTGAGGGACGCTTTCCTTGTAATTATTCTTGCTATTTTACATTAATTCGCACCGTGAGTTACTTTGGCTGTAAGGTTTCATTTGTTCTCAAGATTCCAGAACACGGCTACCACAGAAATCTTAAAAAAGAAAGGTGCCAAATCTTCTAAATAAGAACGATGGGGGGGGATTGACAAAAATTATTCATATCGCAGTGAGTCTCTAGTAAACCTGGTAGGGGGGCAATAATCTGGCTGAAATTAACATAAAATATACAACTAAAAATTAACTCAGGAACTACAATTACATTGCTCAGATGTGCTGATATTTACACAGGTCTTCCATACAACCACAATACTGACCATGACACAGGTAAGGGGGCTATTGTTGGAAATAAAGACCTCAGCAGAAGATAATACAGTAATAATAGCAGAGGCTTATGTGGGTTTTCTGGGAATTAAGAAGAATACAGTAAAGACTGGATAGGCCATAAAATTACTTCAAAAGAATCGACCTATTATTTGATACATCCCCAGCAGATGATGACACGTATGGCTAGATGGAGATTTGCCGTCACGTGGTAGTATAGCAGATCACTGCTGCAGAAGAACCAACAAAAGACCGGTAGGGGCTCAATCGGGTGAGTAATGGTTCCTTCTTCATACTATGCCATTACCGTCCTTTAGCATCACTGTTTCCCCCATTCCTGAACAAAATCTTACAGGATGGCAAAAATGCCCCCAAAAACGGCAGAAAAAACTGAAGACTTTTTTTCTAGAATATTTTTTATTGTATTATGATAATTTATCTTAATGTTCTGGAATGTAACCACAAAGTCAGCTTCTGACTGTTCATTTGCATTAGTCACTATTGATCAGGCTTCTTCAATGTATTGTCTCCATTCAGTCTAATGGGGGAGAGAATGTGAAAAAAAACTCTGACAGGTTTTCTTGCTAAGCTAGCCATGACTGATAACTTATTACACTACTACAGTAAGATGCCATACTAGGGCAGATTTATTATGTCTTAGTTTCTCATAGCAAATGATTGCTTTTAGACAGTTTTAATAAATCTGCCCTAATGTGCTCAGAGATCCATTCTCTTAAAGGATAGAATCACATAAATGCACTATCACCTCCAAATTTAGGAAATTTCCATCATCAGAAGGATTGTCAGCTCCACAAACATATCATGCCACATTGGGCAACATATTGTGCTCTATATGTCTATTCTTAGACGGACGGCCCTTGTCAGCACAGTGTAGGTCAAAAACCGGTAGCAAAAGATATATGGCCATAAAACAAAGACCTTGCTCCTATCTTAGGTCTGCCTTATAGCAAGCTCAGTGTTGGCACAAAGTTACAAGTAGTAGAAAGTCATTTTAATGTATTTTTGTCACGTCTTCTAACAAAGGTCTTCACCAATAACCAAGCTAATAAATACGTTTTACATGAGGAATGCAAATGGCCTTGTAAATATTTTATAAAATTGTTATATGCCTCCCAAACGCTGTAAGTCTTAATTGAGTAAAGGCCATTTTTTTTGCAGTCAATATATGGAAATGGAAAATGCAAATGCAGTGTTTTCTTCTCCTGCAAAGACCCTTGAGGTGGCAGCCCTTTTCACAAATGGTCTCAACTTTATTATCAATATAATTTGGCTTCCCTTTTTTAAGGTCCCCAAAGCCCTTGTTGCTATCTGCCGGCTGCTACAAGAAGAGCAATTGCAGAATTGCTTTGCCACGTTCTGCAGGGGAACAAACCCTGGGCGCTGCCAGCTTGGCGTTGGAAGAGACTTGATATCACCACTTAAACAGGCACCGAGATGAGAGACCCCTGTGCTGCCACAGAATCATTACAAATATCTTTTACTAGATAGTAGACGGAGAAGTGACAGCAAATTCAACTTCTACTCAATACGTGGAATTTAGATTGGCAAATGTCGAGGACTTGTTAACTATTTCAGTGACAATTTCCCCAAATATATAATACTATATATTTTAGTAGTGCCATATTTTGTTGCATTTTATGCTTCTTTATTAAAACTGGTTGAAAGGAAAATCGGAATATAGAAATATTCATCTTTACGTTAGCGTTCGTTTTGATAAGGACTCCAATTTCTCATTAAATAATTCAATACAAACTGCAACACCCTAAGTGATATGAAAAATGCACAACCTCTATGGCCACACAGACATATATAATACAGATGTTTCACAAAATCATGTTTTGCAAAGCTGGTCATCTCACGACACACATCGTTGGACGTGTAAGAAAGTCACATTTGTAGGCACTCCCAGCAATCTACTAGATTATATAACTCATTCCTAGAAGCAAAATTGTGTCATTGACTAACTGAATTGTGACATGACCGAGCCCTGAGGAAGGTGCCCTTACAGCCAAGTGAAGTCATCCCTGTTGCGTATACGTCCAGGCAACATCGCTTCCCCAGGCAGGTAACACAACCAGCTCTCACATGATGTAAAGAGAAAATGTGATATATCCAACAGGCCACCTTCTTCCACTATTCCATGGTCTAGTACTGATGGTTACCTACCCATTGTAGTTTCTTTTGGAGGTCCTTTGCCAGGTCCTAACTACTGCATATCGGCAACACTCCACATCTGCTGTTTAGGAGACTTCATAACCAAGTCATAACCAACCATCACAGCTGACGCTCTTTGCCCTTGATAAAGTCATTTCTATCCTTAGATTCGGCCATTTTGTTTCTTGCACCCCAATCATCATATTCAAGAAACTACCTGTTCACCTACTGCCTCATATACTTGCACCCCATTAGAGGTGTCATTGCATCTACATATTCAATAGTTTGTCATTCACTGGGTTTAACTTCAGGTTTTTATGTAGCTTTTTATTTTTTTTCTAACCAAAAACAGCACCAATGACAAAACGTGCAAATGTGGAAACACACACACACACACACATATATATGCTTATATGTATATTAATATATATGTGCTCAAATACACACGCACACGCACGTCTATACACTCAAGCAAAAAAATGACAAATCTGTTTGAAGAATTTGCCAGAAAAGTGCAGGCAGTTACATCCACTCAAATGTCATGACACAAAAAATTGAAGTATAATTGCTTGTAAACTGTTGAAAAGCGACAGGTGCTTTTTGCGTGGCTAAATAGATGTGCATTTGCTAAAAAAGTCCATTTCTCACTATGTACCATTTTCAGCATGGCAATGGACTGTGTGATATAGCACTGCTGGGAAGAAAAACTGAAATGTATTAACCAGGGGGATATTTGCAAATGGCAGAGAAAAAAATCCTTACCTATCATGTGGTTGGCAACGTGAATCTGGATTTCTCTTTCATTCTCAAAGGTCATCTGGCATTTGATGCATTGATAAGTCTTCTTCTATTAAGTACACAAGAAAACAAAAAAAACTGAAAGATCGGGCAAACATTTCAATATAAGCAAAGAGAAAAACTTGAGGTCAAAATGAAGTAATTGCTTTGTGAACATACTCATGCCTCCAAAATAGTCAGCTGACACACCATGGTGTCCGTTTTTTCCTATACAGCCATTTATGTTAGTGCATACACTTAAAGCACTAATGGAAACATTACCAAGTTAATCATATAGAACCCACAAATTGGGAAAAATCCTGATGTAGTCCTAGCAAGTGCTACTAACCATTGCACAGTCATTACTAGGCACAGTGTGACAAATGTTTGTCACCCGGACTTATACCGGGAATCATCATTACAGAACGTTCAACACAGATTTTTAATACTGGAACTTTTTTTTGTAGATTAAAATGGGCAGTGTTATTCCTTATAAACAACCTTGACTGTTTTCCTTACTAGCACCTTATAACATTAGATTTATATTACACAACTTGAAAATTTGAGCCTCCAGGTTATAATACTGGAAGTAGTACCATGGAGAGGACTCCACCATCTACAATTTTACGTATTCATATTGCTAAAAAAAAATATAATAAAAAAAGACAAGAAATAGAATTATGTATGAAAGGTATATTATTAGAGCTCATACACATGGCATAGTGTTTCTAGACGCTGTATGGTGGCACCTCCAGCCACAGGGACTCTGTAAACTGCCATATGCTGTAGATATTCTCTCCTCGGAGCAAAGGCATCCTGTGGAACACGCCATGACAACTTTTTTGTTGAAGTCATCATGAACACAACACTAGGAATACATACCTTCATTTGTCTCTGGATGAAAAAAAAGGCATACGGGAGGTACAGTAGGGACCTACAGAAACCTATAGGTGACTTTTTATGGCTCAGTAGGCCATAGACATCAGAACTAAGGCATAGTGGTAAACTGTATGTGTCACAGAGAAAGTGCATTGTACAGTAAATGTAAATTACTACTAGTAAAGGGACACCTCTACTAAAGTAACCAGCAAATGGTGAAGAAATAACAGGGATATATGCCCTGCGCCATCAGAGGACACCTCTTTATAAAAGAGACAGTTTCTCCATGGGGACAAGCATCTGTGCCGAGATCTAGACTACCTTGTAGCTGGCATACACTTCAGTGATCACTGGCATTATATTAACCCCTTCCCAACATGCGCCGTAATAGTACGGCGCGTGTCGGGTCTGTAACTATGGCGACCGCCCAGGAGCCGGGCGGCCGTCATAGCCGCCGGGTGTCTACTGCTTTAAGCAGTAGACAACCGGCTCTAATGCCTCCGATCGGTCCCCGGACCGATCGGAGGCATTAACCCCTCCGGCGCCTTTGACAGCATGGGCGCCGCCATTTTGGCAAGGATCGCCGGCTCCTGGAGCATGCTCCAGGGCCGACGTCATGTTGCAGTGACAGCCGGGAGCCTTGTTAAAGGCTCCCAGCCGGTCTGCAAATTCACTCTTTTGCAGGCTGGTGTATACAGCCTGCAAAAGAGATGATGCTTTTTTGTAATGCATTGCAATGCATTAGCATTGTAATGCATTGCATTAGTGATCAGACCCCCTGGGGTTCAACACCCCTAGGGGGTCTAATAAATGCAAAAAAAAAATAAAAAAAAAAGTAAAAAAAAAATATAAAAGAATATAAAAAGTATTAAAAGTTCAAATCACCCCCCTTTCCCTAGAACAAATATAAAAGTAGTTAAAAACTGTGAAACATATACATGTTAGGTATCCCCGCGTCCGAAATCGCCCACTCTACAAATCTATAAAAATATTTTTCCTGTTCGGTAAACGCCGTAGCGGGAAAAATAGTCAAAAGTGCCAAACCGCCGTTTTTTCACTGTTTTAATTCTGATAAAAATTTGAATAAAAAGTGATCAAAGCAATAACATTTCCCGAAAATGGTAGAACTAAAAAGTACACCCGGCCCTGCAAAAAAAGACGCCCTATGCATCCCCGTACACCTATGTATAAAAAAGTTACGGCCGTCGGAATATGGCGACTTTTAGAAAAAAAAATTTAACACCGTTTTGGAATTTTTTTTAGGGGTCAAAATGTAAATAAAACCATATAAATTTGGTATCCCTGGAACCGTACCGAAACACAGAATACAGGGGACATGTCATTTTGGCTGCACAGTGAACGCCGTAAAACCAAAGCCCGTTAGAAAGTCGCAGAAATGCATTTTTTCTTCAAATCCACCCCATTCTGATTTTTTTTCCTGCTTCCCAGTACATTATATAGAATAATTAATGGTGGCATCATGAAGAAAAAATTGTCCCGCAAAAATTAAGACCTCATATGACTCTGGGAGCGGAGAAATAAAAAAGTTATGGGGTTTAGAAGGAGGGGAGTCAAAAACGAAAATCAAAAAATGCCATCGGCGGGAAGGGGTTAAATGTGGCACACCCCGCCAATTGCGACAATTTTTGTCACAACTGGCATCTAATGATTCACAACTGGCGTGGACGCAATAAATCTGCCCAGTATATCCACATTTCCTAGTGAATGCATACGCTCTCATGCTTGTAACCTTTACTATCTGAAGTTAGGATAAGTTAATTTAAATAAAAAAACGTGTCAGGGATGTGCAAAATAAAAATTATTATGGTTAGGGTAAAGGAAAAGAAAAACCTTCCATTGTTTTATTTGTTAAAGTTAGCACAGCATGTAGGTGTACTGTGCTGTAATAGTGACTGTACTGTAATAGTGGATGTGATGTAATAGTGGCTGTGCTGTAATAGTGACTCTTCTGTAATAGTGACTGTGCTGTAATAGTGACTCTTCTGTAATAGTGGCTGTGCTGTAATAGCGACTGTGCTGTAATAGTAACTTTTGTAATAGTGGCTGTACTGTAATAGTGGCTGTACGGTAATAGTGGCTGTACGGTAATAGTGGCTGTACGGTAATAGTGGCTGTACTGTAATAGTGGCTGTGCTGTAATTGTGGCTGTGCTGTAATAGTAACTCTTCTGTAATAGTGATTCTTCTGTAATAATGACTGTGCTGTAATAGTGACTCTTCTGTAATGGTGGCTGTGCTGTAATAGTGACTCTTCTGTAACAGTGACTGTGCTGTAATAGTGACTTCTGTAATGGTGGCTGTGCTGTAATAGTGACTCTTCTGTAATGGTGGCTGTGCTGTAATAGTGACTCTTCTGTAATAGTGGCTGTGCTGTAATAGTGACTGTGCTGTAATAGTGACTCTTCTGTAATGGTGGCTGTGCTGTAATAGTGACTTCTGTAATGGTGGCTGTGCTGTAATAGTGACTCTTCTGTAACAGTGACTGTGCTGTAATAGTGACTTCTGTAATGGTGGCTGTGCTGTAATAGTGACTCTTCTGTAATGGTGGCTGTGCTGTAATAGTGACTCTTCTGTAATAGTGGCTGTGCTGTAATAGCGACTGTGCTGTAATAGTAACTCTTTTGTAATAGTGGCTGTACTGTAATTGTGGCTGTTCTGTAATAGTAACTCTTCTGTAATAGTGATTCTTCTGTAATAGTGACTGTGCTGTAATAGTGACTCTTCTGTAATAGTGACTGTGCTGTAATAGTGACTCTTCTGTAATGGTGGCTGTGCTGTAATAGTGACTCTTCTGTAATAGTGACTGTGCTGTAATAGTGACTCTTCTGTAATGGTGGCTGTGCTGTAATAGCGACTGTGCTGTAATAGTAACTCTTTTGTAATAGTGGCTGTACTGTAATTGTGGCTGTGCTGTAATAGTAACTCTTCTGTAATAGTGATTCTTCTGTAATAGTGACTGTGCTGTAATAGTGACTCTTCTGTAATAGTGACTGTGCTGTAATAGTGACTCTTCTGTAATAGTGACTGTGCTGTAATAGTGACTCTTCTGTAATAGTGACTGTGCTGTAATAGTGACTCTTCTGTAATGGTGGCTGTGCTGTAATAGTGACTCTTCTGTAATAGTGACTGTGCTGTAATAGTGACTCTTCTGTAATGGTGGCTGTGCTGTAATAGTGACTCTTCTGTAATGGTGGCTGTGCTGTAATAGTGACTCTTCTGTAACAGTAACTGTGCTGTAATAGTGACTTCTGTAATGGTGGCTGTGCTGTAATAGCGACTCTTCTGTAATGGTGGCTGTGCTGTAATAGTGACTCTTCTGTAACAGTGACTGTGCTGTAATAGTGACTGTGCTGTAATAGTGATTCTTCTGTAATAGCGACTGTGCTGTAATAGTGACTCTTCTGTAATGGTGGCTGTGCTGTAATAGTGACTCTTCTGTAATGGTGGCTGTGCTGTAATAGTGACTCTTCTGTAACAGTGGCTGTGCTGTAATAGCGACTGTGCTGTAATAGTACCTCTTTTGTAATAGTGGCTGTACTGTAATTGTGGCTGTGCTGTAATAGTAACTCTTCTGTAATAGTGATTCTTCTGTAATAGTGACTGTGCTGTAATAGTGACTCTTCTGTAATAGTGACTGTGCTGTAATAGTGACTCTTCTGTAATGGTGGCTGTGCTGTAATAGTGACTCTTCTGTAATAGTGACTGTGCTGTAATAGTGACTCTTCTGTAATGGTGGCTGTGCTGTAATAGTGACTCTTCTGTAATGGTGGCTGTGCTGTAATAGTGACTTCTGTAACAGTGACTGTGCTGTAATAGTGACTCTTCTGTAATGGTGGCTGTGCTGTAATAGTGACTCTTCTGTAATGGTGGCTGTGCTGTAATAGTGACTCTTCTGTAACAGTGACTCTTCTGTAACAGTGACTCTTCTGTAACAGTGACTGTGCTGTAATAGTGACTCTTCTGTAATAGTGGCTGTGCTGTAATAGCGACTGTGCTGTAATAGTAACTCTTTTGTAATAGTGGCTGTACTGTAATTGTGGCTGTGCTGTAATAGTGACTCTTCTGTAATAGTGACTCTTCTGTAATAGTGACTTCTGTAATGATGGCTGTGCTGTAATAGTGACTCTTTTGTAATAGTGGCTGTACTGTAATAGTGGCTGTACTGTAATTGTGGCTGTGCTGTAATAGTGACTCTTCTGTAACAGTGACTCTTCTGTAACAGTGACTGTGCTGTAATAGTGACTCTTCTGTAATAGTGGCTGTGCTGTAATAGCGACTGTGCTGTAATAGTAACTCTTTTGTAATAGTGGCTGTACTGTAATAGTGGCTGTACTGTAATTGTGGCTGTGCTGTAATAGTGACTCTTCTGTAATAGTGACTGTGCTGTAATAGTGACTCTTCTGTAATAGTGACTTCTGTAATGGTGGCTGTGCTGTAATAGTGACTCTTCTGTAATAGTGACTGTGCTGTAATAGTGACTCTTCTGTAATAGTGACTGTGCTGTAATAGTGACTCTTCTGTAATAGTGACTTCTGTAATGGTGGCTGTGCTGTAATAGTGACTCTTCTGTAATAGTGGCTGTGCTGTAATAGTGACTCTTCTGTAATAGTGGCTGTGCTGTAATAGTGACTCTTCTGTAATAGTGGCTGTGCTGTAATAGTGACTCTTCTGTAATAGTGGCTGTACTGTAATTGTGGCTGTGCTGTAATAGTGACTCTTCTGTAATAGTGACTTCTGTAATGGTGGCTGTGCTGTAATAGTGACTCTTCTGTAATAGTGGCTGTGCTGTAATAGTGACTCTTCTGTAATAGTGGCTGTGCTGTAATAGTGACTCTTCTGTAATAGTGGCTGTGCTGTAATAGTGACTCTTCTGTAATAGTGGCTGTACTGTAATTGTGGCTGTGCTGTAATAGTGACTCTTCTGTAACAGTGACTCTTCTGTAACAGTGACTGTGCTGTAATAGTGACTCTTCTGTAATAGTGGCTGTGCTGTAATAGCGACTGTGCTGTAATAGTAACTCTTTTGTAATAGTGGCTGTACTGTAATAGTGGCTGTACTGTAATTGTGGCTGTGCTGTAATAGTGACTCTTCTGTAATAGTGACTGTGCTGTAATAGTGACTCTTCTGTAATAGTGACTTCTGTAATGGTGGCTGTGCTGTAATAGTGACTCTTCTGTAATAGTGACTGTGCTGTAATAGTGACTCTTCTGTAATAGTGACTGTGCTGTAATAGTGACTCTTCTGTAATAGTGACTTCTGTAATGGTGGCTGTGCTGTAATAGTGACTCTTCTGTAATAGTGGCTGTGCTGTAATAGTGACTCTTCTGTAATAGTGACTCTTCTGTAATAGTGGCTGTGCTGTAATAGTGACTCTTCTGTAATAGTGGCTGTGCTGTAATAGTGACTCTTCTGTAATAGTGGCTGTGCTGTAATAGTGACTCTTCTGTAATAGTGACTGTGCTGTAATAGTGACTCTTCTGTAATAGTGACTCTTCTGTAATAGTGGCTGTGCTGTAATAGTGACTCTTCTGTAATAGTGGCTGTGCTGTAATAGTGACTCTTCTGTAATAGTGGCTGTGCTGTAATAGTGACTCTTCTGTAATAGTGACTGTGCTGTAATAGTGACTCTTCTGTAATAGTGACTGTGCTGTAATAGTGATTCTTCTGTAATAGTGACTTTGCCATAACAGTGGCTGTGATGTAATTGTGACTCTGCTATAACCGTGGCTGGGCTGTAATAGTGGTTGCGCTTGTTGCCCATATTATCAACCAATCAGAGCTCAATTTTCACTTTTTAATCTTTTATGGAAAAAATAAAGCTGAGGACAGATTGGTTGCTAAGGGCCACAAGAACAGCCTTACTGTTTGCCAGTTCATAAATGAGGCCCAGGACACTTGAAATAACACACAATACAGCTTCAGTAGCCAGAATATATATATCCATCTGCACATGGATGTTCATATACTAGCATGTTCACCACTGATGTGCAGTAGAAGTACGCCATCACTAGTGCACGTGGCCAGATAACATTGTGACATATTCATGGACTGCTTTAGTGAAGGTGTACATCTACTGTAAGACACATCATGAATGTTCATGGCCATCACAGGGTTGGCAGCTGGAGAGTGCAAGACCACATATACTCTATATAAAACAAATATAAAACAAGTCAAAGGGTTTTCACAATGAATTACACATGTTATAGTAATATATGGGCCAGAATAATTCCATTTCAATAATTTAGTTAAGTGACAAGAATTCCAACCCAAATTTACAGATGACTTTCCATTATATTCTTTCATATTGAATTATTAGTATACATTATAGCTAATAATATCTCACTGTTGTGTGCGTCCCCGTCAGGGTCGTGTGAACTGATTTTAATTATATTGGTTACTAGCATTGTAATTTGCAGAATCCTGACCTTACTAAACAGAATATTACTGTACACATTCCCCTTGGATGAAAACACTGTGGACTGTAAAGGAAATTCTGTGGTACAGGTGGTCAGGGTGTAGATTTTTAGGGGTTATTCACAATCTTTTTTTTTTTTAATAGTCCAAAATGGAGATGTCCAGGATGGGTCTGTGAAAAGCACGGACAGCACGTAGAGGTCACCCCTGTGTTCTCCAGTTTTCACAGATCCAAAAGAATTGAAAAGTACAGACATTTTGTAAAAAAAAAAAAAAAATGTTTATCCATTTTAAACAAACATGAAAAACAGATCACCCCTTGGGAAAACATGTCTCTCCTTTCAGTAGGATCTTTGTGCTGTCTGTGATGAACTACACTGTAATAAATCTTAGATAGGATAAAAATCCTAAATTGTATGAAGGGAAAATAAAGGATTTGAAGCTGTATATAATCTGGGTCCTTTGAGGGTAACTGCACATAATTTGGATTATATTCAGAAAATCTGCACCATAATCCATTAGCTTTAAATAGAAATTCTATTTCTCATGCAGCGGATGCAGATTTTTTTTTCCGCACAGAAATTGACCTATAGATTGAGGCTCCACATTGCGGAAACGCAGCTTTCTTTGTTGCAGATTTTTTTTGCTTTTTTTTTTTTTTTAGCTAAAGCCAGGAGAGGAATGAGCAGAAGGTAAAAATATAAGAACTTCCTATATAGTTCCCATTCCTTTTGTAGCCATTCTTGGCTTTGGCTCAAAAAAACCACTACAAAATTAGCTGTGTTTCCGCAATGTGGGGCCTCAGCCATAGTGTGGGTTTTAAAATCTCTCCTTTTTCATTCCCAGAACAGATTTTTAATTTTTTTTAATTTTTTTTTTAAATGGCTTGAAAATCTGCATGTGAATGTAGGAAAATCTGGACTGGATTTTGACGCGGAATCTGACTCAGAATCCGGCTCCAAAAAACGCCTACCATTGACTTCAATGGGAGCCGTTAACTTCTTTTTTCCACTAGCTTTTTTTGCCACTCACAGAAAAAAAGAAGTGAGTTGCCCTATCTTGACGCAGATTCCGTGGCTGAATCCGCTGTGGCGTCCGCGGCACGACACTCCCTCCTGACTAGGCCCATTCATTTTGGCCTAGTTTGTAGCGGAATGCCGCGACTGGATCTCGGTGCACTGCACCGGCATCCAGTCGCAGCTAGCCGTTTTTTGGACTGGATTCTGAGGCGGCCTCCGCGTACAAATCCAGTCCAAAAAACCCTGTTTGAACTCTACCTGACAGATACCAAATGGACTCCATTATAGTCAATGGGATCTGTCAGGCTCCACCGGTGTCTGTTACCAGATAGATCCGTTTTCACGGTTCTTTAGATTCTTGCATTGATATGATGGAACACTAGAATGAAAGAAACAATGTTTATGCGAATCTTGCCTTAGGGTGCATGCACACTACGTAACGCCGGGCGTGTATGAGAGCCGTACACGCCGGCGTTACAGCAGGGCTGCCGAACACTTCCCATTCACTTCAATGGGAGCGCTCGTAAACGCCGCTGTTACGAGCGCTCCCATTGAAGTGAATGGGAAGTGTTCGGCAGTCTGCCGTAATGCCGGCGTGTACGGCTCTCATACACGCCCGGCGTTACGTAGTGTGCATGCACCCTTAGGGTGCATCCACAAGGATGGATTTAGCCAGCTACGGAAAATCTGAAATAAGAATTTGAAGCAAATTTCTATGTTCATGAAGCTACAAGCTGGTGTAGGTTTCAGCACAGGTACATGGCCCAGTGGAGAAGACGCTGCGATGTCTGGATGGGATTCGCTACCATCCACTTTGCTGGCACTGTAAAACGCCATGGCCAAACCACAGCGTCTAATCCACACGGGCTTCGGCCCAAAAGGTGAAAAAAAAAGTGAGATAACAGAATTGAGTGTCACAATTTATGGGGATAATGTCACTCCATAAGTCCAGTATAACAGGATAATGTCACTCCATAGGGCAGTATAACAGAGGCACTGTCTCTCTATTTACATATTGAGAGACAGATTTGCATGTTCCTCCCATATCAGAATTTAGGCAGAATCTGAAGCAGATTTTGTGGTGTACTCCGCTCCGGCTCCAAATTCCTATGTATGAATATACCCTAAGGTTATATACTGTACATGGACACAGTTTGCTGTGATTTTGTGAAAATGTCAGCAAAAATAAAATGCAATAGGATGACATTACATGAATATAACATACATTTTTCAGTTTACTGACCACATAGATATTGAGGGTCCATCTACACAGGTCAGGTCCATTGTGATGCTCCACCAAAAAACATGCGTCATACATTCAAAAGAGATAATCCGCGAATTAAAGCAAACAGGTCAGGACAATTTGGGACACTAAACCACCCACAGGACTGTGTACTCTATACTCATCCAACTTGTATACTCCCAAAGCCAGCGCAGTTCTTCAGTGAGCCTAAAGGTATACACCCCGGATGAGATCAGTGCAGGCGCTGGGAGTACCACAGACGACTCCTATCATATTTTTTTATGTGAGCACGAATGGCATTGCTACAGTTCATTTTGGGACACTAAACCCCAGTCCACAAAGACCTGTGGGTAGTTCAGTGACCCATATTAACCTGAGAAATTCCTACAGCTAGGATTATGTGCAAAATCAGACTACAAAAATATGCTGTGTGGATTAAAAACTGAGAAATCTTAATCTATTGGCTGGTATTGTAAAACCACTGGATTTTAGGACACAAGTGGACAGACCATGAAAATAGTAAGCAATTGAAAAAGTAATCAGAAAATTGGATACATTTTGGATAATTTTGTCATTATTTTACTACTAGCTTCTTTTCTATACTAATAATATGTGAATTTAAAGGGTTGTCTGAGATTTAGAATCGATGCTGTCCCGGCGGTCTCAGACAGATTCTGCTTGAATACTACTGGAGCACGTATGTGCTGTAGACATGTATGTGACTGCTGCAGTGAAACCCTGGCAGCCTGGCCACATCACAGCAGGTAAGGCCAAGCACTTGCGTCAGTGATCACATGCTCATGTACAGCATGTCAGCAGTGTGGGAAGTCAGCAGAGACCAGCAAGGATGGCTGAAACGGCAGAGGATTAAAACATTATAGGTATAGTGACTATAGTTTTTTATTATTATTATTTTATGCTCTTGGCCATTTTTTTTATATCCTGGATAATCATTTTAAAAACATGCTCGATCCTATTCCAGAAGCTACCAAAGATCAGATTGTTCGTGTTTGACTAGTGCTACAGTTCACACGGTAGTAAACCTTTAATACCACTGAGTGAAGAGAATATAGTTAAAGAGGATATATCACCAGCTCCACCAACTCTACATCCTTCAATAGGTGCCACGACACGAATCTGGCACAGATGGAATTTTTTCTAACCACTACTGTAACTGAGAAATTCTTTCCACTAGCTACAGCTCACAATATGCTAATTAGGCTCTCTACTGTCAGGTGGGCAGTCCTGGGCTGGAGCAGACAGTCTGCTACCGCCCACTTGACAGAGTCGAATTAGCATATTGGTTGCTGAAACTAACTGCACGGCTTGCTGGGAATGGTGGGGACTAGAGAAAAAAAAGTCCAAATATGCAGAGACACCTATTAAAAGGAGCAAAGTTGGAGCTGTGTAAAGTTGGTAAAAGGACCTGTCAGGTAAAAAGGGAACCTGTCAGGTGTTTTTTCACTATAAAGTGGCCCCATCATGTGTAAGATAAACTAATCCCTTTCCATTGGTTCAACTCTGTAATCTTAGCTATAAGTGATTGAAAGCATAAAAGTCATATGTACAGTAACCTAAGTAGTGAAGAAGGGAGGGGAGAAGATTCAGCCTAGTGAATCTGTCCTGTTACTAATCTCTTACCTCCTGGATGAGATTGGGAGGGGCAGCAAAGGAGAGGTCATTCATCCGGCAGCTGATCGGATATGGTGGAATAATACATCTCACAGCGTCCCTTAAAGGCTATTTAAACACAAAGTAATTTGGAACGTGCACTTACTCTGGGGAGTGGAGATGTTTGTGCCACTTTCCTTTGGCCATCATGTGTTAAGTCTCTATGGTCAATCTGGATATGACTTTCCAGATCCTCTGCGCTCTCAAACTTGACACTGCACTCAGGGCATCTTAGACTGGCACATAGCCGCTCACAGACCTCTTGCGAGGTGGGATTGGAAGGTTGTCCATTGGTGGTTCTGTTTAAGCAGCTAGCACACAGTCCATATGGCAAGCCATTAACATCTAACTTTACAAGGTCCTGCTTGTTTCGGAATTCTTTTAAGCACAGGGCACATTTATACATCTTCTGCAAGGTTTGTCCATTAGGGGAGGAGGCAGCAGAGTTTCCTGTCAGCTTTTGCATATGGAATGTTCCATGAATTTTAAGTTCAAGGGTGGATGTGACAGTCTGCATACAGACCACACAACGAAAACCAGTTAGAGAATTTCTAAGGTCTGGATGCATCTGACAATGTTCAATAAACTCTTCCTCGCTCTGAAGAGGCATTTTGCAGATTCTGCAGGTCCCGGTATCCAAGCTTTTGCTGTGAGTAACTTTATGTTCAGTTAGCGTTAAGAGAGATGGGAAACGCTCCCCACAAATGGGGCACATGTAGTGTTTTGCGGGACCCCTGTGTGTCTGCATATGTTCTCGCAGACCATTCTCAGAGAAGAAAGTTCTTGAGCAGATATTGCATTTATGACTGCCCTTGATAAATTCTGCCTTCTTCCTAGAACCATCATCTTCTCCCGGTCTTATGTTATGGTCTCGTAAACGATGATTCTGGAGAAGGACTTCCATTGTGTATGCTGCACCACAGATGTCACAGCCATACATGGGTTCAGAAGCATCAACATCATCTTCGCTGGCTTCGTGGCTGTTTGAAACCTCTGGGTTCTTCATTAATACACTTGGGACATCAGCAGTCTCAGACTTTTTACTAGTTGGCACCATTCCATTAGCAGTGCCATTTTGGCTATTGGTGTCAAAAACGCAATGTTTTTCGCGCAGGTGCTTTTCTAGGAGAATGATTGCATGGAAAGCCTTACTGCAGAACTTGCAATTGTACTTCTTACTGTGAGTTGTTATATGACATTGCAGCTCCACTTCTGTGCTAAAGGTTTCACCACAGAAGATGCACTTGTGCGATTTTGCTGGATTGCCCAAATGGCTATGCTTGACATGAAGCTGAAGATCTACTTCTTTTCTAAAGTCCCAGTTACATGCTGTACAACGGTACATTTTCTTCTCGTTGCTGTGTTTTACCGCCAGATGTACTTGGATAGAAACCTTAGAATCAAAGACTTCTTGGCAAAGTGTGCAATGATATAATACAAAAGTATGCATGTCCAATAAGTGTTTTTGCAGATCATCCACAGATGAGAACTGCTTGTCACAGCTCTCGCACACATAATGTGTAGATGTGGTCATGTAGTGTACTGTGAGGTGCTGCAGGAGGGAGTCTTGAGAGTCAAAGTCCTCTTTGCATTGTGGGCAGGATTGCTTTCTTAAGAGCAACTCTAAGTGCGACTTCAAATGAGTCTGAAATGTGTCAAAATTGGAAAACTTTAGGTCACATTGGTTACAGGGATACTCTCCATTGGATACAGAGTTTAAGCTTGGACACAACCGTTGCCTTTTAGGGGATGAAACTTCAACATCTGAAGAAACCGGACTCTGCTCAGATTTGGACTTTTTATTATTTGCCAATGGGATATTCTTGTGGTTTTCTTTGATATGCTTTGTAAGTTTTAATATAGATCCAAATATGGGGGAGTTGGTGCAATATGGGCATGAATAAACTTCCATGAAGGACTGTGTTGGCTGTATAACAGGGGACTCGAGCTTTGAACTTCCTACATTACAGTGGGTTTGCTGAATATGTTCAGTTAGTGAGGACTCTGTAAGGAATCCCATAGAACACTGGTTACAGAAGAAAGCATTATTGCCCTCCTGAGGTGTAGCATTAGGGCCACAATGAGAGATACGGATATGCTCCTGAAGGCTGTTAATATCAGCAAACATCTCTGGACAATAGTTACAATGGAAGGCAGTTATGTTGCTGAACTGCACCATAGGGTACGCATGGTTTTTATGGACTTTTCTTACGTGTTCATTAAGGTTATATAAGGTGGGCAATGAATCCAAACAGATTTGACAGGTGTGACTTTGCTGAGGTTTGTCCACGTGAATTGTTTTTAAGTGGATTTCTAAGACGGCCAGACTGTTGAAATCTCGCTTCGTACAATAAGGACAACTGTAGGTAATTTTGGGCCAGTTTTGACCATCCTCTCTGTCCATTGATAGCGTTTTCTTATGCACTCTTAATGGCTTGAGGGTAGAGTCAGGGGTAGAACCCCGCTCGACTGATGCACTGGAGTCCGGGGTGGCACTGCTCATTGAAGCCACACTCCCTAGGACTGGATCTGGACTAATGCTGTGATTGCTTGAGTCAGGCTGTCTGTGACTATCCAAGTGACAGTAGACTTCTTCAACGGAGGAAAACTGCTCTGGACACATGGGGCACTTGTGTTTTTTGTTGGCATGGACTTGATCAATGTGGGTGAGCAGAGAGGTTTCATCTGCAAATACTTCAGGGCAATGAATACACTGCAGGTCGGCCTTCTCTGAGAGCTGAGGATGTCGTGTCATCACATGCTTCTCCAGTTCCTCTGTCTGGCTAAAGGTTTCCTCACAGTAATCACACATAAAGTCGTCTTTTTTCATATCTTTGTCCGTCTTGGCCAAATGTTCCTTGTTTTTCTTATGCGCCTGCATGTGACTTTGCAGAGAACTGGTGGAGGAGAATCCGCGCTTGCACACTGTACACTTGAAAGGCTTGCTAGAGCTGTGAGTTTTCAGATGAATTTTAAGGTGGTCACTGCGAGAGAATGCGGCCTCACACTCGTGGCAGTGATACTTCTTGTCCCCAGTGTGGAGTTTTATGTGGCGATCTCTACTTCTCTTGTGCTTAAATAGGCGACTGCAGTACGTGCATTTAAAGGGAAGTTTGTCGCTGTGGATCTGTTCGTGCCTCTTCAGGTAGCTCAAGCGACTGAAAGACTTGTCACAAAACTGGCAGGGATATGGCAACCCAGATCCCCCTTCCTCCTCTCCTATGCCGAGATCACACCCATCCCCTATCATCTGAGTGGGTGATGCAACGTCTTTGCTGGAGGGAGATGAAGCCACCCAGGAGAATTGTGGGTCGTCATCACCATCTGTAATGGGAAAGCAGAAAGGAGATTAAAAACAATTCCCAGTGCATCTGTGAAATAAGGCCACAGCTCTTTAGCAGAACCTAGGGCTTCTACCAATCTACATCTTCTAACAGTTAACAAATAATTCCACATAGACAAAGCGTAAAGGCAAAGAATACAATGGAAAAAAAAGAAAAATATAAGAAAAACTATTTTCACAATGTTAACCCTCAAGTCTAGCTCTGGATGAAATGACTGCTGCGATATTCCTGAAGCTGGAAATTACATAAACATATAATGTGATGGAGGACAGGCTGCTTAATGGTGGCACTGGAACATTTTTAGAATTAGGATACCAATTATCATAGCGTTCCCCTTCTGTATGTGAAACTTGATCCAGGTATCCTGGGAATATGATGGATTCTGAAATGCCATCCCCATTACAGGTGCGTCTCTAATTTTTCCTCCCATGAAGGTTTGGAGCCCCATTTTCATATGCCGTTGTTTAATTCACACACAAGTGAGGGAAATGGGGCCCCAAACCTAAAATAAAGGCCTACTAGAAAATTTACTGCTGATGAACTGCCTTTAAAGAAGAAATGTTATATCCTCAGAGATCGGCAGTGTCATAGACCGCTAGTAAGCTGACAGTACAGCAAATTCAGCACACTCTCAGCTTTACTGGTGTGCGCCGATACCAGAGACACCGGTGTCGTTAGTTTTGGCACAGATATCCCTCCACTGTCAGAAGAGAATCATCACTGAGCTGTGAGGAATGCCCCCCTGACAGTGTTCTTCCATAGCCTTCTATGGTCATGAAGACTGTTCCTTACAGCCCCGCCATTCTGACAGTGGAGGGATAACTAATGGCACCAAGACATATACTGACAAAGCTGTGCGTTGTATTCAGCACAATGTTAGCTTTCTATTGGTACATAATACCGCCGATAGCAGAGGACAGGAAAGGTCTCCTCTAAACCTAGTTTCAATATATTATTATATTTCTTGTCCAACAACCAGATCCTTGTGTTCATCATGTGGTCAAGGCAAAGACAAACTAAACAGCAATTTCTGCTTTTTCAAGGAGTGAGAACAAAAGGGAAAAATTTACTTTAAGATAACTGTATTTTTAAAGCTAGAAGGTATTGAAGTCACAAGTGTGAATAACAAAACATTGCAAGGCTAAGGCCCCACAGGATGATACGCAGCGCTAAAGTGCTGCGGGGAAAAATGTTGCAAGAACGCATCACGGTTCTTCCCGCAGTGCTTTGAACAGAAAGCTCACAGAGTTTTCCTCCGCGGACTTTCTGTTACAATTTTATCTATGGGAAAGCCACCGGCATTGCCGTAGATATACAGTAATTGACATGTTGCGTTTTCCAAAACCACACCGGTTTTGGAAATCGCAGCGTGTCCATGTTGCGGTTTTAAATGCAAAGTGGACATGGGATTGCATTTCGCACTTTGCAGATACTGTAAAACGCAGCAATTTTTCCCGTGTCGTTTCTGGCCTAAGGGTTTGTTCACACTAGACCTGCAGTTTATTTGAAAATGCAAGCTGCAGTACCACAGCCATCACATGATGGACACCAGAGGAGCTCAATAGACCATATTAACTTATAATGGATCTAGTTAAGTTCTACCAATGGGTTATATTATTATTAAAATATTAATGTTTTCTCTAATGCACATGCAAAAAGAGCTTAAAACAAAATGCTTCCCTATATGTAGGAAAAGTATATAATATGCCTTTGCGTGAGCTCATGCAAAGTTCACACTCTCCCATACAAAACCTCCCAGAAAATAGAAAAAGGAGAGTAAATATTTACACCTCCAATCAGTTGCCATGTCCTCCGCATCTAAACCGCGATACTGTGTATTATAAAAACACTAAATGCAATGTGGCGCATCTATGCCAGGAAACAAATGTATCAGTAATTTGTAAAACAACTGTGTATTGCAATGGGATTCAGAAAAACACATCTACTTTACTGCATGCCATTTATTTCCAACTTAAAAAGTAGTTTTCAGCATTTTGAGCTTTTCAAATGGAAGACGAATTTACATCTAAAATTTTCAAGGCATTTTAAATGCTGTTTCAACTGCGTACACAAGCTTTCAAGGACATGTAACCCCAAAGAGAGCGAAAGCGACTCCCCTGAGTGTGAAAAAACAGGAAGGAGTCAGCTGCACAGAGAGATCCCGGGTGTCTGCTGGATGAGAAACATGAAAAGGCAGAGCTGGGTTCTGTCAGGCCAGCTGGGTCCCACACACACATGGACGGAGCACAAAGTGGGGGCTAATGTGGGAAAATTCACACTGTGTCTTCAACCTTAAAATCTGGATCAGTACCATTATATACTGCAGTTCTATAAGTACTACAAAGACAAGCAGAGTGTAAGACTCAAATGAGAATTAAAAGAAGGAAAAAAAAAGTCAGCTCACGTTCATGTACATCCCATGGCGCTTAATCTGCTGCAATTTCTAGCTACAAATCGTGGCACTATGCTTCAATCTGAAGAGGCCTAAGGTGCCCTATGGGATTATAAAACATGGCCCCTTTTCCAGAAACAGCATCACTCTTTTCCATAGGCTGTGTTTGCACAATAGAGTTGTAACGGACTATATCCCCAAAATACAGGACCGGTCGCGCGCTCCCTTGGTGGAATCAAAAATTCTGGTACGCGGATGTATCAACAAAGTGATTTTATTAAGATAACCCATTTCGGGGTTTTTAGGTACTCCACAGGCACCACCCCTTCATCAGATCTATAATAGCAAGTTCAAATACACAGGACCCAGCTCCAGCAGCACAACATTCTGAATGACTTTCCAGATCCCAGAATTTGATTCCACCGAGGGAGCGCGCGATTGGTTCTGTATTTTGGAGATATAGTCCCTAACAACCCTATTGTGCTACGTATTTGACCCAGAAGTCGTAAGCCGGTGCACGCTGCCCTACACACTCGGTGACTATCACTTGACTATGCAACAAAAAGGCGTAAGAGACGTGAATGTGTTATTGAACCCAAGAGGACTCCAACGGGGATTGTCCCATACCAAGTTCTGAAGTAGTGTAGCCACGCTTGACTTTTTACCAATATACTGCCATAGGCTGTGTTTGGTATTGCACCTCAGCCCCAAGCACCAAAGTGATCCCAATTCCAGTTAAGTCACGTAGTCAAGTTTTTACTATACAACCGAAACAGTTAAGTTGCATCTTGCCCTATGTCAGGCCAAACTCTCCAGAAAATAGACAGTAACTGCTCACTTTTCTCCCGGCTGTCCAGGAATAGGAATCACAGTTCCGTTGAACGGCTTACGAGCGGCAGGGAAAGAAAAGTTTTATGTCAGCCTCAGGAATACGCTATAAATGGTTCTAGGGTTGGATCACTGTTTTTCTTGACTCCCTTTGGAAAACAGGCTGCGAGATCCTATACGCTGCTTCTTTTTCACGGGCTGGGGAGCGCAAACAGCTGCAGCCTAATTACATGTAAACTGTACCAAAACATTCCTTTTATCACAGGCTGTAAATCTGTTAGCATCTGGCTTGCCTTTGTTTCTTGCACAAGATACAAGCTTGTTTCTACATTTTTCTCACCTGTAGCGGTGATTAAAATTCATTATAAATGAAAGGATCGCGCACTAAAGCAAGTTCCTCTGTGTACCGTTCTAGAGTCAAATTAGAAACAGCTGCTTGCTAATTCATGCAGTGATGTTTGGCCGTGCTCTGTGAATCGATAATAATTCTGCCAATTTCCCGAGAAATTTTAGGGTGATCCGTATATTTAGCTATGTCTTTGACTTCCACAAAGGGACAGAGAAAGAGAGAAACACAGAGGCATTACCATCTCCTTCCTGTACTTCGCTTTTCCCAACCAAAGTGAAGGCAACAGGGAGTTTCACGATGTGGAATACTGTCCTCAATGAGCCTAGCCATAAACATTACATTTCAATTGGGAAGGAAATCTGGCCGTGTAGGAGTAACTATTTGCTCTTTAACAGAAATGCTCAAGGCTAAATATCCGTGTAAAGACACAAACAGCAGTCTTGTAGACGAAAATAAGGACTAAGACCTTGCTGTTCAAAAGGACAGGCAGAAGTTACACCAAATTCTCCAAATAAGATCTGCTTATTTATAGATGGCTCCTCCAATCCAGGTGTCATCACAAACATGTACAATATTTTGTTTGTACATGTGAGTTCCCCCATCCCTAAGCATTGTATGTGGCTAGGTGGGAGAGCTGTTTGGGCAGGGAGGTTCCTTCAACCGGGCCATCACCCATTTGGTCTTGTGTAGAGAAAAACATTTTCATATGAGGCCATTACTTAGAAAATTCATTTAAACTCAAGTGCCAAAGCTGCTACGTAATGTTAATGCCACTGTTCCAAATATATGTTGGTGCTGCAACACACAAGGAGACTCTCTGTACCACATTTTATGGACATGTCCACTAATAATCCCATTTTGGATGGAGAAAATACAGAGAGAGAGGGGCACCGAGCCGACCAATGTGTAGAAATGATGGGTAAAAAGTAGGTAAGCAAAAAATTTGTCCGCTCACCTGGAAGAGTTGTGTGTGACACAACAACTCTATGACGTATAATATTGGAAGCAATAGGGACACGGGCAGCCGCTGGAAAGAACGCCTGCAAGACGTCAAGGCAATGAAGCGAAAGAGGGACCGTCCTCCTTGTGGAAGATGAAAGGAAAACCGCGCTCGCCCAGGTACAATGAAAAGACTTTATTTTGCACAACGCGTTTCGAGCATACTGCTCTTTCTCAAGTGCATATGATCAACCTTCCCTAGTTGAGGGATCCGAACAGCACGCACGCATTGAAATGAATGGAAGCACCTGGTACTTCCGCTTTGACGCCGGCCGGCCGCTTAACCCCCCGCGTGCCGGCTACGTCCATTCATTTCAATGCGTGCGTGCTGTTCGGATCGGCTGATCCGAACAGTACTCGCTCATCTCTAGTGGGGACTTTTAAATTTAAGCTGTAAACAAACTTTAAATGGTCACTAACTTTTCAGACAACTTAGCCTCATTTCATACAACATGCAAAGAACGGGAACCCGAAGGCTAGAGTGAACCTAGTGTTACTGATGACTCCTTTATTACTAGGTAAGTACGTCCCTGGGCGCAAGACAGAAAGAAACTGTTATACCCCAAACCACCCACCCCACCCCACCTCCCCATATAGCGGTCACCAACTATGAGGAAGATGAGACTCCACGAACTCTTATACCCCGAATCAACCCCAATTACAACTTATAATGTAAAAAAAAGTCTGCTTTCTACTTGTACGCACTTCTGGCTGCTTGTGTGAAGATAGGGATATCATTCACAGACAGCAAGCAGCTTTACTCACTGTGCTCATAGATTTCTCTTTTCCTGTCATGCCTACATAGTAGATGAGAGAATGTAGTGGGTATCTGCCTATATCTGCTCTATATTTCCAATTCAGTGTTCCTTATTTGATGGTCACTTGGGATTTTCTCAGATATTTGTTCCTATACAGTTACCCCTGGCAAAATTGCATGTAAACAACCCAAACTAGTTATAATGGATAGGGTGGGGGCAGACTGCCCCTTATTGTACACACCCACAGCAAAGTAAAATGCAAAATGTGCTCATTTAAAGAACCGTCACCAAGTATTACACTTACATCCTAGGTTGGACCCCCACCGATGAGACATTTATCACCTATGCTATAGTTTAACACTATCCTTGAATTGCTATTATAAGACAGCTTTCCATTCATTATTGTGGGTGCCACTGATGTACTTGGGTCATCCTCAGCAATACTATAGAGAAGAATAGAGTGGTAGTAAACAAAATTGAACATGTTTCCAGTTATAGAGGGGATACCTGGGCACCCCATTCTTGTGATCATTAGGGGTTTCAGTGATCAGGCTCCTGCCAGGAAATAGATTTTTCCTTTAAAGGGGCTCTATCATTGGAAAAAGTCATTTTTAACTAATCACATCCTTACATAGCCTTTAGAAAGGTTATTCCACACCTACCTTTTGCATGTAAATTGCCTCAGTATTGTTTGAATAAGTCAGTTTTTATCCATATGCTAATTAGCCTCTAGCGTACACAGGAAGTTGTCAGCCAGCTCAACTGTGTATGAGAGCAGGGAGGAGGAATCATCAGCAGCGGCAGCCTGTGCTGTATATACGGTAGACAGTGCACGAAGAGTCTTCTAGGGTGCACTGAGAAGCTAATTAGCATATGAATAAAACCGGTCTTATTCAAAAACTACTGAGGCAATTTACATACAAAAGATACGTGTGGAATAGCCTTTCTAAAGGCTATGCAATGGTGTGATTAGTTAAAAATGACTTTTTCTAATGATAGAGCCCCTTTAACAGCAGTGCTGTGTTTTAGAACTGTACACCAGGAGCTTAATGGCATTGGTTTTCATGGCCCAACAGCTGCATGCAAGCCTTACATCATCATGTGTCAGATGGAGTGGTGTACAGTACGTTACTACTGGACTCTGAAGCAGTGGAAACACGATCTGTGGAATAATGAATCACACTTCCATGTCTAGCAGTCTGGTGGAAATGCCAGGGTTTGGCGAATGCCAGGACAATGTCACCTGCCTATTTTTATTGTGCCAACTGTAAAGGTTAGGGGAGGTGAGTATATGTGTATATATATATATCAGGCCCGAGATCCAGTGGAGAGAACTCTTGCTGCTCACACAAGGCATTTTAGACAATTCTACACTTAGTTTTCTTTTCGAGCTCGATCTCTGTCCCGTGACACAAAGGAAGGTCCATGAAGGCATGGTTGGGTGAGTTTAGCATGGAAGCTTGAGTGGTCCACACAGAGCCCTGACCTCAACTCCATTGAACTTCTGTAGAATGAACTAGAACGGTGACTGTGAGTGTGGCCCTCTCGTCTGACATTAGTGTCTGACTTCACAAAAAGCTCCTCTGGATGAATGGACAAATATTCCCACAGACACACTTCAAAATTTGGTACAAAATCTTCTTAGAACAGTGGAAGTTATTTTGGTGGGGGTTGGATGGGGCGCAAATCCATATTAATGTCTATGCATTTAGATGAGGAGGACCTAAAAGTTCCAATAGGTGTAACGTGTAGGCTCCCCAATAGTTTTGTCCAAAAAGCGTGTGCACAATGTTGTAAAACATGTCAAAATTCATTCTCATTTGTAACATTTCCCCTTTAAGAGCAAATAATAATTGTATATTGTAAAAGAACATAAGATATTGTATGTGCTAAGAGAATACTACAAGAATCTTAGACAAAAGAAACTATATTAAAAAAAATCAAAAAGATGATTTTAACACTTTCTACCACAAATCCCCTTTTATTCCTCAGCAGCCTAAATTATTCAGAAATTGCCCCAAATACACTCTTGCTGATCGCTGGCCTCATCAAGCCGCCCCAGCTGGCACCCTGGGGGCAAACGTGACCTGTTCACCTACAATGACCTATGTTGGTGCACACTGGGACCTGTTCTATATTAGCAGGTCGAGGGCTCCCTGTGGATTCCATGCCTTACTGTGACACACAATTAGTCTCGGCTCCTGAGCCGTCTGCCTTTGTCAACTCTTTGTTCATTAAAACAGGAACCTGACAACCCCTTTTAAATTGAATTGAAATACAGGATTAAAAGGTGCTGCCCCTTTCGTATAATCAAACAGTGTCTTAGTTTTGCACAAATTGTCTCTCTCTTCTCATCCTGATCGCACACTTTATTGTGAAATTGCCCACTAATGTTCTGTTCAAGTTCAGTAACACACTAAATCTCTACGGGGACTATTCAGCAGAGACACCCTTCTACTACACATACAGAGCTGTAATAATAGAGGCTTTGGAACCAGACACAACATTGCCACAAGTGGACACGTGTACAGTACATGGAGCCTTGACAAATCTAACCCAATGTTCTAATAGGAGATATCCAAGCCAGAACATATCATCACTGTCAACCATCAAAAAGAATGTGTCCTAAAGAAAGATGTAATTGTCAAATACTTAAGCAATGCTACAATATAATACATGAAGACGTGAACTAAAATATCAAAACAGTGTTCAGATCATGTGAGGTAAAACAGACAGAACCATTTACGTGCACCATTGTATACCAAAGACAACATGAGTCATAGCCTTCACCCTAGCCCTGCGTGGCTGTCATTCCAGCCCTGGATACTTATAATAGACCTGCCCCCAGGGGTTCCCTTTGTTTCTCAGATCAAAAGGAGAAATTTCCTGCGTGGCCCAGTGCCACTTTGTCTGGGATAACAGACATCCTTGCTGGCCCCAGGATTACTCTCTGGGACAGATCAATAGAACCAGAGCTTAGCACCCACTGCAATAACCAGTTTATCACAAGGAAACCATCCGGGACATACAAGGTAAAAATAGTGCTGAAAATGCTAAAACTAAGTGACTTTTCACAACATGAGAAACAAAAAAAATGAGAGGAAACAATGTAAGGCTTTACGTTGCGGAAAAACAGCATTTTTTGTTGCAGATTTTGCTGCAGTTTTTTGAGCCTGGAGTGGGCTGAGCAGAAGAGAGAAGTTTTCCCATCCCATTCCTATGTTTGGCTCAGAAAACTGCAACGTGGGGCTTTAGCCTAAAATAGGTTGCTCGCTGATATTGATACTAATCCAACCAACATTTTGACATGTTTTTGTCAAACAGGAAACCGAAAGGTAGCAATTATTTTCCCCATAGAATCCATAGACAGTGAGATATTTGACCAACACATATGGCCAATAAAAGACACCATGCGTAACCTGTATTACCTCTAGCACAGCAGGGACCCAGTCCTAACCTTCAGTTCACCAGACAGGAAGCCATAGTGCAGATGTTACACCAGGTACGCCATGAGAAAGCAGATTTACTCCGAAATCCGGTTCCGTTTCACAGGACAGAAACACATCGCACATTGCTTAGCATTCCTATCCAAGTAGTTAATGGAGATATACTATATGTTATCTATTCCAGTTCATGTGCCACTTAATGTTTATAGAATTTCTCATGAAGCTAGGGTGCAATAAAATCTTTGGCAGACAGCACATGGTGTGCAGGCTGCCAGCTGGATTGACTGTATATATATATATATATATATATATATATATATATAAATATAGGTATTTTGTGATTGTCTTATATCCAAGTCATTTCATCGTGATGTGCATATATGACGCCTTCTTCCATAACGCCTTGTTACTATACAGAGATCTGCCAATACTCGTTGTGTGGGCACATGCAAAGATGGAAGTTTCCACTTCTCTAACTTTCAACGGACTCACAACCAGATTCTATATTTAAATCATGTGATGGGCGATTATTATTTATCCGGGAGATTCTGTAATTAGCAAAAAATAAAAAAATTAAAAAAGTTTAACATCCCAGTAAAAAGGATGACTCATTGTACAGGGAGGCTTTCATATCCTGATGCTAAAGCCAACACAGAGGGCAGATCTGGCCACAGACTCCGGAAGCGCGCCTTTATCATCCTTTGACTCACTGTGGAAATATTAATGTTCATTCAATGGTAACCTGTATTCTAAAAGTCTTCATGCTGAATGCAGAAATAGTACAAAACAGATACCATGCTTCATAATCTAGTGCACTGCTACATGTATACAGTTACTGTATTAGGTACATGTATACGGGGGTATTAAGTACAGTCATACAGATCATCACTCCATCTATATACAGATATGTAGCCGTACCGATCTGCAGAATATATTTGCACTATATAAAGTATATTATTATTATTGTATGTAACACGTATGATGTTATCTAGAGGAGTTGGTATGTACGTGTGTGGGTGTGTGTGCATGCAGTTTATACATCGCACATACTTATATCCACAGCAAACCAGAATTTCATACAGATCACAGTGGCAAAAGACAGAATTTCCTTTTATAAAGAAATTTAAAAAAATAAATAAATAAAAAAAGATTTTTGACTGCTGCATCTATTCCAATATCTCTGTTTTATCCGTATGTTCTACCATACTGCAATAATTGGTTGTGAAATGTAACTATAAAGAAATTGCAATTCTAAGAAACCAGGCAGGGAAAAAAGTTAAGTAAAGGGGAAAAATGAAACTTTCTGCGTCTCACCCATCCCCGTGGGGACAGAAATCCAGACATTGCCCCTCTACTGACCTTGATGCTTACAAGAAATTCCCCACCCTTCTCTCCTCCTGGGGATAACACCAAATCTCCTGGCTGGAGCAGAATCTAGGATTGCCTCAGTTAAACTTTCAAGAACTGCCAAGGATGGAGGAATTATGAGCAGTTACACGAAGCGTGTTTGGTCCCTCCTTAGCTCAAAAGAGAAACGGGCATCCCCAGAGGAGGAGGGGGTGCTGTCTGCTTACAGTTATTTCCAAAGCAGCTCACAGGGAGGAGGACTTCTTCTGGAGATTTAGCTGACATGCATGATATTATTTAAGGTCGCAACCACCCACAGAAGATGCAAATCTATACAAGACGGGAATCACACGTGCAGTTTTTGTGGCCGTTTTGTGAGTCAAAGCTAGGAGAGGTTTCAAAGGGAATGGGAATTAATAGAGGAAGGACTTAAGCTAGATATTCACAATAATACTAGATTAATAGTAACAAATCTTGGTCTACTGACCCTCCGTGACAGCATAAAAGGATCATACTGTTGTACTTCAACACGACCAGTTCCTTTGTTCTTAGGGTGATAAGTTGCTTCTCCCATCACCTTATTGAGAACACATGCAAGATTGATCGAGAAGACCATGCGAGACTATGGTGGAGCCAAGAGACCATGCTGACAGCTATGTTATGTGCATGGCCAGCAGGAAATTCATTTGTATATCTAATCAGTTTCCAAATATGCCTCAGTTATTCAGATTTCGAATGTAAACCAACATTTTTTTTTTCCATATGCCAATGAGGGTAAAATGCTTTGGCGGCGTTCCTTAGCTTGCCTAGGCTTTGGTCTCAACTCTAGATTCCCAGGCAAAGCACTTTTTTCCCCACATTTGCTAACAAAAAACCCCAGCAACTTACAATAACAAGGGGCAGCAAACCTGAGTAACAGAGACATATTTGGAAACTTTAGATTCACCCGTAAACTGTGAATAGGCTTATACACAAAATACACAAAAACTGCCCCACAGCTCAGTTTGAACATAGCTTTAGGGATTTAAAGAGGTTACCGATTGTGAACACCTTACAACTTAAAGGAGTATTATGGCAACAGAACAGTTTTTTTTACAGTGCATTCACTGTACGGTATAAAACACACATAGAAGTATTAAAGTAAAAAATACACCAACAAAAAGCCCACACATTCTAGAGCTATATGGAATTACCATCATATTCAGGTTTTGTATTATATGGATCCCTCTGGTGTCTTAAAGGGATGTTCTGCCATTGCAGCTATCTTTGATATTGTTCCAGTAAATCCAAAATAAAAAATGGACTATTGCGTGTGTACACCTCCCATGCAAACCTATATGGTTTTTAGGTAGTAGGCAAATCTTGCTACCCTACCAAAAGTAAGAATAATAAGGGCAGCACAATTTGCGCATTGGTTAGCCTTGCAGCACTGGAGTCCTGGGTTCGAATCCTGCCAAGGACAACATCTGCAAAGCGTTTGTATGCTTTCTCTGTGTTTGCGTTGGTTTCCTCCCACACTCCAAAGACATACTGATAGGGGGTAAGAATAATAAGACGGGTGGAAAAGGGGATGACTTGAGGATCAGACTACACAGATTCGGTTTGTAGTCTGTTACCATGGAGACATAGCTCTACACAGAAGCTGTGGGCACAAAATGTTATTATTGTAGGGAATAAAAAGGTCATGATCACAATAGAAGTGTCACCATACAACAGTATTTGATTGTGCTAAATTATTACAATACCATAATCAATATTGATTCCTCACAACCGATTGCAAAACAATATTTGCATTTCTGATCCATAATAGAACTAAAGCAAAAATGTACCATCTTTTGCCTTAAGATAACCCTAAGAGATAACTTAACGACAGCATTGTTGTAGAAATGTAAAACGTAACCGCAGGCTTGGCTGCCTGCCAGGTTCTATTGTCGCGAATAGGAATTTATGTATCCACTAGGCTACATGTCTATGCTGACAAAGTATATAGCAAATACAGAATAAATACAGATCAGTGATCTGTATGAAAAGGCCCAATCTGATAACATTTTGTTTCATACTGTGGCCGGGCTGTGGAGTGCTGCTTACAATACTGTGGTACACGGAGAAGGAGACGCATTGAAATGCATTGTGACTAGAGATGGAGGATGAGGTGGCCACATGAAGACAAATGCCACCACCTCTAAATACCTTCTTGGCTACCATTCAGTAGTTGAAAGATGCAGCCTAGGACTGGAAAAATAAAGACCTTTGGTCATCGCCTTAAAAAGAAATAAAAAAAATACACAAAAATCTATGTAAAGAAAAAAAAAAAAAAAAAAGATGAATAAGTTTCAAATCCCATGAGTCTGTCTCGAAGTGTTCCCTAGCCCTTCACTGATGATATTAACATTTGTAGATATCCTCGCTATGAGAGGTAGCTAATTGTATTGGCATTTGCATACATGGCCTATATGTAATTTATCAAGCCTTGCCCCAAATCATCAGACTAATTTTACGTAAGCCTCTTCTCTGAGGACGTTATTAGAGAAAACGTATGTTAAATATTATTACAGGAAGAGAGTAGAGTTGTGTCGGGGTTTTGTAGGCGGATATTTATATCGTGTATAGAGATGAGCGAACAGTGTACTATCGAACACATGTTCGATCGGATATCAGGGTGTTCGCCATGTTCGAATCGAACACCGCGTGGTAAAGTGCGCCAAAATTCGATTCCCCTCCCACCTTCCCTGGCGCCTTTTTTGCACCAATAACAGTGCAGGGGAGGTGGGACAGGAACTACGACACCGGGGGCATTGAAAAAAATTGGAAAAAGTCATTGGCTGCCGAAATCAGGTGACCTCCATTTTAGACGAATAGTGGATTTCAAATCCGGGTCATATGAGAATGTGAACTTTGTGACTATGAGACAGGGATAGCTGTACAGGCAGGGATAGCTAGGGATAACCTTTATTTAGGGGGGAATGTTATTAAAAATAACTTTTTGGGGCTCTATCGGGTGTGTAATTGTGATTTTTGTGAGATAAACTTTTTCCCATAGGGATGCATTGGCCAGCGCTGATTGGCCGAATTCCGTACTTTGGCCAATCAGCGCTGGCTCTGCTGGAGGAGGCGGAGTCTAAGATCGCTCCACACCAGTCTCCATTCTGGTCCGACCTTAGACTCCGCCTCCTCCAGCAGAGCCAGCGCTGATTGGCCAGAGTACGGAATTCGGCCAATCAGCGCTGGCTCTGCTGGAGGAGGCGGAGTCTAAGGTCGGACCAGAATGGAGACTGGTGTGGAGCGATCTTAGACTCCGCCTCCTCCAGCAGAGCCAGCGCTGATTGGCCAGAGTACGGAATTCGGCCAATCAGTGCTGGCCAATGCATTCTATTAGCTTGATGAAGCAGAGTGTGCACAAGGGTTCAAGCGCACCCTCGGCTCTGATGTAGCAGAGCCGAGGCTGCACAAGGGTTCAAGCGCACCCTCGGCTCTGATGTAGGAGAGCCGAGGGTGCACTTGAACCCTTGTGCACCCTCGGCTCTGCTACATCAGAGCCGAGGGTGCGCTTGAACCCTTGTGCACACTCTGCTTCATCAAGCTAATAGAATGCATTGGCCAGCGCTGATTGGCCAATGCATTCTATTAGCCCGATGAAGTAGAGCTGAATGTGTGTGCTAAGCACACACATTCAGCTCTACTTCATCGGGCTAATAGAATGCATTGGCCAGCGCTGATTGGCCAGAGTACGGAATTCGGCCAATCAGCGCTGGCTCTGCTGGAGGAGGCGGAGTCTAAGATCGCTCCACACCAGTCTCCATTCAGGTCCGACCTTAGACTCCGCCTCCTCCAGCAGAGCCAGCGCTGATTGGCCGAATTCCGTACTCTGGCCAATCAGCACTGGCTAATGCATTGTATTGGCGTGATGAAGCAGTGCTGAATGTGTGTGCTTAGCACACACATTCAGCTCTACTTCATCGGGCTAAGCTGTTCATATGCATAAAAGTTTTAGCAGAAACTACCAAGAAATAATTATAAAGCAAATCTAACCATTTGTTCACCTTAGAGATGAGGGGCAGCGAGAGGAGGCATTATGCTCCTTGTACAGTTTTCTGTTGCCTAGGTAGTTTCATGCAGAATTTTAATACCTACAAATCAACAATGTAGACAATTTTTTGGCTATTTGTATACGGAAAGAGGGCTTGAAAAGAGAAGCACGTTCCAGTTGCTTTCCGTAACAGAGTATCAATGACACTTTAATTTACAGCGAGCATATAGAATTTCAAGGCATCAAATTTATAGTCAGTTAATGAGTAAGCCTGTCTCCAGACCTGGTTCTCTCTCCCGCGAGGGCATTGATGTTACTTGACCTTGGCCCAAGAATACAAAGGCAAAAGAACACCAAACACAAGGAAATATAAAATCACATCACTTCTTGAGTAAACAGAAAATCAGTTTTCCAAAATTCTGATGTTGTGTTGGTGCAGTCATGGTTGTGTGATGCCCTGCGCCCTGAAAATGGCGCAGTGTCAGATGGTCCTGTGATGAACTTGACATATTCAGCAAACTGCAAGTTTCTGGGGAATTTTAGAATATATAGAGCCAAGTCCTATTACAGAAAGAACAGAATGATTCTAAACTACAAGTATACCATCACCGAGAAAGATGCAATTGCCGCACGTGAGCAGGAAAACATACCGGATTGCTCTGAGCAATACCCCAAGTCAATGAGATTGTAATGTTTAAGTAAGAAGAGAATCCTATTATGGCCTTCACCAGTTGTACATTAGTAGGAACAGTGGTTATCATCATACAGGGGTAAGATTACATAGCAAGGAGGAAATGGCTGACTAGCAACTGCATACATATACAATGCTTTACAAAAAGGTACTGATGACACAGGATATCCTTTTCTTTAACACTTAAATATTTTGACAGCTTTGATGAGATTTCCTACAGCATAACAATATAGGAAATGTTTAATATTTCCTACAGTGATTTTCAGGACCCTGCCAGTAATATCACATTCAGGACACTGCAGCTACAAAACTGTATTTTGTTGTATAATAATTTTGCAGAGCTACTTACTGACATGCACTCTAAGACCCATTTATACACAGAGGGCCCATTATTTCTTCATGAAACAGAGTTGTTATGGCAGACTCAGAAATTCAGTTATTGCTTGCTGCACACTGCAACGTCGGTCAGTGGGTCCAAAGCTGATCCTGTATAATCCCAAAACCACCCCTATATCCTGTGATAATCCATCGGAATATGTTCAGGAAATAGTTTTTAACACATTAGTAGGGTTATTGCAGATGACTTGCATTGGCTGAGGAATACTATCATCATACAAATAACACTAAATGGAAAAACGGATATAATCTAGACATTCTGCAGACCCCTAGCCAAAAGAGATAATGTGACTGTGCAGCCCAGTTGTTCAAGTCTCAGACTCTGGAACAGGAAGTAGCTGTCGGACCGATATCACTGTTACTCCTCGTGAACCCCTCATTCACATTTGCTTTTGAATTCCGTCTGTGGAGAGTCTGCATGGAGACCCCCCAGACAGAATACAAACGCAATTGCAAGCTCTGTGCTGTCAAAGTGCACGGACTCCATAGACTATAATGGGGTCTGTGTGCTTGCCGCGCACTGCCCTCATGAAACACGTGCGGGCAAAGTCATTCAGAAGGTCTAAGAAAAAAAAAAATCTACCTCAGCTCCCGATCTTTTCTGGCGGGATCGAAGTCGGAGGTTATTTCCCACAATGCTTGGCTACTGGCCATTCATTGTGGGAAAAGCTATAGTATCAGATGAGTGAACATGCAGCCATAGGAATGAATGGAAGCGGCTGCGTCCATTCATTCCTATGGATTTAGCGTAGCCTGCCACTCTTCTGCTTCGTCCCTGTTTTACCATATACTCAACTCTGCTACATCTGAGATGTGGCAAATCTGAGTATACAGTAAAGCAGGGACGAAGCAGAAGAGTAGATAGTATCTATCTACTCGCGAACTTCGCTCGAAGTGCTGTCGCTGCCGGTTCCGTTCTTCTCACTGCTCTTCTGTTAGAGATGCTGGGAGAAGGCGGAGCTTGTGGCTTAGGAGATTGTGGACGGATACTGGGAGGGGAGACGTGAGTGATGCACTCACATCTCCCCGCCCACACGCTCCTAAGCCACAACAAGCCCCGCCTACTCCCATCATCTCTAACACTAGCCTAGGGAGGTGGGGGCGCGCACGGCGCTCTGAAGGCATGTCAATGAGAGAGGACTGGACCGGGAAGAACGGGGAGCAGCAGCGATCTGTGCAGGCAAGTGGACACCAGGGGGGCTAAGTAGCCGGGGGATTTTTTTTTTAATCACTTCACAGCGTGGAGTCCAAAAATTTTAACAATTTTTGGACTACATCCTGTGTAGTGAATAGGTTTGTTTTTAAAATCCGATCATCGATTATTAAAAAAAATCCCATTGACTTGCATTGGGATCAGAATTGGGATCGAATGGAAAATGATCGGAAATCAGATTTTAAAAACGATCCTGAAATTTTTAGATCAACTCAACCCTACTCAGCTCTAATAATACTAATTTTATTTATATAGCGCCAACATATTCCATAGCACTTTACAAATCAGAGGACACATGAACAGACAATATGAGACATTACAACATGCCAAAGAAATAAACATATCAAACAGTAGGAGTTGAGGGCCTTGCTTGCAAGAGCTTCCATTGTTTGCTACAACGGTCCAGCCATCTTTTAATAGAAAAAGTTGTGTAACTGAAGCTGTATGAACCTGTGAATAAACAGATACTAACTACAAGGAGTGCAGTGTAACTTCTACATGGAGGGAACAGGATCTGAGGAACAGAGGAGGAAGGATGGAAAAGAATAAGAAATATTATTATCAAACAAAAAATATAGGGCAAATCTAGGTAGTGTTTATCACAAACCAACCATATTGACCCATAGGCCAACTACCACATAAGAACAAAAATCGGTATAAAAAGTATAAATTTATTGAAAAACATAAATAACAATAAATATAGATTCAGAGGCAATTTGTGCAACCAACAATGGATGCAATGAAATACATACTAGTAGGTTTCCATAAAGGAATGCACTTAATAATTAGTCAATGCAATATTGAATGACAAAAACAAGAGTACTCCATAGAGTGGGTATCATTCACTGTGTTCAAATAGGTATATGAAAGGATCATGGATCACTAGCAATTGCTGAAAGCTTAACACATTAACCCACAATATTGCAGACATGAGAAAAGGCATATGAACTACATTTGCATTACCTGTACGTATAACATGCATCAGTACGCGCGTACTTTTTGTTCTTATGTGGTAGTTGGCCTATGGGTCAATATGGTTGGTTTCTAAGAAATATTATTGTTTTACACCTCCACACACTACACTGTGATCATGTCATGTGATAAGACTGACTATACAGATGAGATTTTAGGGCAGTTTTGAAGCTGCTGTACTTGGGTATTAATCTGATTATCTGGAATAAAGCAGTCCGGAGCACCGCTGCAGCTTGAGCAAAGTCTTGGATATGGGAGTGGGATGCTTGGATAACAAAATCTAAAGGTTATTGGAAGAACAGACGGTAGGCAGTAACGAGAGAGGAGATCTAGGAGGCGCAGCGCTATGGATGGATTTGTAGGGGAGTGTGATAATTTGATATTGTTTTTTGTGATGGATGGGCAACCAGTACATTGACTAAAAGGAGAGATTAGTAAGAGTAAGCTCAGTTAGAAGAAAATCGCAATAGTCAAGATGAGACAGAATCAGAGAGACGATGAGGGTTTTGGATGTTTCCATGGCGAGAAAAGGGCAAATTCTTTAGATGTTCTTTGAGGTTCAGGTGGTAAGAGCATGCAAGTGTCTCAATTTGTGGGGTAAATACAACCCCCAGACAGCGGGCATGCTTCTGTGGTGCAATAGTAATAACACATACAGAATGGAGATATCAGGGTTAGGTCCGTTAGTGCATTGAGGTAACACAAAGTTTTCAGTTTTTGAAAGATTCAATTTCAGATAAAGAGAAGACATGATGTTAGAGACAGCAGAGAGACAGTCACTGGTGTTCTGAGGTAGTGCAGGGGTGATGTCACGCAATGAGGTATATAGATGGGTGTCATCAGTATAAAGATGGTATTGAAAGCCAAATCTCTTGATGGTTTGGCCAACTGGAGCTGAGGAGGGTGCCTCCCTGGTATAGTAATGAAAGCAAGGTTTCCTTCTGGTTACCTTGCTATGGGGGCTGGCAGACTTATATCATTAGAATAGGAAAGCCAGACTGTATTACAGATAACTAGTAGAGGAGAGGAGACGGACCAGGTGCTGGTTCCAATCACATGAGTCTACGCGCGGTTCATGACAAATAGAACCCGAGTCAAGTAAGTGTTAGAGTCCTTTCAATTGCTGTGGAATCTTGGGACAAGGCTCCGTGTAAGATTCCAGCACATTGAGAACCCTTTGTAAATGAGCGAGTGTAATGTAAATAAGTGACTGATTTCATTTCTCTCTTAGGGTGACATTATGTACCTACAGGATTTCACACATAATAAAGCTTGGAGGTTTCTGTTTGTTTTTTTATTCAAAAAAAAAAAAAAAAAACCACACACAGGTTTTCCATTTTTGATTAGTGTATGTCATTTTTATTGGTTTTGGGAAAAAAACTGCATATGTTTTAACACAAGTAACAGCAAACATAATAGCTCCTAAACTTATCTTTACAGAGGCCTATGCACCCACTGATAATATACTTGGTCGATCGGTGTTCACCTCCATCAGTCCTTTACATGGGCCAATGCAGTCCTTGCTCCACCATCTCACTGCTAGGATTATTAGTACAAAAGTGTCCCTACTGCCTAAAAAGGTTTTTTTAATAGCTGGAATGCAAAATATAACTTTGGTCCGGAAGAAGCGTGGAGACGAGAAACGCCCATTGCCCATAACTGTTTTTAGGTATATTGCTGTATTCTTTTAACCTGTTATGAGCTGGAAATAGATACTGAAGATATGACCATGTGACTGTGAGTGCCACTTCCGCTTCTACTACTGCTTGATGATATAAAATATAGCCTGCCTCTTATAGTAAATTATTAAAAGGAGTTTTGTAAGCCTTTGAATAGAAGATCAGTATAAGTCTGCCACCTGGGACCCCCCATGGATCAGCTGTTAAAGGGAATCTGCCAGGACATTATGGGAGGGTGGTTTAGGTTGGTCTTACACGACCGTAATGATTTTACGGTCCGCAAGTTGCTGATCAGCAACATAGACATCGCAGACGCCCATGTCCTGCCGCACTTTCACATAGAGTTCTACGAGCGAGTACGTGCAGTGCCCTGAATTCACAGCCTTTACGGACCTGCTCTATTCAGTGCGGACACCCAGCACACCACGGATAAAATATCCGGTGGTGTAAGAGGACGCACTGAATATAATGTGTCCGCAAATGGTCCACAATTGAAAACCCTCAATTGCGGACCAACATTATGGCCGTGTAAGACCAGCTTCAGTGTCCTAAAGTCATCGGTTCCCCATTAATAATAAATAAGCTTTATGCTAACTTTGTTGCTGTACTCCTTGCGCCGGCGCGGTTTGAGAAATTCATTTCAAATATTCCTGCAAATTGCACTGGGGGGGGGGAGCATAAGCTGATAAATGAAACACAACAGACAGTTTAAAATTCTGACTAGTTTTTTTGTATTTTGAGATATTTAAATTTTTATATTTCATCTCTACATATTCGCCTTCAACACTCAAGCAGCGCTGAGGTAGACTAGGTGCAATTTACCGCTTTACAGATAATAGGTAGTAAAGGGCATTAGAATGCACAGTACAAGTGTCAAAGCGTGAGCCACCTCATTAAAGTGAGTTGCACATTTTAGGAGTCATCAACACTTGTGCCCCTAATACACATCACCTGAAGAACTCTCGTGTATGCAGACAGTGCCACAATTACCGCTTTTTCAGGCCTGAGGAATAATGACTTTCCAGATTTTAATCACAAGGTAATGCGAAATCTGTGCTAGTGGGAAAAACAAAAACAATGCAGAGATGTAACTTTATCAACGCCAAGTGTGACATTTGACTTTAAAATGGAATGCCGGCGGAAAAAAAAAACCTATAGAAAGAAACAAGAAAGCATCCTAATTTGGGAACAGATAAGGGCTGCGGCCTAGATAGATTTCTGACAGACGCAGAACACTAGCAAACGTGTTGATTTCACATCCTTAAATTAACTCCCGCATTTCGACATGATCAGATTATGTGAAGCATTATGAAGGAGGTTTATATTTTATAATAAATCTTTCCCAGCCTCATTCTATCCCATAGGAATTACCGCTTCCAGCCACTTTGAGCTAGAGAGAGACAAGAATCTTGATTGTAACATTGTCACATCAGGGAGACGGCAATTAACCTCTTCAGTGCTAGGTGTACATTAATGAAAAGTCACAAGGAAACTACAGGACATATAATAATGCAGAATGGCAGAGAAATATATAAAGTAAGTGATCGATGACAAATCTCTATTTTCCGTAAATCGAGCAAAGCTAAGGATGCAGTGGTGAATCCTTGTGCCATGTACTGCCAGTCTGGTCGTGCACTAGACATAACAGAGTATTAAGTTTGGACATTAATAAGTACTGTAGATCTGGTTTGGATCTAAGCAATGTCACTATGGCAAAGTTAAACTGTTAAGGCTCCCAGCAGTGCTCGCACTATGTTCAGGGATACCATCCCCAAATCTGCTCAAAAATTGCAGAGAGAAAAGTCCTCTTTGGGGCCCGTGGGTTTCTGCAGGTAACCACTTTAGTAAATGGAGGAGTGCCCCAAATCCGGTGGACATCCATGGGACAGGCATTGAGATAGTCAACACCTCATAGTACCTAGGTGTGCTCCTCAGTAATAAACTTTACTGGGCTGATCACCTGGATGCACTGCACAGAAAGGGCCACAGCAGGCTCTACCTGCTCAGGAGGCGGAGGGCCTTTGGCATCCAGGGGGAACTTCTTAAGGCCTTTTTCAACTCTGTGCTAGCATCAGCCATCTTCTTCGGAATGGCCTGCTGGGGGAGTAGCATACCAGCCAGGGACAGAACTAGACTTGACAGGCTGGTTAGAAGGGACCCAGTACAGATGGTGGGTAACAGAAGGATACCGTCCATGGTGAGCTCGATGCTGGAGAACAACTCCCATCCCATGTATGAGACTGTGATAACACTGGACAGTACTTGCCGTGACCGACTGCGTCACCCCAAGTGTGAGAAGGAACGCTATCGAAGATCCTTCCTCCCAACCGTGGTCAGGCTGTATAATCAACATCAGGCTAAGCGAAGATCACTCCGCACAGAGAACTAAATGATCCTGAGTCTTTTTAGTTGCTAGTATCTTTTTCTATTTGCTATTCTGAGCTTGTATGTGTTCTTTCTTGCAATATATCACTGTATTATCCATGCTGCTGTACCAGACTGAATTCCCCCAAAGAGGGACTAGGATTATCTTATCTTTTTAAGCGGACTGGCTTTCTGTTTTTCTGTTCCCCAAGCAGACCTGAAGAACGGAAACCCAAACTCTAGTGTGAACCTAGTGTAAGGCACAACACAGTAAATGTTGTTGGGGGACAGATAGGGTTGGGTGATTTTGCTTAAAAATATATTTTGAATTTTAGTTCATGTTTTTGATTAAAAAAAAATGTAAAAAGTTCAGTACACAGATATATTTGATGCAGGCGTCCTCATCCTATCACCCAACTACTGACTACAATGAAGAAACAGTTGATAATAGTTTGAGACTGGGAGGACAAAGCCTGTAAGGTCCCCTGCGCAAGGCTATGAAAAATCAGAATCACAATTTTTTCAAATGGTGAATTAATCAAATTAATTCAATTAATTGCACAGCCTTAGGGTCAGGCAAATCAACTTATCTCAATAGTCTATTTATTTCTCATAAAATCCTCCTGAAAATGACTCTACAATGTGAATGCGGTCCAAGAGTCAGCTTGCTGCAAAGGAGAATAAACATGCTAAGCCAAACCATTTAACTTGACCTCGCGCTCTAGAACGCTTCTCAAAGAAAGGATGAGGAGATGAAGGACTCCTATTTATTTATTTATTTTAAATAAAAAAGTTACTAAAAATGTAAAAATAAACACCTTGGAAAAGCCTTTGGAAAGTTGTTGTGTTAAGGGTTGCTATGGCTGTGCTTACTATCCTGACCAATAGAAAGGAATGGGCCATATTTATAGCAAGAATGATGATTTAAAATGATATTAGAAATTATAACAACCAACCATAGTGAGATGGATGTGATAAAATAGGATTCTCAGCAGACCATCCATGCACCTTCCCCCCTCAGCCATTTATACTAGAGATGTGTATAGCAAGGAGCATCCCATTATCCTGCCCATATTGTATTTGGGTACTAAAGGCCAGTGTGCTCACTTCAAAGACCTGACAGGGAGGGGGAGAGAAAGAGATTCAGGAACAATAACCGAATCTGCCCGACAAGATGCACATCAAAAGACCCAGCGCTGAAAACTAGAATCTGGGGGGTCCTTTAATTACCATCCACAACCACCGTGTCGTGCCGAGAAAGAGAAGGGAGATGTAATAAAAATAAATAGAGAAAAAGAGTTTTCAAGGCCAGAGGATTCTCGCGCAGGCCTCATTCTGTGCCACATACTCATGTCTGGCCTGATTTCATCCTTAATGTTTCAAATTAACCTTTTCCTCACTGAATATCCTGCTGCAGGCCATTAAAGGGGTGCAGAAATTAAGGAGGAGGTCACCAATCTAATCTGTGGACCTAAAATTATGGTCAGAAAACATCACACTTAGATCTTCCCAAGATGACGGCGTGCGAACTTAAAGATGTAAGACATGGTCAAAGCATACAATCCCCATTACATGGCAGGCCAAGCTAGCAGAGCACCAACACTACTCCAGTCCAGATGAGTTGCTAATGAAAACGGATTTTACAACCAAACACCCCATTGTCAGAACTCACACAAAAAATAGATAAGCTTATTATAGAATATTCACTAAGAAGTTTAAGAAGTGCATGGGGATCTTTCTTGAGTGCAACAAACTATGTTACCTATCCCACCATAAGTTGTTCCAAAGGTTCAGATAAATGCACTATCTTTTGTAAGGGAATAAGCCATTAAAGCCGGAGCCCCACTTTACTAAAACGCATCCTTTTTGGCAGCGGCGGAACCTCCACAGCAAAAAAACTCAGCATTTTACAGTACTTGCAAAGTGGATAATCCCATCCACATATTGCAGGAAAAAGCAGCATTTTTCATTTATTTAAAAAAACTCATGTTTTTAAAAATCACAGCATACCAATTATACCTATGGAAACACTGTCATTTTCCGTATAGGTATGGTTGGGGGAAGAAAGCCCACAGTGGAAAACTTTGCGGACTTTGTGAAACGTAATGCGTTTCTGCCACTTTTTTTTCAGCAATGTCTCGCTACATGGAGCTTTAGACTACAGGGTTTTCTATGCTGCGTAACTGATGAACGATCCTTAGGACAGGTCATCGATTAAAGATCAGCCAGGGTCCCACATCCAGGCCCCTGATCAGCTGTATAAAGAAGTTGCAGTGCTCGTATTAGCATTGCAGAGTATTTATCAAGCTTAGTGCTGTACATTTGTTCAGTGGCCATGCTTGATATTGTAGCTCAGTTTATCCAGTTGAACGGGACTGTAAACAGACCATATGACCGATGAATGTGGTGTCACATGGCCTGATTCACATGAATGAATTTTAATGCAGCTGTATGACGGCTGTTAAAAGACGAACGGTCATCACATAGCAGATTATGATATTGATGTGAATATAGAGTAACACAAGGAATGGAGCCAGAAGCACAGCACCATTCTCTGTCTAGTGTCTGGCTGGGTTATTGCAGGGATCAGAGCTGCCACAGCAGCTGTACTTTCTACTCCTGATCGGTGAAGCTTTGACACGTGGCACCTCCACCTATCTTATACTGATGACCTATACAAAGGATACATCATCGATATCAGTTAACCTACAAATCCCCTTCGAGGCTACATTCACACCTGGGTTAGCATTTATGTTGTTCTGCTCAGAATATCACAATAAAAGGACCTCAGATATGTTTCATGACAGACATGAACAGCGCCCAATGGACCCCTCAGACTATACTAGGGTCTGTCAGGTTTTCATCAGGTAACACAGCATCTACTAGACAAAATGGCATAGCATGTTGTTCCATTTTGTCCAGCATTTTCAGCAGAATCCGTGACGGTAGCGCTGTAAGAACGTCCAACTATAATAACAAAGCCTAACAGAGGTCAATCTGAAGCTTTATTTCCTTTACCACAAGGTTGGCGCATTGTTATCAGAGGCTTCTTTGAAGCCTTACCTGCAATTATAAGAACGTTATTAACAATGTAAGCTTTCAATCTGGCTTGGAACAGGTTAATAATCCCATTTTCTGTGTTTTCCAAACTGAAAAACAAATATTGGTTCCTGGGGTCCTAGACTGTGCAGCCTCCCTGAGTATTCGTAAAGCTTGCAGCAGCCTACAGAACGACCAGTGCTGGCAGCAGCTTAGACAAGCCTAGCAGGACTGCTGCAGGCAGTGCCCCAGGAGCTGCTTTGGGATGGAGAAATCTGGCTACCTGCGGCTGCTCTTTGTTTGCAAGATTCCCCGGTTGAAGCAAGGAAAAAAAAATATACATTAAAAAAAACCTTCAAATGCACACAGGGGCCTGGATCCGTGAAGCTGCAGATCAAACCTGTGCCAGCCTGTTTGTGCACAGCAGCAACAGAATAAAGCTTTTTCCAGAGATGGGACTTAAACAGGAGGATGAGGAAACATCAAACACCCCTTACCCTTTCTATAGGCAGACTTCGCTATAGGGAGATATTACAATGCAAGCTTACTTATCTCCAGAGTGAGTAAATTATTCCAGCATTACAAAAAAAAAGAAAGCATTTTCTGTATGATGCATGCCAAGAACAACTTACAAATAATGACTTAAATAAAATGATATGGCTCTATTAGAACAAGAGCGTGAAACGGCATCAAACATACTGAATGGCAGTGGCTTTGTGAAACATTGTATTGTGGGCCATCTTTAAGGACATAATTCCGGTATAATACTTACAGTGGGCAAATGCTGAGAAACATTGCGCACGTGCACACACAACATTTCTACAGAGGAACCATTTTTATGCAGTGACCGATTCTGCTCAGATTTATCCTGTGCTGTTTCAGCCTATGTGCACATGACATATGTTAGAGGCTGAACATTGTAAAGCTGCTACAGAGCCGATTTCCAAAGAGAAACATTTTTGGTATATTCCTTTTTTCATCTGAGAACACATGTTGTGGAAAAGCTGATTTTATACTTGCAAATCTAGCTGGATTTTAAGCCAAAACCAGGAGTGGGTTTAGACAGCGAAGTTTAGAGTGGACTTCGAAATGAGAGGCAGGAACAGACTCTGTTTTCCAACATGCTGAAAAAAAAAGACATGTTCTGCTCAATCTTGCCATAGCCTCCATGATGTGAGGTCTCGGACCTGATAAGTCCAACTGTATATCAAGCTATTCAGTGTGGAAACCCATGGTGGAAAGCAAAGGTTCGGCTTCAGCCTTCCACCGTGGGTTCCACAATGTGGGTTTTTGGAGAGGGACCTGAGGCGGAAGATAGCCTCAGATTTCTGTTCCTTGTGAACTGACAATATTAGGGTTTTTTTTTTTCTTCTCATTCCTTTTAAAGCCACAGTTGTCAAAAAAGCAGCAAAATCTGCAATAAAAAAAAAATCAACTTTTTAACAACATGGGGTGTCAGCCTTCGGCAGCATTTTCAGGTGTGTAAAATATACACCGAATAGCAAACAATTTTTTTTAAGCAAAATCAGCATCTAAAATACTCTGAATATGTGATTTTTTTTTTGTGGCTAAGGCCACACAGGACGGTCCGTAGCAATAAAGCGCTGCAAGAAAAACTGTGGCGGCAACACATCTCAGTTCTTTCCACTGCACTTTAAACAGAAAGTTTGCAAAGTTTTCCTCCGTGGACTTTCTGTTACAATTATATCTATGGGGAAATCGCTGGCGTTTCTGTTGATATAATTGACATGCAATTTCCAAAACCGTGGCAGTTTTGGAAATCGCAGTGTGTCTGCACCATTAAGTGAGGATGGGATTGCCTGTACTGTAAAACGCTGCGATTTTTCCAACGGCAGCAAATCACGGCGTTCCCGGCCCTCTGACAGGTTTCTCTGTGATTTTCATCCTCTGGTTTCCAATGATTGATAGTTGTGGGTGAAACCTGCAACAATATTGGACATGCTGAGGGCTTAAAAATTAAAGTGCAAGTTACTTGGCTCTGTGGTTTTTAGTCCCAAATTGTGTAATTTTTGGTGCTAAATTCCCTTAGCATAACTGCTGCAGTTTTTTGTTTCCCAATATCACTTTGTGCATTGAAAACGGGTAAAAAAAAACAAAAAACAACTGTACAAAATACATCATGCTGCAGGTAAAAAACCGACACAGGTTGGCTGACTACGCACATTTATTCTGCAACCTGTGCAAGAGACTTTATATAAAATGATCCACTACATATCTGCCAGAAGCAAATCTGCGGCATATTAGCCCCATGTTGACATACGCTAATGGGGAAGGTTTACTTTTTTTCTCCAACTGACTTGAATGGGAGAAAACAACAAAGAATGAACACAGAAGCATAGGAGCGGCTCCAGAAACACTTGGTGTATGTGATCATAACTATAGTTATTTATTGTCCCTAAGCAGAAACTTGTCTTTATAATGTATGTGAAAATCAAATTGACAAGGACAGTCTCAGGAAATGGAAAACAAGTACAAATGGAAAAGTTTCCCTGAGAACAGTAATGGTCCAAAATAAAAATACAAGTATATTCAAGGTATTGGTTACACAAGGAACAAGAAGAAACAACACTAGAAGACAGGGGGCACTAGGGCCAGCTTCTTCATTGGCGTTCCATTGATTCTTGTAAAATAAATTGCACACCCACTGAGCTACTTTATTTATACAAGAAAATCAATCAAAAATCAGACACTAATGTCCCCCTACTATCTATCTATACACCATTCATATTACAGAAGGACCAAACACTTTAAAGGGATCCTATCATTAAAACAGATTTTTTTCTGAGTACCATATAGGAATAGCTTTAAGAAAAACTATTCTTCTCCTACATTTAGAAGTCTTCTCCACGCCGCCGTTCGGTATATAATCCAGTTTTCGTGGGTGTGCAAATGAGTGCCCAGCGTCGCCTCCATCTTCTTCAGGAACGGGTCTTCTTCGCACTTTCTTCCGGCGGTGGCTTCAAACTTCTGGGCCTCGGGTCAAGGGCAAAACCGACTGTGCATGCCCATCGGCCAAAAGAAAATGGACGCTTACACAGTATTGTAAGTGGCTATTTTCTTGTGGCCGGCAGGCATGCGCAGTGGACTACCCGAGACCTAGAAGTTTGAAGCCACCGCCGGAAGAAGACACGAAGAAGACCCGTTCCTGAAGAAGATGGAAGCGATGGAAGCGGCGCTGGAGAGTTCTTTCGCAACATTGGGGACACCCCCAGTGCTGTTTGAGCACTGAGGACCACCACCAGTGCTGCGAGAGAGCTCATCTGCATACCGTTGAAAACCGGATTATATACTGAATAGCGGCACAGAGAAGACATCAAAAGGTAGGAGAAGAATAGCCTTTCTTAAGGCTATTCCTACGTGGTACTCAGAAAAAAAAATCAGTTTTAATGATAGGATCCTTTTAACACATACCCTACAACTGAAGGAACACGGTCTACGAATATCAGCAGCAAGTCCAAATTATTCACACTGATGAAGACACTAGGGACTGGGGCCCCGGCCTTACAAGGATTTTACCATCATCTTCTATATCACTTATATATTGACAAGAACACCTACTTTTAATCCGTATGTAGATCATTTGCATATGACTTAAAAATTCATTTTCTCAGCAGGAAGACTGCACTTTAAGGGGGCGTTCACAATACTGTTGGAGTCCGCTCAGCAGTGTCCATGGCCATTGTCCGTACAAGATTTTAGCAAAGGACACTAGCTGGTCCGTTTGAAATTTCCATTCAGTTCAATTGGATTTTGTCTTGTGTTCTTTAGTGTTCATTTGTGTCCTTTAGTGTCCGTTTACAACCATGTCCGTTTTTTTCAAGCGGTATTGGGGGTATTTCCGCTGCAGACCTCTAGCAGTGGACCCATCCTGTGTGACCTTGGTCTAACACAAAAAAAAAATGTGTTCGCTATCCTATGAAATATCATGTACAGTAATTATGTAGATGGTGGACTCCCTTTAAAGAGGGCCCATCACCTCTTCTGACATGTCTTTTAGTAAATAATTGTATTCCCCATTAATTAATTCTGCTGCCTTTCTGCAAACTCTACATTTTTCCAGTTCTCTGTTAGGGGAATAACAAACAAACTGACTGCTGGGCATTAGACTGAATTCACATCTGTGCCAGGTGTCCATCCAGCGCAGATCCATCATAAACTATGGGGAAAAAAAGTGTTGCAAGCCCGATTTCAGTTAAAAAGTAGTAACATCTGGCAGAAATCTGGTGATCCCCTTTGTAGTCAATGACGTCCCATGGGCTCCGTTTTTGTCCAGTTTTTTTGCACTCCATTTTTCTATTCCTCTGGTCTTCTAATGGTCCAGAAGAATGGGCACCCAGCGCAGATATGAACCAAGCCTTACCAGTTGGAGGCTTGTCCCTATACTTAGTACAGACACTCCCCAATCACTGCTGACACAGTCAGACTGTGTACAGACACCCCCTTAGATGAGGAAAATGGTAATGAGAGATGGTTACTAGTACATATATGGGGGGTTTTTTAATGTTCTTTTTAAAACAAAGGGGGCCAATGGAGATATATATATATTATATATATATATATATATATATATATATATATATATATATGTAAGTTTTTTTTAACTGACATGGGATACAGCACCGCTGTAGTTAATCAAATCTCATCCACAGCACAGTAGGGGAAATGTATCTGGCGTAAAGGAATGATATTGAGGTACATGTTTGGCACAAGCCCCTTTCTTGCACCAATCGTGCGTCTCAAGCCCCTATCCATGCCTCGCCAGCCACATTCTGCGAATGTAACCATTGTGGAGTGGCAGTTTCCTGGCATGAGCTAGAACAGAAATCTATGCCATGTCCTACCTGCCTTAGAGGCTGTGACCTCTTCACAAATCGGTTGGTCCCTGCACTAGACAAGCCATTTATTAAAACTCGTGGGGCAAGCTTTTTTTTCTTCATGCTGCGGGGCAGCTGCAGCATGAAATCACGAGCAGTGATGGCGGTTGGTTCAATACTTTCTTGCATCCCATTGGCCTACTACACTGGCCAAAGAAAAATGTACACAATCTCAAAAACAGTGCAAAGAAAACAGACATAAATTCTCATTACAACATCCCTCCACCACATCCAAAGAAAGAGAAGTCTACTTAAAGAAGTAGAGAATGATATTTACTCGCTAAACAAGTATGGAGAAGTTCACAGCAGAGTGCGTGATCTGGATGAGAGAGCAGGAGTGGCACAATGCAGTATACAAAGGCTCAAGCATAGCAGAGTGTTGTGATAATAAGTAGCATCAGATACTATTCCCTCTAACCTTGCTTCTTTTACATTCTTGATTTCTTATTGTTTATTTGTCCCCCGACATGAAATCCTTTGCCCAAAAGCAGGGCACTCGCCTTTTTATCTCCTGCCGCAGGATGCGCACTGAGCAACCTGAACTCCTAGGACATTTGGGTTGAAAATTAGAAGGAAAAATAATTGCTTGGGAGAACAATCCTGCTCTGCTACTTTGATTCAATCAATTACCATTATCTTCTGCTCCAGCTTTCAATGCCGTCTCCCGAACCAGTTGTTTTAAACTTTACTTTGCAGTCAGATATCTGGCTGGGACAAGCGGCCACCACTCTCCTCTTGCCGCGGCCCTTATCACTTGCTCCCAGTCGGTGCTGGCCCGGCACAGCCTTTCAGCCCTTCCATTTTATCTGTTCACACAGACTTCGGCCTGGCAAAGCTACCAGCCAAGCGTCTGCTGAGCAATCCCTGGAAACAGCGCTGTGTTACTCCCACAATCCACTGGGAGTTCATTACTTGGAGATGGCTCTCCCACTACCTACTAAATCCCACCAACAACCTACCCTTTCCACTCCTTCCTTATTATAAAAAAAAAAACCATTGTGACAAGAGCAGATAGAACAAAACCACAAATTTAGATTAATAAAGCATTGTTGATTCTATGGGAACTTTGCAAGCCCTTAAGAATTCCACGGGAGACACTGAGCAGCTCCAGTAATTTTCTGTTATATTATCTTTCTTGTAAAACCCTTCCCCGGGCTTGCATCCCAAAGGCTTCAGCTATCACAGTGACAGACTGAAATCAATGTGCACTCACCTATTGACATTTTTACATAGTTTTTGGATTTAGTATCCAGCCCGAAACACAATCAAATCTTCTGCCAAGCAAATAACAGGCACTTAGCTGGTCTACTATTAGAGTTACAAAGGAAAAATGCAAGCACCCAAGGGAGGCAGGAGAGACGGCGGTGACGTCAGGGGTAATTGGGTGTCTGAGAGAGACTGCCAGCGGCTGGCCTGGCCCCCTAGGGAATGCACACAGAGCCAAGCTGCAACTCTAATAAAGGAAAGCACATTCTAGAAAGGGCATTATGCTGCACAGAGGCTTTGGCAAGACTAAATATATCAGCAGTATCAGTATGTGATTGTATACACACACTAATATATATATATATATATATATATATATATATATATATATATATATATATACACGCACACATATACATATACGCACAGACATAAACTTGCATAGACACAGAATACTGTGTGAGCTTAGTGCTCGCACATCTGTTTTTACTTACAACCTTGGGTGGGTTCTTCCAAGAGGGTTATTAAACTGTGCACTCCTGTCTCCTTGCTGCACACACTCAGCCAATAAACATGGTTAGTAGAGGGGGGGGGGGTATTTGGTGGAGGGGAGGGGATCAGATTTGTATAATTGGGAGGGGTGGATAGACATCTAAACATTTCAAAAGCTCTGAAAGGGTTAAAGAGGGTCTTGTCACTGAAGGGAGCTTCATTAAAAAAAAATGCTCTCCAACCATGGACAGGCTTGGGAGCTCCTGTGTGGGTAAAGGCAATGATGATCTGGACACTTGGACTTCTGGGTCTTTACACATACTGGATGCAGATGACTGGCAGCTTTTTTTTTTTTTTTTTTTTTTTAGTGTCCACACTTAATACAGAAAATAAATGGCAATTTCCATGAATGGCATAAGATGTAAGTCATTTGGTAACAGGACAGGTTGGTCTAGTGGACATGAAGGGGAGTATGCCAACCTAAAATAAAGCTGCTCATTATAATTAATATTTGCTGGTTTTATTCTACTTACATGTTAAGTGTCTATTCACATGTCGTGGTTATATTGCAATTTTTGTAAAATTGCAGCAAAATGTCTTATGACTGCAATATGCTGATTGACCATAACATGGACTGCTGACACTACTTACTGTACGAGAATAATCAGATAGGGATTTATAAGTAGCATCTACTTCACATGTCAGGAAGGGATTTAACATGCCATTTTCAGGACAGCACCGGCTTATCTTCTATTCACTTGTACTATAGATTGATGTGGCTTGTTAACTGGAGGAATGGTCGGATGATTTGTAAAAAAAAAAAAAAAAAAAATGTCACTATGTTCTAAGGTTTCAGTACTATGTCTATGTAATAATTCATGCACAGTTTGTCTTATGCCTTTTTAAGGCTACGTTCACATTTGCACAGGACTCCCCTGTAATGTCCATCTAAAATGGCGAACGAAAAGTCCTGCACGTATGGCTTTTTTTTTGGTAAACCAGTGTTAGTTTTACAACGAAGGACACCCAACATTCCCCATTTTAGTCAATGGGATCTGTTGCGTTCCATACGTAACCAATATGATAGCAGTCTTGTTCATTGTTCTGGTACTCTGACAGACCAGAACAATGGGGAGCCAAAGCTAAAGTGAACTTAGAATCAGATAAGGGTAGCCATATGAGGTGCAGAAGCAGCATTCACTACTAGGCTATGGATCCTGAGGGGTTCCCAAAGGTGCCTCTGTCACATAAAAAATACCACTGATCTAAATGGAACAAGGAAGGAAAGGCTTTGCATTGAGCTCAAGAGCTTCAAGTTAGAGCTCGGACTGTAAGGCCTTATTCACATAACCATGGGAAAAAAATGGCTCTGAAAAAATTATAAATCGATCTGCTTTTTTCATGGCCATATTGTATCTGTTGGGTATCTATTTTTATAGACTTGAATCTGGTCAGGTATCCATGCAAGTGGACTAAAAAAAAAAAAAAAAAACGAACATCTAAAAACGGAGAAGTGAATGTCCCCATTGTGATCAATGTGTTCTAAAAACGATTATAGGATTTGCTGGCCCCATAAGTATTTTTCATATTGATGATACATCTACTGATGGGAATCTGACACCTGAACCCCAAACAGATCAGCTCTTCTGACAGCCTCTAGGTGCTGGATGTTACCGCATCAGATGGGGAAAGGGTGCAAGTAATGGGAATGGCTCTGCAGCTCCATCCACTGTATTCTGGTGGTTCTAGGGAAGTGCAGCACTGGTCCTATTACTTGAATAGGAAAGCCTACATGTGTTCCCCATCCACTCCAGTGATTTATGATGCAGAAACAGCTGATTGGTGGAGAGTCCGGGTGTTGGATCCCACAAAGATCATATACTGATGACCTATCAACTGGGGCCGGACAACCTGTTTGGGGGTACAGTTACACCTGGTGAACACACTGAAGATTCTGTCTAGATTTGCAGGTACAAAATGTGCAGTCTTTTACAGTAGCAGCAAAGTCTGTGATTGTAATATAGTAACATGGTTAGTACAAGGCAATGACTGAAGGAAATAAGTATTTCATCTACGCGAAAAATTGACAGCGTGTAGATATTAAATTCACAACGTGTCAATCTATACTGCTGATTTTGACCGTACATTTCACTTCTTGCAATGCATAGGTTGGAATCCATGGCAAAATACTATGTTATGCCCTGAACACCCAGATTCCACATTGTACTGAACCAAACGGAAATTACCAAATGGATTCTATGGGAAGAATATGCAAATCCACCTTCCATGATGTAATTAGGAAGACAGTTGCTGCCTCATTGTTGCAAACCAATAGAGGGCGCTCACTGGAATGTGCAAGCCTGTCTTAAGACAGGATTCCAGTGAAATAACCCAATGATGGCTGCTCCCTTTAGCCTCATGCACGACCTTCCAAGAGGCCTTTGTTTAGCAATGACGCTGGGATTATTACCAGGTTATAGTCTCTCAATCGAGGGCAGCTGTTTCGATCTGGTTGGATCTCATCAGCCCGATGTAGAGAGGACTATAACCTGGTAGAGGTGAGAGGCTTAGACAGGGTTCGGGGGATATTGTCACTCCTTAGGGAGAGACCACCATATAGGTGTGTGGAGACTTGTTAAGCCTTTAGCACTCCACTTTGCAAGGAACTATGGGAAGAATATGCAAATCCACCTTCCATGATGTAATTAGGAAGACAGTTGCTGCCTCATTGTTGCAAACCAATAGAGGGCGCTCACTGGAATGTGCAAGCCTGTCTTAAGACAGGATTCCAGTGAAATAACCCAATAATGGCTGCTCGGGCATGAGGCTAAAGGGAGCAGCCATTATTGGGTTATTTCACTGGAATCCTGTCTTAAGACAGGCTTGCACATTCCAGTGAGCGCCCTCTATTGGTTTGCAACAATGAGGCAGCAACTGTCTTCCTAATTACATCAAGGAAGGTGGATTTGCATATTCTTCCCATAGTTCCTTGCAAAGTGGAGTGCTAAAGGCTTAACAAGTCTCCACACACCTATATGGTGGTCTCTCCCTAAGGAGTGACAATATCCCCCGAACCCTGTCTAAGCCTCTCACCTCTACCAGGTTATAGTCCTCTCTACATCGGGCTGATGAGATCCAACCAGATCGAAACAGCTGTCCTCGATTGAGAGACTATAACCTGGTAATAATCCCAGCGTCATTGCTAAACAAAGGCCTCTTGGAAGGTCGGGCATGAGGCTAAAGGGAGCAGCCATTATTGGGTTATTTCACTGGAATCCTGTCTTAAGACAGGCTTGCACATTCCAGTGAGCGCCCTCTATTGGTTTGCAACAATGAGGCAGCAACTGTCTTCCTAATTACATCATGGAAGGTGGATTTGCATATTCTTCCCATAGTTCCTTGCAAAGTGGAGTGCTAAAGGCTTAACAAGTCTCCACACACCTATATGGTGGTCTCTCCCTAAGGAGTGACAATATCCCCCAAATGGATTCTAGGATGATTATACACTTTATATTTCAGACAGCCGATCAGAAGGTAGTTTATTATTATTTTTTAAAAAATGTACTAAGTCTATGCAAGTTGGCTGATGATTGGCCAATGATCATACCAAACACATCAGCCAGCTGAAGATATCCAGTTTGACCATTCTGTTTTTGGTAGACTAAAGTCAGATGTTTGTGTGCAGCATCTACATGCCTACTAGCCAACCATTCATCATCTGAGGTAGCTGAACTGGTTATTTCATCCAAGGAAAATCTGTATATGGCACACTATAGTCCAGTTTAGTAGGATTGACCATCTGTGGTCCAGGCATTGTGGCAATAACATGGACATGTCATACAGAAAACATGAGAATCATTGTTCCATTGCATGCATTATGGAGGTATCCTCTCCTAGAACTGATGCATCTATGGGATAATTCAGTTCCTCATTGAGACACTATATGGCAGCACAAAGACTACCATTGGCAATGTACAGGTTTTGAATATGCAGCTTTGACTGATAAGTACACAGTCATACAAAATCGCTACATAGTGGTAAATGGAATACCAGTTGCAAGAACTGAACTGTAGGGTCTCTTGTGTGCTGCCATACAGGCATCATGCATAATATGTATGTCTACATGTGCATCTAAGTCTGACTTATTTTTGGCATGCAGTATTTGGTCCAGTTGCCCTATTGCTGCCATCACTTACATGCACATGTATTTCTAACTGTGTCTATGGCACCTTACCTGGGCACACTTTGAGTTTCTTGCAATGGAAAGTAAAAATAGATATAATAAAGTTTCACAACTATTAACATGTGACCAACCGATCAGTGAAACCGTGAAATGCGTCGCCTAGTTTGGATCAACATTCTTGCTGGAAAAAGATGCCATTCCTCTTTGCTGGAATCCTCCAAAACAGCACAATGGCAGTCTCTTGGGAATAAACTCGATCTATACTGCGGTCTCTGATACCTCACGTGGAATGGAGACAGGATGGTGCATTGATTCCTGAGCAAGAGAGAACACAGCAGCCTAATAGCGGAACATTGAACTGGAATATTACCTTTGATTCCACGCAGCCTTCAAGTTCTACATCGTAGGCACCGGGCTTTCGCCTTTTCATGCTAACCAGCGCAGACAGTGTTAATGATATCACTCTATAATAAATTCAGGGCAAACGTAACATCCAGATAATGTGGCTTTTATCTTCTGATTAAAGCAAACAATCTCAGTCACTCAGAGGTAAAGGTATAAATAGACAAATAACAGGCTGTACGTAAATATATAGATTTGTCAGCCTTCATTGCTTTTACAATATGCGTTTTAGTAGGCGGCTTAAAATATACTAGATTTTGTCCTTTGGCAAATTCTTCTCTTTCAGTCTTGCATGAAGGAAAGAGAGAAAGAGAAAAATCTCCCCGCAGAGTTTTCCTCCTCTTCCTGGTGTGTATCTGGGACCCTGCCGTGCTCTGGGTAATTTCCAGTTCCTCAGAATTCAGGTATTAATAAAGAACCCATGGGGACATCCAACAATATAACCCTACATTTTCAGGCATTATGAAAGGAAAGCCCCAGGGGTCTGTGGCTCAAATTTCTGAAATGTAGGCATTGTAAAAGGGACCCCAGGGGATCCCTGCAATAGAAATCTGCTGAATTCAAAGCATTTTCGGAGTCCTGGTGGGAGTCATTACTCCCACTGGAAGCTTTTTACAAAACATGTGTTGCTGACATGTTGACAGATTGCTCAGTGAAGTGTTTAGGTGCATGCACAAGGCAGGGCCTATAGAGACGCTCTGCTCTCTGCCAGCCTGTCTCGAAACACAGGGACTGGTACCATCCATATTTCACAATGGGGAGTGGGGGAGAGCAGAGAGTGTATACAGTGGGTAGAGAGAGAGAGAGAGAGAGAAAAGAGTGATGGAGAGGTATGGAAAAAGAAAGCTGAGAGAGGGATTGCAGGAGAGAGGACAACGAAAGACTGCAGTCAGTGTGCTCGAGGTGCAGGAACAATCCAGTGACAGTGGAAGGATAGTGTCACCGGAGAGGGGGAAAGCAGACAGATTAACCAGAAGATGATGGCGCTTGCAGGGAAAATGGAAAAAGTGGATTTGAGGGGTTTGGAGTGGAAGGTGATAAACGAGATAGCTTCAGGCATTAAGAAAAAAGGCAGAAAGCATCCATAAGACAGCAACCACAAACACGCCATTAAACAGGCATCTATACTTTAAGCAGAAATTGCTGCTTGGCTTTCTGTACATGAGCTGAGCTGCCCTGGAAGTGGGAGCAGCTGTGACTACACTTGTGTGTGTGCCAAGGGCTTTAGTGAAGGAATCTGAAGGAGACTATCTGGCTGCTAAGATGTGTGGCTGATCAGAAGGGGTGAGAGAGGGGGATGGGGGCGATCATGGGGAATACTGGAATCCCTCAGCGATACAAGCTTATTAGATCCAATATTAACCCTTTCAGTCAGTCATTTCCACATTCTGAAGGCTGAAATGCAGTTGACATAAAGAAAGCATGATTCTACCTAACATAGGCCAGAATTTGTGGTCTAACAAAGACCCTGCGGTAAAATAATGGGACAGAACTCGGTCTGCTCGATCCAAATGTACTTTGCGGCAGAAGCGTAACTCTGATCTACGGCAAATGGAGTAAGATTGGCCATACACTTTAGATTTGGACAGCGGTCATGTGGCTGCCATTCATACAAACAATCCCAGCATCAACATTAACAACTGAACTGCTCAATCAGGGGGGCAGTTTAAGTGTTGCCAAAGGAAAAAAAAAAAAAAAAAGTACAACGAACCTGCAAAAGTTGGCTAATAATTGTACGAAAGCAGCCAAATGTGGCAAAAACTGATATCTAATCTGTATGGCCAACTTAACCAGGTCCTCATTGAAAAATGACTATGATACTTCAATGAGGGTCCATACTGGCTGGCGAATGTTACCACTAATATATTGGTATATAGAAAGGTCTTACAATTTAGGCATTACCTTGTATGTGCTGTATTATCAGATGTTTATATAAAACTGGACTAGTCACCAGCAGTAAATGTATGAATGAAATAGAGAATCACACGATAAAACACAGGGTAGTAAGAAGCTGACTATACCGCCGGATGCTTAGCCCTACATGACTTACATTTGTAAGTGTGCGCTATTTAAACACAAATTCAGAAAAATGTAACGAAGCGTGCATCTAGACGAACGTGTACCTTCCAACACAAGCATATTTACAGGCCAAAAAATACTGCTTAGTCCATCTGGACCCTCGATCAGCAGGCCTGACAGCATTAAGCTCAGAAAAGTGATCTGTGGCTTTAATAAGGAGAAGGGGGCACAGAGGAATTAGCTGCCTAGGTGACGGAGAGAAAGGGAGGGGGGAGTCAGAGTAAGATGGAAATGTATTTGTGGCGCAGAGAGCTAAGGGAGGCCAGACAGGAGCCCCCCAACCCCCCCTGGGACATCCAAACACCCAGGGCTTGGATGCTCTCATTTCTAGCAGAGCTAAATACTGAAAGCTGTGCATTCTGCTAGTCTCGACCACAGCCTGTCTGTGCAGACAAAGAAACCGTAAAAAAGTGTTAGGGATAATCCTATATTTGTTTGGGGTTAAGGGGTAAGGAAAAAGGTGTTTTGAACTGTCAATCATATGCAAATTAGCTTTATATTTTGTCACATTGTCATTTCACTGAGATGAGGGTGTAATATTAACGGTATTATACGGCAGCATTAAACCAATATTCGCCAAACCACTTATGATAATACATGGGAACTGCTAATTTTATACAGCACAACCATATAGCATAGAGAAGATGTGTGTAAAGTAGACCAGTCCAATCCAGTAAACAGCCCCATAAAGGTGAAAGGACTGGATGGCAAACACTGGAACACATAGACTTCAATTGTTCTAGGTAACTTCAATCACACTCTCTCTCTCTCTCTGTATATGTATATATATACGGTATATATATATATATATATATATATATATATATATATATATATATATATATATATATATATATAAAATAAGAGTCTTCTGTGGTTGATACCTTTTTAATGTCTAACAAAAATGACGGATTGCAAGCTTTCGAGACTACTAGGTCTCTTCATCAGTCATGGTACATATCATGCCTGATGAAGAGACCTAGTAGTCTCAAAAGCTTGCAATCTGTCATTTTTGTTAGACATTAAAAAGGTATCAACTACTGAAGACTCTCAATTTTTATATATAGCTATAGAGATTGAAGTTACCTAGAACAATTGAAGTCTATGTGTTCCAGTGTTTGCCATCGATATCCACTGGCTAATACGGTACAAAGATATATTTTTTTCTTATACCTATATAGTACTGTAACCAGCTTGCTATTCCATGATACACTAAACCAATTGCAGTTATTAATTTCGCCTCCAACCCCCATCATCCACTCTATACAAATTTGCGGTTATTGTTTGACAAGATCCTGTTCCGATAACAGATCACTTATGGGTTTTAAGGAAAATGAGCACTCCTATGGCCAACTAAACACATGAATGCATATAAAAGTACAAACAGCAGGGTTATATAGGGTCAAAGTCAGAAGCTGCTGAAAAAAAAAATAGAAGTAGCGAGCCAAGTGGTTCTTATCTGCGGTCACATTCTAGGTTTTCATATCATTCTGAAGGCCAGATATTCCAGAAAACAGACTTTTCTTTTGTAAACTCAAGTCACAAATCACACTTCTATTACTTGTACAGGGAACAAATAACTGCAATAAAGCGGTGTTATTTTTAAGGCCGGAGAGATTTCCGCGCCTGGTACATCAGAGCGTTGATAACAGAGCTACTTTCCAGAGTGAGATGTTGTATCCAGAGATGGTCGGCAGATATTGCGTTCTATTAGCTGCTGCAGGTTTTATCGTGTATCTACACAGAAGAGACTTGTTATATGCAGAGAATAAAGGTGCATCCACGATCGTGGAAGTCACCAAGGGCAAAGATTTTGTAAGAGCAACACTTAACCCATGCCTAACAGCATATCACACTTGTTATAGAAAGACAAGTAGGCCAAAGTAACGTGTTATATACCAAGCAGAGAAATCTTTTCTGAAATGTATTTATTAAACACACCGTGTATATTGGTAAGAAATACAAATAAAAAAAATGAGCTATTGCTGCACAATAATAATATTTTTTTCTTTATTTACATCCTACAAAGAATTACATTTACTTAACCCCTTCCTCCCATACCAGTTTTCATTTTTGTTCTATACTCTCTGCTTTCTGAAAACCAAAACTTTTTTATTCTTCTGTTCACAGAGCTGTATGGGGTCATTTTCTTGTTGGGTTTTTACATCATTCACTGTGCACCAACATGTTATCTACGAGGGGGGACCCAAAAGTTTCCAGAAAAGTTGTTTTTGAAGCGTGTATTTATTTTTGTGTACAAAATTCCGTCAAAGTACTCTCATCTAGCGGCAATACTCGTCTGCCATTGTTCAAAACTTTTTTTAAACTCATCTACTTTGATGTGTGCATGCGCCTCCGTCGTTTTCCTCTTCACCTCCTCCACGTCGGCAAAACGCTTCCCCTTGAGGTTCCTCTTCATTTGTGGGAATAAAAAAAGTCACTGGGAGCCATATCGGATGAAAAGGGTGGGTGGGGCAAGACAGCCATGCCGTTTCTTGCCATGAAAGTGGTCACCGAGATGGCGGTGTGGGCTGGGGCATTGTCATGGTGGAAAAACCAATCACCAGACTGCCACATTTTGGGCCTTTTTCGCTGAACACTGTTGCACAACCTCTTGAGAACCCCCAAGTAGAAAACCTGGTTGACGGTCTGATCTGTTGGAACGAATTCCGAGTGCACAATCCCTTTTGCATCAAAAAAAACAAATGACCATTGTTTTCACATTGGACTTCACTTGATGAGCCTTTTTGGCGCGGGGAAAGGTTGGCATCTTCCAGTGGCTTGATTGTTGTTTGGTTTCCGGGTCGTAAGCATAGCACCAAGACTCATCTCCCGTAATAATTTTAGAAAAAAATTCTGGGTCGGTTTCGGCATGTTCTTTCATAGCACGACATGTTTCGATGCGACGCTCTTTCTGTTGATCATTCAAGAGCCGCGGCACAAACTTTGCAGCGACCCATGACATTCCCAAATCCTCCGATAAAATGCGCTGAATTGAGCTCCAACTCACTCCAGACAACACGAAACCTTCCGCATCAACGCCGCTTGGCACACTGACTGAGAAGGCGTGGTTGGAAACTTTTGGGTCCCCCCTCGTATGTCTGTTTTCTTTTGTTATTTTTTGTTACTACAATACTAAATTTATATAGTTTTTGAATTGTTTAAATATATGTACAAGAATCCAAAACAGGAAAAATAAAAAAAAATTATTTGGTTCGCCATATTCTGACAACTTTTTTATATATCCATATATAGTTATTTTTTTGTGAGGCAAGCTTATACTACTTATACTATTTGGGGGGATTGTTTGACATTATGAGTGCTTTTTATAAAATATTTTTTGGGGCGGAAGGTTGAAACAGTTAAAACTGGTGGTTTGGACATTTTTAAAGGGATCCTATCATTCACACACTATTTTTTCTAGGTACCACATCGGAATAGCCTTAAGAAAGGCTATTCGTCTCCTACCTTTCGTTGTATTTGCCGTGCCGCCGTTCACCTACAATCCCATTTCTTGTCGGTAAGCAAATTAGCACTTTCACAGCACTGGGGGTGGGCCAAAGCGCTAAGACAGCACTGGGGGCGTCCCCAATGCTGCGAGAGAACTCTCTCCAGCGCCGCCTCCATCTTCTTCAGCAGCGTCATCTTCAGCCTCTTCTTCCGGCGGTGGCTTGTAACTTCTAGGCCTCGGGCCTTGAGCAGAGCCAGGTCCGGTAGCAAATGTGTAAACTGTGAATGGTTACAATACTGTGCAAGCGGCCATTTTCTCATGGCCTGTGGGTATGCGCAGCCTGCTTTGCCCAAGGCCCGAGGCCTAGAAGTTACAAGCCACCGCCGGAAGAAGAGGCTGAAGATGACGCTGCTGAAGAAGATGGAGGCAGCGCTGGAGAGAGTTCTCTCACAGCATTGGGGACGCCCCCAGTGCTGCAAGAGAGCTAATCTGCATACCGACAAGAGCGGGATTGTAGGCGACGGCGGCACGGAGAAGACAACGAAAGGTAGGAGACGAATATCCTTTCTTTAGGCTATTCCGGCGTGGTACCTAGAAAAAAATAGTGTGTGAATGATAGGATCCCTTTAATTCTACCATATAAGTTGAGTATATTTTTTGGGGGGAGGGGGGGATACTTTATATTTGTTTATGTTTTTACATGTGAGCTCAAAAAAAAGGGGTGATTAAATTTCAAATTATTATTAAAAAATGTATTTCACTTTTTTTTTTATTTTGTTTTTAGGCTATCTATAGGTCTGAACATCTATCCATTATACTGCAGCCTGGAAGCCTTCACTAGGCTCCTTGGTGTCATTGTAACGGACTGCCGCCCCTTGCCCCAAATGAAATAGATCCATGTGGAAATAACGTTGCCTGAACCACTCTGTTTCATTTAATCCATCTTCAGAACTGTTACAGGGATTGTCTGTCAACAGGAAAACTGATATCAAACTAATGACAGTAACCTGTAGTGCTGCTTCTACATTTTCCAAAGATGGCTTTCTTATTCTGCATTGCAGCTTCATTTCATAAAAGTCAGCATTTTAATCTTATGCAAATAGAATAAGGGCTGAAAAGGGCTTTAGGGACATTTCCACCTCTAACTCCCGCTCAGATCCCCTCCCCATTGAGTGACATCTCCCACTTTGTCTGCAGCTAGGGACACCTATCTGGAGTGGAAAGAAAGATTCCTAAAGTCCCTTTTAGCTAAATTGAATAAGAATAAAATTCTGATTTTGATGAAAATGGCGCTGCAATGAAGAATGAGAAAGGCATCTTTGGAAAGTGTAGAAGCCGTACTAATGTTACTGTCATTAGATACTTATTTTCCTGCTGATAGATTCCCTTTAAAATCATTGGATTCAAGCCTGTGGAGTTTTTAAATCTAAAACCAGGTACTAATCATATCATAAAGGACAAGAACCTATATAGGACATATGGTACTTTTGCCTATTTTCCAAGCTACATCTAGCTTAAGATATAAAAACCGCAACACAAAACTTGAACTTATGTACTTACCCTATCACTGGAAATCTCCAACACACAGCTCCACCATTAAGGCAATGCTTTTGTGTCATAAGCTTTGTGCCAGTGATTTCCAGTGAGAAAAGGCCTAATACATACAGCTAAATTACACTTCCGTTTTATATGACATCCGCATTAGGAGTTATATCTACGTCATTCAATACCCAGAGAAACCAGGCTTAAGAGCACACAGAGTCCCTATAGCTTTGACAGCCTACATATATTAGTCAGCAATCCGAAAGCAACGGAAGGGACTGGTTAAAATACCTAAAATAAGGAAATAGGACTCAGTGACAGATTCCATTCAAGGAGTAATTCTAGGGCTCAACTGTGGTAACTGTGGTGTCATTTTTTTGCCACCTACTAGGGTAGGTTCACATTACTGTTAGACTGAGTACCCACAGGGTTTTTTGGTCAGGATTTTGAGGCCGTGTCCAAAAAGACAGCCCGTCAGTTCTATTTTCCGGGAACCGTTTATTCCGGCTCTCGGAAAAAGAAGCAACATGCTCATTCTTCCAGGCGGATTCGCCTCGCAACATCCGCCTGAAGACACTCCCTCCCGACTAGGCCCATTCATTTGGGCCTAATCCGGAGCAGAGTGTGCGACTGGATACCGCCGCACTGCACCGGCATCCAGTCACAGCTACCCATATTTTGGTCTAGAACCTGAGGCGGCCTCTGCTTCAGGTTCCGAACCAAAAAACCTTGTGTGAACTTACCCTTAGAAATTGTAATACGTAGTGATGAAGACCCCAGTCTGTATTCACACTAAAGTAAAAAAATAATGGACGTTTTCTTCTGCCATGTTTGTTACTTTTCTGATGGATGAAAAGTTTTTGCCTGCAGAACTTTTTCATCTGTTACAAAGGTAATATAAGGGAGCAAAAATACACATGCAATTACTCCATGTGAAGGCTCCCTAAATGCTAGAAGAAAGGTTTTGTGTTTTTATTTTTTTTACATTAGAGTGAATGGGAACAGACACAGACTGAGGGGGCATCCAGCGCTCTATTGTATTTAATGTCCATTGACCTCATCTTAAGATGAAATTCATAACAGTACTGTAGTGTGAACGTCTCCTTGTGACTCTGACTCCTGATAGAGTGAATGGAAAAGTGGATTCTGTAGACAAGAAAGCAAGGCCATACAGTGGTTGGTTTTAGGCTGGCACATGGGGTAGGCAGAAGCAAAAATCACCCAATAACACAGATACATTGGAGAAGCTTCTCAGAGTACAAGTACATGGCAGAGGGTTAATCTACGCTGGACATACTTACAGCAATGAAATATCAATCTTACCAACTCATATGTGGCTGATACCAGCAGGAACATCCTAAGACCTATCAGATGAAATTTCTATAGTTGGTTTTCTGGGTTCACAATATTCATTGCCTGTCCTTAGTAAAGGTCATGACTATCAGATCAGTGGGGGTCCATCAGCTGTTTGAGGGGGCTGTCATGCTCCAGTGATCATTGCGACCTCTTCATTGTTTACATTGCTTCATATACGCGCACGTAAGGCTGTGCAATATATTGAATTAATTTGATTAATTCACCATTTCATAGAATCATGATTCATCATGACATGAAGGCATTGTCCTCCAGCTGCAAACAGTTTCTCTACCTGTGTCAGTAATTGGGCAGTAATGTATTAAAATTTGTATCAAACATATCTGACTCCTCTCCCTATGCCGGCTCACTATAAACAGGTTTGACCTCTTTAATCAAAAACATGAAAATTTAGAATCGCAGATAAGATTGAATAAAATTAAGATATTATTTTTAGGAAAAAATTGCCATTCCTACCTGCACGCCATCTATTTATTAGTGAACGCGCAGGGTCACTAAGGGGGTGCTCACACTAAGTTGGTGTCCGCTCAGCAGTGTCCATGACTATTGTCCGGACAAGATATTAGCAATGGACACTAGCTGGTCTGTTTGCAATTTCCATTCATTTCAATAGGATTTTATTATTGTCCGTTTGTGTCCATTTACACCCATGTCCATTTTTTCAAGTGGACAAAAAAATCCTACATGAATAAACGGACAGTAAGTGTCCGTTTTGGATTTTTTTTAATACATTGAGGTCTATGGGCAAAGGACATATAACGGATAGTTACTGATAGCCATCAGTTACTGTCCGTTAGGATAGGTGTCTGTTTTTTTGTATTTTTTAAAATGGGACACCTTCTGAGCGGACACCAACGGTAGTGTGAACCGTATCATAAACAGGACAAAGCTGCAACTAATGTGACAAAGCTGCAATACCTTGCTCATCCACTAATAAATAGATGGAGCAGTGTATGAAGAGGCCACAACACTCATCCAAGGGCCAAGGGCTCTTCAAGCAGTTGATCCGCTATACTACTTTCTTGCATAGGACCTCTCTTCTAAACTAGCCCATTCTCAAGAGTTTTCTGCACAACTATTAGTATCGACATTGAATCGTCAAACTCATCTGCGGGAGATCAGAAGCATCAAATAAATTAAATATTCATATTTGCAACATGCAGTGTATCCAAAATGAGGCATTGTAAAAATCCAGATAAAAGGGTGTTTTATTTCATGCCCTTTTTGGAAACAAAATCAAAATGTTTAGTAGCCCTGATGGCTAAACGAAACCCGTTAACTCTTCAGCGGCCTCAGGATTGCACATGTTTATCCTGTCCTTGCAACTGCCATTCGCTAGACAAGTTGTTATTGTAAGTATTAATGCAGTTCTACCACAAGAGGGGTCAAGGAAAGAGAAGCCCAATTATTATGGCCAGCAGAGACTGGTAACTCACCCTATTATCACCCCCAGGCTCTCGGCACCACAGACGTGTTATTGCTTCTTGTGTCATAGACTCTGCCACTGTTAAGAGCCATGATTATTACGCCAGTCCTACCTCTGCTATCAGAGGCACTGAGGGGGGCCAGCCTACTTTACCTCTCTGCAAAGAGTATTACATTGCCGCTTACAGTGGGAGGTGTATTAGCAGTGACCCAAAGGGCAAAAAAAAGTGTCACTTTTTACAGGACAGGTAAAAAAAACATGGATGGCATGGAGAAGGAAAGCTCATGAAATACACTGACAAGGTCACTAGGACTGCACTTGTACAAGGGAGGTGTGTAATTGACTTTTACTACACTTTGAAAAGAAAAGCAAACAGGACAAAAAATATAGGTTACCAAAATCCATCGGTGGATTAACCCCTTCCAGTATAGAGGGTAACATATATAAATATACATTTACCGTAAAAGATTAACCATCAGAAAGCCTTACACAGGCGCCTAGTCTCCTGAAACTGGATCAAGTACAGGCTATGCTAGTACACATGACTGGAGGACAGAATGGCATCTGTACAGAATGAATTAGGGGGGGGGGGGGGGGGATTTCAGCTGACGTCAGAGCCCAGGAACATGTCAATCACATATATCGCATGACAGGTTACCTTTGAATATTTCTCTTTTTTTTTTTTAACTAATTTAACGTTATTTATAAAACATTTTTTTTAATTTTTCCATTACTCCCTTCCCCCATCATTACATCTCACACTGGAAAAAAAAACAAAAACTTCAATATGGTGCTTATATGAAAATGTATATTGATCTGTCATGGTGTGTATTTCTGGCAGGATGTAATTGAACAGACAGAACTGCGCATAGCAGCGTGATATGTATATGGGAGAAGATGTAGCTATTATGTGGGAGAAACTGTTCCTTGCTACCATACGAGGGTTGTGCTGGCTATTAAGGGGTGGTAGTGTCTAGGCATTGGGGGGGGGGATGATAACTACTATGAACTGTCTACCATTACGGGGACTGTGACCACTATTATTGGCGGCCTATGCTAGATATTATTTTTGAAAGGTTGTAGGGCAATTATGGCGGAACTGTGACTGTCTATTACCTATAAGGCATATGCCTACCTATTATTAGGTGACTGTCCCTGGCTATCCAGGGTATGTGCTATCTAATAAGTGGAGACTATTCCTAGTCATTGTGGCGCTGTGTGCTTAGCTATTATTGGGGACTATGGATATCAAGGATGGAGATTTTCCTAACTATTATTGGATTAGATCTATGGTTGAATTCTATGGGACAGTACTGCAGTACCTACACTCGCCACTAAAGTTTGTATGGCAAGTGAGCACCATGGCTCGTGGTATGTGAACATTACTAAGAGCTACGTTGTCTAGGAATTCCAGGTGTTGGACCCCCGCACCTCTAATACTGATGGTCTTTCCAAAGATAGGCCAGTAATATTAAATACCAGATAACCACTTTAGGTTAAGGCTCCAAGTTGCGGAAATGCAGCTTTTTTGCAGATTTTGGTGCGGTTTTTTGAGCGAAAGCCAAGAATTTCAACAAAAGGAATGGGAAATATAAAGGAAGTTCTTATACTTCTACCTTCTGCTCAATCATCCACTCCTGGCTTTGCATTAAAAAAAAACGCAACAAAAAAAAAACTGAGTTTCCGCAACGTCGGGCTTCAGCCTTAAACAGATATTGAAACCACACAAAAACGTATCTCCGTTTTTTACTGTGTTTAAAGGGTCCCTCACCTGTGTAGTCTGGACATAATAGGAATAGAGCCCTCAGTAGTACAATAAAAATCATCTGTCATTGTAACTGTCCTCCTCTGAAAAGAAGGTAATTCTGACAACATAGCAATGGAGAAAAGTGAAAGCTACCTGAGCTATTTTGTTTGTGCACAGATAGTGACAAAACTGCAGCAAACAAATATGGAAAATTTTTGTAAAAAAACTATGTTCTACATAAAAAGTAGTTTAAAGGGAGCCTTCACACAGAGTATACGCTCCGCTCATTCTGAACGTAAACTCGTTCAGAATAGGCGGCGTTAAAACAGATCCCATTGATTTCTATGGGTGACGGCATACACGCGTATCACATTAAAATCAATGGGAGGCTTTTTTAACTATTGCTTTCAATGTGATACGCACGTATCTGTGTGAAGGTTCCCAAATAATGTAATTTATATTGACACATTCCCTTTAACCAACCTTTGACTACAGGAACAAATAGCCCAACCTACCTTTTAAAGCAAACATTTAATCCTGAAAACACAGGGGTAGATTTATTTATTCACTTTATTTTGCTTACTTATTTAGTGCGATCATATTCCGCAGTGCTTTCACAGACGTTTCACACATTTCCACAGCAGCCAAATATCCTATACCTTGCAATATGGCACCTTAGCTGACACAGTGGCTGATGCTGGACAGTAAGTTTGGTGCATGTTTAGACAGTTTAGTCTAAATTTACACCATATATTAGTTGGCTTACTTTGTGCAGGAAATTTAACACAATGTTACATCCTAATCCCCTCCCCTTTCACAATTACATTAGCTACTGTATGTCCTATTCCATCTAAGCTCAACCCCTGCTAGAAGTCCACCAAAATGTGCCTTCAAGAGAACTCTGTTGAAAACACAACACAACACTAAAAGTGAAAGGCTATTGTAGCCCCAGAGCCAATCACATGACTACTTAATTACTGATTTTTTATATATATTTTTTTTTCTCCCTTTTTCTGCCTTGGTGATTCCATTGACTGCTCTCTATTGCCCTTCATAACAGCTGAGACTGTGGTAAAAGGTTATTTTGCGCATGAAGAGACAGAGGTTATTTACGTGTTTAAAGCTAAGACCCCAAGTCACAGAAATGCAGCTTTTTTTGTTGCACATTTTGCTGCGGTTTTATGAGCCAACATTAGGAGTGGATTGAAGAGGAATGGAAAATATAAAGGACTTAGACATTTTCCTACTGTTTAATCCACTGCTGACTTTGGCTCAAGCTGTAGCAAAATCTGCAACACAAAATGCTGCGTTTTGGCTATGGCCTGCTAGAGTTTCAGTGGGAGAAGAGGTATCTAAAAATGACTATCACCACGTAGGAGCTGCCATCCCTGAATGTGTCATCTAAGAGGTTAAAGTGTTGCCACAAAATGATCTATAGCTTGAATTACTTTTTTTCTTATATGTATTTTTTAAGGAAGGCTGGTAGTGTTGTTTTATATTTTCCACGTTACTATCTATAGTTAAAAAAAAAAAAAAAAATCCTATGATCATCAGTGTGCTGAAAAGTATAGCGTGCTACAGGAAACAGGAAGCACCAACATATTATTTGGCTTAGCAGCCACAGTCAGAAGTCAAGATTTTTAGGAATTAAATATTTAAAAACAAGCAATTTTTAAAAACATTCATTAAAAACTTAACCTTCTTTTAAAAAGTTCATTAAAAATATGTTTAAAATAAATCTGGATTAAATAATAAGTCATTTTCTGGTGACATATTCTCTTTAAAGAGGACCTTTTATGTCCTTGGACACCTGCGGTTTTATATACCGCTAGAAAGCCAACAGTGCTCCGAATTCAGCTTTCCCATTATGTGCCCCTGGTGAAGAGTTATCGGCGCCGTTACCGTAGTTCTTCAGTGTCAGAAGGGTATTTCTGACAGTCTGTGAGGAACGCCCCTCCTGACAGTAGAGTCCATAGCGCTGTACTGTCAGAGGGGGTGTTCCTTGCCGCTCAGCCATGATGCTGAGCTGTGAGAAATGCACCCCCCCCCCAGTACTCATCTATGGACGAGTACTGTCAGAAAGTGGAGGGGGGGAATTCCTCATCATGCAGCATCATGGCTGCGCTATGGACTCTACTGTCAGGATGGGAATTCCTAACAGACTGTCAGAAATACCCTTCTGACACTGAAGAGCTACAGTAACATCACTGATAGCTCTTCATCAGGGGCACATAATGGAAATGTGTTGAATTCCACGCACTGTTAATTTTCTAGTGGTATATAATACCACATGTGCCCAAGGACATGAAAGGTCCTCTTTAAATAGCCGAGGACCCGGATGTTATGGCAGAACCAAGCTGCCAAGAATTTTCATGGTGATCACATGGACAGAGCTCCTGTGTCTCTGTGATCACCATGATATACATATAAAGCTTGTGAAGGCTTCCCCTGATAACATACATGTACATCAAAAGGAGATGATGTTGAATAGAGACAAACTTTTACTTTTCTGTATATTATATACAGCACCACATCTGTCTTAGCATGAGATACCCTATGGGAAAACCACTAGAAAATATATACTCTATCCAGAGCATGCTGCAAAAACCCCAAAGAGGCTCAAAACTAGAAGGATCTGTTTGTAGTCCATTTACATAAAACAATCAATTTGATGGCATTTTGGTGTTTTTCTAGGGTTCGTACGAAACATCTATTTTTCCAGGGATCTTCAAGTACTATAGGATATCATTTGGCAATTCCAAACTCCAAGCATGCTGAGTTTTCATTAAAAGAAAAAAAAAGTACTCCTAAAAAATAGAAAGGAAAAACTTACTGTATTCATGTGGGTTTTATATTGCACTACTGCCTTCAAAGGAACATTTGACTGCAAAAAAATTGCTCTTCAAATCACCATGAAAAGTGCCAAAAAAAAAAAAACACACCAAAAAGTTTTTGCAACAGAAGGGTCCACTATGGATATTCCAATGATATCCCACAGAGAACTGCCATGTGTAGTCATAGCTTAAGGTTCTGTTCTCACGGAGTAACGCGCCGCTCATTAAGACACGTAAAGGCTGCTTTCACACGGAGTTAATACTCCGCTCATTCTGACACATAAACACGCTCAGAGTGAGCGGAGTAAAACAGAATCCCAGTGACTTCAATGGGTTCGGTCTTACGTGCACATACGCGTATCACATTGAAAGCAATAAATAAAAAAGCCTCCCATTGACTTCAATGTGTAGCGCACGTAAGACCGAACCCATTGAAGTCAATGGGATTCTCTTTTACTCCGCTCACTCTGAATGTGTTAACTATGTGTGAATGGACCCTAATAGTGAATGCAGACAATTCAGTCCAGCTAAGTCAGGTTAATAAGTCTAACCAATAAATGGACTGTTTTACCAGGCTCCAACATGGCCGTGAGAAACCTCAGACAGTGCAGAATATGTATGCAGGTGAGGTCTATTCTTCATATATTGCTATTTCAATAAGTAATGCATATAAGGCCCCATTAAGATACATGACATCCCCTTAGCAGATCCTTTTAATGGATGCAGAATCAGATCATTTTTTTAAACATTGATGTCTATGTGAATGGACGGGCATCCGTTTGCATCTGTTTTCTTTTTGCATCCGTTAAACGGATCTACTAAACAGATGTAAAAAACGTGATCTGAATGGAGCATAAGAAAAGTGCTACTATGGGAATATACTGTCTACATTGCAGCGTCTGGGAACCCACTTTCCCTGTAAGTTCTGAAATGCCGTGACCTAGTACATGTCATGGTGTTGTATGGCATATGATATTTTTGTATTGAGGGCCGATGTTTTCTTTCTCCTTACAGCTACACCTATGCTATGCATTGCAGTATAATATATAGAAGGAAAACAAACAGGAAGCATTTGAAACAGTCCAATATCCCAATTACTAATGCGCCACCTACAGAGAAGTAGGATAAGAAGATTAAAGAGTAAACACTAGGACGTGTAACATATTGCTATGTTTGTGCCTGTAACGGACAGCAGGAAGTGGATATATTTGTGGTCCTATGGAGGATGCGTTAACTGCCTTGCAAAGTCTGAGTACAGCAGGATTTACCTTCTCTTAGTATCCCATTGGAAGCCATTAGCTCTATTTTATTTCAATGCTGTTTTTTCGGATTATCAGCACAATTATTCTCGCTATCGATCTGGAGGTCGTTTTGGGCCAGTACTTAAATGGCGGCGAAGGCTCCTCTTCGTTTAAGGTGTATGAAGGAGCTTGTCCTCTAGGGTCATTTTACTTGGTAAACTTCAGCTGAACCAATTGCACTATATTGTGGCAACTCAGTCTAAGTCAGAGTAATAAAATCACAGTAAATGGCAGCATTGCTCCAGTGGTAACAATGCATCATAATAAGGGCTTATTCAACTTTCAGCCAACATAAGGATGTAAATCTGCTTAACTTTGTGAAAGCTCGAGTTTCCTTTCCCTACTGCAATTCAAGAGGCACAATGGTCATTAAAAGTGAACCAACTGTATATCAGCCCTTATTCACAATGTCATGGGGCATGGGGATAAAGCCAGTCCTGGATTACAGGTAACTTGCCAGTGGTATACTATACAGATTATTACAATTATTACATAATAATATTGATCTACTCTCAGTTTGGTTACATCGCCCTTTTTTGTTACGTTACATGAGTCTTTATTTACAGTTCTATCCATCTGTACATGTGTACCAGTGAAGGTCTGATAACTGATATGTCTACTCTGGTACATGTTTCTATTTTCCATGAAGTAACAATTCTTGAGCATCTCGGTGCTGTGCAATTCCTCTGTTAGGGTATGTTCACATGTAATATCCGCCTCAAAATACGTCTGCCAAAACGTCTCCCATTCATTTCAATGGGAGTCACTCGCTTTTTTTTTCCCCACTAGCGATTTTTTTTCAGCTAGCAGGAAAAAAAGTGGAATGTCCTATCTTCCAGCGGAGTCAGCCATGGTGTCCGCGGCTCGAGACTCACTCCTTAGGCCAATTCATTTGGGTGTAATCAGGAGCCACGCGGAAAAGTCACACGACGGTAAAAATATCTGCCGTGTGAACTTGCCCTTATTCCTCCTAAAAATATAAGACTAAATGAACAGGTTGGTATTAGTATTTCCTTTTCATCGTTGGGTTAAGCAAACATTAACAATGCTGGTTAATGCTGACTGTCTTAGACTGTGGATGGATACATGCTATTGACCAAGGGATACTAAATGATTCCCATAGATTTACATTCACATAAAATGAATAGTACATGAATCCAAGGTAAACTGCATAAGGGAGCTGGAGACTCTGTGACGGGTGACGTCATCATGGAGAACATCATTCTGTTACAATGTGAGATAATGGTATCTTATCCTGAGGTAAACATATCCTTCTACATGGCTAGGTAGCCATCAGTCAAGCCATGTAGACACATCAATGAAGTGCTCAAGAACTGGGGGTTATTTATTAACTGAGTAATCCCGGCCTAATTTTTGAGACTAGTTTTACTGTACGTGTTATTTTAGAGGCACATTTTTTGCACATGTGCACATTGCGCCTTTTTTATTTTAATTAGGCAATACACGATATTGCATATTGATATTGCATTGATAAATATTGCGCAAAATGTACCACATGGAATTGTGATTCCAATGCAAAGTGTATGGGGACAATCACATTAACTATCATTCATCCCTATAAGTTTGCATCTGGCAGCACATAGGGCATATATACAAGCAGCACTCATTTGTTATACTGTCAGATGGCGCTTCTCATGGCCAAGCAGTGGTCTGTGTCAAAGAACCACATGTCAGACACCATATTCTCCGCAGAAACAGGAGAATATCTTTATATTATAGCATGCAAGGAAACATACCATAATTTCTTTTCTCACTGGTTACATATGTCTCTGTATGAAATCAGAGGCATATGAAGATATTAATATACCTCAGACTGGTGGGAGAGATGCCGATAGATAGTATTTGTTTTAATTTCCCTTGCTGCAATCCTACAATTGTAAAAGATTAAAGTCCATAGAGCTAAACACATTGTAAAAGTGTTCATCCCCTTCATAAATGTTTGAGCACACAACTAATCCAGACGTCTGGAAGGAAGGAAACCTTCAGTTTATAGAAGTCTAAAAGTGCTTTATGCTACACTGAAAACATAACACAATGAGGCAGCAACACTAAGTAGTAATAAAAGAAAGATCTTAAATCGCTATTCTATTCTATACAGCACAGGTCATCAGAATGAGTAAATCTTCCTCAGCATAGAGAATTGGGCTCCTTATTGCAAGTTTGTGGTGCTGAGAAGACTATTCCTTCCACTATATGTCATTATATTTAGTGTAAAGTCTAAGGAAATCGAGTGAAAAAATGTCTGTGTAAACAAAAAAAATCATATAGATTACCTATATGAAATCAGTTTTTAATATATATATTCTTTTACTACACTGGGTCCTGGACTGAAGTTGGAGATAAAAACAAATGAAATGGAAGGTAGCAATGATTTCAGCAGACGGGTCTTCCTTAGGTAGAGCAATAAAAATGACATTATCTATAAAAAATGACATGATTAATTCGTTATTCTCGCTTGAGACCCCCTATTGCTGCATTGTCCAATTACTCAGCTAACCACCTGTCAGACCTGCAAACTTAGTTTGGGATTACCTCCGAGGCAGTGCTGGGTCCGGTGCTCCGTCAGCTCGGCCAAGGAATCGAAATCCTGCTGGCAGTTATCGCAGGTGTAAATTGACTCGTCCTCCAGCTCCTCTTCCTCAATCCTCTCTTCCTGGCTGGTCACGCTGTTACCATCTTCCAAACCTCGTCCCTCTCTTTCAGCCTCCCTTCCAGGACCACCTGCAGGCACAGGAAGAACATAGAGTAACAGGGCTGTCTTCCACAAAACACCATAATTACTTTTAGCATTTTTCCCCTCCATCTAACTTTAACATAAAGACTCTTATTAAGTTGGCTCGAAATGATTAACTGTTTAAGGTGGCATCCGAGTTTAGATGCCAACTACAGATTAAATAAATATTTCCCAATGATTCTGTCTTTACAGACATCACAAACAAGTCAAACATCGATCAGTAAGATTAGTAATAACATTGAAAAAACTACACCATTTGTTCTCTGTGAAAATCCTCCAAGTATAACGGAGTACAAAACACAAAAACTTAACAAAAAGTTTGTAACAATCAAATTTAGAACTTTTTTGGTACTGACATATAGTAATAACCTTAACAAACATATTTTATACATATTTTGTACATTATCTAAAAAGTATCTTGCAAATGCTGATCTTTGGTACTTTCCATATGGATGACATCCCAAACCTGTACATGAGTATATATATATATATATATATATATATATATATATATATATATATATTCTGCATTCTCCAATATCACACATGTTAGGCCACTGAATCAAACACATTGACATCCTCACCAAGTAATTCACGTCCTAAAAAACTTTTTGAGCACATATGTCATTCTGTATACCATGCCCTGCCATTGTGGATTCTCCAATTACTTATCTGTTTAAGCAGGGGAGGGGGTCTTTGTGTTTTTTTCACCTATACACATTAAGGCTAATGCTCCATTAAGTGAGCTGCAAAGAAATATGGCAGAAACCCGTTGCGTTTTTTAGCAGAAAAACTGCATGAAAAACTGCTGAAAAAAATGTGATGCGTTTCCGCTGTGTTTTTTGTGGGGCCTTAGCCTTACATATAAATATTACATCACTAGCAGGATGCAGGAAGTAGGTTTTAAAATTCAAAAACGGTACAATGTGCCCTCATACCTACAATATCTCCATTTCACTGAAGATTTGGAAGTGAACAAGGCACAATCCTTCGTGTATTTTAGAATGTCCATTGTTGGCTAGCTATTGCTTAGACGTTTGTCCTATAACTTCTACATTCATAGACCTTGTTCTACCCAAATCTTCCACCTGGTTTCTATTACATCCGTGTGAAATACACATATCTATTTATTAGTGTTCTGCGAGTCGTCATTTGATCAATGCAGCAAGGACCTGGGCCATGCTGCGATTTTCAAAAACGCAGATTTTTTTTTCTGCAGTGTGATGGGATTTTCCTGAATCTCATTCACTTTCACAGCATTTTACAGTAACGGAAAAGTGGACGGGATTCTAGCTAATCTCATCTCCCAACTCCACAGAGACAAATTCTGTCTAAAACAGTGCAAAATTAGAATAGACAGGGTTAAACTGTACAAGATTTATCAAAGTGTTGGATACTGTTTGATAAATCTGGCATGTTAGTCATTGCTTGGCTTAAACATCTTGGTTTCTAAATCTTAAACTCTGCCCCTTTTCAGATAAGCCATGCCTCCTTTTTGTCAGAAAAGTGTCTAAACACTTGATAAATGTGGCACACATCATGGTAGACAGCTGAACAACATCAAAACAAGCACCACAAGACACACCATTACACGTACATCTTCTTTATTTCATCTTTTGTTATATAAAACACATGGCCTGGATGGAGTACAAGCAAACAGAGCTCCGTTTGCTACGTTGCTTGTACTCCATCCAGTTCATGTTGTTTATGTAATGGGAGTTGAATGGTGAGTGTTGCAGTGCTTTTGTTGTTGCTGTATATGGACATTTATGCCATACTGCAGAGCGCACCATTGAACTGTCCCTTCCTATCTCTGGACATCCGTTTTATGGGGCATTGACAGTCATTTTGTTGCTCTAATATCCTTAGATACATTTTTTAGTACAATTTACCGGAGAATTCTGGCACATTTTAGTAAATCTTTCTCACTATCTATGCTTCAGTTTCAATCACAATGTGATTTATTAAGGTACAAGGAATCATTTCTTAATTTATTTCTTCTTTCTTCTCCTTCCTTTCTTCACCTCCCCTTCCCCCAGTAAGACCCCTCCAAGTCCTCACTTTCACATATTTATCTGATTAGCGAATGCATTTAGTATCTGATCTATAAGCCAGACACTAGTAATAGTACTTAATAAGTGAATTTTGCTTCTTCATTTTGAATGTAACATGTCCTGCAAGTCTGAATAAGTCTATGCTTAATAAATAAATAATATAAATAATAATAAATAAATAAACCTATAATAAATATTACCTATGATAAAATGTATCTATCCATACAAATGTTTTCTGTATAAAGTAACTCAATTTTGTTGACTATGGTAGATGAAAAAAAAAAAATCTTTCTTTCACAAACAACAGCGGCCGAAATGATACCAAAATAAATGATTTGTTCAGCCTCACAGCTAATAGAGTTTGCCTCCTATGACTTACAACTTAATAAAATTGATCTCTCTGCAGCCGCAGACTCCCGAGCAGTAGACTAGGGCTATCCTTGAAACATGAACATTTCCTGAAGTTACCTTCTGACAACCTCCCAAAGTTCTGACCTTCTAGACCTTCTCACTGAGTGTTTGATGTGGACAGAGAGCTGGAGCAGTGTCAGAGAGATACCGGAGGGGCCAGTCTAAGCTATGGCTTAACAAGACGCAATATCATAGGAAGGACAGTGTAACACCCTGGTTGTACCCAGACACATCAAATACTGCAGTACACATACAAAGCTTACTTAAATGTCATCCAGACCATGCAAAAGAAAAAAACATAGACGTTGTGTTAAAATAACAACTTATCACAGTTACTATAAAAGGCACATAAGAATGAATGTAGAATTAGCTACAAAATGTAGAATTTTAACCCAGCTTTTAAGTAAAGTACATTAAATGACAGACCTTCTGGAATATTAGACATTAGTTCCCATTGTGACTCTTAAACCTGTCTGTTTGGAGCGATCGATATTCTGTCATGTTAGTCCCACATCACTATAGTTCTGTTTTATTGTGGGCTCTACATAGCTTAAAGGGGATGTTCAATCCCAAATCAAGGTTTCATACAAGTAATAGGACCGGCAAAGCAGTCTCATTCACTGCATAGTGTTGGTTCTGGAGAACTGCAGCGCCTCTCCTGTTACATGGATAAGAGCAACACTGCACTGGTTTAATTCTACTTGCAGCTTCCGGCACCTGGAGGCTGCTAGAAAAGATGATCTGTGCAGGGTCCGGAGTGTTGGACCCCAACAAATCACATACTGATTGATTTGGGGCCAAACAACCCCTATAAACTAAGCTAAGAAAGCTAATATAGAGCTAGAATGAAGTGGAAGAATCATCAACAAACACCATGAACCCTTTACAATAAAGTCTCAACATAGGATGTAGGAAATGTTCAGACATAAACCATAAACGCCGATTTTAAGACAAAAACCACAACAAGGTATAAACCATCTAAATATAGTTTGGCTATAAAAAGTATATTTGCTTATGTAGAAAAAAATATAGAGAGAATAACTACTGTGTCCTCCCAGCAAGCAGAGATAGCTCTGGCTCTAGCTGTCCATGAGATGCTGTGCCAAGGCCCCCTGGGATTGATAGCAGAGCTCAAACAGAGAGAGATCTAAAAATTTAGATGGTGTCTGACCATAAGAAGACAGGACGGTGAGCTGCGGAGATATGACTGAATTATACATAAAAGAAGCCCAGAGTGATAGTCAGGTGAGGGGTACAGGGGTGGAAAATTGTTGTCTCTGCACTTCTCTTTTAAAAGATTTTAGGAGACGTTGCCCTGCAAAAAGATCTCCATGCAGCTCCTACTCTTTGTATATTTCAGTTATCAGATCCATGAGACAATCTAATGAGATGTAAGAATCCTTATCTTGTGCCTACGCTTTACCTTAGTATAGTGTATAACATTGGCGATAGACTATTCTATAGCAGATCGGCACAATATTGATAATGTCACTTCTACTCTATTTGTAAAACCGTCCTCATGTGAGAACTTTAGACTTCTTAATTAGTTTTTCGCAAATGTTGGTGCCCGAAGGGAAATTGTGAAACAGAAATATTTACGAATGCTGGAGCACATTTCCCAGCGGCACATTATTTGCCTGTATGTATAGCTATATCATGCAGTAAATCATTGGAGAATGTTTCTCCTCATGTAGGATTTGTCTGCTAGTTCATATGTATTATACATAAGGAAAGCAATGAGAATGATATATAAGGTTATGTAACTCAATAGTAACATGTTCATTATTACTAGAGGAAAAATACAGTTTCCGAGATTTATTGGGGAAACACATGTCTAGTGTCATCTCCAGTTTCACTTAAAGGCTATGTACACCTTGCCAACCTTTTGTACTTCATGTCAATGCATCTAAAATGAAAAGTGAAGTAACTTGCAATAGGACTTGATTAAAAATATCTCTCTCGCTTTGCTTATACATCTTCTGTGTGAACCTAATCCTAACCTCTATAGCAAGATCCTGCAGTCATATTTTCTTCTAACAGTCTCCTACTGCTTGCTGACCTACTCATCGCATTGGGACAAATGAGAAAATGTTCATAGCCTTAACACTCTGCACCATACGTGTATGGCAAAGAGTGATGGTACTTAAATCTCAGTAACATATATGTATGGTGCCCACATGGCGCCGGCTTGGGAGCTGAGCCAATGCCATGGGCAGCGGGCTCAGCTGTAACCTGCAGCTGAGACCTGGCTTCAGCACCCACAATCGGAGAAAACTCTAATTGTGGGTGTTTAACCCATCAGATGCCACAGTCAATAGGGTTGTTTACTAGTGTGGCAGCTCTTATTGGCACTCCCATGCCAGGGCTGGGGAAGTTGATGTGTTGCCGTGTGTTGTCCGGTAATGGAACTTAAAAAAAAAAAAAAAAATACACAAAATACAGTGTTAAAACGTGTTCACATTCTTTAATATGTAGAGTAATAATAAACAGTAAAAACAGTATAAATTTGTTGTGTTTGTAGTATAAAAATAACGTAACGTATAGGTCATCCAGCAGTTGGGTGGACTGGAGATTTCTCCAGTAAACCAGAGATTTTCAGTGTAATGGATACAAGCATATAGGTGAAATACTTGCAATACTCATTGATGCACTTATCCAGTTCTGGCTGCAGTCATTTTTTTTCTTCATTTTTGTTTTTTCATTCCCCATCTTCCAATGAGCGGAGTTAAAACAGATCCCATTGATTTCTATGGGTGCCGACATACGCGCATATCACATTGAAAGCAATAGGTAAAAAAGCCTCCCATTGATTTCAATGGGTAGCGCGCGTATGCCGGCACCCATAGAAATCAATGTGATCTGTTTTAACACCGATCATTCTGAACAAGTTTACGTTCAGAATGAGCAGAGCGTAAACTCCGTGTGAAGCCTCCCTTAAATAGTTTTTGTGATAACACCCTAACAAAACTTCAAAACTTACAAAATAGATATATTTTCTGAATTCATCATATTTTGACACCCATATCTTTTTGTATATTTTCATGTACGGAGCTGAGTAAGACATGTTTTCTGGAGAAGTAAGTAGTGCTTTTTACGTATACCACTTTGTGGATTGTCTGATGCTTTAATACCTTTTTGTTAAATTTTTTTGGGGGAGGCAAAACAACGAAACAACATTGGTTTAGCCATTTTGATTTTTTTCCGTACTACAGCATTCACTGTATGGGGAAATATTTTTTTATGCTTATAGTTTGGGCAGTTTTGGACATGGGGATGCCTAATGTGTTTATGTATGATTTAATCTCCTTATTTCTTAGGGAAACTAAGGCTGAGTTCACACATAGTTTTTGGTCAGGATTGGTCAGGCTGAATTTGCCTCAAAATCCTGACCAAAAAGACGGCTCTCATTGAAATCAATAGGAACCGGTCAGTTCTTTTTTCCGGGAGCTGTTTGCTCTGGACCCAGAAAAAAGAAGTGACATGCTCATTCTTCAGGCGGATTCGCAATACACTCCATCCTCCCGACTAGGCCCATTCGTTGGGCCTAAATCGGACCGGAGTGTGCGACTGGATGCACTGCACTGGCATCAAGTCGCAGCTACCCATTTTTTGGTCCGGAAACTGAGGTGGCCTCTGCCTCAGTTTCCGGACCAAAAAACAGTGTGTGAACCCGACCTAAGAGTATGACTTAGGGAAAGGGGTGATTTAAAACTTGTATTTTTTAAAACGTTTAAAAAATTTTTGCAGTATACAACAGTTGCAATATATTCAGAAATCCATTCACTGCCTATGGCAGCCTATAGAAGTATGGTAACAATAGGCCTGACAGCCTTAAATAAGATTCTAGCTGTCACCACCCCTGGATCTCTGGGGGTCGGCAATCTGGAAGACAAGATGGCATCAGCCATACTATTATGGTTATGCAGTTCTTAAGTGTAAAGAAAAAAAAAAAAAGAAAAAAAGACACCGTGTAAAGCCTCAAAAAATGTTATTTCACATATTCTGTGTCCTGTGACCACCACTGATTTCTAGAACAAAGCTCCTTAGCGCTTCCTGCATTTTTGTCTTCTGACATTGAATTTTCAAGTCAACAGTTGAGACTGCATGAGTACCTGAAAAGTGTCATAAGTCAAATTGTGGGAAATTTGGGAAAAATTTCCCTACTCTGCTTACCTATGAAAACACATTGTAGGCCAACAAATTGCAAAAATTAAAACTTATCAGTTATATCAACAAAAAAATAACGGAGCTAAATGTTAAGAATTCTTCTAAATTTTCCAAAAATAAAAAAAGTACCATTTATACAACTTTCCCCATTTAGCCCAATTGTGTCAAATGTTTGTGACAATGATGGCAACAATTTCACTTAATAAAAATTTACCATAAACAAGAGCCAAAAAGTGCTTGCTCTTGCCCATCCTTTATATGACAAATAAGAGGTTAAAAAGAGCTGTGCATTAACATAATACCAGTTTAATTAATCTAATTAGGAGACGTGTTTTGTGCAAACATTGGGAGAAGCTTTCGAAACACAAAATATCAAAGTGTTTTAATTGGGCTCGTCAGCATATGATAAACGTTGTCCGCTCCGCACTCGGTCTCGGGGGGCACCTGTGAAAGGTGGGAGCGGGCTTCTTGCAATAGAAGACATTACACTGCGTTAATAATGACCCTCTGCCTCTAATGAAAAAAAGAAATGTTGTTGTTCTAGCAATTAAGCTTGCAAAGATTTTCGTAGAAGGGAAATTAGATTTATTTGCTCGCCATCCTCTTGCTGATGAAGCATCCACTATTTGGGAGAGGCTCTAATTAACCCTAATTTAGATGATGTGCACTTTTGGATAAGCACTTCCTTGTGTATGCTCCAATGATATAATAATTAGCACTTTAAACCAGACTTCTTTTTTTTCTCTCTGACCCAAAACTCCTAACTTTTGTGCTTAAGCATTTTACACAAAAGACAATTAAGATAAAACACATTACAATAAAAGTCACATTAAAAAGGCATTAGCCGGTAATACAGAGAAGTGTGCAGAAAGCTGGCAACAACTGAGACAAAAAGTGTATGGTCAATGTTTTGTTCTTTGGAATGCAATGGCCCTAAATTTTGATTAATTGCAACATTAAGCGGCCATAAACCCTCCAGGATTCTACATTATAGGGAATGATTAAAAAAAGAACTATATTCAGATGGTATTAGCATCATATCTACGCATCTCAACATTGCTTAACATTGCGCCCATAAAGTACATCTTTACTTGGATTTGTGAGGATTTATCGAGAAGTAATGGTAAAATTTTGACATAGTATAGAGGCATTTTTTTTAATAGGGAAATGCAACCTTTTCGTGAAATTTCTTTAGATTTTGTCTCTTTCTACCGTGTTCCCCCAAAAATAAGACAGTGTCTTATATAAAATTTTGGTTCTAAAGATATGCTATGTCTTATTTTCAGGGGATGTCTTATTTTATTTTTGTGTGCTGCTGCCACCACTGTGCTACGCTGAGATGTGCTTGCTGCGTAAAGACTGTATAAAGAAAAACATTGCTGGCTGAACATTGTGTGCGATGTTCCGTATGCACAGGAAAGTCGGCTGCTGCCGCTGCTGTACTACCATACGCTGAATCCACTGTTCCTGCTGCTGTGGGATGAGCTGGGGGAGTGGACCCCCCACCACATACAATGCTTAGTGTATGTACAAGTAAACCAAGGAATTGTTACCTATTAGCACTTAGTGTATGCACAGCGGGCATCTCCCAGCTCATCCTACAGCAGCAGGAACAGTGGATACAATGTATCGCAGCGGCGTCAGCAGCCGGCATACCTGTGCACACTGAACATCGCACACAGTGTTCAGCCGGCTGCAATGTTTTTCTTCATACAATCTTTGCGCAGAAAGATTATTATTATTGGGGGATGTCTTACTTTCGGGGGGCGTCTTGTATTAGGCAATTCAACAAAACCTCTGCTATGTCTTACTTTCGGGGGATGACTTATTTTTGGGAAAACAAGGTATTGTTATTAAAAAAAGGTTTTCATTCCAAGCCCATTTGAGAAAATTGTGAAAACTTGGCGAACTAGAGGATATTTTTTGCATTGAACACTCTCAACTAAGAAAGGCAGCATAAAAGCTGCCTGAAGAACTAAATCAAAGACATAAAAAAGGGATGTCCACAAAACTGGAGGGAGGCCCTTTAGTACACACAATTGTGCCTAGTGGCCCCTTGGCTAAGGTTGTAGAAAATGAGCTGTATGACTGAGGACCAAGCTCATCCCTATTTAATCTACTACAAGCTACATACATTCATAGCTTCAAACATTAGGGGTTGTATCTAGAGTTGAGCGAGTACTGTTCGGATCAGCCGATCCGAACAGCACGCACGCATTGAAATCAATGCACGCAGCCGGAACACGGGGGGTTAAGCGGCCGGCTGCCGTCAAACCGGAAGCACCAGGTGCTTCCATTCATTTCAATGCGTGCGTGCTGTTCGGATCGGCTAATCCGAACAGTACTCGCTCAACTCTAGTTGTATCTATTAGGGTATATAAAGGTCATAGGGGGTCTCCTAGAGTGGGCCATCCCATCTGTGTATTACATGTCACCAGGCAAATTTCTGTTGATGATTTCATAATAAAATTCCTTAAAATACCAAACCTTATAAAAACCAGCAATTTCTCTTGTGGCCCTCTACGTATTTGTAGAACACAGGTACTATGTTTTTGCGTCAAGTACGTTTTTATTTTATTTTTCCCAATTTTTCTGGTTACAAATGTATATAACAAACACAATGGCCCAAACCAGTGTCCGAAAACAACAGTGCATTATTCGGACACCATAGACTCACATTTAGTAGGGGGTCCCAATATTCTAATAGATGGTCTGAATTATAATGTTCATGTCGATTAAAGCTAGTTCAGCAAACAATGGCTGCTTTTCCAGTAGTTGCTGTTACTTATTCTACATTGTACACATCCACAGCCATAATGAATGCAGATGATAAAAACAAAATTGAACTTTGTTGCAATGAAAAACCTTTCCATTTGTGCAATTACTTTACTTTTTGGCGATAGACAAGGGCCATTTGCTTGGTAGATGTAAGTGATTGTATCCCAGCATGGCACCATCCTACTGTGAAAATCCCCTACTACTAATCCAGTCATAGTGACACTGAGACCACTGACCATAGCCTTCCTAGTCACTCCAATGCTCCATCTGTACATTAAAATACTCTCAAATCCCATCTTATTAAAACACCTAGTAGTGCCCTGTGTTCATCTGAAATGACACAACTTATTGTGGGTTCCCGCTGACATAACAGCATTACCCAGTCAGAAACTGGCACATTAAATGCTATTTTATATTGTACCCAATTAAACCGAGGCTTTAATTTTCTTCTAGCCAATCACAATGGCACGCATATGAACAATGAAGTGGATAATTTTAGGATTCCCGATAATTAGCACTTGAGATTACGACAGCCATTTAGGTGTACAGTTGGCTGCTCTGTGTGATTACAGTGGGCAGTCTTGTGGTGGCATAATGGAAAACTAAACATAAAACTGCCAAGTACTGCTGATCTGATACAACAGGTATAGCAGGTGTAATTCAGAGGAACTTAAAGAAATGTAAGAACTCACTTCTCGATAATAGAATTTGTGGTTTGAAGTGAATCTGTCACGTTCAACATGGCGTCTAAGGCTATGTTCACATCTGCGCCGGAGTCTTGCATGAAGAGCTTTTTCATCTTCCAGTATCAGTTTTAAAATGAAGGACCCCATTATAGTCAATGGGATCTTTTGGGCTCCGCATGTAACCGAATAGAATATGACGGACAGCTGATGCTAGCGTGAACTTGCCGTAATCTGCAGGTTGAGCTGAGCAGAGTGATATACATCTTATATACATCTATTCAGTGACACCCTTCCCGTATAATTACGTATACATTGAAGCTGTCCAAAGAAGGAACGCCCACTGGACTCCTAAGCATGTACTGAATTTTTTATCACAAAACTATAATTCAGTTGCTCAGCTCCTCCTGCTCTATAACATACAGCCCACAGATAGGACTCTACATCCAGACAGGTTCCCTTTAAGCCCTCATATGCATAAACTCTTACCAGTCAAAAAAATGGCTCTCTAATTCTCTCCATAAACAAACATGATTAGGAACCCAAGTGCACACAATATGGGGGAGAATTATTATGAAGTTCATGCCAGATTTTTGGTATATAAAAGCTGCAAACCTCCTCATGAAAGCCAACTTGGCATGGGAGCTGCACTACATTTAATACTTTCACCAGGCAGATTTCATCAAAGATGAATGCTCTGGTTGAAGGAACTAATGTATGTATGAAGTGCTATGCACCTCCTTATAAATGAGACGACTCTTCCGCTAGTGCCAGGAACGTAAAGACTGGCATGGAATACACCAGTCTTCATAAATATCCCCCACTGAGAGAATGCACATGTGAGGAGGCCTCAGTACCCAAGTACTGCAAGTAGGGCTGGGCAAACAAATGAAGCCAAGTCAGCTCAATTAATCGACATGAATTTGCTAACATGGATTATTTTGGTTTGGTTATTTGGCATCCACATCATCCAGTCTCACACTATTATTGGCTAAGGTATATGTCACTAACTGTATGCTATCCAATCAGGATTATTGACATTCCCTTATAATATATACTGTGCACACCGCTGCCCTGACAGGTGTGTGCAGACTATTACATGGGATATATATATACTGACGTGGGATATACATTGATGGCATGTGCGGGCAATTCATAAAAAAATACCTGCAACCAAAATTCACTGGGCTGGCATGGTCTGTATAAGGGGTTGTATCCAAAAATAAGCAGTCAATAGCCATAATTGTGGTAAAATGTTGTGATTCTGATTTAGGCCATTCTGTCCAGCCCTAGCTTCCAAGTAACACTATCCAATACCAAGGAGAGGACATGTGAGCAGACTATACATTGGCCACTGTACACACAGGACATCTTGCGAGATCTGACAATATGTGGATACATTTGTAATAAAGAACAGCCATCACTATAACGGGTGCATTTGGTACTTAGGTCAGTGCCTTGTGGGGTATTTTCCCCTGTCCATGTGAGCCTGTTTTCAGCAAGGTAAATGATAGATGCTTCATTATTATAAATTCCTATGTTACTGACATGCACGGTCAATAAATGTAAGACAGCTAGCTTCCTGTAGAGGGAAATTTGTAAAAGAGGGGAAAAAAATAGAAATGCACTTTAGATTGCAGCGTGGCAAAAACACAGGAGATGAAAGCCATCTCTGGCTGGCACACACATCTCCTGCCCGCAAATGCATCTGGCTGCTAGTGCTCAGCAGAGCCTGCTCACAGTCTTCTCTATGTTGCCTTTGGCTCCCAGCAGTACAGTTTCCACAGAGGCGGCCAGCATCAACACCCCCCTTCTTCTACACATTTCACAAGCACCTACTGGACACTCCTGTGGCTCCTGTTCCATGGCAAGGCTTGATTCCACTTCTGTTCTATCTGGATAGAGGTCTGTGACAGTCCGTGATAAATTAGCTTGGAAACAGTAGGCCAGCACATTCACTTGTACACTATATAAACACACATTCAGCTTTTAACACTCAACACCTAAATGTCATTAGCAACGCCAACAGTCATTACATTCTCTGTATCCTTGACCACCCAAATTATGCAAGGACACTGCTTGATAAAGCCGCTGGATAGTGACTTTTTCATGCACGGCTCACACCTAACGTAATGAACAACACCATGGAGTATATAGAACATATGTGGTAGAGGGGCAGCAGGCAAGCACTTTTCACGCTATGTCGGCTTAAACAGCACTAGACTCCATAATCTTTGTGGACACACTAGGATAAATAAGGAAAACTTAGATTTTGAGATACTCAAATCTCCAAGGATTGCGTTACATAGTGCACAGTTTAGGTTAATGGTTCATAGGTGTAATGTCAAGTTCACACTCCAATGCAGTGAAAACTAATGTTATCTACAGCACATTGTAATACTGGCCTGTGAGCAATAACTTAAAGAAATAAAATGACAAATAACCATAGAAAAAGAACTAAAAGAGGAGACGGGGGTGGAATGGGATTCATGCTGCCAACTCTTCATTGGGGGACATAAATATCATACGTAATGTAGACATGAAGTGCAACTAGGATAGCTAGTGGAGAACAGATATCCAAGGCTGGGACAGGTTGTGTATGGACTATAGTTATGTGCCTTGAAGAAATACGTTTTAGGTAAGCTTTAAACTGTGCATGTTAAGTGTAATGATTTGAGGTATTGATCTCTACAACAGGTTATATAGAACAGGAGAAGTCTTACTGCAGATGGGAAGGAGAGGATGAAAGAAAGAAGATGAGCGTGGTAAATTATTGTCTAGATGAAAACATAGGTAGATGGGTAAAATGTGAAAATAGAGCGGATATAACACAGTACTTTGTAGATTATTTGGAAAGTTTTGATATTTTTTCTACAATATCCAGTGTGGCGAAGTTAGCTCGGTAGTAGCAATGGTGCGGACCCAACAAGTCAGAGACAGGGACACAAAATCTGTAGCAAACAGGTTTATTTAGAAAAACAGCAAAATAAATAAACTTTACTTCAGATACAAAATAAGCAGATTAAAAAAACAGCCTTAACTTCAGGCAAAAGAATGTCAAACAAAACCCTGCTCATCCGAGCACTAACTAAACAATAAAGCACTAACTGTACGTATGGCTTACTACCAACCACACAAATAAACAAAAATAGCGTAATACAGTCTCACCAGACTCTCAGTGTGTCAGGGCAGGCCCAGGCGCCCCCTCTCACTCCCAGGATTTGCCCTAAACTGCAGGCTCTTCAGCCTTTTATGGCCTAGTAACAATCCCAGGACCCACACCTGGGGCTGAGGCCAACTCAAGACCCACCCTGGACCACACATACATCAGTAACCTGGGGCTGATATATCAGGACTCCAGCACTCTGCCTGTCACCTTTTCACACCAGACAACCAATGTAATAGGCACTAGAGAACAGAGGTGTCACTATGCAGAATGATCTGCCTGGCTGCTGTGTTCTTAGGATGAATTTTAGCCGGTCATTTTACTGTAAAGTCAAATACTGGTTACAGGTATCACAGTGAGAAATGATTAGGATCAGGATTTATGTTTAGCAGGGTCAGTAGTAAGGTAAGGAGAGATTTCTTTTAGGATATAGAGTGACTGAACGTTGCAAAAGACTGAATGTGTTTGAGAAACAAAATATCAAATCAAATATAACTGAAGTCTAGGAAGTATGCTGCTGTTACGGTAACATATCAAAAGTAATGTTGGCGATTCAGCTGGGCAGGCAAATCATCTAATGCGTACGGGGGCATCCTGACTTTATGGCAGATATTATGGGGAAAAAATGATCAGGTTCAACATGCCCAGTCGTATTTTTCTGACTAGAGATAAGCCACAACCAGACGTGTATATGTATGGAGAAAGGTGGTTGGGCGTGGGGGCATTACTACTATATGTGATGCTGCACTGTGTTTGGCTCTTCTGAGAGGTACTTTCTGCAGGACATTGGTATTTGGCCCTGCTGGGGGGGGGGGGGGTGTTTTGTTCTGCAATAGGGTATTTGGCGTTGCTTACAGGTATTGTGGTATTTGGATACCGCTGGTGAGGGTATTATGTGTTCAGTCCAGGGTATTATTATGGTAGTCTTTTATTCCTGGTGCATGACAACAGATTGACTAGTGAGGCCAGAGCCATATAACGCCGAGCCATAGAGGTTAGGCGTTGCGTGATCGATTGACTTGACCTTTCTACAATATTTTAAGCTGTGTATGTTACCACCCCAATGATACAGATAGCCCAGTATCCTTATACATATAAGAATTATCTGAGCTGGTTACTTCAAGTCTTACAATAACAGTAAAGCTGATTTGTTATTAAAACGCTCCAAGGTTTTCCCATTTGCCGGGACACTGGCTAAACTCAAATTTTTCCAACACTTTGCAGGGAAATCTAATCGCTGTTTCATTATTGCCATTATCTAATTAAAAAGGCTTCCCAGGCATAATTAGTTTCAAGGCAGGTAAGCTCGTTCTCCATGAGAGAGTGATCTGCCTCCACGAACATTATTTCTGTCGACTGCCGGAAATAAGAATTTCTCAGATAAAATTTCATTCCCCTTAGGGAAGAACGGGGCATTGCGTGGAGGGTGGGGGGATGTGACACGTTTTATATCAGGATACATAAGAAAAGGTTCCTTTCCATGATCCTAGGTGATATATATATCATACCCACATGTCTAACAGCTCATCTTTATCTCCTCCGTACAAAGCAGTACAAGTATCCATTTTCTACACACATGGTCCAATACAGGAAATCTCCATGGTAAGGTGGGATAAGCAAGGCATCAAATCGTAAAGTGTAACATGTAAACAAAACGTAAGCGTCCATGATGCCACTTTGCTAAAATGCTGTTGTGCATTGTGACAGTATGCATTACTCTAAATCCACTTTTAAAATATCTAGGTCCCAGCTACATAAAGGGAACTGCTCTCCTTAGTCATCTGAAACAGAGGGTCACGCAAGAGAGAGTAAACGCACAGTTTACACGCTCAGTTAGCTCCTGCACAGAGGGGACCGCATATCAGACAGGCACTGGAAAGTAGATATTTCTATGGCAAAACGGTCATGTAACAGAAGAAAATACATTTCAACACTAGTCACTGCTATTACAACTATAAAACAATATTAATCCCACGCCTCTAGAACTGATGTATTTCCAGTGATGCATTTTCTTAAAGGTTATTTTACAAAAGCCTAATCTCATCTAGTGTTTCTTCATAGAACTATAGAAATAACATATAATAGGTATGAATACTGTGACATATACGTGTATGAGCACCTGTAATAACTCAGTCCACCAGGGGGCAGGGGCCATTTCCTTCTACAGGAATAAGAACTATATCAAAGCTATAAAATTATTTTATTAAAATTTCTTTAATATGGCATCAGCAGTGCCAGGAATGTCCCTATAGGTAGATACACTTTTATAAGACTAAAAAGGAGGGAATCATAAAGGGAAGAAAAGTAGAAAGGAAATTCTTCAACTTCTCTTTTTTTTGCATTATTAAAAAATAAAATAAAAAAAAGAAACCTTAAAAAGTTCGGTGCAAGGCTAAAGATGAGGCCCTAACTTACGGAAATGCAACACTGCATTTTACATTATCAAAGTGAATTGAGATTCTGGATAATCCCATATACATTGTGGGAAAAGAAATACTGCAGAAAACCTGCGTTTTCCAATCATCGTTTGTCAATTTTACCTGCGGAAACACTTACGTTTTCTCTATATAAAGGAAAAAAACTGAGAAAACCTAGCAAAAACACAACAAAAAACTCTGCGTAAAGGGAGCAACACGGTGGCTCAGTAGTTAGCACTGCAGCCTTGCAGCACTGGAGTCCTGGGTTTGAATCCTACCAGGAACAACATCTGCAAGGAGTTTGTATGTTCTCCCTGTGTTTGCATGGATTTCCTCCCATTCTACAAAGACATACTGATAGGGGAGAAAAAAAAAAAAGGACATTGTGATCCTTATATGGGGCTCACAATCTACATAAAAAAAGAAAAAAAAAGAAAAACTCTGCGAAAAGAATCGCCATACGTTTCTGCTGTGGTTCGCTACTTGAGTCCTGAGCCTCAATCCTATTTGTCCACATCAAAGGGATTTTCCAAATTGCTAATTTTTTGTTAGTCGTACACTATTGGTAGTTATGCAATGTATTGTAATTCTGTTTCAGATTATCAAATAATAGATTAAAGAAATAAAAGAATTTCACAGTAATAATTCATAAAGGACTAATACAATGTAAATTTAGTTGCTTCAGAGTTTCCACTCATGCAAACATGATATGTATTTTTTTTGTTTTGTGACTGTCTTGACCTCAGGTGACAAAGACGTTTGTATTATTCTTTTTTTTTTTTTTTAAATGTAGATTGTGAGCCCCATATAGGGATCAGAATGTACTTTTTTTTTCCTACCGTATCAGTATGTCTTTGTAGAATGGGAGGAAAACCACGCAAACACGGGGAGAACATACAAACTCCTTGCAGATGTTGTTCCTGGTGGGATTCGAACCCAGGACTCCAGCGCTGCAAGGCTGCAGTGCTAACCACTGAGCCACTGTGTTGCTCCATAAATCAGCTTGCATTATTCTGATAGCAGAGTAATAACAAATCTGCAGTTGGATGAATGTCACAGCTATTGTTCTGGAATACATAACCCACCATTTTTGTTACCTTTATCTGTGCATTTATATGTAAAACACACTTTATTGAATGCATTTAGTATCTAAAATTCTTATCACTATAGAGGCAACAACTTAAAATATAGTTCATATTGCTACACTCAGGAAGAACTTCATCTGATACATTTTCAGATACCATCATCTAGCAATGATGTTCTCCTTCACTCATTCTAACCATCACCTTATACTGTACCTCTGTATCAAGGGTATCGCAGCCTCCTCTAGTGTCTCTTTTCTTTTCTCCATTATCTATTCCTCATCTTCACTCTGCAGCTCTCAAAAAAACAACCTAACAACCTCATGTTTTTTTTAGTATTGACTATTTTTATCTGACAAGGTAACATCTATTTGTACATTTGCTTATTCACACCTTTATATTCTCTAGATTTCTTAAAGACTGCAGGCTCAAATACATAGATCCCTGTATCTGAAGGCAGTAAACAGTGTATTACAAAACTTTTTTAATGACACAAATACTGCCAGAAAATAGAAAGTCATCCAAAAGTTTTTGTTACACTTAAATGATCACTAACTTTTCAGACAACTTAGCCTCCATTAATACAGCATGTAACTCTGGTAATGTAATGCACTTTAACAAAAATGTTACTTTTCTCTTCCCAAAAAAACATGCAAATGCTGCTGTCACCAGGTGTCTCCCTCCTAGCTAGTTTGCTGCTCACTCTGTTACTACGGAAGATCCGTCCATAGATAACAGCAAAAGCAACACAGGATCGCAGTGAGTGCAGGAGAGAGAGGCTGGGCTTTCTTCACACAGTGAATGGAGAGGGGAGGATGCTACACAGTTTTCCCAATTTCTACACTGCACAGAAGTTTCTCACATGTTAACGTAAGTATATTTATTTCAGACTAGCTGCTTGTGTTATTACTGATATATTAGTAATAGACAGTAAGTAGATTCCTTGTTGTGTTCGGAATTTTCTTCTGTTAGGGATCTTTTAACTGTATCATAACTTGGATTTGAAGTCTAGTGTCTCTAGATATTACGTTCTCTTGGGCCTTTATCGACTGTTTACTCTTTAACAGACATTCTAAGCACACCAGTTACTACCAATAGTGGTAATAATGGATAGAGGAGTGGAGCATATCGCTGTTTATTGCACACATCCCCAGCCCCAGGAAGAAAAGTAAAATGTGCCACGTATTTTGTATATCAATATAAAAAAAAAAATTGGATTTCATCATTACATCATTGAGTGCCAAGTGTTTATATACAAATCTACTAACAGACAATGTAAATTGCGGCAATCTGAAAATATATCAAATTTATCACAGTGGCTGATGCTGGAAGATAAATCTAGTGCATCTTTACACTGTCTAGTATAAGATTATGCCACCAATTAGTTGGGTTACTTTGACAAAAAAAAATTATGTCAAAATTTTGGCACAATTTGGGCCAATTTTAAGCTATGCTGTTTTCTCTCTGAAGACACACCCATATGTCTAACAAGTCAGAAAAAATATAGCTCAAACTAAATGTGCCAAGATGGTCCAAATAAGCGCCACATTTATGCCAGAGCCTTGTTGTAAACACAATAGTAGACTTGCCCCGCTGAATATGAACCATGTATCTCTATGTACCCCTTCGTTCTTTATCACAGCTTTCAGTATAATGCAGCCATACAGCTAAGCCGGAAGATACCAGAAAATTTTGATGAACCCCATTGACATAAACGGTTATGATGGGTTTCAGTCAAGGTACCTGTATTTTTGACAGCAAGAACAGCACTGGAGTGCTATTCTTCCCATAAAGAATGCTTGGAAGCCCAACTAGAGCCCCAATGGACCCCATTAACATTACTGAATTCTTTTCCAGCACACAGATGAACATTGCATTCGCTTTTACTGAAGAATAATATACTGCCATATGGTTACAGAGTTAAAATTTGTTACATGACAGGCTAAAAAGTAATTTTTTTAACAATATATCTATTGCATCTAAATATTCTGAACATTAAAAGAGCCATACCTGTTTGATTCAATGAGGAATCCCAGCTCAATCCAAAGTCATCTGAGTCTTCCACTGAAAAATATATAAAAATATAATCATAATGAATATTTGTGCAATAGTATTTGTGGGAAAAATGAATTTTTTTGCTAATACAGGGGATGACTTATGCTGAACAATTGACTTCAGCAACTTTCTGACCCTGCTCTGAAATGTTCATTATAGGAATGGGGTAAGGCGAGTACCTAAGTTTTGTTTTTTTAATTCTTCAAGGCGCCTATAATTTTCATTGAATAAATATAAATTAGAAAAGCAACTGTAATGAAATTGTGCACGTGGAGCATGGAATCACTGGGTGAAACTTGTATCCCACTATGGCGCTATATGGAACCAGACAACAAAAGTTGTCATGTTGTTCCATCCTAAAAAACAGATATTAGGCAAAAAAAAAATGATTAGCTAATATGTAGTGGTCCTGTTTATGTTTTCTAGGCTTTACAGGATGTCTTCTCTATAGGAAGACACCCTGACAGTCGCCTGTTTGCAGTGGGTCTGGCTCCTGAAAATCTTGGTGGGCAGATGTTATCCCTCTGGTAACTTTTGTAGATAGCTCTACACCTTTAATAAACATAATGCATGGAAATATTTGACAAAACCATTTCAGATAATCAAATAATGTTTCTTTATTCTGTTCTTATATCTTTCCTTAGAAAATAGAAGAGAAGAAAGTGAAAACACTAAGGTTGAACAATTTAGAAGCCAGAGAGGGTTAAACTTTGTGTCGACATGTTGCTGCTATAGATGTGAATATACATATTAGAAAAATAAAAATACCACAATGGATGCCACCTCTAATTGGCCAGAGTGAAGAAGCGGACTCTTTCATGCACACGGACTAATTGCTGTAATAATACAAAAGCAGAAATCAAGGCTATTGCTGTTCAGGAGCAGCGGGGAGCGGCGTGTAATCAACCTGAGATATCGGACAGGCGATCTCATAGAGAGCACAGGAGCAGCTGGACTTCAACTAGAAAATTAATGGCAGCGTGACGGGAGTGTTTTTAGGTGGTTTTTTTCTTCTGTTTTCTTATTTTTTTTTATTATATTAGAAACGAAAGTTTAAACAGTTTCAAAACAAGTATTAGGAAGGATTTATAAGATTATAAAGGATAAAATAACGGAATATAGCATTCCATAACTTCTATCCACATGTAGTGTCTGAAGGCTGGGGACCCCGGCTTTAGAAAATGGCCTCTCTACACGGATATGATATGTATAGCGTTGGCTATGGAGTTATCAAAGCTGACTTACTATAAACCTGTTTGCCAGTCTGTAGCAGATTCTATGGCATGGCGTACCTTTTATGGAATCCAAAGCATGCTGCTGTACCAGTGCCAAGTTCTACCTGGCATCGTTCAGCAAAAATCTCTTTATGGAATGGAATGTTGTGGCCTCATTTACAGACACAAAATTGTCCATTTGATAAAACAGGAGAGGAATATGATGTTTGTGCGACTATGTCACTTAGCAACCCAGCATTAACAAATGGAACAACTTCTAATGGGAGTCTCTGAGATGCTAACATAGTTGGCATTCAGTTGTCTGACATTAGGCTCACACTAACATTATCTCTCCGTTGGTCTGGTCCATCGGAGAACCAGTACCGGAAAGGCAGCCTGCTAAAACAGCGGTAACACACAGACTCCGACAGACCTCATTGCTCCAGTGATCGTCCGTCTTTTTAAGACTAAAACCAGAGGAGGATACTGCAAGCAGTCTTTAACCGAGACTATGGCGCAGATGTGAACGTAGCCTAAGTCATATGTAAACCCTTCTTTTGCCCTTCTCATTGCTCATCTTTTGTAGGTATTGAGTTTTTGGAATAATATTGGCGAGCCAAATCCATCCATAAAGAAGAGTTCTGTCCAAAAATATATTGCAAGTTACTGTCATCAACATCCATGCTTATAATGCATATAATGTAGCCTCCATTCTTTATAAAGTAACTCCCCAGAAAAAGTTTTATCTTTTCATCCATATATAATATCTATGCCGTACATTCTTGGGATTCTAATTCTCCCCCTCTTAGGATGCCTTCACACAGAGTAACAGCGGGCTCAATTTGAGCTTCTTTTTACAGGCGTAGAACTCCAAGGGTCGCGTTAACGTTGCATTCACGCGGCATTTTTTTACTATGAGCACATACGCGGTGTTTTTTGCTCGCGTACACGCTCCTTTATAAAACACAGAGTGTGTACGCGAGCAAAAAACGCCGCGTATGCGCTCATAGTAAAAAAAAAAACGCCGCGTGACTGCAACGTTATCGCGACCCTCGGAGTTCTACACCTGTAAAAAGAAGCTCAAATTGAGCCCGCCGTTACTCCGTGTGAAGGTAGCCTTATGATGTCCATTCGTTTCCGCCACTATATCACATGATCCAAATTGTGACCGTCCAAATCACACACATCTCCTCTGTGGAGTGTAAGTCACTTTCTATATGCTAAGCTACAACATTCACACTGAGATGCCTATAGAACTATGTGTGCACAGTCATCATGGGGGTCATATGGTATACTGGCGGACCACATGGCGTTCATAACAAGTGTACAATTAAAATCACAAGTATATACAGGATAGCAGTACAAATGGGCCTCTTTTCTCAGAGTATTAATTATAATTAATTGTCGATTATTAAAGTCCTAAATGTTTATGAAAACGAGAATAAATGCTCTTTTTGCCTTATTAACTCCATACTTGCCAGAAAGCATCTCAGAACTCAGTTCCCGTCATTCGGCTGCTCTGCTCAGAAAAGAGAAGATGAAAAGCTACAGGACGCATATGGCGGAAATGTATTTTGCAGATCCTGTCCTGAGAGGAAATGCGTCCTAACAAGAAGGAGAAATCTCTGGAAGTAAATGACACACAGCCAATTCTGAGATTAAAACTCTTTCCATTGCTTTCTTCCAAGAGACAGATGCTGGTTCAGCTCAGTGCAGCACGCACAAAATACAATGGATGGTTCCAATATTAACACTTTAAGGTTTCATTTTCCTTCCGCTGACACCCAGAGCGATTTTACTACAGGGGAGAAACTTTTACAACACCTTATAACTAAAATAAGAGAGACTACCACCATTCCTTAACTTGTAGCAAAGTAGACCAGCATTGCTCACTGCAAACTGGCAGATCTTGTTCTTTGGCATGCAATGATCTTCATTTCAGTTAGGCTCAGTTCACATTTATGGTATTTTTGAGGGTAAGGCATGAAGTTTGTGGCAATTTATAGTATAGTACAGTACATATTTTCCAATAGAAAACATGGCCTTGATTTAAAACCTCCCAAAATTTGACATGAGGCTTTTATTCAGGAGATCTTGTGAGCTGTCCTAGCCTGCTTCAAGCTGTGCAACAGAAAAATGACTGTTGTTGTGATCTGTATTACCCCTAGATGGTCCCTATATGTCCATGTGATCTGTATTACCCCTAGATGGTCCCTATATGTCCATGTGATCTGTCTCACCTCTAGATGGTCCCTATACGTCCATGTCATCTGTCTCACCCCTAGATGGTCCCTATACGTCCATGTGATCTGTCTCACCCCTAGATGGTCCCTATACATCCATGTGATCTGTATTACCCCTAGATGGTCCCTATATGTCCATGTGATCTGTCTCACCTCTAGATGGTCCCTATACGTCCATGTCATCTGTCTCACCCCTAGATGGTCCCTATACGTCCATGTGATCTGTCTCACCCCTAGATGGTCCCTATACATCCATGTGATCTGTATTACCCCTAGATGGTCCCTATATGTCCATGTGATCTGTCTCACCCCTACATGGTCCCTATACGTCCATGTGATCTGTCTCACCCCTAGATGGTCCCTATATGTCCATGTCATCTGTCTCACCCTTTGTACAAATTTTCAACTGCTTCATCATGTAAAGAATGCATCTGTACAAGGGATGGTGCAAGAAGGTCAAGAAGGACCACATAGAAATAGCAATTTGGTGGGTGGTAAATCATGATCAGGAACTATTCCTGATCATTTTAGGCAAATATCTAACTTTTTTCGACATTTGAAGCGTTCCTCATGATTTATGCTGTCCTACTGCTTAGGAACAGAAAGTCCGACAAAGGATGGGTATGGTGAATCCCATTTCACAAAGCAGATAACCATGTTAGTATGCATGCATATAATACACTTTCTCTTTTGACATTTTAGCAATAAACTACAAAATCTGAAATTGATCAAAGTCTCTAGAACCCTTGCACCCAACAAGACGAGACATTAGTAAAAACTTCCACTTATACATCATACTCTAAAGCAAGAAAATCTATGAGAGGGCTCTCAACTGATCAACCTGTCAAAGAAAATTGAAGTCTAACCATTACAAGATATGTAACCTACATAAAAAAAAACTATTATTTGACTTACATGGTAAACACAGCAAAGACTTAAATACCCTGGCAGAAGACAGCTCCAAAGCCTCCTTAGCTCCGAAGTCCAACGTAACAACTTTTACTGCTGCAGCTGTGGTAGGAATCTGTATGTTATGTGCCACTCCGCCCTTAGTTTGCATGACACAAACATACATTCATTTGCATTTACCAAAAGGAATTAGACTTGGTTAGGAAAGATATCCCACAGAGAAATATGCTATAAAGACATGACTGTTCTTGACTTTGTAACCAAGGAAAAAGTGGGTTGCAGAGCCAAGAAATTCCCAGATGGTATACTACCTACGTAGGACCAGAGTATCAAGGGAGGACAATCCCCGGAGACAGGCCTATAAATAGGAAAACAACATCAAAGTTTATAACGATTCAGAGAAAAAGAAGATATCTATGGGGGACTACAGACTGCTAAGCTGTTTGTGGAAAATCAGAGCAAGCACAAACAAGATGGACGTCCATACGGAGTTATTGTGAGGAAGGGGCTTAAGCACTGATGTAAGAGTCATCACCCACTTGGACCAAATACTTTAACTAAATGTCATTAATATCTGTTTGAGTTGTTTATTTGCTCATCCTCAAATATCTCATAGCAACAACTCTTGGTGGTGACACGTAAGCAGTGGCCTTTACTCTGAGAAGAGATAACGCATTAGCATCACAAGATCCTAGTTTTTGGTGTATCCTAAAATGTATCAATCTGACAAAATGTGATGTTAAAGCAGAAATATCTTCCAACCAAATTACACATTTGTCCTTAAGATCTATTGAGAAATGGGTGTTAAAGAGAGTAGGTCAATACTTTTGACCCCTTGAAACTGGTGGACAGATGGGGTAGGAAGTCTACCTGCGGAGATGTTCATAGTAAAAGCAATACAAGTCTGAAACCGGTGCATGTCGCAATTGCAAGTGCCCTCTGGGCAATTACTTCATATTGCTATGCCCCGGGCTCCTAAACCTCTCTCCTCTGCTCTTGAGTAGCAGCTATAGCGTCCAACCACCATGCCGTGCCAGTACATTGGTTCTTCATTTCTATCTATACACAAAAATCCAATTAATGTCATTGTCCATAAAGACACGCATAAGAACCTACTACAATCTACTGAATGTCCATACAACTGGATACATGGGGTGACCCTAGATCAGAAATAGGACAACTGTTAGCCAACAATTGCATGTTTCCACGCTGAACCTGTATGTTGTATTCATAGACCCGGGGAATAAGCTGCTGCTAAACTCTACTGGTGACAACTCCAAGAAAGCAAAAAGGATAGGACAGATGAAATCCATCCTGATGAATCCCAGTTAGAATTTCTCCAGCCGTTGAAAACATATTGCATATTGGTTTGAAAACCAAAAAGCATGGTGTGGTTGTATCATGTGAATTTACCCTTACCTCAATGCCACCCTCCTGTGGGTCTTTGAAACTCCATAAAACTAAGGTAAGATTGTCCTACTAAAATTTAGAGGGGTTCTGAAGACCAATTTTCATAACGAAGAAAGAAGACAAAACTCAAAAACAGTGGCGCGGATCTGAAAAATAAAAGTAGGAGTAGAATAACCTTTGTAAAGGCTATACCGATGTGCTTTTAGTTAAAAATTGATTATTTTTTTAATGATAGAATCCCTTTATCCTCAGTTCTCCTAGTTTTAACAAACCTACCCAAGCTCAAACTCCAAAAGGCACTGCGGCACTGTTGTAATGCACACTATATACGTATACTGGACTATAGTCAGAGGTGGCCTGCAAATAAATGTACGTTATAATCCCCTCAGCAGATACAGTAACCATACAGCATCTATATACTAAAACTCATCCTTTCCATGGCCTTCATTATAAGTGTTGGAAAAACAATATCATGAAATATTTACAGTGACTAAATATTTACAATGCGTATTAAGGGAGATCGATCAGACTTAAATGAAGAGCTCTGGTAATATAAAGGCAAGGAGGATCAATTCTGCTTGAGGCTGGTATTAGAGGACCTGCATAGCAAAGAGCTAAAATATTGGGTTTTGTAGTAGATGAAATTGTAGCTTATAACAATTCTAACAATAATTTTAGCTTATAATTCTAGCTTATAACAATTCTCATCAGAGGTTTTGGCATTTCTTGATATGTATTTTAGATCAAGATAAATTGGAATCATGACTGATCCATTGAGAGATCTCAAATTGATGGCAACAGCTTATGATGAACAGCCATGTACAGCAGTTGTATCTTGTCCTTATCCTGATCTTTATGACATTGGGTTGCATCAATGATTAATCAATTTTTCATTAGTTACCACATTCACAAAATATATATATATATTTCTTTTAAGAATTACCCTTCCCCCAAACACTGCAGCACTGCCATTCCAGTTGCTCCCCTTGGTCCTGCAGTAATGAAGTCACTGCATTATTCATGTGACCTCTGAAGGCAAACACTACCCTTAGCAATAGCGGTAACTTCCTTCTTATATTTTATTTTATACCCCAACTTGCCTTTAGGCAATTTACTAAAAATTCCCAACAACCTCTTCAACGATGGGCACCTGATCCTATATCCACAGTTGTGAAGTGGTCACATGAATGATGGGACCAGTAGGGACCACCAGGGCGGCAGTGCTTGAGCAGTAGATGATTTAATAAGTAAATATTTATTTTTTTAAAAATTTTATACCATTGACTACTGTTTGGTAATATTCTGAAAATCCCAGACCTATCCTATCCAACCAATCACCTTAAGCACAGAGTGTATTAACAAACTTAGGCTAGGTTCCCACCTGTGTCAGAGTCTCCGCCACAGAGAGCGGCCAAAATCGGTAGAGAGAAAAATCCTGCACAAAATACTTTTTTCAGTAACCATTATTTTAGTGGACAGGCTCTCCATTATTCGAGTCCCCTGGTGGACACCAAAGATGAAGATCCCAGGGCAGATGTGAACCTAGCCTTAAATTCCCCACCGGTATACAGATCATAGGCTGTCTGCTGGAGCGGCTTACTACTCATTCACCTCTGAGGGGAAATAACATATAACACTATTCGGCTGATGTGAAGAACAGTTTAGAAGCCCTGCATTCACCAAACTGAGGCGCTTTGTCCTACTGCAACAAAGCAGGGAGCCTTTTCTTATTAATTCTCTATTCTGTAATTAACCCATATTTATGTAAAACCACACATTATATGTTCTTTTCATTTGCTTTCATAGACTTTACATAGTGTAAATGATTGTTTTGTTGTTGTTTTTTTTCTTTATCATTGTTCCAGAGCCTACAAGGACGGGCTTGTTTCTAAAAGCAACTAAAAAGTTATTGTCTATTACAATATTTTCCAAGTACCCAGGCCCCCTGACCACTGGGCTTTTTGTTCAGCAGATGTTCATAAAGCACATTTAATTTGACCTTGACCGGGAAAGCTGAAGCCGGCTACCACTCACGATAATGAATCCACAAGATGCTTTCTATTGTGTGTAACCGTACACAAATATAAACCTGACCGCCTTGTGTTCTATATTTTCCTGTTATGGATTCTCTGCACAGCGAAGGAGTTAAATACATTTTAGCCACAAACGTTGAATTTTAAGCTCCATACATTTTCTGCTATTCTTCATTGCGGTATAGACAGGTGGTTTAGCACCGACACTTGAGTCCTGTCGGCCTTCATAAAGACCAGGCAAGAGTGCGCTGTCACCTGATACAAACCTTTTATGGCAAGGAAAAGGCTTTATTCTAATTCTGCTCAGAACAGTTGTGCTAATAACCTGGAGCGAAGGCCTCGCAAGCTGTTTGCATGCTGGGTCCAGCGCCATTACCAAGATGATCTGAAATTATGTAGCTATTCCATCAGAGCTTCATGCAGATTAAGTGACCTGGTGGATGCCAGACGCTGCACAATAGAGGTGGTCCTACCAAAGTATAGATTACATAGCCGTGACATTCACATAGAAAGAGGTATTAAAATTAATGTCTTCATTAAACGGATATGGAGTTGGAGATTTTTTTTTTCACGTTTTAATATAGACAATGCTGGAGCACTGACTAGTGAGGGTTATGGGAGGAAGCAAGATGCAAAGAAATGTTTAGAAGAATAGAATAATTTAACAATTATTTATAGTTTGGCAAAGTGTTAATGTTATTTGTATCTAAATATAAGTTATCAACACATAATAGTGCATTACCTGGTAATATGGAAACCAAATTTATCTAAAAAAGTAAATGAAAATAGCAGCATTTTTTTGCAATTTTTTTTAATAGATATAAATTTTTTCTTTATGTTTTTGCAGAAGATTCCTCTGTGCTGTATTCTCCTTTTTACCTTTTCTTATGAATGACTGATAATCGAGGACGTCTGATAGTTCAGCACAAATAACAATGTACTATATATTTATCTATCTATCTAATATATTCATACTTAAAGGCTTTTTCAGCTCTATATTATTAATGTTCAATCTGTATGACAGGCTGTCAATATCAGATCAGTGGGGATCTGATACGTGCCCCCCCAAAACTGGGTGAAGAGACCACACTGTTCAGATGAGCGCTACAGCATCTTCACTAAACACAGACTTGTACATTGCAATGCTAAGGTCGGTCGCAGACGACCGTGGCCAAACATCCGGCTCTGTATTAAAGGGGCTCTATCACTGGGAAAAGTCATTTTTAACTAATCACATCCTTGCATAGGCTTTAGTAATGCTATTCCACACCTACCTTTAGTATATAAATCGCCTCAGTGGTTTCTGAATAAGTCAATTTTTATTCATATGCTAATTAGCTTCCAGCCAGCTCAGGAAGTTCCCCGCAGCACTTGTCTCTGCTATTATCTCCTATGTGTGTGTTTAAACAGGAAGCTGAGTCATCAGCAGCAGCCAGTGCTGTATACACTCATAGGAAACAATAGCAAAAAGAAGTGCACGATACATTGTGCACCAGTCTAATTAGCATATGAATAAAACCAGACTTATTCAGAAACCACTGAGGACATCTACATACTAAAGGTATGTGTGGAATAGACTTTCTAAAGACTATGCAAGGATGTGATTAGTTAGAAATGACTTCCCAATGATAGAGCCCCTTTAAAGCAAGGGTGGTGCACGAGGACACGAGGATGTCAGTTGTGTGCCGCCCGTGCACCGGTTGTGCTTCCATGGCCCCTTTCATTAAATAAATAGTAGTCTTGGAAGCATGGTCGCATAATAGGACAGGAATAGGACTTGTTCTATATTTGGCAACCCAGACTGTCATCCGGCACATGTAAACGTGTAATACACGGTCATGTGTACAGGCCCATTAAAATGAATGGGTCATTTTGCTATACTGGAAAAACACAGACAGCACACTGATCTCAGCCACGGACATCTGCAACCAGCCTAAGGCTGTGGCCCCACATTGCTGAAATTCAGCGTTTTTGGGCTAAGGCCCCATGTTGCGGAAATGCAGCATTTTTTGGTGCACATTTGACTGCGGGTTTTTTTTTTTTTTTTGCTAAAGTGGATTTTTAACAGTAGGGAAATGTCTAAGTGCTTCCTTTGTATTTTCCATTCCATTTCAAACCACTCCACAGCAAAATATGCAACAAAAACGCTGAGTTTCTGCAACATGGGGCCTTAGCCTTACAGTAGCAGCAAAGTGAATAAGATTCTGGCTAATTCCATCCACACACTGCAGAAAAAAATGCTGTGGAAAGGTTTTAGAAAAATGCAGTAGATCAATTTTAGCTGCAGAAATGCTCATGTTTTCCCTATAGATTTCATAAGGGAAGAAAAAACACTAAAAAAAACTCAGCAAAAACAGAGTGAAAAACGCTGCAGGAAAAAAAAAATATGACCCCTAAGGCCAAGGCTCCACATTGCAGAAATGCAGCTTTTTTTGTTGCACATTTTGCTGCGTTTTTTTTTAAGCCAAAGTGGATTAAGCAGAAAGGAAAATTATAAGAACTTCCTATGTATTTCCCATTCCTTTTCTAGCCAGTCTGGCTTTGGCTCAAAAAACCGCATGAAAATCTGCAACGAAAAAAAGATGCATTTCCGCAACGTGGAGCCTCAGCCCAAGCCCTCAAAAAAAAAAAAAAAGCACCTTTCTTTTCCTGAGGTTTTTAAAATGAAAGTTAATGGCAGATTTAACAGAAGGGAGAAGCATAAGAGATTCTATAAATTTCCCATTCCTATTCAAGCCACTCTCGGCTTTGTCTCAAAGAAACCCAGCAAAATCTGGAACAAAGAAAAAGCTGCATTTCTGCAACATTTGCCTCAGACTTAAGCTGCTTTGCTTAGTAATGCACCTCAGTTCCAGTTACTTGAATGGGACTGAGTTGCAAATAGTTAAGTACCAGATATGGCACCCCTGCAGATCATACTGATAAACCCATTCTAAGCCTTCATTCCGCCAGGAATAAACAGCCATGTAATGTATAGAATGTCTAGGTATAAATAGTCCAAGGATAGCTTATCAATATTTAAGTCCAGAAGACCCCCTTTTATATACATATAACATTGCGTTCAGTGCCAGCAAGTTTATGATTTTTTTCAAGCGGCATACAATTTAATTGTAATGCATAATACGCTAGAATGATGGTACACACAGTATACAAAGCCATATAATACATCTTTATGTAATCTCTGTATAAGATTGAGGTAGAAGTTCTTTTGAACATATTTACTAAACTACTTTAGGCTAAGGACCCATGTTCCGGAAACCAGAGATGTAGAAGGGCAGAGTGTACACTGAACCCTGCTGCACACTCAGCTCTGTTAGATAGAGCCCCAAAGAGCTGGGTGAGTGACATTCCCACCTAAATAAAGCTAATCCCTAGCTAACCCTGCCTGTACATCTATCCCTGTCTCACAGTCACATAGTTCACAGTCTCATATGAACCGGATATTAAATCCACTATTTGTATAAATTGGAGGTCACCTGAATTAGCCAGCCAATTACTTTTTCCGATTTTTTTTCGATGCCTCCGTTGTCGTAGTTCCTGTCCCACCTCCCCTGTGCAGTTATTGGTGCAAAAAAAGCTCCAGGGAAGGTGGGAGGAGAATCAAATTTTTAGTGAGTTTGCCATCTGGTGTTCGACTCGAATCGAACATCTCGAACAGCCTGATATCCGATCGAACATGTACTTGATCAAACGCTGTTCGCTCATCTCTAGTCACAGCCTCCTATATGGATAAACTACTGTGTTTGTATACACAATGAAGGAGAATGCTTCTTAGCCTCTTCATTCTGCTTACCTGCAGGGTCTCAGAGTCAGACACAGATGGCTAATGCTATAAGTAAAGCAGTAATAGTTTAATTTATGTATGGCCATTGGCATTGCTCAGTAAATTTGACATATGCATATAGAGAAGCCTATGGAAAAAAATTGCAAATCCTTTTTTAAGAAGGCCACTAACCCCCAAAACACCACAAAATTGACACAAACCAAATGTATGTAGCCTTCAAAATACCTTCTTGCCACAGCATTCGAAAATTACTCTCAAAAACAGCAACAAAATGTGCACAAAAAGGCGGCAAAATGCTGTGTATGTCAAGGAATAAGGATGTTCTAGTTCTCCACTTTCACATCAGCATTTTATTTTGGTCAGGACTTCTATGAAATGTCAGTTCAAGCCGAAGAGGTCCAAACCTTCTCTTGGTACCAGGATGCAGTCTCCATGTGTATCATGCAGCATATATGCCTTACGTATGCCCATTTTAGTTGATGTGTCATTTCTAAACTGTTTGCCATCTAGGTACCCATACTGTATCCTATACTTCCCATGATCTCTTTGGGATTGCAGAGAGGGTAGTGTCTTAATACTCTGCAGTCACATATTAGTGACATAGAACTGACATATCATACAAGCAGGAGGGAACAATAGGAAGCAGCACCTCATAGAAGTACACTGGAGGTTCTGCACACAGAACACACACATAGTCAGCTAGTGAGAGTCAGAATAGCGTAATAAATGTACAGCTAATCAGTGCATGAACTCCCCAATTATATCACTCCAATTCATGTCTCTTAGATATTGCATACTACTGTCAGCAGCACTGGAAGGATATACAGAGAAATAAGAGAAGAGCAGCATGGTAGGGAAGGTGGGCATTTCAGAGGTGCCAGGAGAGATATGATACATACTGGAGAGACTATAAAGGCTCTGGACTAAAGGTCATATTGGTGATCACAAGAAATAATTGTCCATAATAAAAGGGTTCAAAATGTATGGCTCAAATGACCTGCTATGAAAGGGCTTTCAGTGCTAGAATACTGAGTTGCAATACATGGATACAGTTACAATACACTCATGGTAGGATAGTTTTTTAATTCTCTTTAAATAAAATTACCTCTATACCTTCTTACCGCGTCCGTTGAACTGAAGACTGTGATAAGTAAATATTGCAGTGGTGATCAGGTCTTTACATGGGCTCCCCTTTTTATGTCCCTTCGCTGTACTAAAAGGAAGTCTACCAATGGCTGTGTCATGTACTGATGGCGGGGGGGGACAGAAAATACTGTGCTGTGAGTCAAACCATTGACCAGATTTTACACCTACAATAACATGAACACCGAAGAGGCATATTAAATGATAAAACAGTGAAATATTTCACAGGTCTAAAAAACCAAAGCCTCTTAATTAGAATTTATTTTGTTGGTAGATAATTCCCCCTAATTAGATTATATAGCTAATTAGCCACAGGAGGTTAAATCATCCATCCACCAATGATGATTCATATCACCGGGTTATGACCACATCACTGAGTTATACACGAGTATCATTTGGCCATGATGCCACTTCACAAATCAATGCCTTAGTGAGAACACATTTTAGCGCAAAGCAGCAAGTACAAATACAGCGTAAGGCAAAGGTCCCTTGTAGCAGAAAAGCAGCATTTTTGGCTGCTGCAGAAACGCAGCGGGGAAAACAAAATGCTGATACTGTAAAATGCAGCAAAGTGAAGAAGCAAGAAAAAAACATGCACAGAAAAATGCAGCCAAAACGCAATGAAAAAAGCTGCTGAAAAATTGCAATTCATTTTGCGACATTTTTTAGCTATGTTTTACTTCGTAGGGCCTTAGCTTAAGACTGTATTTTGATACAAAGTAGAGTAAATGCTATTCTGCTGCTCCCTATTTGGTAACTTTGATAGAAGCAGCAGTCAGGACTTCGAAGCAAAACCAAGTGACACAAAGGTAAAGCTGGCCATACACTTGACAGGTGTGTCAGCTGACGCTGGGTTCACACCAGTGTCCGGTCTCAAACCGTGTCTGGCCATGAGCGCCGGTGAGCGTTTTGTGCTCTCTGCGGCGAAACTGGTTTTCTTTAAACCGGACACAAAGTCCTGCATGTCTGACTTTGTGTCCGGTTAAAAAAAAAACGGTTTTGCCGCGAAGAGCACAAAACGCTCACCAGCACTCATGGCCGGACACTTTTCAAACCCATTCATTTGAATGGGTTTGAAAAATGCTGGCAGGTTTCCGTCTCCTACCCAGTTTCGGGCAGGAAATGGAAACCTGAAAGTGGAGACCCCGGGCGCAGATGTGAACGGGCCCTGACAGAAATTTCTCATAACTGCACCATACACATGCTCTTGTACAAAGTGTATACATTTATTGCACTAGGGTAAGAGAAATAAGCAGTGCCCAGAAATCTCTGACAGGATTGGGAATGTTCAAGTCTAGCATGTTCATCCCCCTCTTTCCAGTCCCATACTACATGAAAAACTTTTAACCTAAGGATATCTCCAGCTTAACAGTGATCAAGTTACTTTAGTTTACTAACAATAGGCTAGAAAGGAACCCCGTCATTCTACCTCCTCAGGCACATGCGGTTTTATATACCACTAGAAATCTGACAGCGCACTGAATTCAGCACACTATCAGTTTTCCCTTTATTTGCCCCTGGTGAAGAGCTATTCGTGCCATCACGGTAACTCTTCACTGTCAGAAGGGTGTTTGTGACAGTCTGTGAGGAACGCCCCTCCTAACAGTATAGATAGCGCTGTACTGTCAGAGGGGGCGTTCCTTACCATCCAGCCATGGCCTAATTAGAAAATAGTATTTACCCGGGAGAACCTCTTTAAAGATCTACTAAAATAAATTGCTTCAGGCCGGGGCCCTTCGTTACAAAAAAACTATGGAAACGTTGTAGAAAAAAACGCTGCTTTTTAAATCACATACAAATTGGATGGGATTCTGGCTAATCCCATCCACATATTGCAGAAAAAAATCAGCTGCAAAAAAAGCTGGGTTTTCAAAAATGCTGACGTTTTCCATACAGGGGAAAAAACTCTGTGGGCTTTCTGTGAAAAACGCTGCAGCAAAAAAACACTGCTGTTTTTTCCGTACTGTTTTGTTTTTTTGCTGCGGCTCGCAACATGGGACCTAGCCTCAATAACAACTAATACATAAACTACAACAAATCACCCTCAATATGAGCATCCACTGTAATGTGAAGAGCAGGAGCAGGGCAGATCCAGTCTTTTGTATAACACAGGTCAATGGAATCGAGATACAACAGGATATGTACTTATAGAACTGCTTTCTGTTTTATTAAGGGACGTTTTACCTATAATTGAAATAAAATCAGAGGAGGACATCTAAGGCTGAGTTCACACAGATTTTTTGGATTTTGAGCAGAATCTGCCTTAGAATCTGGCTACAAAAAACACTTCCCATTGACTTCAGTGGGAGCCATTCACTTATTCTTTCCGCTGGCAGTTTTTTGCTGCTCGCGGAAAAAAGAAGCGAGCCGCCTATCTTGACACGGATTCCACGGCTGAATCTGCCGCAGCATGAGACTCCCTCCAGACTAGGCCCATTCATTTGGGACTAATCCAGAGCGAAATGCCATGACTGGATGCTGGTGTACTGCACCGGGATCCAGTCGCGGCTAGCCGCAGGAGGCATTTTTTGGACCGGATTCTGAGGCTGCTTCTGGCATCAAAATCCGGTCCAAATAAACTCTGAACTCAGCCTTAGAAGACATATTTCTTCATATCTCATACATGGCAGAAGAGGTGTCACTCATATCTGGCATCGATTTCAGGCGTAATTTATGACAGTTTTCTGGAGTAAATGACAATAAATCTGGCAGGAGCGGGGGGGGGGCTCCATCCACCCCCACACCCCTCATCATTATCTCTTTCATGGCAAAGGAGGGGTAAACGCAACTTGCAACAATTTTTATTGCCAGTGGCGTTCAAAAAGTAAATAATCCAAGGTTTTCTACTCTATTACTCTACAAAAGGGGTGTAAACCAACAAAAAATGTGCCCCATCATAATAGGATGCAAAACGTAATATGAACAAGGCCTAATAAATATTCCATTTAAAAAAAAAAAGACAATTTGCACAAAAACAGATAAAAGCAAGTTTTCTTAGAAGCTGGTTTAGAAACAAATTTACCAAGCATGGCTGGTTCTTTAAAAGACAAAATTCCATCAATTAACTTCAGGCAATAAAGACTTAAAAAACACACACACATTCAGAGATGAAAACAAACACTCCAATTAGCTCACGCTGCCTTCCCCAGCTCTTTACAAGTAATGTGCCTTTGTGGAGTAAAATGATTCCTCTTTCATCTTCCAGTGGTTTAAGTGGTACGTCTAATCTTCATCTCTCGTTTCATCATCCAGCATATGTCACTAGGAAGACCCTGCTTTAACCCTGGGGTTCCCTTTATTTGCAAGCCTAGAACAATTACCAGTGTCTTAAGAAAAGATTTTTTTTTCCACTATTTGAATAAATCTTGAACCCTAAATTGAAAAAGAAATTCAAATATATATGACTGATTAAAAAAAAACGATGAACAAAAAAACCCCATCAACATCCAGTCAGGGCTCTGTTCACATTGATGTCATAGCTTCTACTTTTATAGGACCCCAAATGCAAATGATAGATCTGTCCTGATTTGCTGTGATCCATTGTGATTAATTCAGATTCATTTCTTTTCACCCCCACTATCTTAGACCCGGTTCACATCTGCACATGGGTTTCCCCAAGTGGACCCCTGAATGGAAACCTAATCCGCATAAAAAAGCGATTATCTCAGGAAACCCATGGACCCCACAGTATATAATAGGATCCGTGTAGTTTCTGTACGGAAAATGTGGAGAGAAAAGTGCTGTTTGCAGGACTTTTCTCTCTGCATTTTTAATGCAGAAAGCGGAACGGAATCCCCGAAAGCAAATGTGAACCGGGCCTTATTGTAGAGCCTTCATGATTGTGTAAGGTATCAAAAGCCAAAGAAAACCTGGTAGAAAAAAGTTACACAATTATGAATAAATATACACAGATTTTAGGTCTTGATCGTGAAAGAATATCTTGACTGTGGAAGACAACTACCAGTTATTTCCAGCTGTCCTAAGTATGCCAAACTATCTTTCCATTAGACCCAAGACAGTAAAAATGCAAGATTTCAACTTTTTTGAAAGGCAATCCACCAAAACTCCTTGCGTACTGGATGGCGGACCTCACTAAACAGCTCAGTGCATAAAGAAATGTGCACTACTAACTAAAATAATGTACGTATATTTGGTGTGACCAACGTCTTTATTAATTGGTACAAAAAAGAATGCACGCATGATGACTGGTCAATGATGGAAGAACAAAAAAAAAAAAAAACATTTGAAAGAAAGATTATTTATCTTACAATTTTATGCCTCTTAAGTAAATAGACTGAACGTTACATACATTGCCTGAGAATGGTTGCTAAGAAAACTGCAACTCCTCCTGCAAAAACAAACCCTCATACAACCACACTAATGTAAAAAAAAAAAAGTTTTCTAAAACTGACAACTAATCTTAGCTACATCACTAAGGGATTAATATGCACTCGGAACAGAGCCTTGCACCAACTATATTCAAAGGGGTTTTCCCATCTCACAGTTTCAGCAGTTTGCCTGCTGTCTCTTCTTCTCACTTCCTGTATCCCCCCCCCCTTCTTGCTGGAGGGACATAATGAAGTATTGTATACTTCTGCAGATCAGCTAATATGCAGATGCTTGTAGAGAACAGACTCAGTGTTATCTGTGTGTTTACATAGAGAGATAGCAGACTCTGCTTTATAAGCAAACTGCAATTGTCCTACTGTAGATAACAGTGTGAGAAGTCACTTGTCCTATCACACAGGTCTGTGTTTATGGAAACACTGTGTAAATAGAAGGAATAATTTCACATGGCAGGAAAACAAAGCAGCATTTCAAAAGCAATATATTTAGGAAAAGTCTCCAATTTACATATGCTACCAGTAAAGACAGGATCCTTGAGATGGGAACACCCCTTTAAGTGCCATAAATTCAATATCTACATTTTAAAAAACGACAATTTCTAAATGTTTTCCAGTGTTAATGTGAGTGTAACCAAGTAGATCTCCAATTCCCTATTACAAAAAGAGAATAATATATACAAATAAGGGTATTAGCTGCCATATCACACACACCCCCATACATCAGACCACTGACATCTAATAGTAGGTGTCGGCCACCGGCATCTGGGGGAAAGGTCTCACGTTACTGCTTCCTCCTATGTACAGTGGAGAGATGGAGTAGTCGTCAATCTGCTCAATCATCTGTTACCATAGTGACATGTAATTGCTGCTAATCCGATTACTGCCCAAATAAAATGCCAGGACTGAGTTTACCTATTGAGACTTTGGCATTTTACTCATGTAAGTTTACAAATAGTGAAATCAGCCAATTCTACGTGTGTGGCGCACCATATCACGAGACTATGCTATACTATACCCATGTTATTAAGAAATAATGTAACAAATATAATTATACCACTAGGTTGTGAGGTGTACACAGGCCTTATGTAAAGGCACAAACAGAAACAGCTGCACAATGAATTGTACATTTGACAGTCTTTATGTTGTCCAGCAAAAGCCACTGTCACACAAGGAACGATTCCTAAAAGACGCGCCGTTGATGCTGTGCTTGGGATTCTTGCCACCATGAACATAAAGTCTGATCTGCAGGCTGTGTGTTATGGAGCAGAAAGAGCTGAGGAGATACACATATAGTGTTATGTCAAATCTGTCATCTATTTATTTATATCTTTGCCGTTGTAACCTTAAAACCAGCCATCTAGTCATGGGGGCGGCGCTATCGGTGACTGACAGCTATCGCTCTATGCATAGTCACATGTTGCAGGCTGTCAATCATTAAGTAGGAACGCCCACATGACTAAATGACAGAACATAATGAATCTTTCCCACTAAACTAGATATCAATCTGCTCAGCCTCACCCCCCTCCCTTCCCCTCCATAACGTGAACTGCATTTTCGTGGTGACAGGTTCGCTTTAAGTGTCTCCACGGAAACTGGAGGCCATATCAGCGTGATAAAATATTGCACCTAATTGCAGCCTCTGTAATGATAAAGAAAAACTTAAGAATAAACACGTAAGTAAGCCATCATTTCTATCTGTCACAACAGCTGTTACCCCGGAAACACAAACTAAGGAGGACAGCAGCCATATTTATGAAACCCCAGGCTACATGCAGAGTAATGGTCTGTAATTTCATAAATTGGCAGATTTCTACCGCGACGATGCCACCATCTTCTTAGTTTATGCACTTGTGACAACATACTGGATACTTCGGGGAAGATAAAAGGTTCACAAACTAAACCCCTCCTCACCAGGAAAATACCTAACTCTTTAAGACTGGCCAAAGATTTCTTACCTATTTGAACTTAAAGGGATTATCCAAAAAAATAAATAAAAGTATATCAATCAGAATCTCATAGTGTGCCCGGAAGAGGTCCAGACGCTGGGACGGTCATAAACCAAAGTTGAAATGAATGGGAAGTTATAGAGCCCCTAGATAAGAGCACTCAGTTATTTCAGAGTCCAGGAATTGTGAGTGCTGATGACCACCAGGACCACCATAATACCCCTCTCAGGTGATCAGACCTCCATAACATGTCTTTTTTGGTACAATCCTAGTAAGTATTATCACTATGTTATGAGGGACTGAGGTTCTTGCTCCAAAAACCCAAACGTTTCATCCAGTAGGCTTTTCCCCTGGATTACACTGGTTCCATTGGTGTTTTAGTGATGTCACCAGGGACCGGTATTTGTCCTGTACTACTTATGCATACAGAGTATGAGGGTGCATGTGTACAAGCTTTATATATCCCACAAGACTGCTTGCTATATTTTCACATGTACAACAATTTCCAATATAAATAAATGATACTTCAGAATATATTCAGCAAGAGAATTTTACTTAAGAACTGATTTTATCCCAAGTAAAATATCTGAGATATATGCAAAATATCAGTGGCATCCACTGGTAGGAAGTTTTTATTTCAATACCAACCTTTATACCTCTAGGGTTTTATACACTGCCATTACAGATCCATAATATACAGAAATGGGCGAGAATAAAAAAAAAGTGCTATCTCCCATACTGTATTATACTGCCTGAGAAGTATTGCTTCTAGGGGAAGCCATTGTGCCACATGGAGGCACCATGTGGGGGCAAGCAGAATATCTAGGACTCCATAAGAGAGTGATGTAAGTATTCTGAGTGCCATGGTGCAGGCTACCCTGAGACTGAAAGTAAGAAGAAACTGGTAATATTATAAATCAACCCAAAAACAGTACTCTACTGTTGAATCCCCCACCAATATTATGCTTACTTTTTAGGAGCAGGCCTTTGTCATACATGATGACATCACTGCTGATCGGTGGAGGTCCAGAGGAAAACTGCTGCAGGAGTAGTGGGGATTTAACAAGTCGGACAATCCTATTAGGTTTCCCTTTCACTAGGTCTTTAGTACTACTACTACTACTCTAGGTACTCTAATAACTTCTAAAGAGGAAAAATGCACTATCAAATACTACTAAAACGGTCTAAATAATGACATAAGGCAATGCCAAACCTTGTATCGCCCAACAGCCAAATATTTTTTTAAAGGTTTTTCCAAGGTATATAAATAAAAGAAGTCAAATTTTCCCATCCGTCGCCCCCTGCAAATTTCTGCTTTCTGGTCTCACTCACAACACAAAGTAAAAGTCCATTCAGTCAGTCACTGGCTCCAGTGGTGAGCGCTGAGTGGGCATAGCCTGAGGGCTGAGAGTGACCAGGAGGCAGTAGGAACCCAAGGAGTATCATGAGTGCCTAAGGATCAGTGGGGTTGAGTATATGACTTCTTTTGCTGTTTATGCTACTCAGCTGTTTCTAAAATAACCATTGGTCAGACATTAGCACCATCCCCCATATGGCCGCCGAATAGCTGATTGATGGGGGTTTGTCACCCAGACTCTGCATCAATCTGATTCTCATGGGATAGGTCAATAGTATAAAAATTGCCTGGAGACCCAAAGAACCCTTTTATGAAAAACTTCCAAACTGGAAAAGAACACATTAAGTTATGGGGTCATGGATACTTTGGGTAAACCTGTCAAGAGTGCAAGTGCTTAAAGCAGTGCCTTCCAGAAAATTCACAACCTAGCTGTGGTCCCATTTTCCTTCTTCCTGAACTTGAAGCATGTACCCGAAATGCTTATGGTCATACATGTCATATGACTGCTCACCGGGTGACAGATGGAGCATGGGCATGGGGGCAAACCATTGTCACCCGTATTCTGCAGTCATCATTCACATTACTGTAGACTTTGGAAGTCACTTACAACACTATTTCTTGACTTTTATTTTTTTTTAGTAGATAACTTAAGAAGTTTGGTGGCTGAAGCAAATATCCAGCTATATAGGCTACCTGGATCTACACAAGGCTTTCACTGCTCAACCAGAAACATAACAGTTTCACATGATGCCAAACACATGGGTAGATGTTATTCTACAAAGACATATACAATAACAACCAAATACAAAATATTATACATAAGGAGAAACTAAATAACACAAAACAAAATAAAAAACAAGTTACAATATTCAGCACAGTTACACAACAGCAGGATACAGCTTTATCCTGTGGCCCCCATATCACTGTGTCTGAAACAACTATAACCTGCACAGAGGGCAGAAGGATCATGGAACGTTTATCAAAATTTACCAGCAAATGGAGAAATCAAAGAACAAAAAATATCAATTCCACAATCCTTCAAGAGCTGAAGTTTCAAGGCAACCAATAAAGGAAAAGGAAAATTCCAAATAAGAGTCATCCATCACTGTACGCAACGTCTAGCAACGTGAAAAGTGGAACTATTGTTCCCTGTAAGTAGTCGTCTGAGGCCGAGCAAAGACTGGCTAAAGGGTTCTTCAAGGGGATTAACAGGAAGTCCAGAACATGTCTGCCGCCATGATCACTACTTCATATCTCCAGGTCAGAGACCCTCCAGGGCCATTTACATACATGTGTATCCTAGTAGTATTATAGATGGAACATACTTTGTATTGGGTTAGCGTCCCTTTAAATGATGTAACGAAACACTATAATAGAAGGAGACAGATGATAGATAGATAGATAGATAGATAGATAGGAGATAGAAAGAAAGAAAGATAGATAGATAGATAGATAGATAGATAGATAGATAGATAGATAGGAGACAGATAGATAGATAGGAGGTAGATAGATAGGAGATAGATAGATAGATAGCTAGATGATAGGAGATAGATAGATAGATAGATAGATAGATAGATAGATAGATAGATAGATAGATAGATAGATAGATAGATAGATACTAATAAATAGAGACAGAGTTGCCCATTTGGAGACATCTGTCCCTTTAAGTCTCATTGTATCCCACACATAGAAATAAAGGGAAACTTTCCGTGCAGCAGTGAGCACAGTAATGGGGCTGTCCCATCTTCTGAAGGGAGGAACTGTTTATTGTGCCCAGTGAATGGGATGCAGACAGTCTCCAACCCACGTGTCTGCTCAGAACCGCAGCTCAATGCGGAAGGATACAGGCCGAGATTACGGGGCGACTTCCTCAGAGAGCCGGAGCATCTCCCGGAGCTGTGCGGTGCCCTGAGGGGGCAGCGGGTGCCCGGGCTTCCCCTGCTGGCACCGCAGACTGCCCCGTGAGCTGGGGTCCCTGCCTCCACATGACTTGGACAAAGTCCACAAGTCAGCCCTTACCTTTCACGGAGCGCGGCTTGGCCTGTTTCCTCCTGGACATCTCCACGGCTCCTCACAAGTCTCCCCCACTTGTGTGAAAGTCCTGCAGCTTCTCCTCCGCTCCGTGTTGCAGTGCAGCCGGCTCCCTCTCACAAGTCTCCCCCTTCTCTCTCTCCTTCACTTATTGTGTTAAAGTTCCTATTGTGTGGGATTGTGACTCCCTTGGGTGCAGAGGGGGGGATGGAGGAGGGAGGAGCACTGATGCCCCCCACCCCAGGCCCTAGGGGTAGTCACACAAGTGCTGCAGGATGAAATTAGGATAAATTCTATATAGCCGCCTGGGGGAGGGGGATAATTCAATTAGGTCTATGGATGTTATGACTGGGCAGCTATGGCGGGCACTGGCACTGGCTGCTTCTGTCTAGGTGCCCAGCAGCTCCTATGGCACAATGGAGGTGGCAGTGATTCCTGAGGCTCCAGGTAATGCCCTCTGTAGAGGACCCGCTCGCCCCCGGCTAATACTTGGCATATAATACTATGAGGTGCCCAGTCTGTAGCCGCTGCCCCCTACTGAGCTGGCACCGTGTAATAGCCCGGCTGTACTATATATGTATATAGATATATATACTGTCTCCTGGCTGCCACACTTTGGCTTCCCTCCTGGGCACTACTTGCCAGTGTTGGTGCCCCCTCCTCTAATACATATATGTCGTGCTGTGGGCACTATCCTCTGTCTCTTCTACGTGCCCTGTGTCTGTCTATGGGCACTGTAGCCTGGCACCCTGCTTGGGGATCGGGCTATGGGCACTCTTTCCTGTCCTGGAGCCAGTTTATGTCCTCTGTTTTGTACGTCCCGTCTCCTGGAGCACTTCTCTCTGCCCCTGGCACTGTTTGGTGCCCCCTCCTGCCCCCGGGATAATACTATCGCCCCCCGTATCGGTGTCGGGGTTCGCCTGCTATACCGCCCGCCTATTTGGGTGTCCGGGTCAGTGTCTCCCTCTGTGCGGGGGATGCTCAGTGTCCCTCCGGTCGCTGTGTGGTGTAGCCGGTGTGTCCCGTGTTCCGGCGCCGCTAGCTGCCCCCATGCGCCGCGGTAAATCCACCGCAGCCTCCCCGATCCCCTATCTCATGCCGCCCGGCCGGCTGGCTGCTCTTTGTCCCGGCTCTGTCCCCTCCTGCTCTCTCCGCCGCCGCTGCTGCTGCTGCTGCTGGGGCTGCACTGCAGACACACATAATAAAGCCAGGCTGGGCTGGGGATGGAGCGGAGTCCCAGCAGGGGGATGTGAGGAGTGGAGTCCCGGCGGGGGAGCGCTCTGATCCCGCAGGGAGCCCCCGCACAGCCTGGGCTCAATCAGACACTGAGAGAGACAACAGCACCGAGCCCTGGACAGCGCTGGAAATACAGGCAGGAGGCGTGGCCTGCAGGAGGCGGGGACTGAGCGGGACAAGTGACAGCAGCACAGACCGAGGAGGAGAGAGGGGAACACCGGGCCAGCGGCTCCGTGACTGGGGGAGCAGCAAGTCCTACACACCGGAGACCGACAGGATGCTGGCGACGTCTGTGTGCTACGTGCTCTGCCAGCTACGCTCAGCCGCTCTGGACATGTTGGGAGTTGTAGTTCGCGGGAAGCCACAGGTTGCGGACCACTGATGTGTGAGGGAAGAGGGTGCAAGACTAGAGCGAAACCATTCGTAGAAGTGGGGGAGTTACTTTAATTTAAAGGTGACACAGACAAACAGCAGCTCGTAGATGTGTGGCAGAGTAGTGATGAAAGGGCAGGAGGCTGTCCTAGAGAACAACACTACAATGTCCTGATATCAGGGAACAACACTACAATGTCCTGATAACAGAGGACAACACTACAATGTCCTGATATCAGACAACAACACTACAATGTCCTGATAACAGGGGACAACACTACAATGTCCTGATAACAGGGGACAACACTACAATGTCCTGATAACAGGGGACAACACTACAATGTCCTGATATCAGGGAACAACACTTCAATGTCCTGAAATCAGACAACAACACTTCAATGTCCTGATAGACAACAACACTACCCTGACCTAATGTGGCTGATATCAGAGGACAACACTATAATGTCCTGATAACAGAGGACAACACTACAATGTCCTGATAACAGGGGACAACACTACAATGTCCTGATAGCAGAGGACAACACTACAATGTCCTGATAACAGGGGACAACACTACAATGTCCTGATATCAGACGACAACACTACAATGTCCTGATAGACAACAACACTACCCTGACCTGATGTGGCTGATAACAGAGGCCAACACTACCCTGTCCTGATAGCAGAGAACAACACTACACTGTCCTGATATCAGACAACAACACTACACTGTCCTGATATCAGACAACAACACTACCCTGTCCTGATAGCAGAGAACAACACTACACTGTCCTGATAGCAGACAACAACACTACACTGTCCTGATAACAGAGGACAACACTACAATGTCCTGATATCAGACAACAACACTACAATGTCCTGATAGCAGAGGACAACACTACAATGTCCTGATAACAGGGGACAACACTACAATGTCCTGATATCAGACGACAACACTACAATGTCCTGATAGCAGACAACAACACTACACTGTCCTGATAACAGACAACAACACTACACTTTCCTGATATCAGACAACAACACTACACTGTCCTGATATCAGACAACAACACTACAATGTCCTGATATCAGACAACAACACTACACTGTCCTGATATCAGACAACACTACACTGTCCTGATATCAGACAACAACACTACACTGTCCTGATATCAGACAACAACACTACACTGTCCTGATATCAGACAACAACACTTCAATGTCCTGATAGACAACAACACTACACTGTCCTGATATCAGACAACAACACTACACTGTCCTGATATCAGAAAACAACACTACACTGTCCTGATATCAGACAACAACACTTCAATGTCCTGATAGACAACAACACTACCCTGACCTGATGTGGCTGATAGCAAAGAACAACACTACAATGTCCTGATAGCAGAAAACAACACTACCCTGTCCTGATAGCAGAGAACAACAGTACCCTGTCCTGATAACAGAGGACAACGCTACCCTGTCCTGATAGCAGAGAACAACACTACCCTGTCCTGATGTGGCTGATAACAGAGGACAACGCTACCCTGTCCTGATAGCAGAGAACAACACTACCCTGACCTGACGTGGCTGATAACAGAGGACAACACTACCTGTCCTGATAGCAGAGAACAACACTACTCTGTCCTGATAGCAGAGAACAACACTACTCTGTCCTGATAGCAGAGAACAACGCTACCCTGTCCTGATGTGGCTGATAGCAGAGAACAACGCTACCCTGTCCTGATGTGGCTGATAGCAGAGAACAACGCTACCCTGTCCTGATGTGGCTGATAACAGAGAACAACGCTACCCTGTCCTGATAGCAGAAAACAACGCTACCCTGTCCTGATAGCAGAGAACAACGCTACCCTGTCCTGATAGCAGAGAACAACGCTACCCTGTCCTGATAGCAGAGAACAACGCTACCCTGTCCTGATAGCAGAGAACAACGCTACCCTGTCCTGATAGCAGAGAACAACGCTACCCTGTCCTGATAGCAGAGAACAACGCTACCCTGTCCTGATAGCAGAGAACAACGCTACCCTGTCCTGATAGCAGAGAACAACGCTACCCTGTCCTGATAGCAGAGAACAACGCTACCCTGTCTTGATAGCAGAGAACAACGCTACCCTGTCCTGATAGCAGAGAACAACGCTACCCTGTCCTGATAGCAGAGAACAACAGTACCCTGTCCTGATAGCAGAGAGCAACACTACCCTGTCCTGATAGCAGAGCACAACACTACCCTGTCCTGACAGCAGAGAACAACAGTACCCTGTCCTGACAGCAGAAAACAACAGTACCCTGTCCTGATATCAGAGAACAACACTACCCTGTCCTGATAGCAGAGAACAACACTACCCTGTCCTGGTATCAGACAACACTACAATGTCCTGATATTAGACAACAACACTACAATGTCCTGATAGCAGAGAACACTACAATGTCCTGATAGCAGGGAACAACACTACAATGTCCTGATAGAAGAGAACAACACTACCCTGTCCTGATGTGGCTGATAACTGAGGACACTACCCTGTCCTGATATCAGGGAATAACATTACAATGTCCTGATAGCAGAGAACAACACTACCCTGTCCTGATAGCAGAGAACAACAGTACCCTGTCCTGATAACAGAGGACAACGCTACCCTGTCCTGATAGCAGAGAACAACACTACCCTGTCCTGATGTGGCTGATAACAGAGGACAACGCTACCCTGTCCTGATAGCAGAGAACAACACTACCCTGACCTGACGTGGCTGATAACAGAGGACAACACTACCTGTCCTGATAGCAGAGAACAACACTACTCTGTCCTGATAGCAGAGAACAACACTACTCTGTCCTGATAGCAGAGAACAACGCTACCCTGTCCTGATGTGGCTGATAGCAGAGAACAACGCTACCCTGTCCTGATGTGGCTGATAGCAGAGAACAACGCTACCCTGTCCTGATGTGGCTGATAACAGAGAACAACGCTACCCTGTCCTGATAGCAGAAAACAACGCTACCCTGTCCTGATAGCAGAGAACAACGCTACCCTGTCCTGATAGCAGAGAACAACGCTACCCTGTCCTGATAGCAGAGAACAACGCTACCCTGTCCTGATAGCAGAGAACAACGCTACCCTGTCCTGATAGCAGAGAACAACGCTACCCTGTCCTGATAGCAGAGAACAACGCTACCCTGTCCTGATAGCAGAGAACAACGCTACCCTGTCCTGATAGCAGAGAACAACGCTACCCTGTCCTGATAGCAGAGAACAACGCTACCCTGTCCTGATAGCAGAGAACAACGCTACCCTGTCTTGATAGCAGAGAACAACGCTACCCTGTCCTGATAGCAGAGAACAACGCTACCCTGTCCTGATAGCAGAGAACAACAGTACCCTGTCCTGATAGCAGAGAGCAACACTACCCTGTCCTGATAGCAGAGCACAACACTACCCTGTCCTGACAGCAGAGAACAACAGTACCCTGTCCTGACAGCAGAAAACAACAGTACCCTGTCCTGATATCAGAGAACAACACTACCCTGTCCTGATAGCAGAGAACAACACTACCCTGTCCTGATATCAGACAACACTACAATGTCCTGATATTAGACAACAACACTACAATGTCCTGATAGCAGAGAACACTACAATGTCCTGATAGCAGGGAACAACACTACAATGTCCTGATAGAAGAGAACAACACTACCCTGTCCTGATGTGGCTGATAACTGAGGACACTACCCTGTCCTGATATCAGGGAATAACACTACAATGTCCTGATAGCAGAGAACAACACTACAATGTCCTGATATCAGACAACAACACTACAATGTCCTGATAGACAACAACACTACCGTGACCTGATGTGGCTGATAACAGAGCACAACACTACAATGTCCTGATAGCAGAGAACAACACTACCCTGTCCTGATAGCAGAGAACAACACTACCCTGTCCTGATAGCAGAGAACAACACTACTCTGTCCTGATAGCAGAGAACAACACTACCCTGTCCTGATGTGGCTGATAAAAGAGGACAACACTACCCTGTCCTGATGTGGCTGATAACTGAGGACAACACTACCCTGTCCTGATATCAGGGAATAACACTACAATGTCCTGATAGCAGAGAACAACACTACAATGTCCTGATATCAGACAACAACACTACAATGTCCTGATATCAGACAACAACACTACAATGTCCTGATAGCAGACAACAACACTACAATGTCCTGATATCAGGGAACAACACTACAATGTCCTGATAGCAGAGAACAACACTACCCTGTCCTGATGTGGCTGATGACTGAGGACAACACTACCCTGTCCTGATATCAGGGAATAACACTGCAATGTCCTGATAGCAGAGAACAACACTACAATGTCCTTATAGCAGAGAACAATAGCACCCTGTCCTGATAGCAGCGAACAACAGCACCCTGTCCTGATAGCAGAGAACAACACTACCCTGTCCTGATAGCAGAGAACAACAGTACCCTGTCCTGATAGCAGAGAACAACACTACCCTGTCCTGATAGCAGAGAACAACAGTACCCTGTCCTGATAGCAGAGAACAACACTACCCTGTCCTTATAGCAGAGAACAACAGCACCCTGTCCTGATAGTAGCGAACAACAGCACCCTGTCCTGATAGCAGTGAACAACACTACAATGTCCTTATAGCAGAGAACAACACTACCCTGTCCTGATAGCAGAGAACAACAGTACCCTGTCCTGATTGCAGAGAACAACACTACCCTGTCCTGATAGCAGAGAACAACACTACCCTGTCCTGATAACAGAGAACAACAGCACCCTGTCCTGATAGCAGAGAACAACACTACAATGTCCTTATAGCAGAGAACAACAGCACCCTGTCCTGATAGTAGCGAACAACAGCACCCTGTCCTGATAGCAGTGAACAACAGTACCCTGTCCTGATAGCAGAGAACAACACTACCCTGTCCTGATAGCAGAGAACAACACTACCCTGTCCTGATAGCAGAGAACAACACTACCCTGTCCTGATAGCAGAGAACAACACTACTCTGTCCTGATAGCAGAGAACAACACTACCCTGTCCTGATAGCAGAGAACAACACTACCCTGTCCTGATAGCAGAGAACAACACTACCCTGTCCTGATAGCAGAGAACAACACTACTCTGTCCTGATAGCAGAGAACAACACTACCCTGTCCTGATAGCAGAGAACAACAGTACCCTGTCCTGATAGCAGAGAACAACATTACAATGTCCTGATAGCAGAGAACAACACTACCCTGTCCTGATAGTAACAACAACAGCACCCTGTCCTGATAGCAGTGAACAACAGTACCCTGTCCTGATAGCAGAGAACAACACTACCCTGTCCTGATAGCAGAGAACAACACTACCCTGTCCTGATAGCAGAGAACAACACTACAATGTCCTGATAGCAGAGAACAACACTACCCTGTCCTGATAGTAACAACAACAGCACCCTGTCCTGATAGCAGAGAACAACACTACCCTGTCCTGATAGCAGAGAACAACAGTACCCTGTCCTGATAGCATAGAACAACACTACCCTGTCCTGATAGCAGAGAACAACAGTACCCTGTCCTGATAGCAGAGAACAACAGCACCCTGTCCTGATAGCAGTGAACAACAGTACCCTGTCCTGATAGCAGAGAACAACACTACCCTGTCCTGATAGCAGAGAACAACACTACCCTGTCCTGATAGCAGAGAACAACAGCACCCTGTCCTGATAGCAGAGAACAACAGTACCCTGTCCTGATAGCAGAGAACAACACTACCCTGTCCTGATAGCAGAGAACAACACTACCCTGTCCTGATAGCAGAGAACAACACTACCCTGTCCTGATAGCAGAGAACAACACTACCCTGTCCTGATAGCAGAGAACAACAGTACCCTGTCCTGATTGCAGAGAACAACACTACCCTGTCCTGATAGCAGAGAACAACACTACCCTGTCCTGATAACAGAGAACAACAGCACCATGTCCTGATAGCAGAGAACAACACTACAATGTCCTTATAGCAGAGAACAACAGCACCCTGTCCTGATAGTAGCGAACAACAGCACCCTGTCCTGATAGCAGTGAACAACAGTACCCTGTCCTGATAGCAGAGAACAACACTACCCTGTCCTGATAGCAGAGAACAACACTACCCTGTCCTGATAGCAGAGAACAACACTACCCTGTCCTGATAGCAGAGAACAACACTACCCTGTCCTGATAGCAGAGAACAACACTACCCTGTCCTGATAGCAGAGAACAACAGTACCCTGTCCTGATAGCAGAGAACAACACTACAATGTCCTGATAGTAGCGAAAAACAGCACCCTGTCCTGATAGCAGTGAACAACAGTACCCTGTCCTGATAGCAGAGAACAACACTACCCTATCCTGATAGCAGAGAACAACACTACCCTGTCCTGATAGCAGAGAACAACACTACCCTGTCCTGATAGCAGAGAACACTACCCTGTCCTGATAGCAGAGAACAACAGTACCTTGTCCTGATAGCAGAGAACAACACTACAATGTCCTGATAGCAGAGAACAACACTACCCTGTCCTGATAGTAACGAACAACAGCACCCTGTCCTGATAGCAGAGAACAACAGTACCCTGTCCTGATAGCAGAGAACAACAGTACCCTGTCCTGATAGCAGAGAACAACACTACCCTGTCCTGATAGCAGAGAACAACAGTACCCTGTCCTGATAGCAGAGAACAACACTACAATGTCCTTATAGCAGAGAACAACAGCACCCTGTCCTGATAGTAGCGAACAACAGCACCCTGTCCTGATAGCAGTGAACAACACTACCCTGTCCTGATAGCAGTGAACAACACTACCCTGTCCTGATAGCAGAGAACAACACTACCCTGTCCTGATAGCAGAGAACAACACTACCCTGTCCTGATAGCAGAGAACAACAGTACCCTGTCCTGATTGCAGAGAACAACACTACATTGTCCTGATAGCAGAGAACAACACTACCCTGTCCTGATAGCAGAGAACAACACTACCCTGTCCTGATAGCAGAGAACAACAGTACCCTGTCCTGATAGCAGAGAACAACAGTACCCTGTCCTGATTGCAGAGAACAACACTACATTGTCCTGATAGCAGAGAACAACACTACCCTGTCCTGATAGCAGAGAACAACACTACCCTGTCCTGATAGCAGAGAACAACACTACCCTGTCCTGATATCAGAGAACAACACTACCATTCTGATGTGGCTGATAACAGAGAACACTGGAATGCTGCAACAGTCTGAGCCACAAGGACTGTGCAGTGTAACCCCTCGTTCACATCTGCATTTGTATTCCGTTCAGGGGGTCCACATGGGGACCACCCCCCGAACGGAATACCAAACTCAATTACAAGCTCTGTGCAGTAAAAGCACACGGACCCCATAGACTATAATGGGGTCCATGTGCTTGTCACGTGATCTCTGCACTGAACATGCGGAGAGGAAAGTAGATTGTGAAGTACTTTCCTCTCCATATGTTCTGTGTGGAGATCTGGCGGCAAGCACACGGACCCCATTTTAGTCTATGGGGTCCGTGTGCTTTTACTGCACAGAGCTTGCAATTGCGTTTGGTATTCCGTACTCCCCCGAACAGAATACAAACACAGATGTGAACGAGGGGTAATAGTGTTTTGTCTTATTGACATTCATCAGCTGAGTATATTCTTTGTTCATGTACAGTAACAGCCAAAAGTTTTGACACTGACAATTTGTTTTCTAGTCAGATGTTCCTCTGTTATAGTGAATTACAATTCTAAGCATGTCATAGGTTATTACACTTATTGACAAATACACCAAGTTTATGTAAGGATACAGTATATACAGTTTTAACCCTTTTTGTTTTTTTTTCTTCAAGACTTCTGCAGTTGGACCTGGTATTCTGGATATCGGCTTCTGGACATAATCCTGCTTGAAGACAACCCATTGTTACCTGCCAGTGCTTGGATTTGATCACAATTTCTGTCTTCATTCATCCACCTGCATTTTGAGTATTGACCACAGGTTCTCAATGAGATTGACATCTGAGGAATCTCCTGGTCATGGACCCAAAATTTCAATGTTTTGTTCAGCGAACCACTTAGTTATGACTTTTGCCTTGTGACATGGTGCTCCGCCATGCTGTAAAAAGCATTGTTTATTTGTTTATCAGCAATTAGCTCCTGGAGGATGTGTAGATCCCATTCTTTATTCATGGCAGTGTTCTTAGCTAGTTCTTTGGATGAAAGCAACCGCACTCATGTATGAAGGGTCTCAGGAAGCTTTATTATTGGTATGCCACAGGACTCATGGTAGGACTCACCTTTCTTCTCCAGTCAGTCTTCCTTCTAGAAGCCACTTCTCTCCAAGAATAACCTGAGCATCATGTCACAAAGCAGTGTCTCGAAGAACAAAACATTGAAATTTTGGGTTCATGACACCCCAGATATCAATCCCATTGAGAACCTGTACTCAATCCCATTGAGAATCCTGTACTCAAAAGTGGCGGATCCAGGGTTTGCGGGGCCCTGGGCAATTGACTTTGGCGGGGCCCTACTTACTGGGGGTCTCGCACTTCTAACCTGTACTTCCCAACTGTTGAAGACTAGAAAGAGGGAACAAAACGTGCGGCGCGCGCAGCGTGCCGCAGCAAATTAGGCCCCGTCCACTTTTATGTTGACTCCACCCATTCTCATTCAATTTTCATGTGATTCCACACAGTATAATCCTCCTACAGTCACCTGTAAATTATATCTCCCCCCCCATTTTCATATACACCCTTCATCTACCCCTAGTTTCATGTCCCCCCCTCTATCTCTGTCCCCAGTTTCATGCCATTCTCCCCCTTTATCTGCCCACAGTTTCATTTCCCCCCGTCTCTGCCCCAGTGTCATGCCGTTCTCCCCCCTTCATCTGCCCCAGTGTCATGCCGTTCTCCCCCCCTTCATCTGCCCCAGTGTCATGCTGTTCTCCCCCCCTCCATCTGCCCCAGTGTCATGCCGTTCTCCCCCCCTCCATCTGCCCCAGCGTCATGCCGTTCTCCCCCTCCATCTTCCCCAGTGTCATGCTGTTCTCCCCCCCTCCATCTGCCCCAGTGTCATGCAGTTCTCCCCCCTCCATCTGCCCCAGTGTCATGCCGTTCTCCCCCTCCATCTGCCCCAGTGTCATGCTGTTCTCCCCCCCTTCATCTGCCCCAGTGTCATGCTGTTCTCCCCCCCTCCATCTGCCCCAGTGTCATGCCGTTCTCCCCCTCTCCATCTGCCCCAGTGTCATACCGTTCTCCCCCCTCCATCTGCCCCAGTGTCATGCCGTTCTCCCCTCCATCTGCCCCAGTGTCATGCTGTTCTCCCCCCCTTCATCTGCCCCAGTGTCATGCTGTTCTTCCCCCCTCCATCTGCCCCAGTGTCATGCCGTTCTCCCCCCCTCCATCTGCCCCAGTGTCATGCCGTTCTCCCCCCTCCATCTACCCCAGTGTCATGCCGTTCTCCCCCCTCCATCTGCTCCAGTGTCATGCCGTTCTCCCCCCTCCACCTGCCCCAGTGTCATGCTGTTCTCTCCCCCTCTATCTGCCCCAGTGTCATGCCATTCTCCCCCCTCCATCTGCCCCAGTGTCATGCCATTCTCCCCCCTCCATCTGCCCCAGTGTCATGCCATTCTCCCCCTTCCATCTGCCCCAGTGTCATGCTGTTCTTCCCCCCTTCATCTGCCCCAGTGCCATGCCATTCTCCCCCCTCCATCTGCCCTAGTGTCATGCCATTCTCCCCCCTCCATCTGCCCTAGTGTCATGCCGTTCTCCCCCTCTTCATCTGCCCCAGTGTCATGCCGTTCTCCCCCTTCATCTGCCCCAGTGTCATGCCGTTCTCCCTCCTCCATCTGCCCCAGTGTCATGCCGTTCTCACTCACTCACACACACTCTCACACACACTCACCATTCCTCGTTCCCTCGCAGCTCTCTCCCTCATACAATTATTGTAGCCGCGATGTGATGACGTCATCACATCGCGGCTACAAATGCCGGAGCTCAGCGTTAAAGCAGGAGCTGAGCTGAGCTCTGGCTTTAAACGCCTATGCATTCAGCTCATCGGCGTCCTACCGCCGATGAGCTGAAATACATAGGCGTTTAAAGCAGGAGCTGTCAGCTCCTGCTTTAACGCTGAGCTCAGTTGGAGTCGGGACATGCCGACCGGACCATTTTGTTAGGTCCCGGCCGCGCCGCGGGGCCCCGGGCGGTTGCCCGGCTCGCCCGGCCCTGGATCCGCCCCTGCTCAATCCTCTAAAATTGGGTGAACAATCAAAAACACAGAAATTGTGATGAACTTCAAACAATGACTAGGTAAGATTGGGTTGTCATCAGGCAGGATTTTGCCTGATGACATTGATCTCCAGCATGCCAGGGCGAACTGCAGAAGACTTGAAAAATAAGTGTCAACATTGTAAATATAGGGACTTTGCACTTTTGGGCACAGCTATTCCCCACAGCATAGATCACATATGTATTACTACACTGGCGGTAAGATGTATCAGCTGGCACCAGCAACCAGTTTTTCATGCTAAATTATGTTGAGGGAAATGTTTTTGGTATCTTTTTGTTTTTTTATCTGTGACAACTTAAAGGGGCTCTATCAGCAAAATCATGCTGATAGAGCCCTACATATGCATGCATAGCCTTAAAAAAAGGCTATTCAGGCACCGTAAGTGTTATATTAAACTACCCCCCGTTTTAAAATAATACCCTAAAAAAGAATATGATCTACTTACCGAACGTGCACGCTGGGCGGGCATTCAGGGTGTGTCTTCATCTTCATCCACGCCTCTTCGTCCTCCGGTCCTGTCCTCCTCCGGCGCTCGCGAGCGGACACTGATATGAAAAAATGGCCTGGGCGCCTGCGCAGTAGCCGTAGTAGAAGCTGCATGCTACTGCGCAGGCGACCAGGCCATTTTTTTTATATCAGTGTCCGCTCGCGAGCGCCGGAGGAAGACGGGAGCGGAGGACATCGGAGGAAGAAGAGGCGGGGATGAAGATGAAGACACACCCTGAATGCCCGCCCAGCGTGCACGATCCGTAAGTAGATAACATTCTTTTTTAGGGTTTTATTTTAAAACGGGGGGGGGGGGGGTAGTTTAATATAACTTTGGCAGTGCCTCAATAGTCTTTTTAAAGGCTATTCACGCATATGTAGGGCTCTATCAGCATGATTTTGCTGATAGAGCCCCTTTAAGTGAACCAAAACTGGAACAAGTTGTGCCCCTGGCATTGTTTTACCCCACTTTCTGTAATGAAGATTTCAATAAATAGAGTAGTCCAATTCTTCATTAGCTTAGGATAGGTCATCAAAAAGAGATCAGTGGGGTCTGACACCCGGCTGTTTAAAAACGCACTGTAGTGTCTGAACCTGATGTAGTATGTATGCAGAAGCAAGTAACGACCTAAAAAAAAAACATCAGGGGCCCGCCGGGCCCCCTAATGTCTTGGGGCCCTGTGGCTGCCACTACTGCTGCTACCATGGTATGAAAGGGTAATGGAGACTTAGAAACATAGAAAAAGGGGGTAAGAGATTGGAGATGTGCTATATAAAACACTCCCATATTATGTACATGTCATAAATACTATACTCAAGAAAACTGTTAAAAAACGAGGCTACAATTAGATAAAACTGAAGAGAAGTGAAAGGAACATAACAGATTGCTACACAAGAAAACAGATATTACAGATTCATAAAAAGATGGAAACTATAACTGGAACCTTAAAGGGGTATTCTTGCAAATGTCCCAAAGTAGTGGTTGGAGAATGCTAGACATGCATGGCATGCTCTTCAGTCACTGCACAAGGGATTCAGGGACCCCAATTCTCAAGATGTGGGTCCCAGAGGTCAGAGTGACATCAATAGGACTTTTATGGCATATTCATGTCCCAAATGGGATTGCCCCTTTGATGTTCCAGGTATAATTTTCACCTTTTAATGAGCCAGAGATTTGCAACTTTTTAAGTGCCATTTGTTACAAAATTTGCTGGAAATGGAATTTTTTATGCTGCCCTGGTCTTTTCTTAAAAGGAGCATTGTGTGAGGCCACTAACCCTGTCAGATTTATCTTTTTTTCTGGCCTAAACACGTCACAATAGGTATCTGTGTCCAAAAACTCCCAGTCTACAAACCTATAAAATATATTGCAATCAGGTGCCGAGCCACCATTTTTTTCACTGTTTTGCCTCAGATAAAAATTTGAATAAAAGGTAATCAAAGCAATACCAATTCCCAAAATGGTATAACTAAAAAGTGCACCTGGTCCTGCAAAAAAAGATTCCCTACACATCCCCATACACAGAAATATAAAAGTTACGGGTGTCAAAATATGGCGATTTTTTTTTTTGCAAAGTTGTGGATTTTTGTTAAGGGTTTAATATGCAAATAAAACTATATAAATGCGGTATCTCTGGAATCGTACTGAAACATAGAATACAGATGACATGTCATTTTGGCTGCACCGTGAAGGCCGTAAAAATAAACCCCGGAAGAAATTTACACAAATGCACTTTTTCTCCAATTCCACCACATTCAGAATTTTTTTTTTTTTACTGTTTCCCATTACAGTGTACAGTATAATAAATGGTACCATTATGAAGAACAATTTGTCCTGCGAACATTAATCCCTAACTGGCTCTGTGAACGGAAAAAGGAAAAAGTTATGGGGTTTGGAAGGCGGGTAGTCAAAAAATGAAAAATGTCACTAGCGGGAAGTGATTAAAGGGGTTGTCCTGGCTTATTTGTTTATGTGCAACAAAAAGGGGGCACAGGGAAAAGGAAAATCACAGCCCACTCACTCTGTTCAGATGAAAAATGTCCATAGACTTGATAGGGTGTAGTGTCCACAAACAATCGCGGATGCCCGGGTCCAGAAGCTCCAACGGTGCATCCGGTACGATAGTGAGATGGTTAATCGCTTCAGGTTTTCTTGCATGGAAGATCTTTTGCAATTCGTATGTTATACATTGTTTGAGTAACAGATGAATTTCATATATAACATTGTTAAATTCTTGGAGTTATCTATACAGGTGTAAGTTTGTTTTTAATTTGTATTTGTTTTTATCACCATACGATTTTGGATTGCTCAGGTCATCTGCAAATGTGTAACCTCAGGTGTTTCCGAATTTGTCGGAAGAGCTGAGGCCTTTATATTAGGGGCATGTGTTATACCATATCAGGCTGCGACTAAGAGGATCATAAGTCCTCGAAACGCGTCAGTTATCATCTCCTGATGTGATTACAAGAATTGGAATGTTTTCCATGATGTATGGTTTTTAACCATTGAAAATAAAGGCTAAGTTTTAGAAAAAACAACGCGTTTGGTGCTGGATTCCGTATGTACTTATTTGTTTATGGCCTATCTTCAAATAGGACACAAATATATGATCAGGGACTTCTGGTGCGCAATTTAATATCAGAAGCAGAAAATTCCATCTGATGAGGATACGCTATAAAAAAAATTTAAAAAAAGTTTGGAGAACCCCTTTAATTTTACATATTTCTGAGCAGACTGTACATCAGGTTTTCAAGCTGGTTCTGAATTAAGGTCACATGATTGGAAACAGCATCCATGTCAGTCTGCCTCCTTATGGACTGGTAAAAAATAGAAGAATTTGATTTGGAATTTAGATTTTTTTTTTTTTTGAGACCCAACCCACTGATCCATTTTCAGGCAAAAAATGGCACATAAAATATATCACTATTCTAAATACTGAAGGATACCAAGAATGAATTAACTTTTGAGTTCATGGCTGCATCAAGCTATTGAGTATTCTAGTGAAGTCTGTAATTTTGCTCTTACAGTCAGAAATACCAAAAACTAGTAAACCCCCAGAGATTCCATAATAGCCAATGGAGTCTTACTACTTCTCTTTGGATGAGCCAGAATAGTGGAATTATGACATCATAGTGGCTCAGAAAGTCAAGACAAATTGTCCCAGCACTCCATACAGTACAAACCAAAAGTTTGGACACACCTTCTCATTAAAAGAATTTTCTGTATTTTCATGACTATGAAAATTGTAGATTCACACTGAAGGCATCAAAACTATGAATTAACACATGTGGAATTATATACTCAAGAAAAAAGTGTGAAACAACTGAAAATGTCTTATATTCTAGGTTCTTCAAAGTAACCACCTTTTGCTTTGATTCCTGCTTTGCACACTCTTGGTGAGCTTACAAAGGTAGTCACCGGAAATGGTTTTCACTTCACAGGTGTGCCCTGTCAGGTTTAATAAGCAGAATTTCTTGCCTTATAAATGGGGTTGGGTCAGGTGGATACACAGCTGATAGTCCTACTGAATATACTGTTAGAATTTATATTATGGCAAGAAAAAAGCAACTAAGTAAAGAAAAACGAGTGGTCATCATTAGTCTGAAAAATTGGGAAAACTTTGAAAGTGTTCCCAAGTGCAGTTGCAAAAACCATCAAGTGTTACAAATAAACTGGCTCACATGAGGACCGCCCCAGGAAAGGAAGACCAAGAGTCACCTCTGCTGCGGAGGATAAGTTCATCCAAGTCACCAGCCTCAGAAATCGCAGGATAACAGCAGCTAAGATTAGAGACCAGGTCAATGCCACACAGAGTTCTAGCAGCAGACACATCTCTACAACAACTGTTAAGAGGAGACTTTGTGCAGTAGGTCTTCATGGTAAAATAGCTGCTAGAAAACCACTGCTAAGGACAGGCAACAAGCAGAAGAGACTTGTTTGGGCTAAAGAACACAAGGAATGGACATTAGACCAGTGAAAATCTGTGCTTTGGTCTGATGAGTCCAAATTTGAGATCTTTGGTTCCAACCACCGTGTCTTTGTGGGACGCAGAAAAGATGAAAGGATGGACTCTACATGCCTGGTTCCCACCATGAAGCATGGAGGAGGAGGTGAGATGGTGTGGGGGTGCTTTGCTGGTGACACTGTAGGGGATTTATTCAAAATTGAAGGAATACTGAACCAGCATGGCTACCACCACAGCATCTTGCAGCGGCATGCTATTCCATCCAGTTTGCATTTAGTTGGACCATCATTTATTTTTCAACAGGACAATGACCCCAAACACATCTTCAGGCTGTGTAAGGGCTATTTGACCAAGAAGGAGAGTGATGGGGTGTTACGCCAGATGACCTGGCCTCCACAGTCACCAGACCTGAACCCAATTGAGATGGTGAGATGGTTTGGGGTGAGCTGGACCGCAGAGTGAAGGCAAAAGGGCCAACAAGTGCTAAGCATCTCTGGGAACTCCTTCAAGACTGTTGGAAGACCATTTCCGGTGACTACCTCTTGAAGCTCAACAAGAGAATGCCAAGAGTGTGCAAAGCAGTAATCAAAGCAAAAGGTGGCTACTTTGAAGAACCTAGAATATAACACATATTTTCAGTTGTTTCACACTTTTTTGTTAAGTATATAATTCCACATGTGGTAATTCATAGTTTTGATGCCTTCAGTGTGAATCTACAATTTTCATCGTCATGAAAATACAGAAAACTCTTTGAATGAGAAAGTGTGTCCAAACTTTTGGTCTATACTGTATATCATAGCAGGGTGACCATGAAAGATGTGTAAAGTAGCACAGCTCTTATTCTTTGTGATCAAGATATGGTATGTTTATTGATATAAAGCACCACAATCATTTCAGTGAGGACTTTATCCTGTAACCGCAGATATCCAGCACCTGCAGACAGGGGTGAACCTGCATGTTTCGCCGCCCGAGGCGGACTAAAGAAAGCCGAGCGGGGTTGAAGCAAAGCGGGGCGGAGCGGCGCTAGCAGGCAGAGAGCAGGCCCCGAGAGGACCTGCTCTCTGTCTGAGCGTGAGGGGAGGCCGCTGGAGCAGCGCTGCTCCAGCGGCCTCCCCAATCCACTGCTCGGTGACAGCTTGTCCTGGACTGGCTTAGGAGGAAAAATGACGCCCTCCCCGGGGCCCTGTCATAAAACCGCCTGAAGCGGTCGCTTCAGGTCGCCTCATGGGAGGTGCGGCGCTGCCTGCAGATACAAGACATTCACTGATGAATATTGTTTCACCAAAATGTCCTACATTATAAATATTTGACAAGTATATTCCACACTGAAATTATTACGGTACTTTATATCAATAAGATCCCATTGTTAATAGAGTCTAAGATACCCTGTGTTTTCTAGAACTCTACGGTACACATCAAGTCCCTTCAAAATAGTGTATTTCTCAATCAGGCATCAGTAAAATCCATGTGCGCCACTTCCTATACACCGCACAATCATCTGCAATCAGCGGCCGAGCCAGGAATAGAAGCGCTGAATGTATGTGGAGGCCAAGATTAGGTAATGATTTAATTATGCAGCGGATAATTATATGAGGTTGTGCTAATAATTCCGTAATTGGTATTTATGAAGTGTTGCATATCAAACTTTAACTTGTTTGCAGAGATACATCTGAAACAAGACAGACAGAAATAGCAGCAGAATTATCCTGCTGCTACTGATAGTATTAACACTTTCACTGCCTGGTCATACAACAGCATCGAGCGGGAAGAATGTAGACCTTCGAAAGACATTGGTAACAAGAAAGTTGATTTGGAAATTTGTTAATGAATTTTTTATGACTCGGGTTTTTACAGGCCAGATTTTGTTGAAAAACTTAAAGGGAGTCTATCACTAGAACCCAGCTTATAAAACCAATTCCAGAGATTGATACTTTAGGGGTACCTGAAGCAAAGAGTGTTTTACCCTTGTAATTAAGGGTCTCTGTTCCCGAATTATTGCTATTTTTTGTCAATATGTAAATGATCTCTTTGGAGCAATTAGGGCATTACTGCCTATCTCTTCGGAGCAACAGCAATACACTTATTGCTCTAAAGAGCATACTGACAAAAGAGACAATATCTTGGCAATGGAGGCACCATTTCACAAAGCGGAAAAAAAATTTGATTCAGGAAATCCTAATCTATTTATCTATCAGCTGGGCTTGGTTGATATACTGGGTGCTGGTGCAAGATTCCCTATAAAGGGATTGTCCATTTGGAGAAGTCCCTTTCATTAAAGTCATCTGAAGAAAAGCTGATCACAGAAAATCCTATTGCTTCGATCCTCAGTAATCTGTTACAATCTGCAAAGGAAACTGGAAGCAAGTCTTCCATCCTTCTGCAGCGCCACCACAGGGGAATCATAGCATTACACAGTTGCCATTCAAGTTATTATGGTGTGTATAGAATGTCCGACAATGCCAAGTCCCCCAAAGTTGGAGACAGTGGTGTAACTAAAGTCTTGTCAGCCCTGGTACAATCTAATATACGGGGTCCCCTAACCTTCCTACAGCGAATTCTTAATAGTGATATCTCACATACTTGAAAGGGATACAGCTTTAGTATCAGATGTGTAACTTGAAGCTCCCCGACCCCGTGCAAAATTTGTAATGGGGCCTTAGTCCTACATTGTACCACTTAGAACAGTGGAATATTTTATATGGCAGAGGGGTCTTTGGGCGGCCCCCAGGGTTCAGGGCCAGTAGAGACTAATATCCCCTATAACTAAGGCCCTGGAAATCGATACAAAATCAAAGAAGTTTGATCAACCTGGGTTTCCTTGGTTTATGGGCCAGAAGCTGGAACCTCAATATTTATGGGCCCCCAAAGGCTCCTGGGTCCAGATGTGACTGCATGCCCCCTCAAATTACGCCCCTGGTTGGAGACACCCTTTATAGCTGCATATCCCTCTAACTGCAGGTGATAGACATAATGCAAAATCTACAGGTGGATTCACTCAAAAGAGTGTCCTAACTCTCGCTAGGACAAAGCAATCTGAAAAAAGTAACCTGCAATGTGTTCCACTGTATATGGAATTCCGAGCAATTATTTTGCTCTTGCGGCTGTGGCACAATACACATGCAATTTTGCCCCTTTTTGCAGCTGTTTGACATGGGTGAAAAGATTTTAAAAACTTGCGCTTTTGTAAATCGCAGCATGTCAATTATACCTAGTGAAATGCTGGCATTTTCCCTACAGATATAATTGAAGTAGAAAATCCGCAGTGGAGTGATAGTACTATGGTCACTAGAAAAGAATCTCACACAATATTAACTTTTTGATTCTAACTAGGTCCAAAATTCTGTGCTGATTAATAGTAACATATAATTTTTATATGAGGCGCCCTCACCCTCATTCTATAAAGGGAAACAAGACAAACCAGGATGACAATTATAGAACTATATAATGTTAAGATGATAATGCACTACACTGCTGTAATTATACCGCCATATCGTGCTATACAATAGCTTGCTGTATGGTTTGCCTGCCAGTCCACAAGCTGTGCTCCTGGTCAAGTAATGTATGCAGGAAACTAAATCCAGCTGAGTCTGAGGACAGCATTCAGATTGAGTAAGCAGTCAACCTCAAAAACGTGGATTGTAACCAGTATTGAACAAAGGCTGAAGTTCATTTCTACCAAGTGCTGTACTGGTTTTATATTTTTCATGTTTGAATCAAGCTTGACAGATCAGGAGCCTTAATCCAGTTCTGACAGTCTTTCCTAAAGTAAAACAGATAGATAGATAGATAGATAGATAGATAGATAGATAGATAGATAGGAGATAGATAGATAGATAGATAGATAGATAGATAGATAGATAGATAGATAGATAGATAGATAGATAGATGATACACACAATAGATAGATATGAAATTAAAAACACAAGATAGACAAGAAAGATAGATGCAAGATATGTATTAGATAAAACCAGATATTGAGTATTCTCTTTCTTTACAAGGGACATGATAACCTATCACTTCTTTAGTGATCCTAGTGCCACTTTCTATTTAAACTGAAATTAAATCCAAGATGTGCCCCATAGCCTTCCACTATTACACTTTTAATAGGCTTTCTACAGTTTATTTTTCATTAAAACCTTTCTGCTTCCTACCCATATGTCCTGCAGCGAATCACAAATCGGACATAACCTCCCAGTGGGTGTGTAATTTACCCCCATCCAGGTGGCCCCTTCAAGGCATTTGTCCACATGCCGATGGGAGCTGGCTATTTTATTTATTTTTTATTTTCCATGCCATGAATTTGGCAATAAAATTAGTTTAGCAGAACATTAACACATTGTTTTCCATTGGTTTACCACTTAGTGTAGTTCTGCTCATGGAGCACATTAGCATTTTGTGTTGCAGTATTTAAAAACATATAACAAATTCTATTTCTAATGTCAGCAGTACATGGTTTAGACATCACCACCTGCATTAAAATATCTGGACTCTCTCTCTTACTACTAAAACGGCTCTGACCCTCCAAGCTTTGACTCCACAGGACCTCTTAAGGTATCATGTGGTATCTGGTACCAAGACATTAAGGGCTCGTTCACATGGAGTAAATGCGCGTGTATTTTGGCAAAGTACATGTGTAAAAATAAGACTCCCATTGACTTTAATGACATTTTACACGTGTATTTTGACGTGTTTTTTTACACATGTAAAAAAATGTCATTGAAGTCAATGGGAGTCTTATTTTTACAGGTGTATTTTGCCAAAATACACGCGCGTTTACTCCGTGTGAACGGGCCCTAAGGCTGAGGTCCCATATGGCATAAACGCCGCAGTTTGGCAAAAACCACAGTGTTTTATAGTCCCCACAAAATGGGGCAGTCCCAAGTAGAATCCCATCCACGCATTGCAGAAAAATACATGCAGTGTAAATGCTGTGATTTCCAAAACCATTGTGTCTTTACTAATCACAGCATGTCAATTATATCTACGATAAAGCCGGCGGTTTCCCTACAGGTATAATTGAAGCAGAAAGTCTGCAAAGGAAAACTCTGTGGACCTTCTGTGAAAAGCGCTGTGAGAAAAACTGCAAGGCGTTTCCACCATATTTTTCCCGCAACACTTTTTCACTGCAGCCCTCTATGTGGGGTATTAGCCTTACATCAATTCCTGTAAGTTGCGAGGGGGGCCTTCATAGAACAGACTTGTTTTTCCACTACAGCATACAGATGCATGATTGAATTTAGATCTGGAGAACCTGGGGAGCAAATCAATAACTTGAACTTTCTGTCATGTCCCCCAAACCATCTTTGAAGCAATAGATAAAGGTCCTGCAGTGAGTTCTATGAATTAAAAGGACTTATGGGTCTTTGATTTGGGGTATCTTTGGGGTAGCCTATCAATATGAAATCAGTTGGGATCCAATTCCTGGAAAGTAAAGTATCCTGTTCATTGTTGGACAAGGCACAGTTGTGTAGATTTTGAAGCGACTGTGTCTGGTACTAAAACTTTTTGCATCTCAAACTCTGATCTGCAATACCAGCCACTTCAAAAAGTATGGAACTGCACCTCAAACTTCCCCTAATCTGACATTGATGGCCTAACTGTAGGTTATGCTAGCAATACATATTCCCAGAAAATCCTTTTAGCTTAGAAAAGTTCCTGCCCTCTGCTGACTCTGTCTCAGTTTATACAACAAAGCTGGCAGAATCCAAGTTTACTAGAGATACAGTAGTAGAAGCGAGCTAGAAAAAAAAGGGATGTTATACTGTGTGGGAGGCAGTAAATGGCTGATCAGCAGGTGAAGCTCTGTTTTCCGCTGTGGGAAGGTGAAGGGCCAGAACATGAAGATTATTCTTCTTCATTTTCTGCCATCCAAACAGGCCCTTACTCTTCCCTGACCCTCTGAGAACTAAAACCCCCAGCAGTCCCAGATCATCAGCATCTGCTGAGAGTTGTAGTTTTAGGCTCCGTTCCCACGGAGTAACGCGCCACTCATTCTGACACGTAAACACGTGTCAGAGCGAGGCGCTTCAAAACAGATCCCATTTATTTCAAAGGGTGCCGGCTTACGCACGCTAAACATTGAGATCAATAGATTAAAAAGCCTCCCATTGATTTCAATGTGTAGTGCGTGTAAGTCGGCACCCATTGAAGTCAATGGGATCTGTTTTGAAGCGCCTCACTCTGACACGTGTTTACGTGTCAGAATCAGCGGCGCGTTACTCCGTGGGAACAGGCCTTAGAAGGATCAGTGAGGTCATACTTGCTTCTACTTACTCCTTACCTAGAATTCTTAGCAGGACTTCTCTGGTCTAAATAAGTACCCGTACTATCTCTTACCCCTTTGGACTGGTGGTCCTTATACATCTTAGTCCAACGCTGATGTTATAACCCCCACAGAGCCCAGAATTCAACATCATCGAGTCTGTCTGAGATTACATGAAGAGAGAGAAGAATTTAAGCAAGCCTACATCTACAGAAGATCTGTGGTTAGTTCTCCAAGATGTTTGTAACAAGCTCCCAGCAGAAATGTCAGCATTGGCCATAACACAACCCACAAAATTGCATTGGAACACAGCTTGGTTTTTGTTTTTTTGGGTTTTTTTCAAAATTGACTGCTATCTGATTTGTGCAATGGGCAACAGCCAAAATTTACTACTCACCAATCCCCACTCCTGTCCAGGCCTAAGGGAAGCATACTAGGCTGCATCAGGGGAGCAACGTAGTGTGCAGCACTGCAATATATTATCCAGACTTTGTGACCTGGAAATGGGGGTGGTTCAGAGGCGGTGTGACCTAAAAATTTTGATTAGGGGGCCCCCAGTCATAAATTTGCTTGAGCCCCGTGAACTGCCAAGTATACCCTGTGTGCTGAGTTTCTTTTTCAAAAACGGAACCGTTTCAAGTATAAGAATTGGTGCTGTTTTAAAGGAAGGTCACATCAAATATTGATTTGAATTATCTGATTTCTTTTTTTATTCATTCACTTTTGTTAATTGACAAAAATAAACTATTGACACCTCTATATCTTAAAGCATTCTTACTTTGCCTCATTTTTCCACACCTGCCTTAAAACTTTGGGTATCCTGAGAGCCTTGAATCCTGGACAGCTGCTAAAACCACCAATATTATATTTTGCCATTGCCTTTAAAATTTAGAATAGTAAAAGCTTTAAATCGAGTGCCCCTGGTTGTCACATATAACCCCCACCTGGAGACGCTGAGAGGTATCACACGCAAATTACATCCACTACTACAAAAAGACCACCGTCTAACATCCATATTTCCAGACCCCCCTCTCCTATGCTACAGACAGCCACCAAACCTCAGGAATATGGTGGTCAGTAGCTCACTATCACCCCCAACTAACACAGGAACATTTCCATGTGGAAATAAAGAGGTGCAAAACCTGCCCCCACATACCGACCACTGACAGGATAGAGATACCAAACTCGAACAAGGAATATAAAATTCCAGGTACGTTCACCTGCAGCACATCCAATGTAGTGTATTTAATTATGTGTACCAAATGTTCCATTGATCTGTATGTTGGAGAGACCGGACAGCAACTTAGAACGCATATGAACTCACATCGCCATACAATTAAAGAACAAAGAATTGACCTTCCCGTGTCAAAGCATTTTTGTAGTGGGGACCACAACATCACCGATCACATGAAAATTTTGGTTTTGAGAGGGAATTTCAGATCAAAGAGAGAAAGACGCATACATGAGTATAAATTCATGACACTGCTTCTAACACTCGAGTGTGGACTTAATGCGTCACAGAGTTTCATGTCTTTTTACAGTAACGTGTGAACTGATAAGGACCTGTAAGTGTTTACATTATCTCATTATAAACCCCCCCCTTCCTCCTGAAATCTAACACCCTTTGTGCCTGCTCTGTATATATATATATATATATATATATATATATATATATATATATATATATATATATATGCATCCTTCAGAAATGTTTTTAAATTTACTTTGATAAAGGAGCCTAGCGTTCCGAAACGTCAGCCATTTGTCATCATTATGAGTTAGCCATTAATAAGGTATCAACTACTGAAGATTATCAAGTTTTCTTGTTTTTTATATTTCCAACCCACTGGCTAACACGGTACAACAACGAACATTTTCCTTATACTAAAAGCTTTAAGCAATGATCTGCATGCAAATGAAGAAGTGGAAACCAGTACAAGGAAAAAGTGAAGCACTTTCCATATACAGAAGCCAGGTCACCACTTTCAGGTTCCAAACTGTCTCCAGAACCTACAGCTGCAAACTATTGATAGATGTTACTCCTCCACGTTTCCTGTGCACTAATTCTGATCATTTTACTTGGTTCAGAGATTCACAAAAATGCACTTTAAACACTCAGTTTTTCTCACCATTCTATTAAAAGACAATAAAACATAACTTTCTTATTACAAACTTTTGTGAATTCAATGGCCATACAGTGGGAACCAAATTTAATAGGATAATAGTAAAGGACATTGTAACTAAGCGGAACAGTACTATAAACATTATGATAGCTGGTTTTATTGGGATCCATGAACAAAAAAAATTGATTTTACATTGATCTTTTCAGATGATGAGCTTAGAAGAAGGAGATATTACCATTTGTATTGACCTTAGAGGAGTTTTTCATTCTGGAGTATTTCATACATACTCGTTTAAATTAAAAATACTCTATTAACAATCATTGATCACATAGAAGCAGTGTAGATTGAGCAGCAGCACACAATAAATAATACTCACATAGCATGGCATACACTACAAGTTACTCTATACCCTATGACACACCCTACCAGTTACCCTAAATCCCATGACACCCTACAAGTTACCCTATGCCCTATGACACACCCTACCAGTTACCCTAATTCCCATGACACCCTACAAGTTACCCTATACCCTATGACACACCCTACCAGTTACCCTAAATCCCATGACACCCTACAAGTTACCCTAAATCCCATGACACCCTACAAGTTAACCTATAAGACACTATACATCACACCGCCTGCTACATGTACACTTTTAAGCATTTAAAAATAAACACAAACGATCAACAAAGAATTACAGACAAGGAATGAGGAGAGGGAAAAAAGGTTGGGGAGGAAGAATCATAGGATCGAAGCTTTACTGAAGTACAGCGAACAAGAGGAGAGAGGGGAAATGAGAAGACAGGGGAAATGAAAGGGTTTTAATTTTCTTCTTTATGAATGCCTGGGCTATCCATAATGGAATAAGCCTGCAGCAGTCGTAGATGGACACACTCTCTTCACTAAATAGGGTAATTCCTGGCAAACCATATAGCACATATTCTAGTCAATACAGGCATAAAATTGAAGTACGGATGATAGAATTAAGGATATTCAGACTTGGGCCACCTAATGTACATAAAAGAGACCCATGTCATCCAACAGAGATCACCAGCATTCAGTAAAGTAACATAATTAATAAGGGTGATGCTATGATAGGGTCTCTATGTGAGCAAATAACAGAAACTGCAGGAACTGGCTGACAACAAAGAGCAGTAGAACGGTCTGTTTAAACTTACACCGCACTGAGAGAGAGATAGATCCCAGGCACTCAAACTCCTTCAGCCAGATGGACTTATGCTGAATTTGGGGCCCAAGCAGTGTTGTAACTACCGCCGTAGCAGCCATAACAACTGCTACAGGGCCTGCGCCTTTAGGGGCCCACCTGCTACCCCTGTTACCTGCTGAGATTGGTAAGTAGGTCCACGGGCCTGTGGATAGAGTATTTGTTCGGTGAACCCCGCAAGATTCATCTCACCAGGTTTGTTTGGCAGACTGCTGTGGTCCGATCTTAGACTCCGCCTCCTCACAGACGAGCCTCTGGCAGAACCAACATTGATTGGCCGAATGCTGTACACTGGCCAATCAACGCCGGTCAATTCATTCCTATGGGAAAAAGTCAGCTCCCTCGTAACAGAAAGCTGCCAGCTCTCCTGACTAGCAAGGACGAGCCTTCTGCAGAACCAGCGTTGATTTGCTGAATGCTATACACTGTATAGCATTCGGCCAATCAACGCTGGAGTACGAATATTTCGAATACACTAAGGGACATTATATTGTTTGGAGGGACCACTATGGGTCATGATACTGTGTTTAGGTGCCACTATGGGAAATTGTACTGTGTGGAGGGGTCACTTTGAGACACTATAGTGTGTGTAGGGACCACTATGGAATATTATACTGTCTGGAGGCCACTTTAGGACATTATAGCATGTGTAAATCTAACATTATGCAATGTGGGGGCCAGGAAAAGAAACGGCTATGTAGTGTGAGGGTGGAGCCCAAGTCAAAAGTTTGGGGCTCAGTCTTTGCTAGTTATGCCTGTTTGCCCAAGTTATCACTACAGAAACTGGTTTAAGAAATAAATACTCCACAATCTGAAGTCAAACCAGAACCCACAATAAAATTGCAAAGCAGGCAAAACCAGAAGAATGAATTAGAAGAACGAATGAATCATATCCAAGCCAAAAATCAGCCCAAGAGGTAACATCAGAGCCAAAATCAGAAGACAAGCACATTTCCAGTAACAAGCCAAAGGTCAATATAGAGCAGTTACCCTAAAGTTACCCTGGCGCCATGACCCTGCTGCATACTCTGCTTTTCGTATACTAGATCTGATCTGATGAAGGTCGAAAATGACCGAAACGTTATATGTCCATTTATTGATCTAGTACTCTCTTTATGCTTGTCAAATCAATCCATGGCGCTAATGTACCAATAATTAATGTACTACAAATAAAATTTGTTTCACCCTTTCACCTATTTACGGTGTGCAGCAGCATTTGTTTACATTGTGTACGAGTCGCAGGACTCTCTGACTGCTAGCACCCATATTCTCTATAGTTATCCAGTGTGCGGTTCCTCTGACATCTTTATAATATAGAGCAGTGCAGCACAAGTGATCAGGATATGGAAGCCACACTAAGTACAACCATACAGCAGGCACCTGGATGAGCAGGAACAGGGTTTAAATATCCCTCCTTGTCTGCTTATTGGATCAGCATAGGAAAGACCTTAAGACTGTAGAAGCTTCACAGGCTGGTATGGTAATATTAAAGCAGCTAAACTGAGATTCCTTAGAGTTGAAGAAGGCGTCTGTCCATCAAATCCAACCTATAAATCCTGAAAAGTTGATTCAGAGGAGAACAAAAGTTAACCCTTTCCTATAACTAAATCTCCCTTCCTCCACCCATAAAGAATGTTTCTTGGTCCATTGTAGACATATTGCAGAAAATAAAGTATGTGCCAGTTGTTCTGACCACACATATATTTATACATGTAAATAGGATCACCTTTAAGGGATTGTTTCTTCCTCACTAAATAAGCCTGATTTTTCTAGCCTCTCATAAGTGAAAATTTGCATCTAGTTTTCTGTCTCTGAACCATCCATAGCTCTCCTATATACCTTATGGAATGTGGAGCCCAAAACTGGATCCCCTAGTCTTATTAGGGATTTGTAAAGGGGTAATATGTCATTGAGATCTCAGATTTTTGTCTCTCTTTTTATACACCCTAAAATCTGATTTGCATTTGCAGCTGCTGCTTGACATTAAATACTGTGGCTTAGCTTACTAAAATCCAAAATACACAGTTCGTTCTCTTGTTCAGCTGTCGCCAGTGTTACTCCAAGTTTCTAGAAAGACGTTTTCCAGGAGGTGACATAGCCAGAGTACGTGCACATGGAGTCTTCTTGTCCACATCTTTATAAAGCTCTGTTAAGAAATTACACTTCTTAATGCACAGACAAGTTAACATCTTTACAGCTAATAAGACAAAATAGTGTTCAGTGGCAGAAATTCACTTTGTGCTGGCCATACACAGCATAAAACACAGCTACATCTCCTGACTCTGCCAGAAATGTACAAGCACGCTCTGCTCAAACATGTCTATGCTAATGGAGGAAGTAGAATAATGCCGGCCATATACAAACATAGTCACCCAAAGCGATTGATTTTGATGGACTTTTCTCCAGGGTCACTTTTAGTACCCAAACCAGTACAAATGGATTGAAGCCGATGAGGCTTCTTTGGATCACAATGTGGTGTCCACATTAAAGTTCATATGAAAAGTAAAAACTAGTATAATCTATAGCAAGTGTTATATAATAAATCATGCCTGACAAAAGTGCTAAATTATTATGTCATGTTATATCACTGTAATAGCGTGGGGAATGTCTTGAGTACCAGTAAGATTGTTCGTACCCTTGTTATATCTCATTCTGCAAAAGAAAAAAAAAATGTTTCATGCAGTTTCTTTGCTGACAAGCCCATATCAGTCACAAATCCGACATCAGACAAGCCTAAACGAGAGCTACATTTGTATCTGTAAATGGTATTGGTATGTCTCCTAAAATCACCTATTTCCATACTATTGCTTGTTTAACTTTGCCAGGCCTGTAGCCGGGAGCAGTTTATAGGCTCCTAACTCCCTTTTTCCCATTGTCGGCGCCCCCCAGAGACAAGGAGCTCTACCAGCTCGGAGGCATCTCTTCAAATCTGACAGATGCAATTAGCAAGTCAATCTGGGGGGTGGGGGGCTGTCAGTCCTCAAATTGCACATGTACAGTTCATTGTGAGACAGTTCACACGGAAAGTGTGTTAATTGTGGCAACATAAACACCTCTGGCTGTAAAGGACATGGGGAAGTGTTATTGGAAAGTGGCAACCAGAACATATATGGAAAGTTATTTATAATGGTGGGGGTGAGATTATTAGGTACCACTTCCATAATGGAACTCAGAAAGAGGTTCGACTGCCTTATGTACAACCAATGGCCTTCAGATTTTGTCTGCTCAGTATGGACATAGACAGGACTCTCCTTTTATTTCTGTTTATTTTCCTTCCGATAAACTATTGCTATGCTTTTCACTTTACGTTCTTGAAATATAAACTCCCCAAAGTATATCTATGTTTTCCTGTCAACTCCCAGTGGAGTATTTGTTACAGAAAATAGTTGATCTTTTGGTGTCAATGTGTAACACAGACACTGCAGATATAGAAACAGAATTTGACGAAGGAAAGGAAACAAATGGCGAGTCTGACGGTTTTCAGAATCCTTTAGTATCTTAAAATGTCTTACTGTCTGTGCTGTCAGTAGTTGCATTTCTAGCAGTATGTTTCATTTATGCTGAGCTCAGTCCATATACACAGGGCTCATTAGCTGAACCATGAATATGGAAATAGTAATGATACTTTCTAATGAACTTGTACAATATGGGGGGTGGTAGTTAAAGGTCTTAAAAGAATCACTGAAAATATACATCCATAAATATGCAGATAAATCAGGTGTAAATACATAAGATTTCACGTAATTGGGAGTAACAAAGTTTTATGGCTATAACACCTTCAATCATCATATATTGCCTTATTTTATTTTTTTAACCCCTTAAGGACACAGCTACATTGAGTAATGGGAAGAAAGGGGTTTATTTTTCAGAAATTCTTGTGTCTGAACATTTTATTTTACATTTTACTTTTTTTTTTTTTAAATGGTGTAATCCTACTATAATACTTCATTGTGCTATTACGTGAATGTACATACATAATATATTGCATTTCACTGTATTAAAGGTTGTTATGCCTGTCCGTGCAAGGCTAAATGGCTTTACACACAGCAAATCTTACAGGCCTTCTTTAGGCAATAAAAGCACTGCAGGAAAATACAGAGCGGCCACGCTTTTCACAGAAAGTTTGCAGAGGTTTCATCCTTATGTGAGGGCAGTGTGGCCTTGGTGGTTGATCTGCAAATCTATGAAAAGCAGACCAATTTTTTTTTTATTGTTTCATTTGATATATTTGGATGTCGTCCTTTTTATTTTCACAGAACCAAAGACTTTGGTTTAACGTGTCTATGTGATATGTGGACATGTGAATAAGGCTTTAGGCATAAGTTGCCAGAACAGCCTGTCAGGAGCCTTTGGTTGCATTGATGACAGAAGGAGACCCTCCTATCTAACCACTGATGTGAAGAGACATCAATGGCATTTCCTAAAAGGAAAAAGTATTACTGAAAAGGACAAAATATACAAAAAACATCACAGAATAAAGGAAATCCCAATATCAGATGAAACATTGGTGTGCAGGCTGCAGACATGCCCCATTGTAGTATACGGCAGAAGAAGCAAAGGTGCAAAATGCGAAGAAAGCAACCACACACATACCTACAATCCATAAGGTATTAGTATTAGTATTATTTTAGACAAAATACACAAGCTCGCAAACCATCGTAAAGGTTCGACATGCTATTTCGAGTCCCTAATAAATAAAAAAAAACACATTACTAACACTTCATGGTTATTTAATCTTTTTTGCAGGATGCAGCCAGACTCTGTAATGTTTGCAGGATGCTGGTACTTGTGGGGTATGTATGGTGATACAGGACAGTCCATCTGATCTAATAGAGTGGAGTATGACCAATAGACTGTTCCTTGGCGTGTGTGTCTCACATCATTATTACATGACTAGCACCTTGTGTGAAGTGCTGACATCCACCCCCCTCATGGATGGTGTGAGGGTGGGTGCTTTATTAGCATTTTTCACCTGTGCTCTTTCTATTATATACTGCAGTGGGGCCAGTCTGCAGCCTGTACAGCCATGTATCGTACTGGTATTGGGTAAACGTGGCCTTAAGGTAAAGGAGTTCAATATTTAACTATTTTTTAATAATAAGGCTAAATGAACAGAGCATAGTTATTAGAAATCTTTTTGATAAAATCTTAGTCTTTCTGAGCATGCATGTTCAAGGATTGAGAGGGCTGTTTAGGTTGTCATAGATGCACTAATATGTATGGTCAGCGTTACCCCAAGCAGCAACATGAAACACCAATGAAGAACTGGGCAAGTTAGTCAGGAGAGGGAGGAGAGGGGGCGGCAAACACCACTGGGAGCCACAGCTGGTCGGGACCAACTACAACCACCAGCAGGGCAGAAAACTTAAGGCGACAGTCAAAGTCAAAAACTGTAAACTCAGCAATGAGTCAGTAGAAAGAGGGACCAACAGAGTATACGAATTTCGTACAGGAAGGCTGGCACCAGAGGAACCTAAGGCAGCATCTGTGGGGAATCAGCAGGCCGGTCCAGCCGACATGGCAGGGAAGAGGAAGAAGAGCGATCAGTGACCTGGGCAGCCGTGAGAGGATAGTCCAACCAGTCTGGAAGACGTAAATCTGGCAGATCCAGAAAATGGGCCAGCGCCGCGGCCTGATCCGGGAAATGGAGGGCAAACACAGCACCATTGCGGTGGAAGGGATGATCCCATCTATAGGAGGCCCCAGCGTCCAGGATCAGTTGTAGAACTGGTTTGAGGAGACGTCTCATGGCTAGGTGACGAGGGGAAACGTCAAGGAGAAGTCGTATCTGGATTGGAAAGGAACTGGGATATGACGCTTGCAATATGTCCTCTTTCTCCCGGTAGAAATGCACCCTGCAAAGGACATCACATGGCTCCAATGCAGGCGTCTTGCGTACGCCCAGAACCCGGTGAATCCAGTCAATATTAATCGCAGTGTCCAGCAGCCGGTTCAGGACGGTGTTGAAGACAGTGGTGGCAACCTCGTGGAGCTCGGCAGGTTGAATAGAGTCCGATATGCACATCAGCTTAATGATGTTCCTGCGCCCTCATGTTACAGACAGACATGTTACAGGTGCTAGGAAGTAAGGGATTGCTCAACTGCAGTGAGACTGAGGTCCAGATCGGTTGCCACCTGCTGTTGAGCGGAAACCTGCGTTGACAGAGACTGGATCTCAGACAAATTCCGCCACGATTTTCTCCTACCTCTCCTCCACTCTGTAAATCAAGGCCTCCAAGTCAATTTTAGTGGGAAATGCATGAAGGAGCTGCCAAATGTCAGAAAGTTTAGGGCACTTAGAGCGGGGCAACCGCAAAGCTGCGTCCTGCCGTGGAGAATCAGAAGATTCCAAAGTTGACGGGGAGCAGAAGGCAGCAGGGGTCAATGAGTAATCAGGGTCCAAGTTAGAGGCAACAGCCACAGCAGAGTAAGAGGTGGAGGTCATCTGAACAAGTCCCTGGGGTGGTCCTGTGAGGTGTGCAGGTTGCATCACAGAGGGGATCATTGCCATGGCCTTGGGAGACCCAGAGAGAGATCCAGCCGAGGGAGGGGGCATTCCAAGATGGGAGACCTTGGCACCCAGGACAAGTTGCACCAGGGGAGAATGGAGGTCAGTCTGGTTAAGAGTAGCAGGTAGCACCTCAGCTGCTGAGGGGGGCTGCTGAGGTCCAGGAGGGAGAGAAGCCCAGCCAGTGTTATTGTCTAGGAGTTCAGACCCAGAGGAGGAGGAGGGAAGCAGGTGCTGCAGGGGAGTTGATGGAGCTGAGACCAGAGCATGAACTGCAGGGGGAGGGGGGAGAGCCTGCTCACCAGTGCGGTCATTATCTTGAAAGGCCGGGGGGGGGGGGGGACATCAGTGCCATTTGGGGCCGTGCATCCTGCAGTCCTGAAGATGACTGGGGGTCCGGTGCCAGTGGAGACCTGGAGGAGGGAGCTGGAGGAGAAACAGAAGGCTCCGGCAGCAGCGCTGCAGTATGGTGTCGGCACGCGCCAGCGCCATTTTGGATCCGCCGACTGCAGACGTCGAGGAGGCCGCAGGCAGGGGTGAACCTAGGGTTTGTGCCGCCTGAGGCAGACGTCAGAAAGCCGCCCCCCCTCCACCTGGGACAGGGGGCAAGGCCAAGCGGAGTTAGCAGACAGAGAGCAGGCAGGGAGAGGACCTGCTCTCTGCTAAGCATGAGGGGCGGCCACTGGAGCAGCACTGCGTCCACAGGGCCGCCCCAAACCACCGCTCGCTTCCCGTGCGGGCTGCCGAGACGCTGATGCTAATCCAGTCCAGGACAGCTTGTCCTGGACTGGCTTAGGTCAGCAAAAATGCCTCCCTCCCCCGGGGCCCCGACATAGCGCCGCCTGAAGCGGTCGATTCAGGTCGCCTCATGGGAGGTGCGGTGCAGGCATCAAAAATCGGGCCAGATGCGGTTCCACTCTGGAGGAAGCAGCTGCCTTGCGCCCCAGACGCTTCACCATCGCAGGAGGGACCTGGAGGAAGGTAGGCACCCGGAGGAAAATATGCAAACCTGCTTGGGGATACGGGAGATCTGTAAGTTTGCTTCTTCACACCACCATGCCTAGGCCACGCTCCCTCATTGAATAACTTTTATTAACTGTTTCTGGGAGGGAATTGAGAAAAAAAAAAAAAAAAGCAATTTCACAATAGAAATTTTGCACAGATCATGATGTGAAATAAAGAGCATGATAAAGTTATTTTCTTGCCCAATTCAGTTACACCAATACCAAATGGTCAGAAAGCAGCAATTCTGGCATGTTTTATGGTTGTCATTATGTTTTTGCAGAGAATACAGAGAAACAAGGCAGCCAACATGGCCGATCGTCTCAGGTGTACATGAGATAACACGTACAGGTAGAGCACATGATGTTCTATATAGTATATATGTGCTAAGCTTTCAAAATAGAAGAAATAATCTGCCTCGTGTGAGGGTGTGAACCTAGAGGACATTGTAGAGCAGGGTTGAAAAGGACCTTGGCCACACCCATACCTGAGAAAGGGGCCCAACTCCAGGGGGAGTGCACACAGTAGGAGGGTGCTGCTGGTGACCTGCAGGAGCAGGTGCACTGTGGACCAGTTGGAGACAGAGAGGAGGTCAGTCCCAAGAAGACTGGATTCCAGAAGAAGCCCAACTCCAGAGAGAGAGAGTGCTGATGGTGACCTGCAGGAGCAGGTGGATCTTCGACCAGTTAGAGACAGACTGGAAATCTGTCCCAAGAGAACTGGGTTTCAGAAGGGATTTGGTTGAGCTCAATGTGAGCCAGACTGCTGAGAACAAACCTCAGTAGAGTATCTTGCCCTCAGTAGATTAGTCAGAGTTCAAGAAGCGTGGTATTGCCCTGTGTGTGGGCTAGGCTCTTTTGTTATTTTTGTTCCTGTTATCATTGACAAGCTGAATAAAGCCAATTTTTTTGGATTGCCATTACCCGCTATGCTGTTTATTTGGCACCCAGCGCCACCAACACCTCTTTTTAGTCCAGAAAACGGCTACCTTTGATGCTAAATTACCTTCAAATGTCACACTTGGTATCTACTGGAAGCATCAGACAACCGTATTAGACACTCGAATAAAAATGAAAATGTCAACAAAAGAGCCTAAAAATTAGAAGTAAAGAAAAAGAGGTGAAGTATAGGTGAAAGGAAAAAAAAGCATTGGGCCAAGAAAGGGAAGGGGAGGCTCCAGCACCAGTGAGGCTACTGAGATGAATAGCGCTTCCATAGTACCCATATATTCCCTAATTTATCCAATGTGTCAGACAACATGTGGGACAGATGGTTGTTCATGGTCCATGAGATCTTTGTGATCATCAATGCTACAGACAGAGTGGGAATACGACATACCTTGGCGATGGTGCTTTTACCCACCAGTAAGATAGATTGGATTGATCTGTGATTATTTTTCAGATAGAGGTCATGAGACATTTAGTAATACTGTAGAGACATCCATTGTATGGAAGACGTGTACCAACAAGTGGATTACCTAGTAAACCTCTCACCAAAGTTCTAAGTCCACGGGCAATCCCAAAATACATAAAGTAAAGAACCTCTACAGTTGTATGTATGAGTAAGAGACAAATGGGGACCACCTCCAGAACACCTTATAGTTCGCTTTTCTCAAAGAGGTGTTGATGGATAGTTTAGAGGTCATCTTCCTCCACTTTGTCAGGAGAAGTTTACAACCCAAGTTCCTCTACCATCAGGATATTTTTTAGGGTTTTTTTCAATGGTGCTTACCATCCGGATACTGTTGCTTCTGGATTGTATTTACAGCAGGTATTGAGAGGAGGGAAAAAGAGAAGCCTCTTGCACCACAATTGGGGAGGGGGCATTTACATCACCCTTTCATGTCTTAATGTTGAAATGACTAATGCAATTAGGAAATAAAAGAAGGGATTACAGTGGAGGACAGCAGTTAAGCTTAGAAGTGAGTACCTCACAGGACACTATATATGGTATTAATTTTTTAGTGTTTGATTGCACCATTTTGGGGAACATATACAATCATTGACAAAAAATAAATAAATAACACAGCCAGATAGAAATATCGGATTGGTTTAAAACTTGGAATGCAAGTATGTATGTAAATGACTACAAGTTTGGTCCGATTAGGCACTGGTTCTTGCCACAAGAGGGCGTAAAAGTGGTTTTGTACTTTTTAGTGATAAATTGTGCCCTGCTAGACATTTTGTCTAGTTGACAGACTTTGGAAGGGGGCGAATCATTGGACTGAGAGAAGCGAGATGCCTGTTTCGATAAATTGCCTGCAATATAGGCCATTCTGATGTAGCTGTTAGGAGCAGTGGTTAGGTGAGGGCATGTACACACAACAGATAGGCTCCAGACAGACCACCAGTAGAGACGGTCGTATGATCCACCATCAAGCATAGCTCCCAACCAGTTTTTCACTGCTGTCAAATTCAGCAACAAGAGCAGAATACACCTGGGATGGGGAGCAGAGCTACTTCTTTGTAAGTGTTACAGTCTAACTGGTGCATTAAAAACTCAAATCAAATGAGAAAAGTGTGGGGTAAAGCATCAGTGTGCAGGGATATGGAAGTAAGTTACATTGGTCCACTTACTTGCACATCTCTGCACTCTGATATATCCCAATGTAAAGTCCACATCCCTGCACACTCACCAAATACCACAGTTTGGGGTATATAAGTCAGAGTGTGAATGGATGTTGAAGTTACTTTGGGGTATATGAGTGTGCAGGGATGTGATAGTTACATTTTGAGTCCTGTCCCGCTGTCCTGGCTTCAAGATAAGGTGACCACAATGGTGAAGCAGGGAGCCATCCGCTCTCTGCTCCACCATTCCTGCCTCTTCTTCTGGTGTCTTGGGACTTGCTCCCTGAAGCCACCAATAGGAGGATGTCTAGCTCTGTTCTCCATATAGTTGCCTGGTAGGGGTTCTATTTGTCAGACCTATGCCAACCTGATATTGACAATCTCTCCTAAGGACAAGTCATCAATATGACATTGATGGGGTCTGAAACCCTGCATCTCCACCGATCAGCTGCTCTCAGCACAGAGTTTGGAGCTGGAAGCAAGCATTAGATTGTGTAGTGGCCCAGCAACATTACTATAGTTCAGTTCCCACTGTGAATGGGAAATGGGCATCAACAGTGCAACCTGGTGGTGGTACAGTGGCATTGCAAAAAGATATATGTTTTCATATGTGAATACAGTGTAAAGACAACATTTATAGGAAAATTCTTGTATGATAGTACACGTTTAAAAATATGTCATACAGTAAAGAGATAACATCACTATCCAAGGAACAAGGATCCAATAATATTACTATATATGGAACCATGACCATATACCCATACTTGAGGGTGAGTTTTACTGTGTGGAATATGCTCCTCCTCTCTGTGGCTGCACGCATAAACTTATTCAAAATGATTATTCTCCCCAAATTGTTGTGAAAAGAACAGATCTGTAAATAAACACAGTGCATTCAATGTGTTGTCAAAACAATAATGTGACAGACGTTGCTAAACCGGCTGTCACACGTCCATTTTTTGAGGTCGGTGAATAAGCTGCTGGTTGTAGCTGCTCCTATTGAAGTCTCAAAGCAAATGCCAGAGAGTGTCCATGTTAACTCTTGTGGGTGTTTAAGGCTAATGATTTTTTTATTTTCTTGTTATGTTTTCCATTGTGTTACACATAGAAGAAGTAGTTGTGTTTTTTTGTTTTGGAGTTAAAGGTCCCACAGATCCTTATAATAGAAATATGGTAGTAAATGTATGTTATTAAATGGACCTTTTAATATTGCAGAAATACATACATTACAAAAGAAATAGATACAGGTTGTAAAGCTTTGTTTAGACCAGAATAAGCTTAATACAAAACAAGTTCTAGAGTGCGTGAAAAATGAATAAATCAAATCCAATAGTTGAAGACTTGTGTAAAAAAGTGTGAATGTTAAAAGCAGAATTTATATTTATATGCATAGTTTTATATATTGCTTTCAACATCCCTTCAGCGAGAAAGCAAGACAAGCTCCCAAGAACACAATGAGAGAGAGTCTCTCTGGTATAAAACGTAAAAAAGGTGAAAATCAGCTATATAAAAAGGTCATACAGTTTTCACAAAATGTTAAAGATATTTTCTCACTTCACTATTCAGCGCTAATTTATTCTTAAATATGATGTTTCACGCTTTCTAGGTCGGCACATTGAAATATTATTACTGATAAAACAAAGGGACCTAATAGCCATTCAAGGGTGTGAGATGTGTTGATAGAGCCTTTTAAAAAGTGCTACAAAATCTGGTATTGCTTTGGAATAGAAAGCGACAAATACTCTAGGATCATCTCTTCTAATGTCAAAACCTATGCCAATTCTTCCTGGCTAGTGACAGATTTATTCTAATAAAACAAATATGTACTTTCGATGACAATTGTATTATTTAAGGTTTACAATGAGATGGGTGTTTTTCAGACCAAAAGTTAAAGGGTATCTGAGTTTTCCATGAATCATACAGAGTCTTCTTGGGGACCTCACTCTGTTGATGTCTGACCCTTGATAAGTGATTATTTATTCTTTTTTTTTCTAAGGAATAATCAGCCCATTTTGCTTGCACCTTCATCTGCTGTTTACTCAGATCAAGGGGGGGGGGGGGGGCGATGCCTAATGTGGACCTCTGGCAACATTTCTCATGAGGCCCAGAAGTGTACACAAAGCCTCAAAATTGTTTATATCTACCTTATAAAAATTAATTTCTGTCTGTCTGTCTATCTGTTCTTTATGCATGACCAAACGACTGGACTGATCTTCACCAAATTTGGCACACAGATACTTCAGGTGTCTGGGAAGGTTTATCACAAGAACCCAACTCACTCGGACATACCGTTCTGGAGATACAGCTTTCCCAAAACCCTGACCACCCATTAGCCAAAACAAACCTGCAAGTCTTTCACTCATATTCCAACTGCCATACACATGGTCACTCCACATGTACAATCCAACACTGATATCCAAGCTGAGATACACACATCAGAGGATTAGATACACAGATCAGCACATAGTATCACGCCAGAGAATTAGATACGCGCATCTGCACACAGTTCCACAAGCCGAAAGATTAGATACATGCGTCTGCACAAAGTGCCACATGCTGGAGGATTAGATATGCGCGTCTGCACAAAGTACCACACGCTGAAAGATTAGATAGGTGCGTCTGCACACAGTTCCACATGCCAGAGCATCAGAAATGTGCGTCTGCACAAAGTACCACATGCTGGAGGATTAGATACACAGGCCAGCACACAGTATCATATGCCAGAGGATTAGATAAATGTATCTGCCCACAGTTCCACATGCCAAAGGAGTAGATATGCACATCTGTACACAGTTACACATGCCAGAGGATTAGATACGCGCATCTTCACACAGTACCACACGCTGGCCGGAGGATTAGATACGTGCATCTGCACACAGTACCACACACCGGAGGATTGGATATGTGGCACTGCACACAATACCACATGCTGGAGGATTAGATACGCGCATCTGCACTCAATACCACACAATGGAGGATTAGATACGCACGTCTGCACACAGTACCACATATGGGAGGATTAGATACGCGTGTCTGTACACAGTACCACACGCTTGAGGATTAGATACACAAGTCAACACACAGTAACAAATGCTGGAAGATTAGATACGTGCATCTGCACACAGTTCCACATGCCAGAGGATTAGAAACACGCATCTACACACAGCACCACATGCTGGAGGATTAGATGCACAAGTCAGCACACAGTACCACATGCCAGAGGATTAGATACGCATGTCAGCACACAGTACCACACGTGGGAGGATTAGATACGTGTGTCTGTACACAGTACCACACGCTTGAGAATTAGATACACAAGTCAGTACACAGTAACACATGCCAGAAGATTAGATACGTGCGTCTGCACACAATTCCACATGCCAGAGGATTAGATACACGCATCTACACACAGCACCACACGCTGGAGGATTAGATGCACAAGTCAGCACACAATACCACATGCCAGAGATACACACCACTGCACACAATACCACATAGGTACCTGCGTCTGAACATAGTACCACACACGGAAGGATTAGATACATGCTTCTGCACACAATACCACACACCGGAGAATTATATATGCATCTCAGCACAGAGTACCACACACCAGAGGATTAGATACACGCATCTGCACACAGTACCACATGCCGTAAGATTAGATACGCGCATCTGCACACAGTTTCACTTGCCGGAGGATTAGATATGCGCCGCTTCGCACAATACCACATGGGGGAGGATTAGATACGCGCATCTGCACACAGTACAACACGCCAGAGGATTAGATACGCGCGTCTTCACACAATACCACACACTGGAGGATTAGATATGTACCTCTGTACACAGTACCACACGCCAGAGGATTAGATATGTGTATCTTCACACAGTACCACACGCCGGAGGTTTAGATACGCACATCTTCAGACAGTTCCACACGCCAGAGGATTAGATACGTGCATTTGCACACAGTTACACAGACTGGAGGATTAAATACATGCCTCTTCACTCAATACCACACAGGGAGGATTAGATACGTGCCTCTGCACACAGTACCACAAGCCGTAAGATTAGTTACGTGCCTCAGTGCACAGCACCACACGCCGGAGGATTAGATAAATGGCTCTGCACACAGTACCACATATTAGAGTTTTACTCCAGGTTTCCATAGCAACCCAGCCATTTCTCTTCACTGCTGTATGTCAGCTTTAAAGAAACAGGGCACTGTGAATGACAATGTTACACAAGGTCACATTCACACAGCTTTACTCCAGGTATCCATAACAACTGATTACAGGCTTTTCACTGATATCCAAAATGAGATACACATGATCACATGACGATTATGGACAAACACAAACAACATACATAATACACCAGTGCAAAATTGGATAATTCTTATGGGGCCACTACACAAACAAAAAATGTAATATAACCGTGCGAAGCCGGGTCCTCCTGCTAGTACTAAATAATGTCTCTGGACATACACAAGCATAATCTTTTCACAAGCACCGCTCTCCTCTCATCCCTCTGTCGAGTCAGATTGAGAGAAGTGAACTAACTTGCATTTCTTTTCCTTGCTCCTTACTTCATCACAGTATGAGGAAAATATTGTTTTTGTACCGTGTTAGCCAGTGGGTAGGAAATATAAAAAACAAAAAACTTAAAAGTCTCCAGTAGATGATACCTTTTTTAATGGCTAACTCATAATGATGACAGATTACAACGTTTTGAAGCTTTTGGCTTCTTCTTCAGATATAACTAAACAAAGCCAACTTGGTCATCACAATTATACTGGGGCAAAAGAGGAGCTAATCTAAAAGAAATACATTTATGGAAAATCTTAACAACAATATTGTTCAATGAAATAAGCCTATAACTCCTGCCTTGTGTTGGGTCTTTCCCAGGTTTGGACAGTACCATAATGTGCGTTTCCAGCATTTGGGTTGTGAAGACACCAGATTGAAAAATGGAGTTTCTTAATGGTCATAAAGAGAACAGTGAGATAGAAACGCCTTACTAACTGCTGTGGAACGGAATGTGTTCTTAAAAATGACCTCTTTTTGAAAGCTTTTATGTTGAACATATTTTTTGTTGTGATTGTTATAAATGCCCATGTCTATATATAGTTTTAAAATATAACGACCTAAAAATCAGCAGTTTTCACACAGGCCACTAAGCCTAATATTATGCTGACACTTCCTTTTCTTTACAGTAGTCACCTGTTAGGAAACAGATGCAGCACCTGGCAAAATAGTGAGTCCCAGTACCAGACTCACTGATCAAATGGCACAAAAAACTGTACTGACTTGAAAACTAATGTAAGACAGGGTGGTTACAGATCAGAGAGCGCCAGATGCACAGCGCAACACTAGTCTCACCCAGACCCAGAAACTGAAATCAGTTACCGGAAGACTTCCAGAGATTGGATGAAGGTCTGAAGAAACAGAAAGCAACAGATGCAGTGACCAGAAGGTGGCAGCAGAACACAATAGAGTAGTCGTCCAATCCAAGTTGTCAATGTGAGGTTAGTGTAGTACAGAGGGGTAATCCAGGTGAGAGGTCAAGCAAGCCAGGTCAGTAACAGAAGAGCAGAGCAGTACCAAATCATGATCAAGGAGCAGGAGTCTGTATGCAAGCCAAGGTCATAGCAGGAGAGAGCAGAGTAGAGAGTCAGGAGGTAAAAAGCAGAGTCAAGGACAGAACCAAGAAGTCAAGCAGGACACAAACGGAGAGCTAACATCCAGTACAGACCGTATAGCCAGCGGTGAGCGGAAGTGGCGAAGAAATAGTCTCCGACAGGCCCAATATTGCCCCTGCAACGGAAGAAGATGAGTCCCAGTCCATGTCAGGAGAAGCCCAGCAAATCTCGCATGCTGCCGCGTATGTTCCAGCCCTACTCCTAACAATAATAATAATAATAATAATAATAATAATAATTTTTATTTATATAGCGCCAACATATTCCGCAGCCCTGTACAATTTGTAGGGTTCAAATACGGACAAAAAGATACATTACAAAGAAAGTCATTTCACACAATGGGACTGAGGGCCCTGCTCGCAAGAGCTTACAATCTATGAGGTAGACACAAGAGGTAGCAGGGGCGGCATCGGAGGTAGCATTGCTTATACAGTGATCAGACAATTTGCTCATCAGGAGCATGCCCAAGCGTTGTAAGTAGGTCATACAGGCACATGGAGGCCACACACACTACTGAGCCTCATTTTGACATGTTTTAAGGACAATACATCAAAGTTGGATCAGCCTGTAGTGTGTTTTTCCACTTTAATGTTGGGGTTGACTCCAAATCCAGGCCTCCATTGGTTAATAAATTTGATTTCCATTGATGATTTTTGTGTGATTTTGTTGTCATCACATTCAACTTTGTATAGAACAAAGTATTCAATGAGAATATTTCATTCATTTAGATCTAGGATGTGTTGTTTGAGAGTTCCCTTTATTTCTTGAGCAGTATATATATATATATATATATATATATATATATATATATATATATATACTGTATATTTCCTACTTGAGCTTAATTAGTAAAATATATATATATATATATATATATATATATATATATATATATATATAACAGATTCCACTTAAAGGAAATTTTACAGAACTCAAACTTGATAGCAATAAGGATATGTAAGATATATGGTAGATAGGCTTAGAAGCTGTCTTGTCACATCATGTTCGCTGAGCCATAACATCACAAACCTGATTTCAGCAAGGCTGCTCTATGAAGGACTCTCAGGGCAGCTCCAGAGTCATAATGAACAAACGAAGGGTGTCTGTGTTCTGGGAGGGAGAGTCCCTTGTGAGAACAAAGGGTTTAAGTCACAAACAGTATCAGCAACACGACTTTCTCCAGGATCACAGAGGTCATTTTTCAGGGAAACTCGTGACTTGATCAAAATCAATCAGGTTACGATTTGTGAGTCCTCAGAACATCTTTGAAGAACTGTCTGTAAAATATTGTATAGACATATGGAATATAAGCATTTACTGAAAGGAAATATAAAGAGCTTACATAGAGAATCTTCTACTTTGTATGTAATCCAGAATTTCCCAATGTGATGTCATGATCAAAATCCCTTCTTTGAACTATGTAATAATTCCGCCCTTGACCTGCAGGGCTACAGGTAGTTTCCATTTACAATACCATGATAGAATTCAGCAGGAAATAGATTTACATCTTAGAAAAGGCCCAAAGTTTGGGGAAACAATCTAAATTTCTACATCAAAACAGTTTTTTTGTGAACCGACTACACTTTTCTATGGTCATCGTTGTCAGGCCCATGGCCATTGACTGCGTTCATCAGTGATCTCTGGAGGTAGCATCAGTGATTTCTGGAAAACTACAGGGTTGTCACATGTGACATGGCAGATATATTCAATGTCCAGTTGCTGGTGGACATTTTTTTATCCAGTTACTAATATTAAGTAGAATATTCTGCATCTGGTCACTGTACTACCTAATGCCAGAGATTCAGCCTTTTCTAGTACCTGATGATCAGTGTTAGATAAGATAATCCTTTAATAGTCCCACCATGGGGAACTTCAGTGTGTTACAGCAACATGGATAATACAGTAATATAATTCAAGAAAGAACACATACAAGCTCAGAATAGCAGATAGAAAAGATACTAGGAGTCATAGCAACTAAAAAGAAAAAAGAAAGACTCAGGATCATTTAGTTCTCTGTGTGGAGTGATCTTCGCTTAGCCTGATATTGATTATACAGCCTGACCACAGTTGGGAGGAAGGATCTCTGATAACGCTCCTTCTCACACTTGGGGTGATGCAGTCGGTCACTGACAGTATTGCCAAGTGCAGTTACAGTCTAATACATGGGATGGGAGTTAATTTCCAGCATGGAGCTCACCACGGACAGCATCCTTCTGTCACCCACCACCTGTACTGTGTCCTTGGGGCTCCCCAGGACAGAGCTGGTCCTTCTAACCAGCCTGTCAAGTCTATTTCTGTCCCTGGCTGGTATGCTACTCCCCCAGCAGACCACACCGAAGAAGAAGGCTGATGCCACTACAGAGTTGAAAAAGGCCCTAAGAAGTGCCCTCTGGACTCCAAAGGTCCTCAGCCTCTTGAGCAGGTACAACCTGTTGTGCCCCTTTCTGTGCAGCATATCCAGGCGATCTGCCCAGTCCAGCTTATTATTGAGGAGCACAACCAGGTACTTATAGGTCTTGACTATCTCAATGCCCGTCCCTTGGATGTCCACTGGTTTTGGTTCATATCTCCGCTTACTGTTATTGACAGCAGATAACTTCTAATATAAAGGGAACATGTCTATAATCCAAGTTGGGCCTTATTCACACTTTGATGTCCATTTTTCTCTTTTGCTGTTTGCGGTTTGGGATTTTCCATACATTTTTGATCAGCTCACTAAAAAGGTCACATGCGCAATTTTCAAGCATCTCAGAGAAATCCATTGACTTGAATGAGCATGTAATAAATATAAAACAGATGTCTGACAACATGTGTAGATTTCAATGGGACCTTGGCTGTCTGTGGAAACACGTGAATCAGCTATGTAAAACCAGGCCAGGCCATGATGTTATGACTCCTGGTGGTATAGACTGGGGCTTTGTGAGCCTTTATAGCCCAATGTGGAGGGGTAATTCGCAATTCTCATTAGCTTGGTGAGGATGAGGTGATATTATAATTTTAATATTTGTAATTTAGAAAAAAAAAAAATTCATCCATTGAATAATAAAAAAAAAAGTTGTATAAAAATATGATTAAGAATATTTCCAAATTTATATCTTGGTTCATACTACACATGAACCAAGATTTAGGATGATTTAATACATAAAACTCAATTCACATGGAACAGAAAATTTTGGGAGAAATGACCATTTCTTGCATGTGCTCACTGTTTTCTTTCTCACCACTCAGGGCAATGACATGGAGAGAGAATTACCATAAACTATAATTATACATGACCTTTTAAAGATAACAAAATTTTCAAAGCCTTAAAATCTCCCTTTGTATCTTGTCCTTTTAATCCCTACCAGTTGTTGAAACATCTTAAAATCTGTACAGTTCATCCTTACTGAGAAAAAACCCCTTTTGATTCTCACTTCTCTACCTATAATCTTTTTAAAGAAATCTATTATTAGAAAACGTTCTTTTATGTAAATCACTGAATGGCCACTTCATTACACACTTGCCCTTTCACAATTCAAGCTTTCCTGTATGGAAATAGTACATATGGCTTCAGCAGGGACATAACTACCGGGGTAGCAGCTGCCACAGGGCCTGGGACATTAGGGGGCCCGGTAGTAGTTGCGACCACTGTGGGTTTTTGTTTTTTTTAAATAGGTCGTTACCTGCTGGAATAACTCCAGCAGGTAAAGGGCCCTATTTACTTACCAACCCTGGCTCCTGCTCACGGCCGCCTTCGCTTCTCCTTCTTCAGATGTGGCTGTGAGCAGGAGCTGGGATCAGTAAGTGAGGCCGCGGGCCACATAAACACTATTATTATACTCAGGGGTCTATTCTATTATTATACTTGGACCCCCGAGTATAATGATTGGAGGCCCAGGGGAGGTGAGGGAACATAAAAAACAGTGTTACTTACCTCTCCTAGGTCAAAGCAGGCTTCAAGCCTACTTGTGTGACTTCCCTAACCTGACGCAAGCCACTGCTCAAGTGACATCCCGTACATCATTAAAGATGGCCGACATCTGCGGGGAGTGTGCTGGAGCCACGGAGAGGTAAGTAACATTGTTTTTTTATGTTTGTATACTCCCCTGGGTCTCCGATTATTATACTCTGGAGTTTAAAAAGGGGAAGGGGGTCGGGGTTTTCGGGGCGAGGGTTGGGGCGGAGGGAGACTATGCCACGGGGCCCCACCATTCCTAGTTACACCATTGACTGGACCTCAGGGTGCAGCATAAAATCAAGTGAGCAAGTTTTCTTTGGATCAATTTTAAGGTGCATTCACATAACCAAATTTCAGTTGTGAAACTTGGACTGTATGTTGTCCCAATTTACTGGCCTGAACTGTATGCCAGGAGAGGGACTCCTAACAGTATAGTTATCTATGCTGCCAGAGGTCCCTAGCTCCCAGTGACATACTGTCCTGTAATTGGTGTGTCACAGGGAGGAAGGGTCTCCTTCTCCCAGGTGCAGGCCAGTAAATCCTGCCAACACATGGACCAAGTTTCACGGCTTAAACTTTGTTGTGTGAATGCACCCTAAGTGGGAATCCACATTAAAATGGGAAATCAAGCGATCTTAGTATCTTTAGAATCAGACATGCTTATACTAGAATAGCCAAAACAACCATGATCAAGGAAAACATCAAGCCAAGGGGATTGAGGTGGTTATAAAGAACTCTCCAACATAAGAGGTCAGAGATGAATGTTAATCATTGTGAAAAACAGGAGGTGCACAGCTAAGCAAATTGCATCAGAATGCAACAATGGTGGCTCCAACTAGCATATCTGAGTGAACAACCTGTCATTCTTCAGAACAGATGGGTTACAACAGCAGGTAACCAGTGCGAGTGCCATTGCATCTAAGGGAAATAGATACAATAGAGAACAACTTTGGATCACTGAGTGGTGGAGAAACATGACCTGGTCAAATGAATCTAGCTTTCTTTTGTACCTTACCGATGGGATGCTCAGAGTTTGTCCTAATAACCATGTTTGATCAACACTTTAGGCTGGTGGAGGTGGAATAATGTTATTGGCACACTCTGGATCCCTTTTGATACATGTGAATGAGAAATATCTATGCCATGATAACTTTCTGCAGTTCTGAGGGCCAAAGGAGGTTCAACTGACTACCAGATGGTTGCTTGTATTTTCTTTTCAAAGTCTGCATGTCACTATAGATATTTTGGAGAAAATTGCTAAATCTTTGACAATACTTACTGTTCTGTAAAGATCACTTCTCAGCAGTTATCTTCCCACCACTCAATGAAACGTAAAGCTTGAGGAAGATAACACAGGATCCTCTGTAATGTCCCGGTACTGCTCGTCCCATTCCCTTTAATAGTCCTTGCAGACCGAGATGGTATGGACATTTGCATATAAGGTAAAGAGATTCCTCCCCCTTCATTCCTTCTATATATTTACCAGTGTTTCTATTTTACCAGAGCCAGCACACAGGGGGGTCTATTAATGCGCCATCTTGTGGATGTTTTTGTGAACTACACCTGCCTATACTTGTCATTGTAATTTGAGTTGCCAGTGTACAGGAATATCCAGTATGATCAGGTGACCTTCAGGACCAATCAAGCTCCCTTGACTGGCCTGGAGGAGGAGGAGTTACAGCCCCCTTGAGGGGGGATGGGGACTTTTTGTCTGGGTCTTTTGTGTGAAGACATCTAGGCAAGACATGTGGAGCTAGCAGCACATGGAAAGCTGAAAATGGCAGCCAAGTCTCAGGGCACTCCAAACAGAGATGGCTTTTCCTCTGTACTCAAGATTCTCCTCAGAGAGTGTTTTCCTCTGAAGCTCCAAGCCTACAAGCACTAAAGTTGACGGACCTGGTTATCCATACATCTGGGACCTCACACGTATCTCTCTATTCAAGTAAGTCTTTGGGACAAATCTATATTTAAGAAGCCCATAGCTAGTCTGGCAGAATTTGAGGGTCTCCCGCTGCTGATAATTCTATTTGCTCTTCTACATACGTGTACCCAGTTTGTTGAGGACTAACCCCCTGGATACAGGCCATCTTTACAAGTATATACAAGTTTAACTACCCAAGCAACTACTAATTAAACTATCCAAAGCATTCCTGCTCCAAGCTCCATCACCTGCTCAATTGGACCCTACCTACAAAGATCGCTGTATTGTATGTGAAGAATTATTCCATATGTACATTTGTATTACCTTGTCCTGCTAGTAAAAGAGCAACGGCTACCCCTGAGACCTGGTTGTCTGTTGTCATTGTCAGATATCACGTGGGGGTGGGTAGTCGGGGACATCAAAAAGGAGATTTTGTGCACATTTGGGACCCAGGGACCCCCTAAAAGCCGGCCACATCTGATATATTACCCGTGATACCAGCCCTGGCCCTCCTGAGTGCTACATCCTCCATTAACAAAGGATCTAACTTGCTTCTCCTCCTCCCTAGAATGAACCCTGTACAGGGCACAGGGCATGGCCAAAGTACTTCTTACATCCGTGTGACTGCTGTAAGGCAAATTTCTACAACTGCTGTTCAAAGAACACACCAGAAGCTTATATGTAACATATATAACACATATATATATTGGCATAGATATATGTACAGTATATACAATCAAAAAGTAAAACAATGCATTTCATTAATTGAAAAATAACATAAGCTGCACCTTCTTTATTAGGCCAGGGTTACCCTGGGCATAAAGGGGTTAATATAGAAATTGTAAAAATGATTGTTTCCTGGGTAATTACGAAACATTTGCTTGCTATAATTGAGCAGTTAATCCACCGACATGTACGATAGTGAATTTAATCCCTGTTAGAGGAAGAATATTAATCTTTAAACTGCGCTGCTTATGCTGGATTCAGCCGAGGAACATCACACACTGCTAATTAACTGATTTGCACCAGGAAGGCGATGCCAGATGCATGGTGAAATGTATGCGCAATGTTCAATGTCTGCTCTCTATCATTGCTTGCTAAGAGAGATACATAATGGAGGTATGCAACTTGTTTCACTCAGCAGGAGCACAGCCTGAGCAAACAAGTATTACCTAAAATAATTAGTACAATCAAATATATTTAACAAGAAAAGCAGATAAGCCATATGCTTCACCTCCGATTACTGCGAACAAGCATTTATTTCACTATTTGTCTCATTTCCATGTTTTACATAGTTAGATTTACCCCTACAATCGTTTTAAAGCCTTTGGGTCCTTTTACATGGGCAGATTCTCTGCCCATTACCAGTGCTGATAAGCAGTATGTAAAGACCTGATAGAACGGCGACTTGTCAGTAATGAATGTTCATTCAAGCTCTCGTACCCGACAATTGGCATGTCTAATAATACTGACAATCACCCAATGAACAAGCAATTGCTCGATTGGCTGATCTTGGTCTCTGGCACATCACACTGTCTAATAAGGGCTCTGTTGCTGACGGACAACGAAAGTATATGCCTGGAGAGCGATGGTTCCCCCATGTCCTCTGCATCAGACTATGTATTCAGGTTGGTACAGAGCAAGCGCTAATCGGCACTCATTCAGAAATATCTATAGGTCTAATAGGACTTTCATTAAATCCTTATTATTACTTTCATTTTCACTAAATTTCATTTTCAATAAACTGTTTCATTAAAAGGGTTTCACAAGAGTAAATATTGACAATATATATTTAGAATAAGTCATGAACATCAGAATACTGATAGCTCCCTATAATGTGTAGTGGCTGTAGTGAATTCGAGTTGGGTTGCAATTATGCAGCATAGCCACTAGACATTGTATGGAGCCATCTTCCTCCAGCTCCACTCTGCAGGTTGGCATCTGTAGCAGCAGATCCAGGGGTATCATTGGCAGGGTCAGGGGGTTGCTAGGTCAGTTGGCAATACCCGCAGCAGCAAAAGAAAAAAAAAATGATACAAAACAAATACCTGCCCGTCTAGGCTCTAACTAACATAAAGATGGTTGCCTCGCTTCTAACAGAAAGTTCAAATAGTCAGGGCACAGCTCCAGTAGCACAACCCTCTTTGTGGCTTTCGATCCCAGCTTTGCCAAAGTTTGTTCTTTCAGCAGACAACTAAAGCCTCACTAACGAGGACAACCCTCAACAGATGAGATGCTGAAGGAGCGTCCAAAAGGTGTGGACTGGAGGGGGGTGGAATGACAGGTCCCATTACCAACCTACCTGTCATTCCTAAAAAAAATCCATCCCAATACACAGCACTTGAAACAATGCTCAGCAGACAAAAGTTGTCTGCTGAGAACAACTACTTCTGGACTTTCTCATCTCACCCACCTGAGCAGTCTGGGTGAGATGTACACCCCCTCCAGCACCTTACCATTCATCGGCTTACTAAAGGGACCTCCCCGTGCCAAAACACTTTTGCAATCAAGATCATAATGTCATCAATGACATGGAAATTTTGTTTTAAGGGGAAACTTCAAATCCAAAAAAGATAGAAAAGTGTATGAATATAAGCTTATGACTTTGTAAAATGGCTAGTAAAATAGTAAACAAAATAAAAAAAAAGATTTACAAAATATAAAAAAAAAAAATCACCCCACTTTCCCTGGAATACATAGAACACTAAAAAAGCCTACTGTGAAACACATACACATTAGATATATCTGTGTCCACAAACGTCCGGTCTACAAACTTATAAAAATATTTTTCCCAAACTGTCATTTTATTTTCGCATCTGATAAAATACACCTGGACTCCATTAAAAAAAAAAAAAAGACATCTTATGCATCTCCATACGCAGAAATATTAAAACGGTACGGGTGTAAACTTTTGGATTTTTGTTGTAAATGAAACTATATAAATTTGGTATCCCCGGAATTGTACCAAAACATAGAATACAGGTGACATGCCATTTTGGCTGCAGAGTGAATTCCGTAAAAACGAACCCTGTTAGAAAGTCGCACAAATGCACTTTTTCTCCAATTCCATCCCATTCTGAATTTTTTTCAGCTTCCCAGTACATTGTACAGAATAATTAATGATACCATTATGAAGAACAATGTGTCCCACAAACATTAAAGGGATTCTACCATTAAAAAACTTTTTTTTCTAGGTAACACGTCGAAATAACCTTTAGAAGTTTGGCGAACTTGCGGTGTCAGCACTATGGCCGCGGGCATGCACAGTACGTTCGGCGAAGTTCGCCGAACAGAGCGTACTGCGCAGGCGTCCGACGTCCAGTCAAAGAAGGAAGGGGAGGATGCAGAAGAAGACAGAGGCGGCGCTGGAGTCGGTTTTCGAGCAGCAATGGGGACGCCCTCATCGCATTTCCTGCGCTGGGGCTCGCCCCCATCGCTGCAAGAGAACTAATTAGCATACCGGTACAAACCGGTATTTCGAACGAACGGCGCGGTGGAGAGCACTTCCAAAGGTAGGAGATGAATAGCCTTTCTAAAGGCTATTCCGACGTATTACCTAGAAAAAAAGTTTTTTAATGGTAGAATCCCTTTAACCACTCATATGGCTGTGTCAACTGAAAAATTAAAAAGTTAAGGGGTTTGGAGGGAGGGGAGTCAAAAACAAAAATACAAAAAATGCCACTGGCAGGAAGGGTTGCTGTAAATTATTATATTCTGGGGTTTCCACATGACATCACCAAGAGAGTGCCAGAGGCTGCAAAGTGGCCCAGAAGAGGTGAGGGAAGGTGAGAATAAATAATTTTTATTTATTACATCTGCGCTGGGCCTCCACCTATAATACTTTTGAGTTTTAAGTGATCCCAACATATAATAATTTCACTTCTGATTGTATCCAAACTTGTTCGACCTGAAACGACTAAGGGACCTGAGCACATCTCAGTTTGCATGTGATCTACTAGCAGTGTTTGGCTTGTGCGGTATCTAAACCCATTACCAGGTACTTTGCAGAACTTTTTGGTAGCGGAAAAATTACAAAAGCAGTCCGAGACTAAATGAGGTTATTTGGTACTATGCAGTGAATAAAGGCTTTAGTGTAGCCTTCTTCGTTTGTTCTCTTCTTCCAACTTAACTGGCAAACATAAATTCTAGCAGGGAGATAAGCTGCAATCCCATCTCTTTACTAGTCTGCAATGGCATTGCGCCTATACTAGCACAAACTCAGGGGGAGCCTTTAATCACATGGTGCACTTGAATTTCTTCATCTGAACATACTCACCCTATCAGTGCATAACATTCTCTTTTTTTCTACCTTCTGTATGCTGTAAATATATATACTATTGTCTTATATACAGTCAAATCTCAGTTTGTGTTACAATGCTATGCTGGTTTTTGCCAGAGGCTGCTACAGGGTCCACAAGCTAAGGGGGTACGGTTGGCCCCTTGTATGTTTTTTTTAAATAATTAATTAAAAAAATAAATAGGCCGTTACCTGCTGGAGTAACCCCAGCAGATAACGGGCCCTATTTAATTACCTATCCCTTCTCCTTCAAACCTTAATGGGGTCCCATATCACATTGCTAGCACTGACCAGTGTCAGGACATCCTTGACAGAGATGTGATGTATAGGACTGAAGGCGGGGAAGAGGAAAAGACCCCAGAGTATAATAATTGTTCGTGGGTGGTCCACAATGGTGTGCAATACTGTGTGCAGGGGCCACTATGGGGCATAATACTTTGTACAGGGACCACTATGCAGTACAATACTATGTGTAGGGACCACTATGATACATAATAGTGTGTGGAGGAATGTGGGGGGGGGAGAAGAATTGTCGGTTGGTCGGAATGTTCAGAGGGGACGGTTGGGGGGGTAAACCACATGTCAAAAGTTTGCCACAGGGCCCCGCCATTCCTAGTTACGCCACTCCTCGCAGCAAGAGTATTTGTTGTGCAAAAGAGATTTGTTTTACCAGGTTGTCTGGTGGTTTCATTTGGACTGAACGCGTCTAAAACAAACTGCTATTATTATAATTGGGGGTATTTTCAGACCCCCGAGTATAATGATCAAAGGTCGAGGGGAGGTGATTAAACATAACAAATAGTCATACTCACCTTTTCTGGTCTCCGATACAACTCCCTGCTGTCTTTGAACCTCTTCATTTACATCACAGATTTAACGTGCGTCTCTGATATCAACAAAGAGGGCTAAGCCTGAGGAGCCCAGGAGGGGTAAGTAACCCTATATTTTATGTTTGATAACCTGCCTGAAAAGAGCCCCAAGTATAATAATAGTTTGTTAGTGATCAACCCCCAAAATTTCAGGTTCTACCAAAACCTGAAACCTTTTGCATTGGTCTTCACATATGAACTAATACCAGTGGCGGATCCAGGGTTTGCGGGGCCCTGGGCAATTGACTTTGGCGGGGCCCTACTTACTGGGGGTCTCGCACTTCTAACCTGTACTTCCCAACTGTTGAAGACTAGAAAGAGGGAACAAAACGTGCGGCGCGTGCACCGCCCACTTTTATGTTGACTCCACCCATTCTCATTCAATTTTCATGTGATTCCACACAGCATAATCCTCCTACAGTCACCCGTAAATTATATCTCCCCCCCATTTTCATATACACCCTTCATCTAGCCCTAGTTTCATGTCCCCCCCTCTATCTCTGTCCCCAGTTTCATGCCATTCTCCCCCTTTATCTGCCCACAGTTTCATTTCCCCCCGTCTCTGCCCCAGTGTCATGCCATCCCCCCCTTCACCTGCCCCAGTGCCATGCCGTTCTCCCCCTTCATCTGCCCCAGTGTCATGCCGTTCTCCCCCCTTCATCTGCCCCAATGTCATGCCATTCCCCCCCTTCATCTGCCCTAGTGTCATGCCATTCTCCCCCTCCATCTGCCCCAGTGTCATGCTGTTCTTCCCCCCTTCATCTGCCCCAGTGCCATGCCATTCTCCCCCCTCCATCTGCCCTAGTGTCATTCTGTTCTTCCCCCCTTCATCTGCCCCAGTGTCATGCCATTCTCCCCCCTCCATCTGCCCCAGTGTCATGCCGTTCTCTCCCCCTCTATCTGCCCCAGTGTCATGCCATTCTCCCCCCTCCATCTGCCCCAGTGTCATGCTGTTCTCTCCCCCTCTATCTGCCCCAGTGTCATGCCATTCTCCCCCCTCCATCTGCCCCGGTGTCATGCCATTCTCCCCCCTCCATCTGCCCCAGTGTCATGCCATTCTCCCCCCTCCATCTGCCCCAGTGTCATGCCGTTCTCCCCCTCCATCTGCCCCAGTGTCATGCCGTTCTCCCCCTCCATCTGCCCCAGTGTCATGCCGTTCTCCCCCTCCATCTGCCCCAGTGTCATGCCATTCTCCCCCCTCCATCTGCCCCAGTGTCATGCCGTTCTCCCCCTCCATCTGCCCCAGTGTCATGCCGTTCTCCCCCTCCATCTGCCCCAGTGTCATGCCATTCTCCCCCCTCCATCTGCCCCAGTGTCATGCCGTTCTCCCCCTCCATCTGCCCCAGTGTCATGCCATTCTCCCCCTCCATCTGCCCCAGTGTCATGCCGTTCTCACGTTCTCTCTCACACACACACACACACACACACACACACACACACACACACACACACACTCACCATTCCTCGTTCCCTCGCAGCTCTCTCCCTCATACACATATTGTAGCCGCGATGTGATGACGTCATCACATCGCGGCTACAACTGCCGGAGACCCGGAGCTCAGCGTTAAAGCAGGAGCTGAGCTGTGACAGCTCCGGCTTTAAACGCCTATGCATTCAGCTCATCGGCGCTGAGCTCAGTTGGAGTCGGGACATGCCGACCGGGACCATTTTGTTAGTTAGGTCCCGGCCGCGCCGTGGGGCCCGGCTCGCCCGGCCCTGGATCCGCCCCTGACTAATACAGACAAGAACTAGAGATGTTGCCCATAGCAACCACTAGGTATACAACTTACCGTATATACTCGAGAATACGCCGAATTTTTCAGCACAGTTTTTGTGCTGAAAAAGCCCCCCTCAGCTTATACTCGAGTCAGCAAAAAAAATATATACATTCTTTTTTTTTCTTTTTTTTTTTTGGGGGGGGGGAGGTCTATGACCAGCCGCAATATTAATGTATAGAATCTCCCATAAAATAGTGGGGGGAAAAAAAGCAGCTTAAAAAAAAATAAAAATAAATAAAAGTTCTAAATCCCTCCTTTCCCTAGAATACATACAAAAGTAGAAAATGACTGTGAAACACACACACATTAGGGATCCCTGTGTCTGAAAGTGCCCAGTCTACTGAATATAGGGGATCTGCAGTGCTCCTGTTCCGTCAGGAAGGGGTTAATAGGAGCACTGCAGATACCCTATATTCAGCCAGACTGAATTCCAAGTGGGGGAAGAAAAAACAGTCCTAAGGCTCAGGGAAGGGGCAGACAGACAACCAAAACACCCCCTCCCCATCACCCAGCATCTACTGCACCCAAAAACTCCAGCCATTTTAATTTTTGAAATTTTCCCGTAGCTGCTGCATTTTCCCCCTAGGCTTATACTCGAGTCAATAAGTTTTCCCAGTTTTTTGTGGTAAAATTAGGGGCCTCGGCTTATATTCGGGTCGGCTTATACTCGAGTATATACGGTAATAAATATTACATAGAACACTTTCTGTTGCAAGTGCATTTGTACGCCACCTTATAAACTTTCCTGAAAGGGGACATGGTGAGGGGAATAGTATGGCCGACTGTCACGGAGCGAAGGTATACGTCCTTCCTCCGGAGGATATCTTGAATCAACACAGACGCAAGAGGTCGGGAGCACCACAACAGCAATTTATTGTAATCCACAAAGTTAGTAGCCGGCGGCAGTCACATCAACCGTAATAATAAGTCCACAGAAGTCACAACTCAATGATAGCTTTGGTTCCTTGGTCCTGTAACTAAATCCTGGCTCTCTGCAGAGCTGTGCACAGGCCGGCTAACACATACTAACTGCTAACTATATACTATATACTAAGACTGTTACATCCTATATCTGTGGGTGGGAAGGGCTGAGTCACAGATCCTTCCCCCCTCACCTATACCAAGGAGAGCAGACTCCCTGTCTCCTTTGGACAATGCACCGTCCAACATCTTCTTGGAGACACCGATCAGATTATCTCCACCCATTGTCCTCACTGGTCCTCACTAGTTAGAGGTATTTGCATACAATGTGCTAACACACTAGACCCTAATCAGCCAACTACACATTGATGTATACAACAGGTTAAAAAATACATTCCACACCAAATATATATTACACATGAAGAATCCAACGAAAAAAACATCCAGCGAAGCAGTGGAGTATGTTGAATAAAAACTTCTCCTTTATTATAATAGCCTTGAAAGTCAGCACTACACATAAAATCGGAAAAAGGGGAGGGGGGGCGTCAGACTGACGCGTTTCGGATGTTAATCCTTCTTCGAAGTCTGTACGCTGCTGAGGAGAGGTACGTCCTTATAATTCTATACACACACCTGAGTTCACTAAAATAATGAAAAGAGCTATTGGGCAGGCATTAACAAGGACTGAAAAATCCCTCCTCTTGACATGACTGACACATTTAAAAACAAAGACACTACTGGGTATACACGTCGATAACATAAATCACAGAACATAACAAAAAAATGCAACCGTAAATCATGAAAAATATTCAGACTAGGTATTATTTAAAACTGTGTAAATGGGGATGACACAACAGAAAAATTGAGACAGACGGCAAATGCATCTCAAAGTTAGAAAAAAACACATTCCTTTACCCCACAACTACTCCCTGAATGCAAACAAATCTCAAAGATATAAACCAATGTTGGTGTATCAAAAAATAATAATAAAAACTTGACACTACATGAGAGTCCATGAGTTCCCATCTATGCCGAGTCCAAGAAAGTGTAAATGATGATTCGCTGATCCTCCGATCATGTGACTGACAAAAGGTCGTAGCTGGATAATCCGACCTCCTCCATGCCCACACTAGAGATGGCAGATTATGTGTCGCCGTTCCATATAACGCATACTCAGAGGAAAGAGCTGATCACGTGATCTCCGTTGCGGACTATCATTGGTTGAAATGCGATATCAAGAAACAAGGCAACAGCATCCACTTTGATATGATGAGCTGCATTTGTTGGTGGACCAGCGAACCCATTTCAATCGCATCATGGACCGGACTTGTTTACAGATACATCTCTTGAAGAACTACATCAGGTAAGTAAAAGTGTACAGATTAGAATAATGCAAAAATATATTATATCATAACATGTAATTACATAATAACTACTATTTGAAAAAGAGAATATTAATCCATAAACTATCTTTATCTAGAAACAATCAATGGACTATATGAAAAAAGGGGGGGCTAGGATCACAAAACCCACATTATGTTGGCTATTTGCTCAGTGGATGTTACCTAAGCATGATATATATACGATACATCATTTCTCTGATTCAAACCGACTGGGAACCGAGTGTTGATATTATAGATCCAATAGACCTCTCGTACTCTTAGCCTATGTTCCCAGTCACCTCCTCTAATGGGCTTAACCACTTCCTCTATGCCTTTGAAACTGAAACTAGCGACAAGACCCCCATGCACACTTTTGAAGTGCCTGGATACGCCCGTACTTCTGATGCTGTTTGCACTGGTGATGTCATGTAGGTGTTCCGCAATTCTAATTTTCAAAGGTCTAACTGTACTGCCTACATAGTGTAACTGACATGCTGTACAAGTGATCAAATAGATCACATGGTCACTATTACAATTGATGAAACTTTTAATATTAAAACATCGGGTTAAGTTAGAACTCATGAATTTAGTTGTTTTGTCTGCCCATTGACAGACTCCACAACGATTAAAGCCACATTTGTAGAAACCACGTAAGTGGAGCCATGTATCAGATTTCCCGTTGTGTCTGGCTACCATCAAACTGGGAGAGATCTGATTGCCAAGGGTTACACCCCGTGAGGACGCAAAATTACAGCCATTCCCAACTATCTTTTTCAAGATGGGATCTTGATTAAGGATTGGCATGTTGTTTTTTATAATTCTAACAATTTGTTCATATTCAAGGCTGTATCTCGTGGTAAAGTGTAAGTCCACATTATTACGCTTATGTGAACGATTATCATAAAGTAATTCCTCTCTTTTTGTCTCAGTGGCTATTTTCTGTGCTCTCATAATAGACCAATTAGGATACCTTCTTTGTCTCAACCTACTGGTAACAATCTCTGCCTCTTGTATATACCTACTATGTGTAGTACAATTTCTTTTAATTCTAAGATATTCACCAACTGGCAGTGCTTTTTTTGTGTGTCTGGGATGCATACTATCAGCGTGTAACAAGGTGTTACCTGCTTGTGGTTTTCTATAATTACTGCATACCACCTTACCACTAGTACTGTTCCCTTCCAGTGAAATGTCCAAAAAATTTATCACATTATCCGTTATATTGTATGTAAAGCTCAGGTTATAATCATTACTGTTAATGTAATCGATGAATTTAGGGACATCACTGGTATCACCGATCCACACTAGCAGGCAATCGTCTATATACCTGCCATACCAGTATATCCGTTCTCTGAAAGGATTACAACTATCATAGAGGTGTTTCTCCTCCCACCATGCAATTGTGATGTTCGCAAGGGATGGGGAGAAACAAGCCCCCATCGGCGCACCTCTAATTTGTACGAAATACTGACCCATAAACATGAAATAATTGTGGCGGAGCAAATACTCCACCACCTTGATCACATATTCATTTAAATCGGGGCCATAATCAGAGTAGGTGTATAGAAAATAACCCAAAGCATCCAAGGCAATAGAATGGGGAATGGACGAATAAAGGGCCACCACATCACAGCTGACCCAGGAAAAATCCCCCCTCCACTGGAACCCATCAAAGATTTTAAGGACTTCTTTCGTATCCTTTAGATATCCTGGTGCACTGGTAACAAGGGGCTGTAAAAGGCGATCTACCCAAATGCACAAATGCTCGTTTACACATGGCCTATAGTATAGACTCTAACCATCCCGTGACACCGACCCTATTAGATTTTTGATCCTTTACACCAGTTTACTACCATAAATGATGTCTGAAATCTACACCTGTCCAAAGCTGGCCTAATTTCAGTGCAGACGCGGCGGAGGTTGTGCCTTATTTATGGGGAGGTGTGTGCTTCGGATGCTGCACTGCCTCTGCCACATGCTTTACATTACAGTGCCATAAGCGTTCTACATTGATAAATCTTCTGATCACATGACCCAGGGGATATGGATCCTGTAGAAAATATTGCATAGATATAACGCAGCTATGCACATATAGTGGTAACAATATAATCATATCATTGCCAGTTCAGCTACTTATTTTCATGACCGAAATAAAAGTTAATTCCATCGATTCAGACGTGTAACGTTACATACTATAATTCTTCTGACAACGATGATTCAGCCCTGCCATTTTTTTCTGGATTTCTCAAGCATCACAGCTGGTACTTTTTAAATTCACAAATGGATATTTCTATGCGAGGCATGGGACAGCAGCGTACAACAGGTTTTCTGAGGCAGATGCGCCATAGTCATGCTCAAAAGAATCTGCCTCGGGCACTTTTTTTTTTTTTGCAGGGAGAGAAATCACATCTGAGTTAAGCCCTGAAAAAAATGTAAAGCTGTGTATGGAAGCATTGGGAATCTTAATAAGATGAGAAAGGAGACATTGGTAGAAACTGCGCTGTGGTTTTTAGACTGATTTGGAGACAGAATTTCTAAAAATAAAAATATTTTGAATAAAGGGTTAATAAAGAATGTTCTTTTCCTGCATAAAAGTAAAGTTGTCAATTTATAGTTGTCCAGTGTAAGGATTACTGATACAGGTCTCCTGCTGATGTCTGTAAGTGATTGGTGGAAGCGAACAATTCTTTTACAAGGCCTATTTTCATCACAGCTAAGACATCCACGATCATCAAAAAGAAAATATACAATAAAATAAAAACATATTAGATAAAGGGAGTGTACATGAAAAAAAAATCAACTATGTATGCTATAATGCAGATTGGTTTGTCTTCTTTGGTTCTGCATATTAGAAACTGATATACAGTCCCATCAACATGGCCGCTCCTCTTGTTATATGAAAAAAATTTAAAGGGGTTTTCCCATCTCAGTGTCTCAGCACTCTGCTTGAAGTCTTTTCTTCTCACTTCCTGTATTCCCCCACCCCCCTTCCCCACCCCAGCTTGCTGAACGGGTCTTAACATGCGTGTAGAGAATGGACTCTGTGTTATCTGTGTGTTTACATAGAGAGATAACAGACTCAGCTTTATCAGCAAATTGCAATTAGCTGAACTGCAAGAACAGTGAGTGATGTGACTTGTCCTAAAGGTCTGTGGTTATAGCAACACTGTATAAACAATGGAAGGAATAAAGTAACATAGCAGGCAAACAAAGCAGCATTTCTAAAGCAATAAATTTAGGAAAAGTCTTCAATTTACATAAGCGACCAGTATAGATAAGATCATTGAGATGGGACAACCCCTTTAATATAACAAAAGAATATGCAGGTTTTTTTTTTATGTTTTCCATTCTTGTGCTCTAAAAGCCATTTTAAGCCAACCCTTTTTTTTTTTTTTTTAATTGAAGTAGCTAATGTTTTGTCTCCTGGGAGACAAGTTGTATTTTTCAATGGCATGCCTGTAATTTATTGACCGAATGGTAATAATCTTGGGGAAGAAAAAAAAGTTTTTGGCAATTTATTTTTACTTTCAAATTTTGTGCTGTATGCCATATTGCATAAACAATAGGTTACCTTTATTCTCTGAACCAGTATTATTATGCTGATAATTTAGATTTAGGTTTTTTATGTTTTACTAATTTTATACAGTAAAAATACCTGTTTAAAAAATCATCCCAATGTTCTAAAAGCCATAAACATTTATTATATCCGAAAAAGGAGCTATCCAGGGTCTTATTTCTTGGAAGACAAGGTTTGCTTTTCAATAGTATGATTGTAAGGTACATTTTGATCACTGTTTATTTCATTTTTTGGAGGCGAGGTGAACACCTGGCATTTCTTTTAGTTGTTATACCATTCCCGCATGAGATAAATAATGCATCAGATATATAACACAGATAGTTAAGAATACAGCACCCTAATTTGTATAGCCTTAGGCTGAGTTCACACGGGGTATTTTGGTTAGGATTTTGAGGCCATATCCACCTCAATATCCTGACCAAAAAGACAGCTTCGATTGAAATCAATAGAAGCCAGTCAGGTCTTTTTTCAGGAGCTGTTGTTCCGGTTCCCGGAAAAAAGAATGGATATGCTCATCGCCTTGTGAATCGGCCTGAAGACACTCCCGACTAGGCCCATTCATTGGGCCTAATGCGGAGCGGAGTGCGCGACTGGATTCCAGTGCACTGCATGGCATTCAGTCACGGCTACCCATTTTTTTGGTCCGGAAACTGAGGCGGTCTTCACCTCAGTTTCCAGGCCAAAAAACCCGTGTGAACCCGGCTTTAGGTCAGGGCCCCACGGGACGTAAATGCCTCCGCTGCGGGAAAAATCGCAGCGTTTTACAGTGCAAGCAAAAATGATGGGATTCATGCGAATCCCATGCCCACTTTGCAGAAAGAAACGCAGTGCGGGGGGTATACCTCACTCCAGACCCAAAAGACCTCTTTCACTGCAACTTTTCCCCACTACTGACCTCTATCAGAGCCGACTGCAACCGATGATCCACTGGCGCCTTTACTTGGTTCGGGAGGTGCACCATCTTCAAGATGAACATTTTGCCTTGTCTCCTCTACCTCATGCAGACGCTTCCCATCTACATCCCCATGTCCTTTCTCAGATCTCTCACCTCCACCCAACTACAGCTTATCAGGTCAGGCAGGCCTGCTCGAGTGGGTAAAGCCCTTCTCTTCCACCCCAAAAACTGTGGTGGACTATCCCTTCCAGACCTGAATTCTTACTACTTGGCCACTCACCTGGCATGAGTTGTGGACTGGTGCAGACACTCAGTGTCTAAGCCCTGGGTTTACAATGAGCAGGCATTCTCCCCAATCCCACTGCAGGTTGCCCCATGGTTAGACTCGTCCTCTTTATCGTCCCTATTTCCACATCCAACCATTGGTCCCACACTCTGGATCTGCTCTAGAGGCCTTGTCCGCTCCACCCTCCTTCCCAAGGACTCTCCCTTTTTCCAGTACTAGGCAACCCTGACTTTACACCCGGACTAGTCGACCGTGTCTTCCGCAACTGGCGCCGCCATGGGATCTTCTGTGTCCGCCACCTCCGAGACGGCGTGGGATGGAATACGCTCCTGGGCCCTCAAGTCTCTCCTGATTTGCCTCCATTAGACACATGGCGGAAGATGCAGCCCTGCCACTTCCTGCACTCTTTCCCCCCCCCCCCCACGGAGTTCCTCACTGAACCTACCCCTTTAGAGAGGATCTGTGTCGGAAACAGTCCCCTTCACCACTCCCTCCCTGGTCTACCAACTCCTTATTGAGCCCCCGAAGAACTTTGTCCCTCCATTCATGCTTAAGTGGGAATCTGATCTGTCCATCTCCCTTTCCCAGGACCAGCGAAGATGTATCTTCTGCCTCTCTCATGCTACCTCTATCAGCTCCCGCTACCAGGAGGCCAACTACAAAATCCAGTCCTGTTGGTATAGGGTCCCCACGAGAATAAAGGCTATGTTTCCCCAGACCTCCCCTCTATGTTGGAGATGTGGCGAAGAGGAAGGCACCACGCTCCATATTTTCTGGTCTTGTCCTGTCCTGTCATCCTTTTGGGATGGAGTCAAACGGATCACTCTCCAACTCACTGAGACCTCTCACCACTTGGGCCCTGCTCTGTTTCTCCTCAACCACTGTGAGTCTCCTGTAAAAGTCTTCAAACGCTCCCTGCTCAGAGTTTTGGTCCTCGCTGCCCGGGCATGTATATCGCATTTCTGGAAGCGAGTTGAACCTCCCCCTCTCTCCCTGTGGATTTAGAAGGTTAACGAGGTAATGCGCATGGAGAACCTCACCTCCTTCCTGCATGGCACAACTGAGGCGCATACCAAAACCTGGTTTTACTGGTTCGCCTTTCAGCAATCTGGAGAGTATCGGACGCTTCTGGGCTCTGATTTCCCCTCAGACTGACACTACTCCAGCACAGCACAGTCACCTGGATACTGGTCTCTTTTTATCCCCCGCCCCCCCGGGTCGGGATCCGAGCGGCCTGGCGGAAGTGGGCGACCTAGCCTGTCTCTTACCCACTTGCACCCCCACCACACACACACACACACTACTTTGTGTGTCTCTTCCCCCCTTGCATTAAGATGGTTATTTTTTGTGTTTTACTATGTAGCCTGACGTCCTCGAGACGTTTGTTAACCCGGTTACTTGTTACTGTCTGTTCTATTTTCCCCTTGCAAAATCTTTAATAAAAATTCTGAATTAAAAAAAAAAAAAAATGCAGTGTGGACATGCTGCGATTTGCAAAGTCGTTGTGGCCTTGCAAATCGCAGCATGCCAATTATACCTATGGAAACACCAGCGGCTTTCCCACAGATATAATGTTAAGAGAAAGTCAGCAGAGGAAAACTCTGTGAATTTTCTCTTAAAAGCGCTGCAGAAAGAACCGTAATGCGTTCACACCGCAGTTCTTTAAAGTGCTGCGATTATGGCCCGTGGGGCCTTAGCCTTAAAGTGTTTTTCAATCTCCCAGTTTCATCATCTTTGTTTGTCCTCTGTTCCACTCACTTCCTATATTCTTCTAACAAGCTTGTGGGTGGGCTTTGATTGTTTGATGAATAGTACACCATGAAGTACCTCAGTAGATTTAGACATTACCTTTACCATAAGATATTATTTATTATGAATCCTTAAAATATGATATAATTGCAGATCACACATGCACAGTAAATGTATATTACATTACACAGGTCTGTATAGAAAACTTACCATGTTTCTACAGAGAACAGACTCAGTGTTATCTGTATGTTTACATTGAAAGAAAACAGACACTGTCCAAGACATTATCAATAAATTGCAATAGGCTGAATTTATTGGCCAGACCACACAGCTTTACATAACAGGAGAGAAATCAGCCTTCCCCCAGAGAGAAGTGACTCATCCTTCCAATCGATCATCATAGTACAGGACTGGGACCAAAAACAAGTTGTGTAAACAATAGGAGGAATAAATTGCTAAAGCAATGTATTTAGAAAAACTCTTTAATTTGCATAAACTATATCCTTGAGATGGGAATACCACTTTAAGACAGGCCATCACTATCAGTACTGCAGGGTCTGACACCCAGGACTATGCATGTTTAAGTTGTGTTCACATTTGTTTAAGGCTAGGGTCACATCACATTTTTACCATATTGCTTACGCATTCATTTAAAAACAAAAGTGTTTGACAAAAAACAAATCCGTCACAATGTACTTTGTATGTTTGTTTTTCAGAACATGAAAATATACACTTTTTTTTCTTTTTAAACATTGCATGTCATGTAAAATATGCCTTTTTCACTGTATCTGTTTGCCTCAATTTTTTTCCATTTTTTTTTATCTTTATTTTTTTTAAAAAAAACAGATACATGAGTAGGATAGTGAAACCGAGCCTTAGACACCGACGTTGTTCTGCTTCGTCATGGGTGTGGAGCAATGAAATTGATGTCCATACTGGTTTCCATTATAGTGTCTATCATTTTAAGACAATTGCGCAGCATGCTGCATAATTTTATTAGAATATTTATGATAGACTGTGCAATGGAAACTCCCATGTAGATGTGACCAGATGCTTATGTGTATATACGTGTATTTTACGTACAAAGTAGGAGCATAAAAGAAGGGGGGCCCAGATTGACATCCTGCACAGGGACCCTTTGTTGTCAGTTTCCGCCCTTGAGGGATATACTTATAGGTGACACATATACTGAGTTATCAGCTGCCATACTCCTAAGCACTCATTATGGGACATATCATATTGCCTAGGGTTAAACTAAATGTGAAAAACACAGAGGAATGTCTACCCACAACACCAAGCAGCCATTAACAGCGCATTAAACAGTAAAACCTTCATGATCTAACAGAAATCAGCGGCCGCTGACTTGGCCACAAGGTTTTCAGCTCCATCTAGGCTGCACCATGGCCATGTCTGCCCTTGCCATAAAGAAGCACTCTTACATAAAGGATATTCGGCTGCTACATTGCTAACCGGATGGTGTACATAGCATTTCTAAAATATCTGCTCTGTTTTGATCTGACCCTATACCATGTAAGCCACACACTGACTCTTAGAAAAGAAACATTATACTGTGGGGACAGTGTAAGGGAACATTATAATATAATGTCTGAGGGGCCACCAGGGTGCAACAGGTTAATGTATGATGTGCCACTGGGGGCGGCCGGTTAACATCTGATGCCTCTGCAAGGGCATTTAATAGTGTGATGTGCCACTGAGGAGCATGATATTGTATGGGACCAGTAAGGAGGCATTATACTATGTGGGAGACACTGACTAGATATTATAACGTATTTTTCGGACTAGAAGACGCATCAGACCGTAAGACTCACATGGTGTTTAAGTGGAAAATAGGGGAAAAAAAAAAAATTTGAAGCAAAAATTATGGAAAAATATTTAATATCTATATTTGTTGAAAAGTTGTAATTTTCCAACAGCAGCAAAGACACACTGACCCTGACCCTGCAGCTGTACGGAGATACATAGGGCATCTTCTTTTTGTGGGGCCAGGTGTACTTTTTAGTTATACCATATTGGGGAATGTCTATTGCTTTGACCACTTTTTATTCAACTCAGAGGCGAAACAATTACAAATAAAAAAAAAAGGTATTTCAGCACTTTTGATTCCTTTCCCACGCCAACTCTTATCCTATGGGAAAAATATTTGTATACGCTTGTAGAGCAGGCATTGTCAGACACAGGATATCTAATGTGTATGTGTTTCACAGTAATTTTCTACTTTTATATGTATTCTAGGGCAAGGAGGTGATTTAGTACTTATATTTTTTAAAAACTTTGATTGCAAGTCCCCTAGACTGCAATATAACTGTACTGCAGTCTGTGGTAGATTCTATACATTATGTTGGAGGAAAGACTTAGTGGTAGCCTTTGTTTTACAAAAACGCCAACAGTTCAGACTGGACACTCACCAGTGTGTTAGGACAGAACTCGGCAACTCCTCTCTCCACCAGGGACTGCCCAGGACTGAGATTTTGGCAACCTTTACTATGCCTTTAATGAAGCCCAGCTCCCACCTGTGTTTGAAGGCTCCTCCCTAGTAGGACAAGAAGTAGTTAACAGAAGGAGCCATCTCACAGCTAAGGTGTTACCTGAATTGTAGCCTCATTTACCACACATAAGGGTGCATTATCAAGGCGGAAATAGGTGCTGAATTTGGTGTGGAATCTGCGTCAGATTCAGCACTGGAAAAAAAGCCTCACATTCACTTTTTTCTGCTAGAAAGAGGAACCCATTAAAGTCAATGGGAGGCTTTTTTTCAGCTCTGAATCTGAGGCAGATTCCACACCAAATTCAGAATCATTTTCCTTCATGTGAATGTACCCTAAGTGAAGAATCTGGGGAAGATATTGCGACCTTCCAAAATGTCACCTTCTCACAATTACTATTGAGGTTGGTCAGTAGTAATATTCCTATGACAGGCCTGGGAGCCTTCATAAGGCTTCTGGCTGTCACAGAAACAGGTCGGCTCCTGCGATCTCGCCGAGCCAGCCTGCAGGGAAAAAGGTACTCCCTGGCTCAGGGGTAGCATGAGGGGGCTTACAGGTAGTAATGCCCACAATCAGAGTGGACTCTGATCACGGTTATAAGCTCCAGGTTTCTGCTGTAAATTACAGCAGAGACCCGGTAGCTATGGCGACTGCTCTACAGCAGAGCATCCGCCATAATAGTACGGCAGATGCCAGGATGGAACACCCTCTCCTCCCAGCCAAGGGCCTGCACATTGTCCCACTCCTGCCGCAGCAGGAAACCCCCCTGAAGGAAACCGAAGGGTGATGCATTTGGACTATAAGAGACTCCCCACCCCCCATTTTCCTCTCATATTTTTTGGGAAAAAATGCATCCTATAGTACAAAAAATATGGTAATTTGTGTGGATTATGTATTTCTAAGGGGTGATGATGGGGACCCATTTATGACGCCCTTGCACTAGGCCCACTAATGTGTTAAGATGGCCCAGCAAGAACAGCTCAAGATGATTGTGCCCCTTAAAGGAGCTGTTTCACTAGACGCAAAGTATCTAAGTATCAGATTCCTGGGGTTCCTTCTGCTGCAATCGGGATAACTGAGAACAGAAAATTCCCCTGAATCTTTCCCCATGAATAGAGTGCCAGGTTTGCTTATGTGAGCATCATGCCATTCACTTCCATCACTAACAATGCACAGAAGCAAATGTACAAGTCACACAAGCGCACTGTTGCTTCATTCACAGGAAGGATTGAAGGAGATTTTTTTTGCTCCTCATTCTTCTAATCACTGGGTCTCTCAGCGATTTGATACATATTCCTTATTCTGTAGACAAGGTATAACTCCTTTAACAAATTTGGCGCATTTTACTCCAGCACACTTCAATTCACATTCACATATGAATCCCAGTATTTATATAAAAAAAAACAAAAAAAAAACAACTTCCAAGAGGTCATGCTGAGGGATATTTTTCCTGACTAAGCAGTTGTAATTTGATAGATAAAAGAAAGCTACCGGTGTCGAAATTACCGCTTGTATGGCTGCTACAGGGCCAGCGACCTCTTGGGGGCCTGTTGGACCCCTGCTGTTCTTTTTCAAATATGCCTTTACCTACTGGAGTAATCCTAGTAGGAAACAAGGCCTATTTACTTACTGATCCTCGTTCCTACTAACGGCCGCCTCCACCTCCCCTTCTGCCCTCCAGGGGCCTCTGTGCATCCCATATCAAGTCGCTGATGCTAAACAGTGTCCGGACATCGCTGACAGCGACGTCATCTGGGACACACAGGGACCCTTGGAACACAGAAGGGAAAGCAGAAGTGGCCTTAAGTAGGAGCGGGGATCAGTGAGTAAGGATGCGAGCCTGTGGCAAGTGTGTTTGTTGGGTGAATGCCATTAGATTAATCTTGCAATATCCACCTGGCAGTTCCATTCAGACCAAAAACGTTTGAACTCAAACTGCTATCACTATACTCAGGGGTCAGACCCCAAAGTATAATGATTGGAGGACCAGAGGAGGTGAGCAAACATAAAAACCAGTGTTACTTACCATCCCTGAGCTACAGTGCAACTCCCTGCTGTTTTTGGATCTCTTTAGTGATGTCCTATATACTATGTGGAGGGTCCACTTACGGGACATTATACTGTGTGGAGGGGCCATTATGGGACATTATAGTATATACAAGTACTGCTATGAGACATTATACTATCTGAGACATTATAGAGTGTGTAAATGGGGCGTTATACCATGTGGTGCCAGGAAATAGGGTTCTATGCTGTGTGGAGGTGGGGACCAAGCAGAGGCATAACTTGAGGGGGCACAGAGGGTGCAGTCGCACCAGGGCCAGGAGTCTTAGGGGCCCATAACATTGGCATCTGTATCAAGATTGCAGCTTCCACCCTGTAACCATTACTATCAAGAGTTCACTGTAGGGATGAGGTAGGGGGCCCCAGACAGAAGACTGCAGCGGGGCCACAAGTCTTTGCCACTGGGACCAAGTCAAAAGTTTGCTTTGGGGCCCAGTCTTTGCTAGTTACATCCCTGGGAGCAACAGATGTAGCAGTGTTAACCCCAACTTCTGCAATTGGTCTAACTACTGCAGTGTGATATTTTTTCACAGAACACAGCAAAAACCTGTGAAAAGTATAAGATAAGATATCACGCTGCAGCAGTTTAACCATTTGCAGATGTTTAGGTTATCACTGCCACAGCTGTACATAGAAGTGTATTGAGCAGAACAATCTATTAGTAATCTGCCTTGTAGATCACATATCGGTGATGTTCATCCCAGCTCCTGATAAAGAGGACTTCTCTATTGACCCTTTTATGAAGTCGACATACCCCCTCTTCTGGCAAGAGTGAGATCTAACTGCAGAGCAGAACTGAAATCAATACTACAAGAAGTGGGATGACATTCATTGTAGTGACATTCAGGCATTTACTTGGTGAGATTAAAGGGGTTGTCCAGGTTTTGGAATTTTAAGGCCCATCCTAAATATCTGACCATGAGGAGCCCGTGTATCGATCATCTGTTCAGGTCTGCTTCTGAAGTCCGTACTATACATAATACTGAGCTGGAAGCAGTTGGCTTTGTGCCCTATATGGAAGCTGGACCTGGACAGTATACAGGGACCAGAGATATCTGCCTTTGGCCCTGTATTGTGTGTAGTACTGAGACTGTATCACTGATGAGCATGGCGGCCAGCTGTTAGCTCCCCCTGCTGAATAGATAGTTATGGCTACTAAATCCTAAAACCGGGACAATCAATTTAACTCTTCAATATCTGCTATAATCTTATGGTAGGAAAAAAAACAGCATGTGATTTCTTATAGACAATCATGATGCACTTTGTATTGTTTAATATTTTGTATCAAATTACAATGCGGTTTTAATGTGAAAGACTTTTGGCGCTTCGGTTATTATAAAAGGATTATTCCAAAAACCCTCCGACACAAATACACTCTTGGTATTTACAGTATACAGCAGTGTATACAATATAAACCACATTCAGGTAATAGAGATGTGTAAGGGCATGTCTTTTGCAGAACAAGCTTAGTCTCCATTTGTAGTACATGCAACTTTTTGATCACGTTTTATCCCAAGTTTTGACATTTTTTAAATTTTGTATGGCATTCACAGTTGTACATTGTAAACTGTACAACTTCACATCATGTATGCAAAAAAACAAAACAAAAACAAACTAATCCTTCTAGTCCCACTAGAGGACATATGATCATCTGTATAATATAATGCAATATTTATGTGTGTGTTTGTGTGTGCGCATTATAACTGTTTCTTTAAAGGGGCTCTATCAGCAAAATCATGCTGATAGAGCCCCACATATGCGTGAATAGCCTTTAAAAAGGCTATTCAGGCACCGTAAATGTTATATTAAACTACCCCCCAGTTTTAAAATAAAACCCTAAAAAAGAATGTGATCTACTTACCGAACGTGGACACTGGGCGGGCATTCAGGGTGTGTCTTCATCCACGCCTCTTTTTCCTCCGATGTCCTCGGGTCTCGTCCTCCTCCGGCGCTCGCGAACGGACATTGATAAAAAAAAATGACCTGGGCGCATGCGTAGTAGAAGCCGCATGCTACCGCGCATGCGCCCAGGTCATTTTTTTTTTTTTTTTTTATCAATGTCCATTCGCGAGCGCCTGAGGATGACGGGACCCGAGGACATCGGAGGAAGAAGAGGCGTGGATGAAGATGAAGACACACCCTGAATCACATGCTGTTTTTTTGCTCTGATGTTTCTCCACTTGTGAGATTGTCCCAATTTTTTAAAATTGTTAAAGTCGCATATAATTGTGAGGATCAAGACCAGTGTTTGCGTTAAGATCTATGCCATTTTATGACATAGATTTCAGGCATCATTAATGATGATCATAAATCTGATGGGGTCAGTGGCCCTTTTCACACTTACCTTGTAAGTCCCTTTCAAGAAAGTGGCAAGAGCAACATAAAAAATGCCACTTAAGACAACTTTTGTCACAAGCAGTATTTAAAAAAAAAATCACAAACCTTTATCCCACTGTGACTGACCGGTGTTGGTGCTGTGGTGCTGAAAAGGGTACTCTATATTTGGTGGGAATGTGATGTTCTTAGGTCCTTCTGGGATGCCATGTTTGTCCTGCTGTATGCTAAGGTGTGCAATTACTGTGTCACGTTGACTCCCCAACTAGCCCTTCTTTCAGTCATCCCTGGCAGGATTTCTGTGGTAAAGAAGGACCTGCGGCACCTCCTCACGGCTGCCAGAATGGTCATTCCCGGACACTGGCGGAGCACTGTTGCTCCCTCTCTGGTGGAATTTTTATAGGAGCTTCTCCTAATAGGGAGAATGGAGGACCTGGTAGCGGAAGAGTCCCTTGACCCCTCCAAATTTGATGTGCTCTGGCGGCCTTGGGTGGTGTTCCAGGAATCGACTGAATTCTTTTTTATTTCTCCTGATACAGTACTACCTTATATCCCTTTTCTTCCCTCCCATAAGGGAAGTTATTAGTTACTCTCCACCCCCAAAAGGCCACAGAAGTGCTGTATAAACAGAGATAAATCTGCCCCGATAAATCTGATGTGCATCGGCTTGACAGGATAAGCGCACTTTTAAAAAGTGGAGCAAGCAGCATAAAAAGTAAAATGCACTCTATTTTGTAGCCATGTAGCAGGAAAAGTATGTATGATGCTTGGAAGTACACCTATAAGTATAAACAATAGGGAGAGAGATTGTGATCCCACTGTATAGAGCTCCATTTTATGCTCTCCGCCGCTCATGGCCGGACATCTTTCAAACCCATTCAAATGAATGGGTTTGGAAGAATCCTACAGGTTTCCGTCTCCTGCCTCTGTTTTTTGCAGGAAACGGAAACCTGCAGAACAGAGACCGGGCACTGATGTGAACGAGCCCTTAAACTGGCATCTGTAGTAATAATGACTTTATCTTCGGCATCTGGACTGGCTGTTTGGGACCGCCCTTCCCCTATTTAATGAGGCAGCTGAGTCAGCCCACTGCCTTAGCCTCAATCCAGATCTTCATTGTTGTTGTGTGTGAATGGGTTCCAGTGTGAATATTCCTCAGTTGGCCTTAGTTATAATTACTCGAGATAGAATCACACAGTTAGTTGGGCAGTAAGCTGCCTTGTACTGTTTGCACTAGTAGCACACACTGTGTACTGGTCTCTGTCTAGCTCAGTGGCTCTGACTAGACCAGGGGTAGGGAACCTTTGGCTCTCCAGCTGCTGTGAAACTACAACTCCCAGCATGCTCCATTCACTTCCATGGGAGTTCCCAGAACAGCAGAGCCAGTATGCATGCTGGGAGTTGTAGTTTTGCAACAGCTGGAGAGCCGTACGTTCCCTACCCCTGGACTAGACTGTCTGGTTTGTTGTAGCGGCGGCTCTGAGCTGCACAGGCTTCCTCTGTGAATTAACTGAGCGCACCCAGTTGGTGTAGGGATCTGGCAGTGACACTAACTGCCAGACCTTGTTCACACTAGGGATGTTCCTGTGGTTCAGAGCCCAGTTGGGCTCTGCAGGGTTTTTGTTTATTAGTTCTTTTTTAATAACCCTGCTGAGCATAACAAGTACCGTATATACTCGAGTATAAGCCGACCCAAATATAAGCCGAGGCCCCTAATCTTACCACAAAAAAAACTGGGAAAACATATTGACTTGAGTATAAGCCTGGGGGGGGGGAATGCAGCAGCTACTGGAAAATTTCCTAAATTAAAATGGTTGGAGTTTTTTAGTGCAGTAGTTGCTGGGAAAGGAGAGGGGGTGTTTTGGTTGTCTGTCTATCCCTTCCCTGAGCTTGAGCACTGGGTTTTTCCCCCCATTTGGAATTCAGTCAGGCTGAATATAGGGTATCTGCAGTGTTTCTATTCAGACTGAATTCCAAGTGGGGGGGGAGAACAGTCTCAGGGCAGGGGCAGTTAGACAACTTTTTTTTCCAGCTACAGTGTTTACCGTACGTATTTTTATAGATTTGCAGAGCGGGCGTTTTCAGATACAGGGATATCTAACGTGTACGTGTTTCACAGTATTAGTTTTATATGTGTTCTAGGGAAAAAGGGGGGGGGGGTAATTAGAATTTTTTACACTTTTTTTTTTTTTTACTTTAAAAAAAAAAATATTTTTTTTTGCATTTATTAGACCCCCTAGGGGTCTTGAACCCCAGGGGGGATCTGATCACTAATGCAATGCATTGCAATGCTAATGCATTGCAATACATTGCAAAAAATCATCATTTCTTTTGTAGGCTGCATAGAGCAGCCTGCAAAAGAAAAGCACTGCAGCCGGAGAGCCTTTACAGAGGCGCTGAGGGGAATCCCCGGCAGGAGCACTGAGAGGCAGACCTCAGCCGCTGGACCTGAAGTGTGAACTGTGGCCAGCCGCCGGTAAAAGCGCTGAGGGAAATCCCCAGCAGACTCGGCTGCCTGAATTTCCTCTCAGCGCTTATGCCGGCCGCAGTTCCCCTTCAGGTCCGGCTGCCAAGGTCTTCCTTCAGGTACGCACTCCTGCCAGCAGCCAGGGATCTTCCCTTCAGCTCCGGCGGCCGGGGATCTCTCTCAGCGCGTCAGGGCTGCATTTGAGAAAGCAGTTGCGCCCGCTCCCTCCTCTTTCCAGGGGCATGGCGGCATCTGCCGCTTCCCCGCAGCGGAGGGCATCTCCACTGTAACTCCAGTGCTCAGGGACTCCAGCATTAACACTGTAAGAGTTACAGTGAAGGTGCCGATTACAATGGCAACCGCTTTGGAGCAAAGCGGCGCCATTATAGCTACAGACTACAGCTACCATAGTTACAGACACCAGGGCAGGTGCCGGGCCCGCAGCATCGCCATGGCGATGCTGTTGATTTCAAGCTACGGAAGTACTTACGGTACTTCTGCAAGAAGGCTCCGGTACTTCTGCCAGGAGCGTGGAGATTCTGCAGCCTGGCACCCGCCCCCGTGTCTATAACTACAGTATTACCGTAATGACTCGAATATAAGCCGAGGCAGACTTTTTCAGCACAAAAACTGTGCTGGAAAACTCGGCTTATACTCGAGTATATACGGTAATCTATTTCTTTTTCTAAAGTCGATTGATCTGTTGTGGATACATTTTTATAATCCAGAATCTCTCTGGGGGAGGCTTTTCAAACTCACACTTGTAGCCCTGTTTGAGAACACTGAGAATCCAAGGTGAAAATCCACTGATTTTGAAAGGTGTGCCTCTGATGGTAGAATCTGGAGTCAAAAGGGAATCCCTTTTTCTCATCAGATGCCTTTTCAAGAAGATTGTCCAAGCCAGTACCAAACAGATGGTCGCCTTCTGACAAAGCTTACCCTTGGAGGTAGCATCACCCAACCAAGTTCAAAACCAGATCATTGTTCTTACTGCATTGGCTGAAGAACGCAGAAGATCTTTGACCAAATCCACCAAGGTGTCTGCTAGGAAACATGTAGCTTGCTGTAACATTGGTAAGGAGGCTACGATTTCTTCTCTAGAAGTTCCTGCAGATAAATGAAACTGAAGCTGCTCCAATCAAACTCCCAAGGAACGGGCCGTACAAGTAGCAGCAATGCCTGGTCTCAACATAGCGGCAGGAGTCCCAAGCTCGCTTGTGGAAAGCTTTGTTTTGTTTTTTGTTTTTTTTTATCCATGGAATCTCTAAACAAGCCCATGCCATCGAAGGGAACTGAGGATTTTATTTTTTAAGAGATCTTCACCACTAGGACATCAATCTTAGGTGTGTTGTCTTAATGGACAGCATCTGATTCTAGAAAACAATATATCCTTTTCAAGACTCTGGAAGAAAGTTTTCCTATCCAAGTCTTCTCATTGTTTATCAATAAAGCATCTAATATTTTCATGAACTAGAAGTATGCTCAATCTTTTCTCAGCCACATTCAGAACATTTGCTCCTGACTTTACTTTAAAGGAGCTCTGCCTATGACCATTGCTAAACCTTTTTCCCTATATATGTAAAGGATGACTCATTGTCACACTTACGAGCCTAGGTATAAAGAGAGTCGTCTCTTTTGCAAATTGAACCCCAAATTTGATAGTCATTACACTCTAACCTGCCCTTCCCCTTAATTACCTCGTTCTACGGCATGTATTTTCATTGTCAAGTGGCAGCAGATCCCTTATTAGACACAGAAATGGGCTGCTGACTGTATGATTTTGTGACAAGCCAAAATCAGCCAATCACCCAATGAACAAGCAAACAGCATTATTAGACATGCCAATAGTGGGGAAAGAACGCTTGAATGAGCATTTGTTCTGGACAATTTGCTGGCTAATAGAGCCTTAAACTGAGATCCCAAACAATTAGTTGTAATCTGATCTAAATGCAGTCTGTTACTGGTAGGTGGGCTTACAGATGCAGCAAAGCTCAAAAAGCTACTCCCTTTCCATAACTCCCATTGAAGTTGGAAGAGAGTTGCAAAAACATCCAAAAACCCTGACCTCTATTAGCAGTTTGGACTTGGCTGTCAGTAGGATAGACTACTGTGGGGCAACGTCCATTGTATACAAAGACGTGAAAACCTGCAGAAAATAGCAACATAGCTGATAAGATCGGAAAGACACCTAGACACACATGTCCATAAAGCCAAACTATAAACCTACAAAGACCTACCTGTGGTTATGCCATAAATGTCTGTTAGGAGAACCCTTTTAAGCATTTTGTGTGTGAAACATTGTAGCTAAATCTTTGCGGCTTACGAAGAAAAGCCATGGCCTGAAAGGTCTACATTTGCTGGTTTACCTACTAAGAATTTGTGTGTACTTGAAAGCTAAACCAGGGTGACACTGACACAGAGGTGAACTTTGCCTTTTACACACGAACCCAAGCTTCAATAAATCAGATACAAAACTAAAAATGTAACAACTTATGTAAAACAAAAACTTTATTATTTTCCATGAAAAGATCAGGAGGAAAAAATATACAAACAATAAAGTAGTTCTCATGATGGCTTGCATTGTACTTGAAATTCACTTCCTGCTTCCCATTCATTAACAAGCTTAGGAGGAACCGTATACAGATCACATCATAAAAAAAAAATAATTAAAAAAAAACTGGATCCTTTAGGAATGTAGGGGACTTTACAAATATCACAATTCTGCTGCACTGCTCTAATACTGAATTACAAGTACAACTGGGTATACAATAGATACTGTCAGGAGGAGATCTTCAATCCTTATTTCAGCAAAGGTTTGGGCTTTGCCGGCCAGAGAAGTGAAGAGGTATTCACAGATACAGCTGTCAGGAAAGGAGATACAATGCAAACAGTTAGTGCAGTGTGGTGCACATCCGTGGACAAGAACATCAATCTACAATTTTATTTTACCAAAAAGTAAACGAGACCACCGGGGTTATGAGAAGTGCAGAACGACACTCGCTATCCTCCCTCTAATGCTTAAATAATTCACAAGCTACCTCTACTGGTATTCAGAGCAATGTTCTACAGCATTAGCTACAACGTGCAGAGTCATAACATTACAAGTGAAAAATCACACTACCCTATAATATGCCCTATTTACACACATGCCTGGCATACTAGATACAGTATTTCTTACACCATAGGATAATGGGCTGAATCACATATATAGCACATAGGTATACTGAACTGGATGCCATGCTATAGTCTACTGATTCTTGAAGGGTGCTCTGGAGTGTCAAACTCATTTTCACGGAGGGCCACATTAGCATTCTCTTCAAAGGGCCAGTAGTAATTCCGTGACTGTATAAATGTAGCGATGCCAGTTAAAGAGGACCTTTCATCAGATTGGGCACAGGCAGTTTTATATACTGCTGGAAAGCTGACAGTGCGCTGAATTCAGCGTACTATCGGCTTTCCCGATCCGTGGCCAGTGTAAAGCGCTATCGGTCCCGGGACCGTAGCGCTTTACAGTCAGAAGGGCGTTTCTGACAGTTAGCCAGGGACGCCCTTCTACCCAGCAGTGCCTATCGCGCTGTACTGTGGAGCGGGGAGGAACGCCCCCTCCCTCTGCTCACACAGCTCGTCCATGTACGAGTATTATCAGGAGGGGAGGGGGCATTCCTCCCCGCTCCACAGTACAGCGCGATAGGCACTGCTGGGTAGAAGGGCGTCCCTGGCTAACTGTCAGAAACGCCCTTCTGACTGTAAAGCCCTACGGTCCCGGGACCGATAGCGCTTTACCCCGGGCACAGATCGGGAACGCCGATAGTGCGCTGAATTCAGCGCACTGTCAGCTTTCCAGCAGTATATAGAACTGCCTGTGCCCAATCTGATGAAAGGTCCTCTTTAAGCATAGTTATGTTTATAGCCCATTGAAGGCAATCATTAGGCTAATGTTAACGAATTGTTAAACAACACAAAACAGGTTTGTGCCCAGCTGTGCACCTCTTCTACTTTCCTTCTGGCTACCCTATCACCTGCACTATGGTCCTGCAAGCAGAACCATGGAAGAGGAGATATCATGGCTGGAAGGACATTAAAAGAGGTGCACAGTCCAGTGCAGCATCAGAGCTTTGCAGGAAGAAGAGCAAGTATGAATTTCCCTAAACCTGAGATAATCGTGTGTGGAGGGGGCCTAATAGACCCCTTGGCTTAGGAGCCCGGACACAAGGGAGACCACTGTCATCCCTATAGCAGTTTCTTCCATCTTTGGTAAGAAGGTCCCCAGTTCTCTATAGCTGGGGAGTGCTGCGGACCTTCCCGCCAAAGACAGAAAAAACTGAGAGACATGGCTTGGCGGGGCTAGTACTATTACACCATTAAAATGGCCGTGGGCCAAAAAACACCAGGCCGCAGGCCACATCTGGCCTGGTGTTCGACACGTGTTTTAGCTAGACTAACATTTTAATAAAAGTTCTGATAGTTTCATTAGGTCAAATAAATTCCTGAATTTTTACAGAAAATGGTCACCAATTAGTTGTGTAACAACAGTACACAGGTATGTGAAGAATATATTTGTGTAGATCATTACTTCATATTGCATTCATATATAAATTTACCTGCAGCTTCCACTAGGGGGAACTCACTGTTTAGGTATATACCGCATGTAGGAAGTGTCTATAGCTGCCCTAGTGGTCACTGTGGGCAGAAAGAATGGGGTTTTAAAAAATAATGGCTATGTAGGTGAGCAGTGAGAAGTATAAAGATACATAAATATATAAATGTACATAGAACTAAATGATGATGGATATTCGGAGGGGGCACTTAAGTATTCTTTAGGATGCTTCAAAGGAAACTAATACTATACCAATAATATACTGTAAAATAAAGGACTTTTCACAATCACTTCTATATATGCCTCATTTATCAACAATGCAAGGTGCACTATATTAGCTATACGTACAAAGGCATGAGACTCTCTCTATATTTAGCATTTAGAATAATTAGAATAATTCATAGTAATATGACCTAGGAGATGAAGCAAGACATTTGTTTCAGAAAGCGAGCAAGACAAACTGTTTCCATGCACAAGACATTGCAAGAATATGCATCTGATCCAAAATCATAGTCATTTGTTGAGAAGCTTGATACCATAATGGCTGCGGCTCACCACAGAGTACGATTTAATAGAATGCCTATTACAAGAGGATTGCACTCACTGATGAAGATGGCCCCTGTTCAGTTATCAAACTATAATGCCCGACTAGAATTACCAAAACCACGGAATTCTAGGTTAAAAGGAACAAAAATAAATAATGGAAAATATTCTAGCACTTTCTTCCTTAAAGGAATAATTAATGTAAAACCATTTTTTATTTATTAAAACTAAATCATTTTCTATTGTTTTTAACTTCTGCTTTAATTCATATCGATTTTCTGTCCGTGATTATGGGGCTGCCATCTTGCTTGAACTTCTCCACTGCTGTTCACAACATTTAGTGATATGCTTTACAGCAGTCTCGTGGCCACAGAAGGGAGCAGACTCATTGAGGTCAATGTGAGAGTGTTCTAGACATGCTCTGTGCAGGGAGGGGGAGGAGATAAGCTGTGACAGCTATTGTTAGTAGTGGATGCAATTACTAGGCTTAATAATCAGAACCTTGTGGTAAACCATGTCCATGGTACGAGGCAGAGAAACTGTTAAAAACAGTTAATACATGTGACGTAAAGCCGAGATGATGGTTTAAGGTTAGACAATTACCTTCACCACAATTTCTATTGTGTAACTAAGAGCCAGAGAATTTATGGAGAATACTTTTTTAATCTTCTCTCATTTGATCTAATTGGTATTCTATAACAATTAAACCTGAGAACTTTATAAAGAATTCTTCTAATTATCTCATAAGATCAGTTATGTCTCCTCACTCTCATTATCCGTGGTCCTTGTCTAAAACAACTATTCAGGCAGCTGGTGCAGGCTCCTGGTACCGCTAAAGAGACTGAAAGTCCAAATCCTTATGCCAAAAAGTAAACCTATCAGAGCAACAGAACAGCCTCGTGTTCTCAGGATCGGTGGGGACTAGAGAAAGATGTCCAACTGTGTAAGAATCAATGCAGCAGCCCCTACTGAAGGATGCAAAGAGTTGGATTTGGTGGAGATGGTGAAAGGTCTTTAACCCCCATTGGATGCAGACATTTTTCATTTTTGTTTTTCATTTTTTACTCTCTGCATTCCAAAAGCCAGAACATCCTCATTTTTTTGTAGCAGACATCATACTTCATGTACACGTCCTGGTGTGTGTAAGGGTTAATAGGTGAATACAAAGAGAGAAAAAATTAGACTTATGATACTTACGTGGAGTTGGCAGGAGACCAGGTTTCTCTCCTAGCAATGGACGTTTTGCAGGTGAGTGAGGGGGAAACCCAAGGAGTGGTGGTCTTTTAGGAGGCATTGCCAAAAGAGGTGGAGGTTTACCTTTTGCAGCGGAGATGCCTAAAGAAATGGAAGACTATGCAATTAGATAACTAGAACATAAAAAAAAAATAGCAGGCATAATACATTGTACATAATAGTTAAAAAAAAAAATTGGAATATTGAAGAGAATGGGAACCATGTATACTGAAAGCAGCAAGAACAAATAACTGTTTATATCAAACATAGGTCAAAATTAAAGTCTTTTGCTATAAATTTAGACTTTTTTTCTCTATACAAATGTATAGTCACTGCATATTATGTATAGTCAACTAAGGCTAGGTTCACACCTGCACCCGGATTCCATCTGGAGACATGTGAATAAACCCCTAAGGTTATTTAGTTGACTGAGCCAATTCTCAGACATTTTTTTCATGGCCAAATTGCATCCCATGTCAGATAAACTATATTTTTCCAAAAGTCCATTCAAACCAAACAAATTGAGTTTGTTAAAAAGGATCAAATGCCTTACGCTGGGTTCACACCAGCGTTTGGGTCTCCGTTATAAGGTTTCCGTCTTCTGCAAACAGAAGACGGAAATCTGTCAGACTGGGTCCGGCCGTGAGCGCCCGTGAGTGTTTTATGCTCTCCACGGCGAAACCGGTTTTTTTAAACCGGACACAAAGTCCTGTATGTCTGACTTTGTGTCCGGTTAAAAATAAAAAAAACTGCGCGGAGAGCATAAAACGATCACAGGCTCTCACTGCCGGACACTTTTTCAAGCCCATTCCAATGAATGGGTTTGAAAACTGCCTGCAGGTTTCCGACTCCTGCCCAGTTTCGTGCAGGAAATGGAAAACTGCATAAAGGAGACCCCGGGCGCAGATGTGAACGAGCCCTAAGCTATGTATTACAAATGGAGCACGTCCTATTTTTCACATATCACGGACACCACCTGATTGAAGAAACATCTGAATAGACTCTTAAGTTATTGCTTTTTGTGGTATTATGTGCTATGCAGTGGAGAAACAACAGGCATTACATAACCTGCAGTTTATAAGTCAATAGACTGTATATAAAGTATGTGGCACATGTGCTGGGTAACCTCCCTGATGCATAAATGCCAAACTCATCCACTGGGCCCCTTTCACCTGGTATGGCAACGAACAAGGCGTCCTTTTCGGATAGTCCCGTCACTTTACTGCTTCATATATATATATATATATATATATATATATATATATATATATATATATATAAAATAGAAGTGCTCATAGTTTATTTTGGTCAATTAACAAAACATAAACTGAATGAACAACAGAGAAATCTAAATTGCATCACTATTTGGTGTGACCAGCCTTCACCAAAACAGCATCAATTCTTGTAGATACACTTGGACGTTTTTTCAACTTGGCAGGGAGGCTGTTCACGACATCTTGAACCAACCACGGATCTTGGCTTGCTCAAATCCTTCCTTCTCTTCATGTAATCTCAGACAGACTAAATGATGGCGAGATCAGGGCTCTGTGGTGGTCATATCATCACTTCTAGGACTCGTCCTCCAAAGGGCGGTCCCAACAAATACCGATATGATTCACATTTCTCTTTTGTTCATTCACTTAATTTTGGTAATTGACACTTTCTGAATGTATTTCTAAAAGCATTCTTACTCTATAGCATTTTTCCCCCTCAACTGCCTAAAACTTTTGTGCAGTGCTTTACATTAGGAAAACATTCTAATACTTGATTTGGAAGGCTCAAATGAAGTGTGAACTGAGCCTTACTGATTCCCTGCAGAATACACTAGATAAAAACCAATATCCACCTGGTGTAGGGAGAAGTCCAGTAGAGGGTCTGTCACGCAGGAGAGGGGGCTTCCCCATTGCGATTAGTGGAGATCTGCCTGGAGTAGGGAGGAGAGGTGGAGGCTTGGCCAGTGCATCAGGAGACCCCACTGTCGGCATGTTCGCTTCATACACAGCACTGACGCCATCTTCTGTGTGATCTGTCTTCTTAAATCCTGAAGAGAAACATTTGAAGTAATGAATAGGATTCAGATACCAATGCTAAACATGAAGTGCTGGCTCTCTAGAGATGTCGCTTCGTAAATACTTGTATGCATTACAAAATAATTCTAAACAAGTTATATTGGAATTCTTTGTACTGCCATTCCTCTGTGGATCCTCTTGAAATCATATCAATAAACTAAGATGTCGTTCCCATTACCTCGAAGAGCATTAAGCCTATCGCACTGTGAATGCAACACAAAAGGAACTCCGATGATAATTTAACGATTATTAGGGCACCTCTAGTAGGGTATAATAGGGATAGTGATGGTTCCTATTTTTCTATATCTGCTATTCCCTCAGATGGTAAAGTGCAGGTGGGAAAACCTACGTCCAGCCCGTATAACACCTGTTACCTACTCAAGGCCATTCATTGTCATCACCGTTCTTCTAATATGGAAAATGGCACTAATCATCACCAATTCCCCTGCTGGTCTGCATCCAACGCTGCCTGGGTCCCTGTTCTTTGTCTCTTGATGTCTCAACACATGAAGGAAGTGCCAGGAGATATCCACTTAGCCATTTTGCCATTCATTAGTTGATGCGGGTCAGCACAGAGCAGGGACTGGCGGAATGGGCATTTCTAGGAATTTCTTGTGTTAGGAAACATCAAGATGGATAGCCTAGCATGGACCTGGGTAACGTCAGAACAAGACCAGCGTGAGGACCTCTAATTTATATATGGCTTTCATGCCATCAATCACGGTCAGTCTATTATGGTATTTGTACTATGGAAACCCCTACTTCAAATATACAGTTCCATGGAATTAATAGTGCACTAAAAATAATAATTCTGTAGTATGTTTTAACCACTGGAAAGCCCTTTATTGCTCCATATTTTCCCAAGAACACTTGCTGCCTGCCTAAGGCAGTCAGCTGAGACCATCATGTCGACACTGCTCTCATTCTACGTGCGATGGTGGGGCAGATGTTAGCCATTATTGTGTTTGAACATGGCTAGATCAGTAAGAGAGTATCAGTAATTACATGTGCTCCTGAACAATGCTAAAACCCTGCCGCTTGTGGCTACTGAGGATTACCAACATCTGGCAGAAACAGATGCCAAGCACAAATATTACAACTTTCTCCCTTAAAAGGTGAATATTAGATTTAATCGCGCACAAAAAATTTTCTACCATATCATGGCCACTGCAGTTATATAAGGAGAATCTTTCAGATGATATTCACTCCTCTCCAACTAAACCATGGTTACATACACGCTCCTTGGAGATACTCTGGGAGAGTCCATGCTTACCCCACTTACTAAAGCTTGATTAATATGCCGAGACTAGTCATGTCCAGCGCACAATGTAATAGATTTCTGATATATGTGCAAGGTAAATATACATTACATACTATATGGTAAAGAGCATGACTGGCAATACTAACAGTGAATGGCTTAAGTGCAGTTTTAAGATGTAGGACACTGCATATGCAGTCTAGTAGCCTTTATATGACACAGAGGAGAACAGGCACATTTACTAAAGCTGGCCACATGCAAGAGGTATTATCGGCTGAACCCACTGATTTTGCCAGTTCCCACAGACCATATAGTGCGTATGGGAACCTCCCAACTCCACAGATGGCAGATGTTGGGGAAGCAAAGGATTGGGTAGTTGGACTTTAAGTGCTGCAGTGCATGTCTACCAAGTGTCCTCCACACACATAGTATAATGCTCTCCCCAATGCCCCCAGCTAGTATAATTCTCTCCCACAATGCCATCCCACAAAATATAAAGCTCCCTACTAGAGCATAAATTCACTCCCCATCGTACCCACATAGTTGGCAATTGGATTTCAAGTTTCTAATCCTATTTTATTACTATTAAAAATACTAAATCAACATAAATAAATGCCAGTCTGTTTTTTGCTGCTAAACATATGTAAAAAAAATTAGATACTGTCTATACTATGCTGTCCACAGATAGGCTTTAAGAAGACCCTGAAGACTCACCTATTCAGGAAGGCCTACAACCTCCAGTAACACTATCACCGCACTGCCATCTGAACAGTCTCCCCCTCTCCTTCTGTCTATCTCCTTCCCTCATAGACTATAAGCCCTCGCGGGCAGGGCCCTCTTCCCCACTGTGCCAGTCGGTCACTGTTAGTTTTATATCTACCTGTATATTTTGTGTACTGTATGTAACCCCCAAATGTAAAGCACCATGGAATTAATGGTGCTATATAAATAAACAACAATAATAATAATAGGACTGTATGTACAGTGTGAACTGCAGGACATGACAGATCCCCAGTGACAAACTTATCAATGTCATGAAAACCGGACCCAGTGCTGATAAATAAGAGTTCCCTAATAAGAGTGTATGAAAAGGAACTTTCTAACCTGGAAAACCCAGTTTTGTTTTAAACAGTTAAAGCCCTGTGTCTGTGACATGTAGATATAGAAAAGAGATGGGCAGCAAAAGCTAATGTCAGTCACGGGGGGAAGTGGTTTTAAGGAAACTAATAACAGGGAGTCAATATATGCCAACAACAACTATCACAGAATAACTATACAAGGGCAAAACTAAAACAGATTTATTCCCTGCATTATGTTAGTGGACCATTTGGAAGACAACTCTACAAAATTAGGGGCCTCTGTGCATCTAAATGAATGAAAATACCCAGACTTAGCGCTACAGTTTTGTTTTTTATTGATTCCATTGATATTATTATTATACAATTTTTCCTTTCTGTATTTCGGATTTGCCTTGGTATCGTTATTCTGTGATTGCTTCTTTTAACAACTTCTGTACATGTCAGTAACATGCAGTAGTGTAAAAAGCACCTAAGGAACTTGCATGATTTACACTAACACATGTTACTTTAACATGTGTTCACATTGGAAGCAATTTCTTCATGCCCTTATTTTTAATGTAGATTGTGAGTCCTCACAATGTACATTTTTCCCTATCAGTATGTCTTTGGAATAAGGGATGGAAATCCACGCAAACATGGGGAGAACATACAAACCTCTTGCAGATGGTTTTTTGCCCTTGGCAGGATTCGAACCCAGGATTCCAGTTCTGCAAGGCTACAGTGCTAACCACTAAGTCACCGTGTAGCCCCATTCATACCCTTATTTTGATTTTAAAAAAAAATTGTAAAAAGTGCAAGACAGAGGCTCTGCTAACCTGGTGTTGGAAGGAGCCCAGCGCCTGAAGGTCTGTCACCGAGCAAAGAAGGTTTAGGCTGTGCTATGTAGGAATTCCTGGCAGGAGTGGGAAGGAGAGGAGGTGGCTTCTCCAGGAGATGGGTTTTAGTGCTGGAGTGACTTTCATACGAGGCTTTTGCCTGTTCAGTGGTATCTGCTTCTTCATAACCTAGAGATTAATTATATTAAGCAGAGGAAAAAAAAAGTGTGACTCGTCACAAAAGGTTAAAGCAAGGTTATTGTGGACCAGAAAATTAATTTCAGATGCATCTACAATCATATGACCAAATCACAAAACTTCGAAGGGGAAAAAACCCCACCACAAATGCAAAAAGTAATAATATTCTAACCAAAATTTAAATTTTATTGTAACGTTTAGGTGTTTTTTATTATTATTATTTTATCCATATTGGGAAGATGAAAGGCAATTGTATATACAATCCTATGTCCAGACAGAATAACCAATGTGCTTTTTTGATCCAGTATCATTTTTGGTTTTAGTATCTTTTATTCAATGATAAATCCACAGGGTTCACTTTAATCGGCGGGGAATATAACAACTTACACTGAGTAACAGTGACTTGTATTTTTAATTAATGTGAAGATGAAGTGTAATTGTGTGATATGAAGCTGTAAATTAATATAGGTTGTCACACACACACTAGCATAAAATTTTTTGTTTTGGGCGGGGGGGGGGGGTCATATGTATTTCATTAAATCAAATAAATTATATTTTAAAAATGTGTGTTTATATTTTAAAATATTTTTGTGCAAAATTTTTTATTTGCAATTACTTAGCATTTTGTTGTTTCATAGTGGGACATTAACATGACATTTTATTTTATTTGAAAGAACATGCCACATTTCTGCCTGAATACTGTATTGCTATTGTATTTTATTACACTGCATTTTAGGCCTGTGGTTAGAAATTGGCACACATGACAGCCCTAGGGACCTTTGTTCTGAAAGTGCAGTAATGGAAGTCGTAGGGCCCTGTATTACAGCCCCGCTCCTGCTGCTGATCCTACAGGTGCACCGATAGCAGATGCGAGATGACAAAAATGTACCGCATGGTAGAGCAAATGACAGACACCCATGACGTACATTTTAATGACTGTATTGGAAACAAGTTGGTGTTACTGCACGATTTCAGCTGTTCTGGCTTATACCATTTTAGTGCATGATTTTTAGGGTTTTTATTATCAGTTATTTCTACAGAGCAATTATTTTTTTTAAGAAATGATAGGAAGAGTACAAGAGCACGGGATTGTATTTCACGTATGCATCTGAACCAAATCAAATACATTTCAATTCCACAAATTTATATCTAGGTTACATAAGGGCGAATCAGAGGACACGGAAAAACGAAGCACAAAGTTGCTCAAACTTTTGACAAGTGATTTGGTAGGACACAAGTGAGCTTTTAGAAAACGAATGTGGTCCCAGTGTTGGTGTTAAGCAGGGGGGAGTGGGGATTGAGTGTGTACATGTGGTGGGGTCAAGATGGCAAACATTGAGTATACCTTCCAGCTCAGTTATCCTGGTCTTCAGATAGTCACTGATTGCGTTCAGCTCTTCAGAATATAAATATTTGCCATCGCTTAAGAGGAAGAGAAGGTGTCTAATGTCCAGAGGGACATTGTAAGATTGATAGAGTTCCCTCTCCAGGTAGTCATCCGCCAGATCAGCCGCTTTGTGTGAAATCTCATTACGCTCCTGCTGTTCACGCTCGCCAAAAATTTTCCCAAATGCCTTAACTACCAGAGCCAGGGCATCCTCCATGGGCATATTACGGTGTACTACAGAGGAGAGACATAACTTATTGTGTCAGTCGGGAGTTTACATCTTTTAAAAGCATTAAAAATCATGTGTTCAATGTGTTGACGCAATAAAGTGAGAGGTAAAAGGTATACACGTGTATTTAAAAAGGGTCAAGATTTTTTTTTATATCTAGTGAAGGTAAATTACTTCATAGAAATCCAGAAAGCAGCACTGCCAAGACTTTGTACTTGGAGGAAGGAAGTTAAGAGTCCACATTTTTTAAAATATGAAACCAGTATTTCGTTAAGAATTAATTTTTTACGAGATTGATGAAAATAATTTCAGATACTATGGTGACATGTTTTTGAGACAGGCAATATTAAAAGGAATGTTTAGTAGTGCCCAAAATTATACAGCAACAACTGTACGTGAGAGGGAGGATGGCATTTTATTCTAGGGATGGGTAGTAAGCTAGAGATGTCACATTGTAGGTTTTGAAAATAAAAAAGCTCTCTTTAACACACCAGCTGCTTATTCACATGTATCATAAGGGGCATAGTACCATACGGTAAAGACACCCAACATTTTTTTTTTTTATTTTGCTGGTCTCACAGCCTTCTATAGGCCTTACTTCCCGAGACCTTACGAACACTCATTTAAGCAGAATTTTGGGATGAATGTAATATAAACTTAGCATTAAAGGGGTCGGCCACTTTCAGACCAATATTGAGAGACAAATGTTGTTTGTACAATAAAAATCTATACAATTTCCCAATATAGTTTCTGTATCAATTCCTCACAGTTTTCTAGATCTCAGCTTGTTGTCATTCATTCTGCTTAATACTCGTAGATAAAAGTCTGACCATGGTCATATGATATACAGTCCATGGTCATGTGATTTAAAGAGGACCTTTCATCAGATTGGGCACAGGCAGTTCCATATACTGCTGGAAAGCTGACAGTGCGCTGAAATCAGCGCACTGCCGGCTTTCCCCATCTGTGCCCGGTATAAAGCGCTATCGGTCCCAGTACCGTAGGGCTTTACAGTCAGAAGGGCGTTTCTGACACTTAGCCAGGGACGCCCTTCTGCCCAGCAGCACCTATCGCGCTGTAGAGTGTGAGTGGGGAGGAACGCCCCCTCCCTCTGCTCACAGTGCTCGTCCATAGATGAGTATTATCAGGAGGGGAGGGGGGAGTTCCTCCCCAGTCTTAGAGCACAGCGCGATAGGCGCTGCTGGGCAGAAGGGCGTCCCTGGCTAAGTGTCAGAAACGCCCTTCTGACTGTAAAGCCCTACGGTACTGGGACCGATAGCGCTTTACACCGGGCACAGATCGGGAAGTATATAAAACTGCATGTGCCCGATCTGATGAAAGGTCCTCTTTAAAGTCCATGGTCATGTGATTTACGGTCCATGGTCATGTGATGAGCACACAGGTGCCGCTCGTTATAGTCACAGCACAGTAATCAGACATCAGCCTGGTAATCAGCTGTGTACCTGTGTGCTCATCACATGACCATGGACTGTACATCACATGACCCTGGTCAGACTTTTATCCCCTAGAAGTAACAGAATGAATGACAGCAAGCCGAGATCTAGAAAACCGTAAGGAATAGATACAGAAAGTATATTGGAAAAATGTATATCTTTTTATTGTACAAACAATAACATTTGTTTCTCAATATTGGTCTGAAAGTGGCCAACCCCTTTATTGAGTGTTTTTGAGCTCTCGGGGGAGCAGAGATGACGGCTACAGACAGATAAGCCATTAGACCAGCACTCTGTCACATTTCTAGCTGAATGGAACAGAGTAGTCAGCGATATTTGAGAAAACATGCAAGGTACAATATAAAACTGGCTAAAGGATTTTTTTTAAAACCTAAATTAAGTATAATGAGCCCATAGCATTTAGGGACGTACAATTACTGTTTTTCCAGATCATGTCAGTGAATCATACAGCTGGACTGTTAAAGACCAGTCGTCTTATGTACGCTTCCTTGGGTGGGTTAGGCTTTTGTGCTGTGAACTGAACAGTGCGGACGTTTTTGTGGAGTGTGGAATAGTCTTTATGTATAACTACACTTACTTTTGATAGAGTCATGAAGAATGATTGCAGTGCAAGAGGAGAGAGCTACATTTGACTGTTCAACTAGTATGCAAAACGGGGAGCCATCATTTTTAACCTCCTGGAGGGCGCGTGTGAGACCAGACTCTGATGTCAAGTATATCATCTCCACCACAAGGCCATGATCCTGTAATCGATGGCCTATGGCAGTGGCGTACTCCCTTTAAAAAGAGAAAATGATTGTTATTGGCAAAAGACAGACGATATGTTTTAAGCAGTGAGACCAGTGTATGTTATCTGTCCTACTAGGACAAAGGGATATTGTTCAATGTGTTCTGTTATCATTGCATATTTTTAGTGTGTGCAACCCAATAATATAAACGGTGTCATCTATTACAGTGAAAACATGGTTTTAAATGGTTCTTTTGTGTTTGTACTATGTGTCGGTAGCATAGCCATGCTTAAAGGAATTTAGTAGAAAAACAAAAGTGTTATTAATGATGAGAAAAAAAAACTATTATAGGAGAATTCTGAAGTCCTTTTCCATTCAACATTACACTATATACAACAAATTATCACTCTCTCATGGGAACCCTAAACCTTAACCCAACGTGTTCCCCTCTCCCTCTTCTTCCCTATGGGTAGCAAATGCTTCCAGGACTGCAACTCTCAATGGGAGTCTGTGTCCAGGGTGAAGCATATTAAACCAGCTACATAGTAAGACAGGTTAGGCTCATCTGAATGTAACACTTTTTCCTCCATTAAACTTCATGCCTCTGTTGCTTGGATATTAATTTATTTCACAATAGGCAAATAAACAATCTGGAGCAAGGAGGGTGGCTCCATTGCTCAAAACTGCTATACCCCACACTGCTCCAATATACACCACCCTCCTCCTCCTTTAAGTGACAGTGCCAAGGAGTTACGCTGAAATCTCACCTGGTCTGCTGTTCTTGCATTCACCAGTGAATTAGAGCAGTGGGGCAAGGCAGGTTGGATCAATAGTACCGCACTCAGTGCTCCAGAAAACTCATTTTAATATTGTGAAATAAATAAGTAAGTATCTCAGTAGTGTATGCACAACCTTTCACAGGGGAAAACAGCTTTACATTCAGGAGAGCCTATCTGAGTTAATATGCCTTACCCTGGTGACAAACCCCATTTAATAAGTTAACAGAGATCATCTGGGCACAGATTTCACAATACACCTTGTAATACATGCTGACCATTAAAGAGCCTTTTAAAATTGATGGCATTCCCATAGGGCATCGCCACCAAACACCTGTCCACGAACCAGTGTCTACACACACAAGGAAAAGGTTGCAGTACTCATTACAGCCCCTTCAAAAAGCTTATCAATTGGGATAACCTGACCCCCACCAATACTATATTCATGGCCTGTCCTAAAGACAGATTAACAGTTTTAGGAGTCCGGATAACTTCTTCAAACGAATGTCTGACCATGTACTGTATGAATGGTCCAGAAGTCCACCAGAATGGGAGCTGCTCTTAAATAGTCTCTATCCATTCAGGCTCGTAGAGGGTTGAACATCCCACCCTAAAATGGGCAGGGGTCGCTCATCATAAGACATCCCCTTTAACCACCATATAGTAAGGTTACTGTAAATTACTGAATTAGCATGCTTGAAGACATCTTTGAGATAAACAAAGAAATAACATTTCCCTTTAAACCTGTGATGGGTTTGATAATGTCTAGAAATGTCTTTACAGGTTTTGCCGGTATTTTACTACTGTTTGGTGAATCCATTGTTCATCTTATGAAAACACACGACTCTACCATGATTTATAATTCAAAATGGGTTTTTATGTTCATGTTGTGGAAGGTATCTGGGAACTCCATTTATGAAGTGAAATATTAAAAACATTAAAATTGTTTTTGATCACCAACCATTAGCAGTTATATTCAATTTATGATCCCTTGTTTCCTAAATACAATACAAAAGAAACATTTCATATGTAACAGGACATGTTTTTTTTCACAAAATCATAGTCTTATTGATGCGATATGATGGTTAATGTCTTACTTATCAATCGATATGTATTCCTTACTGTCCTGAGATCTGTATGTAAGCTGACCAGGCAGTATGAGGATTTTATGGAACATAAACAGGAACTCTTGACTCAAACTCTATTCACACAAGATCCACACAGATCAGTGTGCAACCAGTTTTCTCACTGAACCATTTACTGCAATGGGCGAATCCGGTCTGACCGATCCATGAAAAAAATGGTGCACGATCTTTTTATCAAAGATCATGGGGTACCACACAGCCAATGAAGTGGGTCGTATGAACAGGCTCTTATATAGTTAAACTGAAGTGCAGAGGAAGAGGAGTGAGGTATTGTATTTAAAAATTACTAAGTCACTTATATACATGTGTTCTGAATGTACACAAGTTGGAGAGAAAGGATTAAAAGACAATACACCTTTTTAGGTTGAGATTGAATATTTGAATGTGGAAACCACGGCAGAAAATCCAAGGCATTTTTTGCTGTCATTTCCACGCACAACCTATCTGATAAGCAGGATGTATGATATGAGCCATTGCTCTCTGGTGACGCCGAGTGCTCTCACTGTTATATGCAGCTCTGTCACCAGGACAATCAGTTCTGTTAATTGCACTTTGCTGATAAAGACTTGGGCAGTGAATTATCTCTCTACGTAAACACAAAGATACCATGCTTCTGCAGAGAACAGAATCCATGTTAAGTGTTATATACAAATCTGTGTAATGCAATACATTGTACTACTGTGCAAATTATTTGATCTGCATTTATATTAGATACTTCATAATGTCCTGTTCATCAAACAGTCACCCACCCAGCTTGCTGAAGAATACAGGAAGTGAAAAGAAGAGACAGCAGGCAAAGCTGCTGAAACAGATGATGGGAAAACCTCTTAAAAAAAAAAAGAAAAAAAAAGAAATTTATATATATTATATATATATATATATATATATATATATATATATATATATATATATATATATATATATATATATATATATATATATATACACATATACACACACACACACACAATTCAGGCACCGCTAATGGCATTTTAAACACCTCCCCCCCCCCCGTTTTAAGCCAATACCCTAAAAAACAATATGCAAATTAGACTTACTGTGCACGCTGGGCGATTCATGCACTGGTCGACGTCATCTTCAGTCCCGCCTTCCGCTGGTTTTTAGGGTATTAGTTTAAGACGGGGGTGGGGGAGGGTTGGGTTAAAATAAAATTAGCAGTGCCTGAATAGCCTTTTTAAAGGCTATTCAGATATATGTGGGGCTCATGCAGCATAATTTTTCTGATAGAGCCCCTTTAAGCATCCCTTTAGCACATGTTTTGAGCTTACACATTTTATTATTCATGCATTAAGCTCAACATTATGATAATATTTGCACAATTTTTTTAAATAAATTGCTATTACCTTTTAGAAGCATCCACTTATTTTTTAATTCATTTTAGGGCTCGTTCACATCAGCGTTGTCCACTCCGTAGTTCAGGTTTCCTGCCTAAAACAGAGGCAGGAGACGGAAACCTGCAGGAGTCTCTCACCCATTCATTTGAATGGGTGAGAAAGATGTCCGGCCGTGAGCGGCGGTGAGCATTTTAGGCTCTCCGCCGCGAAACCGGGTTTTATAATCCGGACACAGAGTCGGACATGCAGTACTTTAAAAATCCGGTTTCGCGGCGGAGAGCCTAAAATGCTCACCGCTGCTCACGGCCGGACCCGGTCTGAGCTTTCCGTCTTCTGGCATGCAGAAGACGGAAAGCTCAGAACGGACAGATGAACGCAGGTGTGAACCTAGCATTACTCTGTGCAAAATTATTTTAAATATTTTTCTATCTGGAGACAGAAGCAAGGTGGCAAGCTGCTGTTCACAAATGTTATTTTATATTTAAAGAAGTAGTGCAGGATTAGAAAATATGGCTGCAATCTTTATCTCAGAAAGTGACTTATCAATTGGTCACATGGCAATGCTACAAGCAAAGGTCCTTTTAAATGAGAACAAGGGTTATGATGTCACTTTATACTTTCCTTATCTGGCCAATGTAATCCTATACAACTCCTTTAATGAATCTATTAACAACTGAGCACTACCATTTCCCTTGTTAATAAGGTTTAGTAGACACTTATCACTCACTGGACAATGTAAAGGTGTGAAGGCACATGCTGTATTAACAATTACAATTGTCACAACCTACTGTCCATTTATTCACAGGCACATGCCTTATTAACTATGGGAACAGTAACACCCTGCTGTCTATGTATTCATACATTTCCAGGAGGAATAGTAATATTACAACACAGGGCAGTAAGAAAACAACTCCAGAATTGTTATTTCTTGAAGTATTCAGGCATTTACATAACAGATGCACTCAGCTTTGGGAACATTATTTAGAGTTATGTTAAAGGAGCTTTTCCACAAACCTAGCCATATTTAGATTCATACACAAGTGAAAAATAATTTTGCAAATAATTCTGAATTTTAGGAGTTCAAAAGATTTGCCGTGATAGTCACAGTCTGTTGTTTATCGGTTACCAATGGACACAATCATGAATGTAGAAAATTTCTATGGTCTGGCACTTGTCAGAAAACCAGCCATGATTTTGTTATTATTGTTAGATCAGGGAGGGACAGTGTGTTCACAAGATGATAAACTGGCCACAAGGATATCATGGCCAGGTTACAGAGAATAGCAAGTTCCTGCATTCATGGTCCTTTCCATTGGCATCTATTGGTAATTTTCTGCAAATCTAAATCTACTTATGGTCATAGTCACCTCTTTAGCTTTATAATAATGTGAATGTAATCTTCAAAGAAGTATAAATCACACTTTTTCCCCCCTCTATCATAACCTTCCTCAGTGTTTTGATCCCTTTCCCCCCCCCCCCCATATACTGCAGTGCACGATGCCCTGACAACTACAGAAGTAGTCTAATGAAGTGAAATTAAATGTCAAAGCTCATCCTAGACACCTTAATAGAGGAGATATTATTCCCATATATATCCAAGAAATGCTACATATATCCAAGAAATATCTTACCTTATGCAGCAAAAGGCAGACCATCCGTGTTCTTATAAATAGCTAACCTACCATGGCAAATCAAGCTTGCCATATTCTTGAAATCCCCTGCCTCTACCTAAGAACACCCTATACTTCAATAGACTTACATCTGATCCTTGCTGATAGCAACAATCACACAGTCAGATGGTCTCTCTTTGTGGAATTCATCTTGTATCTGCTGATAAAACTTCAGATAAAGCTTCTCTCTGCGATCATCGGAGTTGTACTGGGTGTCTATGATTAAAGAACAGTTTGAATGAGAAACCTCTCTGGTATTACAACTGCAGCTCTTCAGAACCAGTGCCTGACAATACTGAAAACAAAATGACGAACATTTATTCATGTTGCATGAATTTTTCTGAGCTCAGATCCAGAACAGGTGGACACTGGTTACTATGATGTTCTGTAAACACAGGAGCACAGATTCTCGCTACACCCCATGGTGGCTGCTTCTATGTACTAGCAGAAGGTCCTGATCTGGGTGCCATGCTTTACCAGCAATAATGTGTACAAACTCCAAATTCTCAGACTGGGATCACATCTGCATTGGAGTCTCCATTCAAAGATTCTATAGCAGTGATTGTTGGAAAATGCCGGCTAAAAAAAAAAAAAATCCTGCAAGGTCAACCTTTTCTTTTAGTTTAAAAAAATAAAAAAATATATGGGTGCTCCCTCAAGCTCAGATCATGTCCATCCTGGAACAGATCACATGGTGTCCATTTTTCTACTCCTGTCCACTGCTGTTCTAGCTGATCTTGAGCGGAGTCCAGGGTTCGGACTCCCACAGATAACATACTGATGACCTATCCTGTGGATAAGTCCTATCCAGTTGGGGCCGAAATACCCCTTTCAGTACTTTCTTATTTTAGAACCACTGCAGACTTGTTCTGTCTAATGTAAAACTGCCCCGATAGTATTGGTAATAAACGTCCCCTGACTTACTGTTCTGTGAGTATTGATATCTCTCACAGTATTCCTCTGTTGCAGAAGTAAAGTTATGTTTTTTCCCAAACAGTTCCTCAAAGCTGTTGAAACACAATGCATCAGATAAAGAAATGAATTACTTACAACTTCTTACATTTAAAACAACATGAACAAATATAATGTAAATGAACTGAAAATAGCACGCTCATGTGATCTTAGCATAGCAGAATACAATGGTTTACATGTTTACATACAAAAACTCATCTATAATCCAAGATCATTCCCGATCTCCCAGAACTTTTTGATGGCAATATCTGGCCAATGTATGAGAAGGACTAATATATCATGTAACTGTGGAACAACCTGATGTGGCTGCTTGTATTTCCTTTTTTCTGAAAGGGATAAGTGGAATAAGACAAAACTTTAAAGGCAACATGCTTGATGGAGCGGTGGAGAGCTGGGAGACTCCCTTACAGTTCGAGGATTAACTGGTTTAGGCGACATTATAAATATGTATGGCTAACAAATGCCGTATGATTTGCAAAGCCACAACTTCACAGGATAAAAAAAAATATATTATAAGAAATAATAGTCTTATGCTGGGTTCACACCAGCGTTCGGCAGTCCGTTCTCAGGTTTCCTTTCCGCATCCTTTCATGCTGAGTCTGGCCGTGAGCGCCAGTGAGCGTTTTATGAGCTTCGCGGCAAAACCGTTTTTTTTTTTTTTTTTTTTTTTTTTAAACCGGACACAGAGTACTGCATGTCCGACTCTGTGTCCGTTTAAAAAATAAACAGTTTCGCCGCGGAGAGCATAAAACGCCCACGGCCGGACACCTTTCAAACCCATTCAAATGAATGGATTTGAAAGAGTCCTGCAGCTTTCCGTACCCTGCTCTGTTTTGTGCAGGAAACGGAAACCTGCAAAACGGACTCCCGGGCGCAGATGTGAACAAGCCCTTATTGGGTAAAGTTAAATATTACATGAACCCAGACTGCATAGGATCAAAGTCAGATACTCGGTTCTTAAAGGAGTATTCAGTTTTACAGAACTTTTTTCACTGCTAGATGGGTAGGTATTCTGAGTTCTCCAACGATCACCAGAACAGTTAGGAGGACTAAGTAAGTAAGGAGTGACAGATGAACATGCACCTTGCTGATCCATTCACAGCCTATGGCATTGATAAAAGTAGCCTAGAACCCTGCTCGGCCATATACCAGGGAAAGGATTATAATGGAGTGCCCAGCTCGATTACAGCTCCATCGAGAGTCATCCTAGCCATTGTCTTGTGGCCAAGGAACAGGGGTCCCTCCTTCCAGTGATAGATGGGATCTGACAACTGGAACCTCAAGCATTGTAGCGGATAAGTGAAAAATGCTAATCCTCTCTTTTTTCATTTTGGTACAATTCCTTAAAGGGTGGTATACCAAAGTGTGTCTTTTTGGCATGTCTGATTATACGTTCGATTTTGGGGCTGTGTGTTTAACTGCATTAGAGAGTGTAGTCAATACAGTTTCGCTCATTTGGAGACACACTCGACACAAAGATTTCCAGAACAACGTAAGAGCATGTGCTTTTCTAAATCCCATGTAACTGAAAATTTACACATTATAAACTTCATGACGGATTGCGTAATCTGAATTTCCCAAAATCTGAACATATACCAGTATGCTGACAGCATAAAACTATTACCTGTTCTGTTCTTCTAAGTCTCTACTATACTGTTCTGAGAATGTGGCTTTCTGGCTCGGCTTGTAGGGATTAATGCTAAAAATGAAAGAATAAATGTTAAAAACATCCATAGATAAAGCACAATCTGTAATATTTCAATATAAAAACTATACAAGGGTTCAGTTCTTTTATTTAGTGGTAAAAATGGTAATAGATGACCTATACAGCGGTGCTTGAAAGCTTGTGAACACTTCAGAATTTCTTATATTTCTGCATAATTTTGACCTAAAACTCCATCAGATTTTCACACAAGTAGATAATGAGAGCCATATTATGCAAAAGTGCCAAAAATATCAGAACCGGTCTTTTTTTTTTTTTTTTTTTTTATAGAAGATTGTGATCCAACATCACACACCTGTGAATGGCAGACGGATGCGGATCTTTGCTTTCAGTATCTGGTATGACTTGTGCATCTAACCCAGTGATGGCCAACCTTTTCCGCTCAGTGTGTCTAAATTTGTAAGAAAAAAACAAGCATAATTCAGGTGATCGGTCACTTCAAGAAAAATCCATAATTTTGTGATATTTGTAGCTCTAATAACGAAAAGTTATATTTTTAATATATGTATACTGTATTTATTAATAGAGCAAAAACAAATAATTCTTTACCTTACCGCTTAGTGAATTTTTAGTTGCTGAATCTCATTTGCTAAATCTTCAATTGAAGGTTGGTGTTTCGTACACTTCCAAGACCAGTGAGGTCTTGGCAAAGTTAATGTCTCAGATGGGCTTTTCTCTTGCCCCACTATTGCTGAGCGGTAACTGTGTTGGGGTACACTGGCAGCAGGATGACATTCTGGTAGCTGCTTTAAGATAATGGATGGGGTGTAAGGAGCACACACGCCTGAGATGGCTCTCCTATACCCCTGAAGTCACTGGAATGGATCTTGGTCTAGCAGTCTGCCACAGACAAGGAAACTATGAGACACAGATCTAGTGTTCCCAGATTTCTGGGTGCAAGATTGTAATAAATTTAGTGGGGGTGGGAGCTCTGGCTTCACTGCCTAACCCCAACACCAACTCCACTAACGGAGTAGGCAAGATGGGCAGACCTCTCAGCAGGAGTGGCCCCAACTCCGGATGCCGTCAGTTTGCTGCGTGTCAGCAAAAATGTCCCAGCGTGCCACCTGTACAAGCGGGTCATAGATTAGCCATCAGGGATCAAACCATTAGGGCTCGTTCACACATGAGCACAGGGGAGGTTTTTGACAGCGGATTTCGCGTCAAAAACCTTCCCTTACAATGGTGGTCTATGCAGACCGCCAGGATTCTTTTCTCCGCTAGCGGCGGGCTGCTGCTAGTGGAAAAAAGAAGCGACATGTCCTTTCTTCAGGCAGAAGCCGCCCGGCAGCACCCTCCTATGTCGGCTCATTCATTTGAGCCGACAGCGGAGGGGAAAGCCGCAACTGCGATAGTCGCAGCAGGTGGGTTTTGACCAGTGAGAGACGCGGCTCGCCACGTCTCTCTCAGTGTCAAAACCCACGCGGGCAGTTCACGTGTGAACTAGCCCTTACTAATCATTGTTCAGCCCTGCACAATGGCTTGAACGAATTTTAGCCCATTCCTCCCTACAAAACAGCTTCAACTCTGTTATATTAATGGATTTCCTCCCCAAAAGGCTCACTTCAGGTTCTTCTACAACCTATTAGATTAAGGCCAGGACTTTGACCTGGGCATTCCAAAAGTTAAACTTTATTTTTCTTCCACTATTTTTTGTAGAACAGGTTGTTTGCTTGGAGTAGTTGTCTTTTTGCATGACCCAGGTTTGTCTTAAGTCAGTTCAGAATTTTCTGGTATACTTCTGAATTTATTGTTTCATTGATGATGGCAAACCATCCTGGCCTCGAATGCATCAAAACAGGCAAAACTCTGAGACTACCATGTTTTACAGATGGTATAAGGGTTGTGTGCTGAAATGCAGATTCTCCTTTAACGTAGGGATATGGGAAGAATATGCAGATCTGACTTCCATGATGTAATTAGGATGCCAGTGTCTCAAGTATGCACACCAATAGAGGGCGCTGACTGAGAATGTGCAAGTCTATCTTCCATGATGTAATTAGGAAGACCGAGTCTCAGTCAAGACATCCAATAGAGGGCGCTCCCTTTAACATCATGTCGACGTTCTCAGAGGCCTTTGTTTGCAATGATGTTGGGATTATACCAGATACAGTCTCTCAGCCAAGGACAGCTGTTTCGATGTACTTGCATCTCGTCAGCTTGGCACAGAAAGGACTGATCTGGCAGAGGTGAGAGGCTTAGGCACGGTTGAGGGGATATCGTCACTCCATAGGGAGAGAGCACCATATACGTGTGTGGAGTCTTATTAAGCCATGAGCGCTCCACTGCAAAGAAACATGGGAAGAATATGCAAATCTGACTTGCATGAAGTAATTAGGATGCCAGTGCCTCAAGTATGCACACCAATAGAGGGCGCTGACTGAGAATGTGCAAGTCTGTCTTCCATGATGTAATTAGGAAGACAAAGATAGTAAATAAACTCTCATCAAATATAACAAACAGCTCTGTTCTCCGTGTTGTGACTGAGTAACCTAGCCACTACACAGAGAATGGAGCTGTACTCTTCCTGCTCCATTGTCTTTGTATCAGCCTCTGAGAACAGCTAATTGATTGGAGTGCTGGGTATTGGACACTCATCGATTTGATATTGATGGTCCCTCCTTAAGATAGGTCATCAATACTTTTAGCAAAGAAAACAAACTTTAATGTGAGAAATCAGGCACATGCAGTTCTATATACTGCTGGAAAGCTGACAGTGCACTGAATTCAGCGCACTGTTGGCTTTCCCGATCTGTGCCCGGTGTAAAGCGCTATCGGTCCCGGGACCGTGGCGCTTTAGTGTCAGAAGGGTGTTTCTGACAGTTAGCCAGGAACGTCCTTCTGCCTCGTGGCGCCTATCGCGCTGTACTGTGGAGCGGGGAGGAACGCCCCCTCCCTCTGCTGCTAATAGTCGTCTATGGACGGGCTGTGTGAGCAGAGAGAGGGGGCGTTCCTCCCCGCTCCACAGTACAGCGCGCGATAGGCGCCGCGAGGCAGAAGGACGTTCCTGGCTAACTGTCAGAAACGCCATTCTGACACTAAAGCGCTACGGTCCCGGGACCGATAGCGCTTTACACCGGGCACAGATCGGGAAAGCCGACAGTGCGCTTTCAGCGCACTGTCAGCTTTCCAGCAGTATATAAAACTGCATGTGCCCAATTTGATGAAAGGTCCTCTTTAAAGCTTACCTTGGGTTCCTTTGTGACCTCACTACTATACATCTTGTTTGTGGCATGATATTTGTTGGATGACCACTGCTGGGTAGAGTACTAATGGTCTCAAATTTCCTCCATTTGTATACTATCTGACTGTGGATTGATGTAGTCCAAACTCTATAGTGATGGCTTTACAATCTTTTACAACACCAAGAATTCTCAGAAATCTCTGTTTTTTTGTGCCATAATTTAATTTCACAAATATGACATATGAACATCAGTTATTAATAGATCTCTGCACTTTACATAAAACAGTTCCTACTCCCAGATATGCAATACTGGATCATTTTCCTCTGTAAATAAAGTGATGAAGTCTAGTATTTTTGACTCATTTGTTGGATTTGATCCTCCATCTACTTTTAGGACTTATGAAAATCTGATGTAGATTTAAGTCAAATTTATGTAAGGTTCACAAAATTCAAACACCATTGTCTTTAATATAATAAATAGGACATCCGGGAGTATAAAAAAAAAATAAAATAAAAAATAGGCAAAGAATGTGAACTATTACCAGTTAGGACAATGAAGGGTGCTTCACTAGTCCCCAACAGTCTTTATTTTCCTGCTGCAATGACCACTGCAGCAAACCTCAACACTTATACAAAAGCATGTACAGCATGTAACTACCTGCCAGTAGTAAGACACACACAGATGTATGGTACATCACCAATACAGAAAATAAGGACCACTTGAGAAAGGGGGGGGGGGGCTATAACATTTACTGATCTTAGTTTAATTTCTTAAAGAGAACCTTTCATGAATTGGGGCACATGCGGTTTTATATACCGATGGAAAGCTGACAGTGCACTGAATTCAGTGCACTGTCTGCTTTCACGATCTGTGCCCCAGGTTAAGAGCTATTGGTACCGGTACTGTAGCTCTTCACCGTCAGAATGTCGTTCCTGACAATCAGTCAGTCAGGAACGCCCCTTCCTCACAGCAGCACCTATAGCGCTGTACTGTGTAAGCGGGGAGGAACGTTTCCTCCCTTTGCTCACAGTACTCATCCGTATACTAGTATTATCAGGAGGGGAGGGGACGGTCCTCCCCTCTCTCACAGTACAGAGCTATAGGTGCTGCCGTGAAGAAGGACGTTCCTGACACACTGTCAGGAACGCCCTTCTGACAGTGAAGAGCTACGGTACCAGCAAAAATAGCTCTTCACCTGGGGCAAAGATCGTGAAAGCCGACAGTGCGCTGAATTCAGTGCACTGTCGACTTTCCAGCTGTATATAAAACCACATGTGCCCCAACTCATGAAAGGTCCTCTTTAAGCTGCAGGACAACCCCTTTAAAAGGGAACATTTTAGCCACTATAACCATCATTGGTAACGGACAGGGCATGTCACTTTTTGTCAATTGCTGTCTTTCTAAAGACTGAGCACAGCTTCCACCCTTACTAAAAGTACTTGCGTTGAATATGTCAATAAGGTTTTTGCTGTACACTTTTTACAGAGAGCATATAAATTCAAGTTCTCCATGTCCCATCTTTTCCCCACTTTTACAACGCATTGCCCTAGCTCCAAAAAAGTTAACGCTCTGGCCCAATGAAATCATACTCAAGTGCAATGGAAGTCAAGCAGAGCAGTGAACTACAAGTGTACGTCACATCTCTGCCCATGTGTCAATGACACAGCTCAACCAGGTATGTGTCCGAGTATGGAGTTCAGTAATTAGGAGAAGAGTTGCCGGACACTACGTTCTGCAGGTGACCAGATGCTCTGAAAATGTCACTGGTGCTCACCTGACACTAAATATACATATATAGCACTAAATAACTGCGTATAACCAAAAAGGAAATGAAGATGATGACGGAAGGTAGCTATAGATTGATAGACTGGAAGATGTATAGATAGAAATTTACATAGGTAGTGTGACATGCCAATAGATAGTTAAGAATAGAAGCATAGATTAATACATGGGAAGCTTAGCAGATAAACTGGTAGCTAGATCAGTACTTGGGCAGACAGCCAGGTTGCTGGAACAATTGGTCGATAGTTCAATAAAAAGATAGAGAGGCAAAGAAGTGGATGGATGGATAGCACATAGAGAGAGTGAATGCCAGACATAAAAAAGTCTAGAAGAGCACCGAATCAAAGAGATTTTGATGGGTACAAACCACAGGAGATTAACAGTCAGTATGGCAAAAATTGGACTTATGTTATATGCGACTTTTAGGTCCACTAACATAGGACCTTTGTCAAACTCGCAGTAGTTGGAGGTGGGATGTGGGAGCTTCACTAAAGCCCTTCCTACTACAAAACCATAGGTAATACAAGGATGAAAGCAGTGTTAAAAAAAATTATAAAGACAGCGATGGACAAGAGGTAAATTTTTCGTTAATGGTTATAGTAGTTAAATGGTGCCGACAGGTTGCCTTTAAGGCTGCAGTATCTGTTTCCAGTTTAAAGGAGCTCACAAAATCCTGTTCTAGCTGCTTGTGCACTATTAGAGTTAACTGGCCACAAGCTCATGAAATTCTTCCAAATGCACAGAGGACAAAACTTACTCTAGAAGACGAGGAATCCAGCTTGGCTTCCTGAGAAAACAAAAGCACAGTTAATGAGTTGGCCGACACTGATGGTTATTTAACAATGAATGGATTGTAAGCCTGAGCAAACAAGCAGTACATACAGTTTACTTTTCGATAAGCCAATCCTCATATATGAACAGTTCACTACTCAGGAGATATAGGAGATATCAAATTAAGTCAGTCATATTATTTATTACGTATCACCTAGAAACCTCCAATAGATGTTGATGTTCACCACCTCAAAAAAAAAAAAAAAAAAAAAAAGTTCCCATATCTGGATCTTTACACTCTTTAGGACACGTCTCCATTTTTCATATCTGTCATGCGTCACTTTATGTGATAATTTTGAAGCACTTACACAAGTGATTTCAAGACTGATTTTTATTTTTTTTTAATAACACATTGGAGTTTATATCATTCCCTCTACAACAGGCATATTTTGTCTCAAATCTGACTGATTTACTACAAGTCCTAAAACTTTACTAAAGTTCATATCTGGTGTAGATTTCCATTCTGGCACGGGATTTCTGATAGATTTATAAAGAGGCCTAGGCTCAAACTAATGTTTGTAGGGCAGATCCTACACTTTCCAAAGATGCCCTTCTTATTCTTCATTGCAGACGCTCCCAGGGAAGGAAACAACAGGAAGTCTTTAAGAGGGCCCGCTTTCACTTTCCCTCCAGTAGTAACAGGAAGAAAAAAAATCTTGAATTTTAAAACACCAAAAAAATTGTGAAATCACACTGAAAAATACAAACCAGAAAAACTCTGGAAGCTCCACTACCTGTAAGAGTAATGCTCAGCTTTCTTCCCACACCTCCACAATGGCACAAGCAGGGGGAATGACAGAGAAATAAAGTTAGGGATGGGCCACATTACATAACACTTTGCAGTCAAAGGACAAGTCTCTGATTGTAATGTCGGCAGAAGCCGGGGGGCTGCTCGATAAATCTGTTTAACAGAAGCAGAGACTCTTTTTCGCCTAAGAGGCTGTGACTACAGAGTGAAACTTGCTTTCAACAAGACAAGATGGCCCGTTTGATGCATCATGTGATAATTATCTTGTTTTCTCCAGCTTCCTTGATCCTTCCCAGAAACTGAACCAAAAAATGATCAAAGGCTCTAAATGCATCTGAGCAATGGAGGAAGGACAAAACTGATCTTCAAAAATCAAGACTGTGGTACGCCTTTTCCTTGTCGGGCAAGACATTCTGGAAAAAGGAAGGAAGGATAATCTCTTGTAAACAGTGGGGATTTGAGACCACTTTAGGAAAGAACAAAATGATGGTGGTTTAGAAAAATACGAAAAGGGACTTTATGAGAAAAAAAACAAAACAAAAGCTTGGATCTCCCAACTTGTCCAGCTGTGAAGAGAAGGAGAAGCAGTCAAGCTGTCTTGAGATGAGACGTCCAAAGGAAATGTCAGAAGCGTTCGAATGAACCAGGATTCACCAGGACAGACAAAGCAGGTTTAAGTCTTTGAGGGCAGAGAGTGGAACAGCTAGGAGGTTGAAGTCTGGAGGTTCCCTTAAACTTAAGATAAGAGACACAATATGATCCTTTATTGTGCGAACCTTCAGGCCTTTTTCAAAACCAGCCTGCAGTAATTCAAGATTCAAAGTGGAAGAAGAGAGAAACAAAGGATTCCACTTATCTTTAATAAAGGCCAAGAAAGCGTTCCAGGTTTTCAAATAAATTTATTTTCTTGCAACCAGCTCAAGGAATTTTGTGTGTCTTCTGTGCAATGATTACCCTCTTCACATAGCGGTGTGACATTTGTGCCATACTGTAATATTCCTGTATGGGCCTTGCCCCATAGGACCAAAGGGATGGCGGAGGTTAAGGAGCCTAGAAGTGTCAGCCCTTCACTGACTAAACTTTATTGAATCGAACAAAAAAAGTTTTTGATATCAGCATCCTGTTCTTTTGGAGAGAGAAAGGATTTTGTTTCATGAAAATCTAATAAAGGGGCGGATTTTGAAGTGAAATCCGCTGTCAAAATCAGCCTCTTTGCCCCCGTGTGAACTAGCCCTAATAGGACTCCCAAGAAGATCTTGAGGGGTAGTTGACAGGCCAAATGGAAAAGCCTGGAAATGAAGCTGCAACCAATTGCCTTTCTCAAGAGAAGCCAACAGTCCAGATGGATAGGAAAGAGTAAGTACAAGTCAGATCCAGAGAGAGAATCCAACAGTTCTTGGTAAGGAGCTTCGCTGTAGAGCAAATTGCCTCCATTTTGAACCTCTTGTATGATATGAAGGGGTTGAAAGACTTAAAGGAAAGGAAAGACTGAAAGGAAATTCATTAGTTTCCCACCCCCTCCCAAACTCAGAGGCTGGCATCATTGGCTGGTTTTTCAATGAGAAGAGGGAGGGATAAACAAAAATTCTCTCTGCTGTTGGGATTTGTCAAAGCTTCTCCTGCTGTTCTATTCTGGATGACCTTAGTTAAGATTGTAAAAGGAATACCACTGGTGTTAGTATCTGGAACCCCTTCTGATCAGAGGCTTTCTCCTGCATATTGTCCAGGCCTGATCCTATGAGTCGATCCCCTTCACATGTAAACTGGCACAACTTACTCTTTGAACCAGCATCCCTTGACCAAGTTCTTAACCAAATGGTTCCTCTCGTCACATTAACCATTGCAGAAGATCAGGTCAATAACCTAAGCAAGTCAGCCAAGAAATTAATAGCCTGTTGTAGGACTGGATGAAAGGCTAGAATGTATTCTCTGGGCATGCCTGAAGATAAATGGGACTGCAACTGATCCACCCAGATGCGCAAATATTTTTCAGTGCAGATAGAAGCAATGCTAGTCCTCAACATGGCCAATGAGAAATTGCAAACTCTCTCATGGAATCCTTATGCTTTTTTTATTCAGCAGATCCTCAAAAAAATCCTGTATCATCTAAAGGCAGAGATTTTTTTTATTATTATATTTTAGCAATTGGGATGTCCACCTTACAGGGTACAGTCTCAAAGGGCTGCATCCTTTACTATAAAGTGATATTTTCTTTTAAAATCTAGAGGTAATATCTCTAGGAATGTTCTTCAATTCTTCCATATGCTTGAGGTTTTCAATCTTTATTTCTCCAAGGGCTCCCTAGGTTCTTCAAGGCCCATAGTGGAGCAGACAGCTTTAAGGAGAACTGAAGTGGAAGTACCAGCGGAACTAACTACATCCCTGCTAATGGACTTCAGGGTATTCAGAAGCAAAGATGATTCCTACGCCACAATCTTGAAAGTGCATTTTTGGCAAACTTGCCTTTTATAAGAGGAAGATAGGCTATATATAATATATAGCAAATTTCCATCCTGAAGATCTGGAGAAGTTTTATTCTTAGAGTGCATGGTTGCCAAATGCTAAAAAAAAAAAAAAAAAAAAATATAGAATTTGGCACCAAACAGGCTCCTCTGCAAGCCCAACCCATCAGGGCTCCACTCCTTTCGACAAAATTGGACCATATCAAGCACCAAAACTAACAGTGTTGATAGCTCGGGAACTATGGGGGCTAGAGAAAAAATCCAACTGTGCCAGAATCAGTGGGGCAGCGACTATTAAATGACGTAAAGGGCTGGACTTGTCGGAGGTGGAGAAAGGTCCTCTTTAAGCTCTGTAATGTTAGAAGGGCAGTGTCTGACAGAGGGTAAGATTCAAAGCCACTGTCAGAGCTCTGAATCCCACCTCTCGCACCCCATCTACACCTGCCTGATACCGCCCATCTGACAGTATAGAACCTAAATAGCATATCAGACAAAATACAGCTGCAATTATTGCTTGGGAACAGTGGGAGCTAGAGAAAAAAATTCCAACTTTTCCAAAATCAGTAGAGCAGCACCTATTAGTATAAAGAGACAGCCTTGCTGGAGGTGGTGAAAGGTCCTCTTTAATCAATAGTTGATTTTCTGGTGACACATTATGTATATTATCTACATATCTGCTGCAACAAGAAATCACCTATAGAGCAGAAAGTATAAGCACATCATTTGGCTTACGCTAGGTTCAAAGGTGGATCGATAAAACAGCGGTTACACACAGAGCCCTGCGGACCCGACTGACTATGATGGGGCCCAATGTCTATGGCAACTAAGATGCCAGAAGGAAACAAGATTCAGCAGACTAGATATCAATCATGATCATGTTGCGGGGTCTGACAGCTGTTTATTTCCCTGCTGAAATAACATGCACATTCAGCCTAGCTAGATGTTGACTTCCGACACGACATATTGTATCATAGCAGGTTTCCATGACAATGTGAAAGTTTAATTTCCTAGGTTTGTGTATTTAGCACTTTTTGTGACGGAGTTGACAATTTTCTTTCAGCAGGATTAGGCCTCTGGTTAATGTCGAAGCACTACAGGACAACTATGTACTCGTATCTGCATTCTGGCTGTGCACGTTATCGCAAGACTGGGTATAAAAATATGCACCACAAAAAGGGGTTTGGAAGGGATCATGTTGGCATAGCTGAATCCAAAATCAATGGTGAATTTTAAGGCAATCAGATTATAGGCTATTCTGTAAATCTGACTCTCAAAGATGACTTATCCCCAGGTACAAAATTCTAAATACAATATATTATTTGGTTGTCACTGTGCCCCTGAACAATATGAAGTTCATTTCTTTGTAATCTGTACCACCATTAGTTTGCCACTAAAACCCTTTTCTGCTAATTTGCAGAAGCATAACACACTAATTTCATGAACATGGCACTGCCATAAAGAATAAGAAAGATCTTTGGAAAGTATAAAAGTCATCACTGTCATTAGTTTGATACCAATTTTCCTACTGACAGAGACTCTTTAAAAGTCATGGTGACTAGAAGGCTCTTCTTTCATAGGACAATAAGGTTACACTGCTATCTAAATTATTTCCAGAGATATCATTGGTTGAAAACACTGTCCTGCCTTAACGGGGTTTTCCAGGCAAAAATTCTTAAAAAAAAACAAACAAAAAAACAAAGGTCTGTCAGTGCAAGTAATTAGTTAATAAATGCACCATATACCTTCAGCAGAGTTTTGAGTGATTTCTGGGTGTCTCTTGGGGCTCCTGCTATCTTCCGCATTTGTTTACATGGTTCAGCTTCTTGTTATGTAACTTCCACACTAACTACCTCTCACCTCACTTCCCCTCTTCATCTGTCCCTCCGTGTCTCTCTAGCTGTCCCAGCTCAATCCCTGACCCCATTATATACTTAAACCTCTTCCTTCCAGTCTTCCCCCTGTGGGACGCCCATCCTTTTTTGACTACCAGTGCGTGCTATAGACCCAATATTTCCCTCTAGCCAACGATCCACCTCTATTGCGCAGGTCTATGATGCTGCTGCCATGCCTGCGCTGTAGAGGTGGATTATCGGTTGCACAGAGCAGTGCTCACCGGGTCTATAGTGCGCGCAGATGTCACAGAAGCAGAAGGAATTGTACCACAGGAAGAAGCCTGGAAGGAAGAAGAAAGGAAAGTATAATGGAGTTGATTGGAGGGAAGGGGGTAGGAGTAATGGTAGTGACGTTCCGTTTCCGGATTGCGTTTTTTTTTTTTACTAGATAATTTAGATAGCATTGAATCTCCTCTTTCATAGGACACAAAAAGCAATATTTCATAATGTCCGAGACATAATTGTTTGAGGTGACCCTCCCCTCTCCCTCTACGTGTTACACAGCGCCATAATCCTATACTCCATATACAGTAACATTCAGCGAGAGGCAGGAACAGCTCTCAATGCAGAAACAAGGGAGAGAGTAAAGAATGCAAGAATACACAGAAATGATCCAAAATTTGTTAAGCAAATTACAAAATTTATTAATAACACAAATAATGCTAGAAAATCAAAGTTGTCTGAAGATTAGTTCCCATTAAATCTAAAATGCTGACCAATAGATTGTGTCATAGTAAGCATTTCCAGGTCTGCGGATAAATGGCGCATAATGATATTACGTGTGCCGCCTGTGCCAACATGGACCCATTAATTTACGTCACTGAGACCTGGTCACGAAATAAACAGGAATACGGCTTGTTCTGAGTTTTGCCCCAGACTCACAGCCCCACCATGCACCGACGCGAGTATGGGTCCATAGAATAATACAGGTCAGGGTGCTAGCTGTGTGCACAAAGCCTGAATGTGCGAGTGTGGTGACAGGAATGGGTTTATTTACCTTTAACAGCTTTATAGGGATGCACAAACAAATGGCAAACAGGCTTAGGGCTAGTTCACACGGGGACATGGACGCTGATTTTGACAGTGGATTTCGCGGCCAAATCAGCGTCCATACAATGTATCCCTATGTGAACTGCTCGCTTTTTTTTTTTTCTGCTAGCGAGCTAGCAGAAAAAGAAGCGACATGACCTATCTTTCGGGCGGAAGCCGCTCGCGATGAGCCGCGGCTTCCGCCCAGCCGCAGCGCCCTCCATGTCGGCTCATTCATTTGAGCCGACAGCGGAGGTGAAAGCCGCGACCACGATGGTCGCGGTGGGAGCAGTTCACATAGTGTGGACATTGTATGGACGCTGATTTGGCCGCAAAATCTGCTGTCAAAAATCAGCGTCCATGTCCCCGTGTGAACTAGCCCTTAGTTCACACGTGAAAAAAAGCCTAGCTGATTTTGTCACTGATTTTTCAGCGTTGCTTTTGGACACTGTTTTTTGCATTGGACGCTGTTTTTGACGCTTTTTCAGTCACTGTTTTTTGAAGCTTTTTTTTTTTTGCATTACAAAAAAGTACATGATAAAAAAAAAAAAAACGCTAGCGGTTTCAGTCGCTGTTTTTGCCAAAACAGCTGCAAAAATAAGCTAGCGTTTTTTTCAGTGCCCCATAGACTCCTATTCATTTTTTCAGGCGTTAAACGCCTGAAGAAAGGTCATGTTGCTTCTTTTTCTGCTAGCAAAAAAAGCTAGCAATAAAAAAGCTAGCAGAAAAAAAAAAGCTAGCAATTCACATAGGGCTACATTTTATGGAGGCTGATTTGGCCGCGAAATCAGCTGTCAAAATCAGCGTCCATGTCCCCGTGTGAACTAGCCCGAACATACTGGTGTCAGGTCTGTACCAAACTGTCCAAGGTAAGATGTGGTTTGGCAGTCACAGGAGAGTACTATAATACACAAGAGCAGTGTAATTATCATACGTGTAATATGGGGAGCAAACACTGCTTGTGTCAGTCACAGGAGAGTAATATAATACACAAGAGCAGTGTAATTATCATACGTGTAATATGGAAGCAAACACTGCTTGTGTCAGTCACAGGAGAGTAATATAATACACAAGAGCAGTGTAATTATCATACGTGTAATATGGAAGCAAACACTGCTTGTGTCCGTCACAGGAGAGTAATATAATACACAAGAGCAGCGTCATTATCATACGTGTAATATGGAAGCAAACACTGCTTGTGTCCGTCACAGGAGAGTAATATAATACACAAGAGCAGCGTCATTATCATACGTGTAATATGGGGAGCAAACACTGCTTGTGTCCGTCACAGGAGAGTAATATAATACACAAGAGCAGCGTCATTATCATACGTGTAATATGGGGAGCAAACACTGCTTGTGTCCGTCACAGGAGAGTAATATAATACACAAGAGCAGCGTCATTATCATACGTGTAATATGGGGAGCAAACACTGCTTGTGTCAGTCACAGGAGAGTAATATAATACACAAGAGCAGCGTCATTATTATACGTGTAATATGGAAGCAAACACTGCTTGTGTCAGTCACAGGAGAGTAATATAATACACAAGAGCAGCGTCATTATTATACGTGTAATATGGAAGCAAACACTGCTTGTGTCAGTCACAGGAGAGTAATATAATACACAAGAGCAGCGTCATTATTATACGTGTAATATGGAAGCAAACACTGCTTGTGTCCGTCACAGGAGAGTAATATAATACACAAGAGCAGCGTCATTATTATACGTGTAATATGGAAGCAAACACTGCTTGTGTCCGTCACAGGAGAGTAATATAATACACAAGAGCAGCGTCATTATTATACGTGTAATATGGAAGCAAACACTGCTTGTGTCCGTCACAGGAGAGTAATATAATACACAAGAGCAGCGTCATTATTATACGTGTAATATGGGAAGCAAACACTGCTTGTGTCCGTCACAGGAGAGTAATATAATACACAAGAGCAGCGTCATTATTATACGTGTAATATGGAAGCAAACACTGCTTGTGTCCGTCACAGGAGAGTAATATAATACACAAGAGCAGCGTCATTATTATACGTGTAATATGGAAGCAAACACTGCTTGTGTCAGTCACAGGAGAGTAATATAATACACAAGAGCAGCGTCATTATCATACGTGTAATATGGGAAGCAAACACTGCTTGTGTCCGTCACAGGAGAGTAATATAATACACAAGAGCAGCGTCATTATTATACGTGTAATATGGAAGCAAACACTGCTTGTGTCCGTCACAGGAGAGTAATATAATACACAAGAGCAGCGTCATTATCATACGTGTAATATGGGGAGCAAACACTGCTTGTGTCCGTCACAGGAGAGTAATATAATACACAAGAGCAGCGTCATTATTATACGTGTAATATGGAAGCAAACACTGCTTGTGTCCGTCACAGGAGAGTAATATAATACACAAGAGCAGCGTCATTATTATACGTGTAATATGGAAGCAAACACTGCTTGTGTCCGTCACAGGAGAGTAATATAATACACAAGAGCAGCGTCATTATTATACGTGTAATATGGAAGCAAACACTGCTTGTGTCCGTCACAGGAGAGTAATATAATACACAAGAGCAGCGTCATTATTATACGTGTAATATGGAAGCAAACACTGCTTGTGTCAGTCACAGGAGAGTAATATAATACACAAGAGCAGCGTCATTATTATACGTGTAATATGGAAGCAAACACTGCTTGTGTCCGTCACAGGAGAGTAATATAATACACAAGAGCAGCGTCATTATTATACGTGTAATATGGGAAGCAAACACTTCTTGTGTCCGTCACAGGAGAGTAATATAATACACAAGAGCAGCGTCATTATCATACGTGTAATATGGAAGCAAACACTGCTTGTGTCCGTCACAGGAGAGTAATATAATACACAAGAGCAGCGTCATTATCATACGTGTAATATGGGGAGCAAACACTGCTTGTGTCCGTCACAGGAGAGTAATATAATACACAAGAGCAGCGTCATTATTATACGTGTAATATGGAAGCAAACACTGCTTGTGTCAGTCACAGGAGAGTAATATAATACACAAGAGCAGCGTCATTATTATACGTGTAATATGGAAGCAAACACTGCTTGTGTCAGTCACAGGAGAGTAATATAATACACAAGAGCAGCGTCATTATTATACGTGTAATATGGAAGCAAACACTGCTTGTGTCCGTCACAGGAGAGTAATATAATACACAAGAGCAGCGTCATTATCATACGTGTAATATGGAAGCAAACACTGCTTGTGTCCGTCACAGGAGAGTAATATAATACACAAGAGCAGCGTCATTATCATACGTGTAATATGGGGAGCAAACACTGCTTGTGTACGTCACAGGAGAGTAATATAATACACAAGAGCAGCGTCATTATCATACGTGTAATATGGAAGCAAACACTGCTTGTGTCCGTCACAGGAGAGTAATATAATACACAAGAGCAGCGTCATTATTATACGTGTAATATGGAAGCAAACACTGCTTGTGTCCGTCACAGGAGAGTAATATAATACACAAGAGCAGCGTCATTATTATACGTGTAATATGGAAGCAAACACTGCTTGTGTCAGTCACAGGAGAGTAATATAATACACAAGAGCAGCGTCATTATTATACGTGTAATATGGAAGCAAACACTGCTTGTGTCCGTCACAGGAGAGTAATATAATACACAAGAGCAGCGTCATTATTATACGTGTAATATGGAAGCAAACACTGCTTGTGTCCGTCACAGGAGAGTAATATAATACACAAGAGCAGCGTCATTATCATACGTGTAATATGGAAGCAAACACTGCTTGTGTCAGTCACAGGAGAGTAATATAATACACAAGAGCAGCGTCATTATCATACGTGTAATATGGGGAGCAAACACTGCTTGTGTACGTCACAGGAGAGTAATATAATACACAAGAGCAGCGTCATTATCATACGTGTAATATGGAAGCAAACACTGCTTGTGTCCGTCACAGGAGAGTAATATAATACACAAGAGCAGCGTCATTATCATACGTGTAATATGGAAGCAAACACTGCTTGTGTCAGTCACAGGAGAGTAATATAATACACAAGAGCAGCGTCATTATTATACGTGTAATATGGAAGCAAACACTGCTTGTGTCCGTCACAGGAGAGTAATATAATACACAAGAGCAGCGTCATTATTATACGTGTAATATGGAAGCAAACACTGCTTGTGTCCGTCACAGGAGAGTAATATAATACACAAGAGCAGCGTCATTATTATACGTGTAATATGGAAGCAAACACTGCTTGTGTCCGTCACAGGAGAGTAATATAATACACAAGAGCAGCGTCATTATTATACGTGTAATATGGAAGCAAACACTGCTTGTGTCCGTCACAGGAGAGTAATATAATACACAAGAGCAGCGTCATTATTATACGTGTAATATGGAAGCAAACACTGCTTGTGTCCGTCACAGGAGAGTAATATAATACACAAGAGCAGCGTCATTATTATACGTGTAATATGGAAGCAAACACTGCTTGTGTCCGTCACAGGAGAGTAATATAATACACAAGAGCAGCGTCATTATTATACGTGTAATATGGAAGCAAACACTGCTTGTGTCCGTCACAGGAGAGTAATATAATACACAAGAGCAGCGTCATTATTATACGTGTAATATGGAAGCCAACACTGCTTGTGTCCGTCACAGGAGAGTAATATAATACACAAGAGCAGCGTCATTATTATACGTGTAATATGGAAGCAAACACTGCTTGTGTCCGTCACAGGAGAGTAATATAATACACAAGAGCAGCGTCATTATTATACGTGTAATATGGAAGCAAACACTGCTTGTGTCCGTCACAGGAGAGTAATATAATACACAAGAGCAGCGTCATTATTATACGTGTAATATGGAAGCCAACACTGCTTGTGTCCGTCACAGGAGAGTAATATAATACACAAGTGCAGCGTCATTATTATACGTGTAATATGGAAGCCAACACTGCTTGTGTCCGTCACAGGAGAGTAATATAATACACAAGTGCAGCGTCATTATTATACGTGTAATATGGAAGCAAACACTGCTTGTGTCCGTCACAGGAGAGTAATATAATACACAAGAGCAGCGTCATTATCATACGTGTAATATGGGGAGCAAACACTGCTTGTGTCCGTCACAGGAGAGTAATATAATACACAAGAGCAGCGTCATTATTATACGTGTAATATGGAAGCAAACACTGCTTGTGTCCGTCACAGGAGAGTAATATAATACACAAGAGCAGCGTCATTATCATACGTGTAATATGGGGAGCAAACACTGCTTGTGTCCGTCACAGGAGAGTAATATAATACACAAGAGCAGCGTCATTATTATACGTGTAATATGGAAGCAAACACTGCTTGTGTCCGTCACAGGAGAGTAATATAATACACAAGAGCAGCGTCATTATTATACGTGTAATATGGAAGCCAACACTGCTTGTGTCCGTCACAGGAGAGTAATATAATACACAAGAGCAGCGTCATTATTATACGTGTAATATGGAAGCAAACACTGCTTGTGTCCGTCACAGGAGAGTAATATAATACACAAGAGCAGCGTCATTATTATACGTGTAATATGGAAGCCAACACTGCTTGTGTCCGTCACAGGAGAGTAATATAATACACAAGAGCAGCGTCATTATTATACGTGTAATATGGAAGCAAACACTGCTTGTGTCCGTCACAGGAGAGTAATATAATACACAAGAGCAGCGTCATTATTATACGTGTAATATGGAAGCAAACACTGCTTGTGTCCGTCACAGGAGAGTAATATAATACACAAGAGCAGCGTCATTATTATACGTGTAATATGGAAGCCAACACTGCTTGTGTCCGTCACAAAACCACATTGTACTAGATAAATTGGTTTGGTTGGAGGGTATGTTGCCATGGAATTACAAGAGAGTGAAGCTATAGGCATTGCTGTTGCTATAGTAACATCTCTAGGGAGCTTCTATTCAAGAGGAAATCCCCCTGGAGAAGTGCAGTTGGTTTTTCCCAAGATGTCTTACTGATAGGACTACCTAGCTGTGATCTAGCTGACAAAGGAAGACGTGAGGCTGGGTATAGATGTACACATAGGTTGGACGAATCTGGGACTGGGTAGATCTGGAAAGCAGACAATAAAATAAAAAGGTGGGGCCAAAATATCTATTAGCAAGAATAGATGGACTAAAAGGCAACAACAGCGACTTATCAGAACACTGTAGGAAAATGAGCTTATGTCCAGCAAAAGTCAAGCCCTATAAAGAGGACAGATGAAAGAATTCCATTAGAGCAGGGCGATGATTATTATATACTCATCCGCTCCTCACACAACCGCCTCCAAGATTTCTCCCGTGCATCCCCATAGTCTGGAACTCCTTACCAAGACACATAAGACTGACCCCCACAATCACAGGATTCAAGAAGGCGCTGAAGACTCACCTATTCAGGAAGGCCTACAACCTCCAATAACACTATCACCGCACTGCCATCTGAACTGTCTCCCCCCTCTCCTTCTGTCCCTATCCCTGTAAGCCCTTGTGGATGTGTAAATGAAAAATTACTAAAATGTCACTTTATCTCCAAAGTTTTCATTTTCACAAGGGGTTAAAGGAGTAAAAGCCCCCCACAGTTTGTTAAAAATTTCTCCTGAACACGGCAATACCCCATATGTGGCTATAATCTGCTGTATGGGAACATGGCGGGGCTCAGAATGGAAGGAGCACTATTTGGCTTTTGGATGGCAGATTTTGCTGGAATAATTTTAGGTGCCATGTCGCATTAGCAGAGCCCCTAGAGTACCAATACAGTGGAAACCCCCTAAAAGTGACCCCATTTGGGAAACTACACCCCCCACAGAACATATTAAAGGGTAGAGTGAGCATTTTGACCCTACAGCTGTTTCACAGATTTTATTAACATTGGGCCATGAAAATGAAAAATTACTTTTTTTCCAACAAACTGTCAATTTAGCCCCAAATTTTTAATTTTCACAAGAGGATAAAGGAGAAAAAGCTCCCTAAAGTTCGTTACACAAATTCTCCTGAACACAGAAATGCCCCATATGTGGTCATAATCTGCTGTATGGGAACATGGCGGGGCTCAGAATGGAAAGAGGGCTATTTGGCTTTTGAAGGGCAGATTTTGCTGGAATATTTTTCAGGTCCCATGTCGCATTTGCAGAGCCCCTAAAGTACCAATACAGTGGAAACCCCCTATAAGTGACCCTATTTTGGAAACTACACCCCTCATAGAATTTGTCTAGGGGTAGAGTGAGTATTTTGGCCTCACAGGTGTTTCACAGATTTTATTAACATTGGGACGTGAAAATGAAAAATTACTTTTTTTTCCCAATAAATCGTCCATTTAGCGCCATAGTTTTAATTTTGTAAATAGTTTAAGAATTAAAAGCCCCCCACAGTTTGTTACACAATTTCTTCTGAACACGGCAATACCCCATATGTGGCCATAATCTGCTGTATGGGTACATGGTGGGGCTCAGAATGGAAAGAACGCTATTTGGATTTTGGAGGGCAGATGTTGCTGGAATAGTTTTCAGGGGCCATGTCGCATTTGCAGAGCCCCTAAAGTATCAATACAATGGAAACCCCTCAAAAGTGACCCCATTTTAGAAACTACACCTGTCAAGGAATGTATCAAGGGGTATTATCATTTTGAGCCTAAAATGCTTCCCAAAAATTAATGTACAAAATGAAAATTGAAATTTTTAAAAATATGCCATTTCGGTGCCCAATACGTTGCACCCACTTTGTGTTGTCAGAGATCTGCACTCCTAAAACTATTAAGTGGGCCATCCCGGGGGTCAAAAAATTATATATGTGGGTGTAAACTGCTGCTTGGGCACACAGCAGGGCTCAGAAGGGAAGGACCACTGTGCGTTTTAGCTTTTGGGGTACAGATTTAGAGGGACCCTCTGGGCGCCATGATGTTTTTGCAGAGCCCTGGAGGTTCCAGTAAACTGGAATTCACCAAGAAGTGACCCCATTTTGTAGGGGCAATTTTAGGGTCTCTGCAAATGTGACATGGTGTCCAAAAACGAAGAATCTAAATCTGCACTCCAAAAGCACATATTGCTCCTTCACATCTGCACCCTGCTGCGTACCCAAATAGCAGTGTATGCCCACATGTATGACACTGGTGTACCCCGGATAACGGACTTAATACCATATGTGGGTAGAAATGGCTGTTTGGACACAGCCGGGGACAGAAGGGAAGGAGCGCTATTTTGGTTTTTAGAGCACAGTTTGGTTTTTGGACGTCATGCCACTTTTGCAAAGCCCCTGAATTGCCAATAAAGTGGAATCCGCAGACATGTCACCCCATTTTGGACACTACCCCACTGATGGGATTTATCAAGTGGTGTAGCGAGAATTTTTAACCCTTGAGTGTTGCATTTATTTAGTTTCCAGAAATGAAATTGCAACTGATAGAGAAGTTAAAAATGAAAATTTTACAGATTTGCCATTTCAGTGTGCAACATGTTGTGCCCGACTTATGTCAGCAGAGACACTCCAAAAACTGTTAAACGGGTATCCCAGGCACAACAGCTTTTAGAGCGTTCATCTCTGATACAAGGTGGGCACAACATATTACGCACTGAAAGGACAGATTCCTGGAAAAATGGTCATTTTCACCTCTCACAATCCGCTTCGTATTCATTTATGGATAATAAGTTATAGCAACACTTGGGGGTTAAAAATGCTCTCTGTACCCCTGGAGAAATCCTTCAGGGGTGTAGTTTCCAAAATAACGTCTCATATCAGGGGATTCCACTTTACTAGCGTTTCAGCTCTACAAAAGTGTCATGGCATCCAAAAACCAAACCGTCTGTGCTCCAAAAACCAAATGACCCTTCTTCCCTTCTGTGTCCGGCTGTGTCCTAATATCAGTTTATACCCACATATGACATTATGTCCGTTATCCGGGGTACACCAGTGTCATACATGTGTCATACATGTGTCATAAACTGCAGTTTGGGCACAGCAGGGCGCAGAAGGGAAGGAGCGCTATGCGGCTTTTGGAGTACAGATTCAGATGTTTGGTATCTGGACACCATGTCATGTTTGTAGAGCCTGTAAGGTACCAGAAAAGTGGATTCCATGGGGTACCAGGAGTGACCCCATTTTGAAAACTGCACCCCTCAAAGAATTTATCAGGGGGTGTAGTGAGTATTAGTATCCCGGACGTGACTGCACAGCGGATGGCGAAGAGGGAATATATAAGCAGTGCGGAGGACATTGCAAACACCAAATTCCCTACTATGTCCCAGTAGCTCCTATGATTGGGGGAGTCACTCTGGGGGTCACTTTAGGGGTCACTTCTGGTGTCTGTTCCCTCATAAGCTGTAAATCTGGGATGTCCCCTGACATTCGCTCACACAGCTTATATATTCCCTTCCTGACGCAGCCAGTTGTGTTCTAATAATTTGGCGATTTTTGAGGGTTTTTGTCTTCACATTGTGAGATGCTATATTTTCTTTATTTTTCTGGTGACGCGGCCATATAAGGGCTTATTCTTTGCGGGATGAGATGCATTTCGTAATGACACCATTTTTGGGTGTCTACATCTTATTGAATACATTTTATTAACCCTTTTTTGCTGGATTTAAAAAAAAAAAATCAATCCTGGCATTGAATTTTACTTTTTTAATTTTACACCATGCAGCGTACAGTATAAGTAACATGTTCCCTTTATTCTGCGGGTCGGTACGGTTACGGCGATACCTCATTTATATTATTTTTTTATGTGTTACTAGTTCTGCAGAGGAAAAACACATTTGGGGACATAAATCAATGTTTTTTGCATCGCATCTTCTAAGAGGCGTAACATTTTTATTTTTCGGTTGACAGAGTTGGTTGAGGGCTTATTTTTTGCGGGACAACCTGCGCTTTTTATTGGTACTGTTGTCGGATGCATATGACTTTTTGATCACTTTTTATAGCATATTTTGTATGGAGAGATGGCGAAAAATCATTACTTCCGGCGAGTTTTTTCCGTTTTTTTTTTCCGGCGTTCGCCGTGTACATTAAATATTATTTCAGTTTTATTGTACAGATTGTTACAGACGCGACAATACCAAATATGCATTGTTTTTATTACTTTTTAGTTCTTTTTTTATATAATTCATTTTCTATTGAGAAAAAGGGATTTTTGGGCTTTATAACTTTATTAATTTTTTTCATACACTTCATTTTATTTTTTTTTTCATTTTTTTTTACTTTTTCATGTGTCCATTTAGGACACTTCAATCAGCAATACTTTGCTGATATAGAATGCCATGTGAGACACAGCCTGCAGGTGTCCCACATGGCATTCCGTAGCAGGATGTCAGGCTGTGTAGACGCACAGCCTGACATCAGAAGGTCCTGGCAGGATCACCAGGTATGTGGGGGCTTCGGGCAGTCTGGGGTCACTGGCCAGACCCCAGACTACCTTTTACTGCTATCGGCATCCTCCGATCTCGCCACGGGGGGTGCCGATCTGATTCAATTGCTGGCGGATGCCTTTCGATCGCGCCGTGATGTTTCACGGCGCGATCGAAAGGGTTAAAACGTCCAGTCGGACTCCGTTCCGACTGGACGTTATTGAGGAAGGGGTTAGGTGTTAGTAACACCTAACCCCCGTCCTCCCCGCACCCCTCCCCCCGCGAAATAGGTACCTAAAGACAGGACGTATTTTTACAATAGTCCGGTCTTTAGGTACCTGGACCGCAGGCCGTAAATTTACGTACGGCGGTCCTTAACCGGTTAAAGGGATAATCCCACCATATATAATGTTTGCTGAGAAAGGATAGTGAATATGTGTCTGATCACTAGAAGCCAGGCCACTGGAACTCCCAGCACATAGGAAAATGAGGAAGGGGGGGGAAACAACTGGCCTTAGATTTCACTGATAATAGCTGTCAATTTAATACATGATGGGTTAGGTGTCAAACAAGTCTCTGCCTCAGCACGCTCTACCTGGTTGAAAAATTCTAGGTCATGCTCTACTGTATACTGTCATATTACGTTTGTGATTAATGTTCAGGGAGATGGCCAGGAATGTTTCCAATATACACACTAAAAACTCAAAAATAGGTAGACATTGTGGGAGAGGTAGCTCAGTAGTAGCAATGGAGCGGACCCAAACAGTCAAAGACAGGAACACAAAATATGCAGCAAACAGGTTTATTTAGAAAAAAAACCAAAAAAAAAAACAAAAAACAGTAAAATAAATAAACCTGGACTTCAGGCACAAAATGAGCAAAATAAAATACAGCCTTAACTTCAGGCAAAAACAGAATAAAATCCTTCTCATCTGAGCGACTAACTAAACAGAAATGATAACCTAACTATACATGTGGCTTACTACCAGCGACACAAACAAAACAAGTACAATATAGTCTCACCGGACTCAGGGTTACAGGACAGAACCAGACGCGACGCCTCCTCTCACTCCAAGGAACTGCACACAATGCAGGAGCTGCAGCCTTTTCTGGCCCAGTAATGAGCCCAGGGTCTACACCTGGAGCTGAGGCCTACTCAAGACTCACAGCGGACCACAAATAAGTTAAAAATCTAGGGGAGATATAGCGAGATTACAGTACTCTGCCTGACATCTTCTCACATCCGTACACCATTAAAAAAATAGTATGCAATGGCCTAGTAGCACCATTTCATACAATGATGTTCAGTTAAAGTATACGTTAGATATACACATACAAGTGTTAATATCTATATCTATCTATCTATCTACACACATACTTGTATGCTGTAATAGCTACATGTGTCTGTAGTGCATTATGCTTCTACTACAGTTTTACAGCTCCTTTATTGAAGTCTATATTGAGATCTTGTAACTAAACACATCTTGGTTTTCCATATGGCTACAGTCTATCATTGTGCGCGGCTGCGTTACATGTGTAAAACCAAAACTTCAATGTAATCTGGTGCTCATTCATGTAAGAAGGAAAAAAAAAAAAAAAAAAAAAAAAAGATCCCCTTTAAAAAGAAACTAAATATGGAACTCGGGCTCTGGAAAAGGCCCCTGAAGAAATGCTGTGTGGCCATAGAGGAATTCAGTATGTGTGTCATACCCATCTTATTTTAGCAGCACCGTCCCCTGTGACACAGTGCTCATAACGTGTTTATATGAGGCAGACCTCAGATCTAGGACTTCTAGCATCTTATTAATACTGTGCCATATTTTACTGTTCTGTCACATAGTTTTTTTTCTTCATATATGGAGGTCAAGCTAATAAGCCATCCATTCTATAGTCTTAAAGGTCCTGTACATGTGGGCTAGATTCACTTATATTTCAAGAAATATGAAGAATTCTGTGTATTAATACACCTATTAAAATCTATAAGCAATATCTGAATGAAAATGTGTAGGATATAAACTTGTTGTAGGGGAAGGGGTGTCTAGAAAAAAAAAGCATGCGTGAAATCTCAAGTGAGACCCTGTGTGTAAAAATCCATCTAAATGCTCCAAAAATATATTGATAGGTTTTTAAAAAGTGGTACACTGGTGTAACATAGATTAAGACTCATGTTAGTTATGTATTAAGAAATACCGATGGCCATAGAGAAATTCAATAAGTTTTTCAATACTGAAATTTCCTGACTGTGGGACTATTAAAGGATTATCTTATCTTATGTAGTTAGCCATTGAGTTCAATGGCTTTTTCGTATAACGCACATCTGTTTGCGCGCAAAAAGACACGCGTTATACGAACATGCCATTGAACTCAATGGCTAACTACATAAGATAAGATAATCCTTTAATAGTCCCACAGTCAGGAAATTTCAGTATGTTACAGCAGCATAGTAATACAGATACAGAATAATACATAGTAATATATTACAGACGTAGACACACATAAGCTGAGAAGAGAAGATATACTAGGAGTCCATAGCAGCTAAGGAACGGAAGAGAAAGAAGGAAGACTTCATAGTCATAATCATTAGTACTCTGTGCGGAGTGATCTTCGCTTGGTCTGATGTAGATTATACAGCCTGGTCGCGGTTGGAAGGAAGGACTTGTGATAGCGCTCCTTCTCACACTTGGGGTGAAGCAGACGGTCACTTACAGTACTGCCAAGTCCCATCAAGGTCTCATACATGGGGTGGGATTTGTTCTCCCGCATGGAGGTCACCACGGACAGTATCCTTCTGTCACCCACCACCTGTACTGGGTCCAAGGGGATCCCCAGGACAGAGCTGGCCCTCCTGATCAGCCTGTCAAGTCTATTTCTGTCCTTGGTTGATATATTGCACTGCTCCCCCAGCAGGCCACACCGAAAAAGATGGCTGAAGCAACCACAGAGTTGCAGAAGGCCCTAAGAAGTGGCCCCTGGACTCCGAAGGCCCTCAGCCACCTGAGCAGGTAGAGGCTGCTGTGATGCTTTCTGTGCAGCACCTCCAGGTGATCAGCCCAGTCTAGTTTATTATTGAGGAGCACGCCCAGATAGGTCCTGACTATCTCAATGCATGTCCCTTGGATCTCCACCGGGGTCGGAGCACTTCTCCGTTTGCTAAAATCCACCACCATCTCCTTGGTCTTCCCAGCATTAATCCTGAGGTGATTCTGCTGGCACCATTCAACAAAATCCCGGTTTAAGTCTCTGTATTCCCTATCGTCGCCATCACTGATACGGACTACTATAGCAGAGTCATCATGTATTTTTACACGTGTAAAATGTACAGAATACACAGAGCGTAAACTCTGTGTGAAAGGGCCCTAACATGAATGTCTAAGATGTATTTACTACAAAAGATTCCAACATATCGTACTTCGTATTATGTTACTCTCCCATACAAGCAATGCTGATAGGGCATGCCACCACCTTTTCTGTCTTCTGTCTTAATCATACAGTATGTCTCTATAGAAAAACCTACATATGGGTTAGAAGGCATACCGTAAGACTCCACAGAAGCCTATAAGTGTTGCATTACAGATCTGTAGAATACAAAGGTTATACGAAGCAGAAATATGCTCAAGGGCAAGTCAACAAAATGAGAGAAATTCAGCATCTCTTGACTGGTCCATGCGCCAGTAGCTGAAATATACACCAGCTAGGGGCCGGTGTAGATATCAGCCATTACTTGCATCATCTTCTTAGTGAAAATAATAAAGTCTGCCTACACTTGAAGCACCACTCCCTCCCAATGACATATACTAAATCTGCCCCCGTCTTTTTCAGAGGCAAAGATAAATGTAGAAAAGAGCAGAAAATAACATTTTCTACAGCAAACATTGCTATGTAATAAACAAAAATCACAAAACTTACTTTTTGCCAGCTACGGGTTTCTGTGGCTGACCCCTTGTGACCTTCACCCAGGACGACATAGTAAACCACCTGAAAAAGTAAAATGTTGTTAGAGATATGGCCAGCACCATTAAAGTCTTTCGCCTATTGACATTTTTTCATTAAGGCTAAAGCCCCACGTTGCAGAATTGCAGCTCTGTTTGTTGCAGGTTTTGCTGTGTTTTTTTTTTTTTTTTAATCAAAGCCAGGAGTGGATTTAGCAAAAGGTAGACGAATAAAAACTTCCTATATCGTTCCCATTTCTTCTGTAGCCATTCTTGGCTTTGGCTCAAAAAACTGCAATAAAATCTGCAACAACAAAAAAAAAACAAACCTGAATTTTCGCAACGAAGGACCTGAACTAAAAGAGGTTTTTCAGCCCATATAAAGGAATATTTCATACTCATTAGCAAGTCATCTATGGGGGACAGAGACTGGAAACCTGCACAGATCAAGTTGCCTTGGGGCCCCAGAAGCAGCAGCTCTAGTCTTACGGAAATAAGTGTTCATTGAAAAAAACATAAGCGTGCTGCTCGACCTTACGGCATCTTCTACTAGTAATTCAGCCACAGAACCCATGCCCTGAGCCAATTACACCCATTCATCTCAGCCTAATAAGTCATAGTAGAAGCTGGAAGGGCAGAAAAGAGCGGAATTAGATTTCATGTCGGGTTTTTCTGTCCGCTTGAAAAGTTGGACATCTTTACTTGCGGACAGTGAAGGACAGGCACGGAGTGCAAAAGAACAAACCCGATGCCCATTTAAATAAATGACAGGTGTCACGGACACAGCTAGTGTCCGCTCCTAATGTCCGTGCCAGATTTTGAGCGGACACTACCTGTCGGACACAGACAGTAGTGTAACGCTCCCTAAGTAGTGAAGAGGCTGTAGCTAACTGGATAACTAATAACTGGAGCAAGAGTCCCAGGTGTTGGACTTCCCCAATCCTCAATTGATGACCCATCCCAAGTATTACCCCACTATGAACTCAACCGGTGTGAAGGCAGCTGAACTTTTTGTGGATCCCAACACACTTCTGCTTGCATTCATGGTCATGGAGAGATAGAAGAAGGACCTTCAACTACGTCAGGAAAAAATAACAAGGCAAAATAAATCTCATAAGCAACAGAACAAAAAATAAGGAAGAACGAAAATGCACAAGTGTAGCCATCACCATTTTATGTTTCTATGGTAAAGGGCAGGTGTGCAGCCTGTAGTGGCTGAGCTGTAGCTGAGGCTCTTTTCACATATGTGGTGGAAGCTCATCGCTGAAGAACTAACAGATTTGTAGCTCTAAGGGGGCATTTACACAAAGGTCTCTGGCGTGGATTCTGACGCAGAATCCACGTGGAAAAAAAGCCTCCCATTGACTCTAATGGGTTCCGTTTTCCACGCAGAATCCATTGATGTCAACAGGAGGCTATTTTCTGTGCGGATTCCGCGTCAGAAAACTCTGTGTGAATGCCGCTTTACAAAATGATTCTCTGAGTTGTTACATACCTTTATGGTTACAAACTGTTGATTCTGCTCCTATTAAAGGACTTCACACTGCACTATTAGTAGTTTGGAAGGCATTTTGGACCTGACAGGTTCCCTTTAAATTTTAGGTTGGGTCCAAAATGTAATCAAGGAAAATGTCAGTTACAGGACTCTGGCTAATAGATGCACCACAAACACTCGTTTACTTTCAAGAAGGATTGATCCATAAGGTCACACGGGGCCATAAGGCTACATGCTGGAACACCCAATGTACAAAGTGACCTGTTCTGCAAGTTTTACTCACAGCCTTCAACCCTTCCAATGCAAAGTCTGAAGGATGCAAATGAACCAGAAATTAAACAGCAGGTTAAAAAAAAAAAAAAACTTGCAGAAGAACTTACTACTAAATTCAGCAGCGTGCTTGCCCTCTGTCTCACCAGCTGTAAGGTGCCTGAAAGCCAAGGCTAGGCTACTGTCGCTATCAGATATTCCATTGTTCTGTTCCGTCACAAATATAAACTGCAAACTGGAGACTGATTTGTTAAATGATGGATGCCGATGGAACCCAGTAGATCCCATACATTATTATACAATCTGTTTAGTTTCCGTTATTGTGTCTGTCATTTAGCAGAATGAAAAGGCTACACATGCAGCCTTATTTAGTCTGAGATAGTACGCAGAATATGCCATGAAGACTCCTAAAGGAACCTCCAACACAAGTGTAGATGTTGCCAAATGTAGTTTTCCCCATACAGTGGCCTCATAGCTCAATGTGTTTCCTAGTCCCCTGTATATGACTCCACAGCTGCTGGCACAGGAAGATACTATAGTGCACTAGTGGTACAAGGAATGTCATAACATTACAAGCAATGGCATTAAAATAACAAAAATAAGCCATTTGCAACTGTCCTTCATCCAGCCTTCCCGGCTGCAGCCCCGGCCCTCAACATCAGTGTTCAGTGCTGATACTTCAGCAATAAGTTATTGAATAATAAGTTGCTTCTACAGTAAAGCGTGCTCATCATTGCTACCACAGGACCACAACTTTTGCGATGAAAATTTAAAAAGTGTATGCCTGCTCTGGCCATGTAGAAGGCTATTGATATCACTTCTGGAATGCTGAAAATAAAGGCCAAAGCCTGGAGAGCTGCAGCTGGGAAGGCAGGACAAAGGACAGCTGATCATGGGTTTTCTCAATCTTTGTTTGGGGTCAAGAAAACTCCTTCAGGCCAGAGCCCCACGGGACGTAAACGCCACGATGTGCCTGCAGCGGAGACAAAATTGCGGCGTTGTACAGTGCAGGAAAAGTGGATGGGATTCATGCAAATTCCATCCCGACTCTGCGGAAAAGATCGCAGTGCGGACACGCTGCGATTTGCAAAGCCATTGCGGCTTTGCAAATCGCAGCATGTCAATTATATCTACGGAAACACCGACGGCTTTCTTGTAGATATAATGTTAAGAGAAAGTCCACAGAGGAAAACTCTGAACCTTCTCTTAAAAGCGCTGCGGAAAGAACCGCAATGCGTTCACGTGCACTGCACCGGCATCCTGTTGCGGCAGCCGCGACGGAACATGCACACAAGTTATCACGTGTGAACTAGCCCTTACAAGCACCTTTGCCAATGATGCTGTTGCAAAACTATCACTCCTAGCAAGCCCTTACAAGCATACTTTGGGAGTTATAGTTGGTAGTTATAGCAGAGAGACACAGGTTGGAGGCTAATGTAAAAGTTCCTGAACAGTACAGGCCCCAATGTTGTTGCCTTTATGTCTCCCAGACGTATATCCAGCTGCCGCCTACGTTTACCTGTGACATCCATTCCTAAGATACACTATGGAGGTGGTTGTGTCTCACACAACCCCACCAGGTGAGCGACCATTTGTTTCTGCTTACCCTGACTTTTTGATTAAAAAAATACTACACCAAGGTTGGCTCGGTGCCTCTTCTTTTTTGGCCTATTTAATATGGGATTAAAGGGGTTATTCAATTTCTAATATTGATGGCCTATTCTTAGAGAAGGCCATCAATATTAGATCTGTTAGAGCATTACACCTGCCCAGATCTGCTGTTCAGGACAGCACGACTCCTGGTAGTGTTTACATGATGTGGAGCCATGCTGCTCAATAATATGATCTGTAGTGGCAGCTGTAAAGAAAACCTGTCACCAACAAGTCCATTTCTTTACATGAATTAACAGCTGTTGCTCTGCTGATTCTGGAACAGGTGGAATTTTTTTCTTTAGCTCCCACTTTTCCTGAACAATCAATGCCGTTATATTTGGTTTCTGACATGCTATTTAGGCTCTGTAGTGTCAAGAGGGCGGTGTCAGGCAGTAAAAGACAAGGGTGTGATTCTGAGCTCTAACATTGGCTGGCTCTCTTTGGAGCTATAAATCATGCCCCCTGCCTGATACCGCCCTTCTGACATTACAGAGCTTAAATAGCACATCAGGCACCAAAAATAATTACACTTATTCCTCCAGAATGGTGGGGGCTACAGAAAAAAATTGCATTTGTGCTGGAATCAGTGGAGCAGCATCTATTAATTGGACTTGGTGGAGGTGGCCAAAGGTCCTCTCAGAACTGCAGCATTGTCCCATAGAATCTGCTGCAGATTTGTAGGGCATAGACAAGAGTGGCTGTAACCCTTTCCCGACATCCGCCGTACTAGGGTGTTTAACTATGGCAGCCGCCCGGGAGTCGGGCGGCTGCCATAGCCGCTGTGTGTCTACTGTTTTACACAGCAGGCAGCCAGCACCAATGCCTCTGATCGGTCCAGGGACCGATCGGAGGCATTACCCCTCCGGCGCCTCGGTCAAAGGCGCCGGAGGCACCATTTTCCCGGCGGTGCATGGGCGCCGCCATTTTGCCGGTGATCGCCGGCACCTGGAGCAATCTCCAGGGCCGACGTCACGTTTCCATGACAGTCAGGAGCCTTGTAAAGACTCCCTGGCCAGTCTGCAGTCTCTTTCTTTTGCAGGCTATTCTATGCAGCCTGCAAAAGAAATGATGTTTTGTAACGCATTGCATTAGTGATCAGACCCCCTGGGGTTCAAGACCCGTAAAACCGAAGCCAGTAAGAAAGTCGCAGAAAGGCATTTTTTCTTAAAATCCCCCCATTCTGAATTTTTTCCAACTTCCCAGTACATTATACAGAATAATTAATGGTGGCATCATAAATTTGTCCCGCAAAGATTAAGACCTCATACGGCTCTGGGATCGGAGAAATAAAAAAGTTATGGGGTTTAGAAGGAGGGGAGTCAAAAACGAAAATCAAAAAATGCCATCGGCGGGAAGGGGTTAAAGGAAATTAATACTACACAGGAAGCACTTATACAACTCCATCCTGCCAAATCCACTTCTGTCTGACACAAAAAAAAAAAAAAAAAAAACCACAGTAAAATCGGCATCAAAACAAGTGGCCGCCGTCTTAGGCTGCATTCACACAGAGGAAAATGGTGAGGAATTTGGTGTGGAATTTCAGCGCTGAAGAAAAAGCCTCCCATAGACTTCAATGGGTTCCTTTTTCTGCTTTTCCTCCGTGTGAATGCACCTTTAGGTTAAGGCCCCACAATGGGGAAACGCAACTTTTTTTGTTGCAGATTTTGCTGCGGTTTTTGGAGCTAAAGCCAGGAGTGGATTAAGTAGAAGTATAAGAGCTTCCTATATATTTCCCATTCCTCCTGTAGCCCTTCTTGGCTTTGGATAAAAAAAAACGCAACAAAAGAAGCTGCGTTTTCGCAACATGGGGCTTCAGCCTTAGGGTTGGATCACACTAGCACTTGTATTCCGTCCGCAAGGAGTCCGCATGGAGACCCCCCGGACGGAATGCAATCACAATGGACAATGGACTATAATGGGCTCCGTGTGCTTGCTGCGCACTGCCCGAACGAATGAATTGTGCGGGCAGTGCGCGGCAAGCACACGGAGCCCATTATAGTCTATGGGCTCCGTGTGCTTAACTGCACAGCGCTTGCATTAGCGTTGGTATTCCGTTCGGGAGGGGGGGGGGTCTCCATGCGGACTCCTTGCGGACGGAATACAAGCGCTAGTGTGAACCAACCCTTTAGATGGTTTTTCTTCTATCCAGAAAACCCACTTAAGGTCCCTCAGATAATAAAGTATAAGTACTGCATATTATTAGGATATTAGACTTGTATCCTGCCTATAAACTCCATGTATGGTCCCTGCTAGCATGAATTAGTCCTATAACTCAGGCGCTGACATTGTCATACATTGTAACCTTAGGCCACATCATTGCACTGCTAAACACTGGACAAAGTGTCATCACACCCGTAATATAATTGTGATACTATGTGTATGATATTAGGGAACTTCATAGTGTTGTCCAATTCATAAAAAAGACCCTCAAAATATTCATCTCCCCCTAGAAGTCCTTCCCAATAAGCCCCTGTGCCCTCATGTTACTCCAGGTCCTATACAAGGCTGTACTGTCCCTGTCCATAGACACTGTACACTCGCTGCAGAGCATTGTCTTCATTCATGCCGCACAGCACAGAATCGTGCTCCGTACGTGGAGCTAATAAAAGCGGGCGACAGCCCTGGATTTAGCCGCAGTATGTAGCCCGATGTCCGGGGGCCGCCTGTGGCTCCGGCCCTGCCGCACGTATTTACCTCTCGGCTTCCCTTCCACAGCCCCAGGAACGAATACAACGAAGAGCAGACACAGAAACGAGCAAGATCAGAAACGTAGACGAGACAGATAGAGATTGGGAAGGGAAATAAGTGAGAGCCAAACGAACACTGACCCCTAGCGGTTGGGAGGTGAGAGGCGCCCTCCTTCTCAATGGGAGTTCGCTTTAGTTTGGAGAGTCTACCACTACGCAATGGAATTATTTACTAAGGTTCCTGTATGGAGCTGCGGTATTACGTGGGAGGATTGTACGATGTGACATTACAGAGAATAATCTTACAATAATTTACCTCATAAACTGGAGTCATTCCACTACAAGGTTAAGGCTTTATGGAACTGTGGCATGCAAAGGTCACCAGGTCACTGTAACTCCTTCACTAATGTCATTGAATGGAGCCTCGACCAGGACTTCTAGTCCCAAAGTGTAACATCTTACTAATGTTAGTAAATGGAGCCATGACCACGACGTCCAGTCCAGTGGCGTAACTAGGAATGGCGGGGCCCTGTGGCGAACTTTTGACATTCTCCCCCCCCCGATGCCGAAGACCTCGACCGACCCTCCTACGCGCTGTATTATGCCCCATAGTGGACCCTGCACACAGTATTATACTCCATAGTGGACCCTGCACACAGTATGGAGCTGCAAGCGCAACTTGTATTTGCAAAAATTGAGGAATGTTTGACTTGAAGTCATGGTCTGTGCACACTATTAGTGTTGAAGTCACAGGATAACCCAACTATCTTAGGTCACACAACTGAAGTTAAGGCCAAAGCTGCCATGTAGGCCCAGGCTTAGGTTAAAGAGGGTTATGCAATTTCTAGCATTGATGGCCTATGTGCTTAGGATAGGCCATCAATATTAGATCTGCAGGGGTCCGACACCTGGGATCCACACAGGACAGCAGGTACAGAGACAACCCGATAGCGATATTGTTTACAAACGGTACAAACTGTAGCAGCGAGTGTACTCCAACACTGCTGCAGAGATTTCAGTGGGACAGCACTGCAGTACCCACACTGGTACGCCTAGCTTGTACAGCAAGTGAGGACCATGGCTAGAGGTATGTAAAGAATACCTCCAATTGTGCAGTCTTGGTATAAGTGACTAAGAATAGGCCATCAATGTTAGAGACCGGATAACCCCTTTAAGGCAAATATGTCAACCTGAGATAGCCCTACATAGGGTGATATTTGAGAAGCAGATCTCAGGCAAAATTGGGAGAGGCTGTGCTAAGGGATTGGTTTATGTAAAAGCACAGAGCTAAATGATGCATAGTTACGGAATTCACAGGAGGTGTTCAGGGCACCCCCTTTATTAAATAAACTTCAACATAAAGTATCTGTCTGTCTGGTCGATCCTAACATGACATATGAGATGCTATAGTACAGCACTTCAAAAATGTGCAGCAAGTCACAATGTAATCTATAGTGGGGCTTTAGGTGCTGCCTTAGGCCAGGGCCCCACGGACCGGATACGCCGTGATTTGCCCGTGGTGGAAACATTGTGGGAAAAATTGCAGCGCTTTACAGTAACAGCAAAGTGGATTGGATTCATGTGAATCCCATGCCCACTTTGCGTTATAATCCGCAGCATGAACACGCTGCGATTTCGAAAACTGACACGTTTTTGGAAATCACAGCATGTCAATTATATCTACGGAAACGCCGGCGGCTTTCCTGTAGATATAATTGTAACAGAAAGTCCGCGGAGGAAAACTAAGCGAATTTTCTGTTCAAAGCGCTGCCGGAAGAACCACAATGTGCAATTCTAACAGAAAAAGGCACCCATTGAAGTCAATGGGAGGCTTTTTTTTCAGTACTGAAATTCCACACCAAATTCCTCACCATTTTCCTCCATGTGAATAGACCCTAAGGGCCCCTTCACACGGAGTATACACTGGCTGATTCTGAATGTGTAAACGTTCCGAATCAGCGGCGTTTACAACAGATCCCATTGCTTTCTATGGGAGCCGGCATACGTGTGCTCCCCATAGAAATGAATGGGCTGCTTTTTTCCATTCATCTCTATGGGGAGCGCACGTATGCCGGCTCCCATAGAAAGCAATGGGATCTGTTTTAAACGCCGCTGATTCGGAACGTTTACACGTTCAGAATCAGCCAGCGTATACTCCGTGTGAAGGGGCCCTAAGGCCCCGTTCATACGGGGCACAGGATGTCGTACTTTGGTCCTGATTTTGACGCAGGAAGCTGTGTCAGAATAGGACCAAAATGTGCTTGCCACAGCTGTTGCGGCTTTCCACAGTCGCAGCTTTCCGATATGGAGTAGGCCCAAATGAATGGGCCTAGTCTGGAGGGTGCTGCCGCAAAGTGGACGCCACAGCTGAATCAGCCGAGGAATCCGCCTGAAGAAAGGGCAGCTCGCAAAAAGGAAGCTAGCGGTCTGCATAGACCTCTATTGTGAGGGGGCGGATTCTGACTTGGATTTAGCGCCAAAATCCGCCCCCTCTTGCCCAGTGTGAACCCTAATGGTGTCGTCCAAGTCACAAAATTGGGGCAGAGACAGGAGAGCAATACTTAACTGTTAAATTCCCACAGCTGTGATACTCCAGGCAAGCCTATGTTTAGATGGCTGTAGTTGTGTAGTCATACACGTGACCTCTGCAGACACGGTATTCAACAGGTAAATTATTATTTATTTATTTTATTCCAATGCCTACCTCTACCCCAATTCTTTCCAGTCTCAGATATCTATTTTATGCTGGGGCCCCACAGAACAGAAACAGCGAGATTTGCCTGTGCCGAAAATGCCATGGGAAAAATCGCGGCGTTTTACAGTAAGGGCAAAGTGGATGGGATTCTAGGCAATCCCTTGCCCACTTTGCAGCAAAAACCATGGTGCGAATACGGTAAAAAAAAAAACAGTGCGGTTTTGGAAATTGCAGCATGTCATTTCTACCTACTGAAATCCCATGCCCACTTTGCAGTAAAAACAGCGGTGTGGACACGGTAAAAACCGATGCGGTTTTGGAAATTGTAGTATGTCACTTATACCTACGGAAACGGAAAATGTTTCCCCATAGGTATAGCTGTAACAGAAAGTCCGCAGAGGAAAACTCCGCAAACTTTCTGTCTAAAGCGCTGCGGGAAGAACCACGATGCGTTGCCACCGTGTTTTTTCCCACAGCACTTTTTGTGCTGCGGGATGACATGTGGGGCCTTAGCCTTAAAGGGGTTGGCCACTTTCAGACTAATATTGACAAACAAATGTACAATAAAAAGATATACAATTTTCCAATATACTTTCTGTATCAATTCCTCACAGTTTTCTAGATTTCGGCTTGCTGTCATTCATTCTGTTACTTCTAGAGGATAAAACTCTGGCCATGGTCATGTGATTTATGGTCCATGGTCATGTGATTTATGGTCCATGGTCATGTGATGAGTACACAGGTGCACAGCTCGTTACCAGGCAGATGTCTGATTACTGTGCTGTGACTGTAACGAGCGGCACCTGTCCCCTCATCACATGACCATGGACTGTATATCACATGACCATGGTCAGACTTTTATCCACTAGAAGTGACAGAATGATTGACAGCAAGTAGAGATCTAGAAAACCGTGAGGAATTGATACAGAAAGTATATTGGAAAATTGTATATCTTTTTATTGTACATTTGTTTGTCAATATTGGTCTGAAAGTGGCCAACCCCTTTAAGGTTAGAAACTACACTCTTTTCTATATTTTCTCTTTCATGACTGTAAGATATAAGATAGGAATGATAGTACTCAGAAGTCATATATATTACTACAAGTATAAAAGCAAATTGTATAAAGCTACATTTTTAACAGACGTCACACTGCAGCGTTAATATGGTGGTCACATTAATTCAACAAATGGGGGCTATTCACATGAACCTTATTTTGACTGTCCATTGTCACAGATTGTCAAAAAATAGGTCCTGTCCTATTTTTGGCTGTTTTCACAGATCCCTTCATACAATGAAAATGGGGGATCCAGGTGCAAGATGGCCGTGAAAAATGGATGTTTCTCACCTTGTGTGCATTTAGCCTAAGTTTACAATATAACATTTTGAGCCCTACTGATTCATTTTAACTATCGAGCTGCAACTGCTCTCTAAGTGAATAAACTGGCCCAGATTTATGAATAGTTAGATAGTGTAAACTAAGGCTGCTTGAAAATTTGCTAGATTTATCACAGTGACTGATGCTGCATGATCTGGCTTGCCACAGGTGAGTTCAGTTCAGTTTATGGCCACCGCATGACCGTTTTCCATGGATGGGACTCATGTGCAAGGGCCCTTGACTAAGGCCTCGTTCACATCTGCGTCAGTAATCTTTTCAGGGGAGTCCGCATGGGGACCCCCCGAACGGACTAACAAAACGCAATTGCAAGCGGTGTGCAGTGAAAGCACATGGATCCCCATAGACTATAATGGGGTCCGTGTGCTTGCCGCGAGATCTCCACAGGGAACATGCAGAGAGGAAAGTGCTTCACAATCTACTTTTCTGTCCGTATGACTCGTGTGGAGATCTTGGCGCAAGCACAAGGACCCCATTATAGTCACTGCACGCCACTTGCAAATGTATTCGGTAGTCCGTTCAAGGGGTCCCCATGCGGACTCCTTGAACAGATTACCAAACGCAGATGTGAACCAAGGGTCAGTTTATATCACCTTTTAGCTGATTTACTTTGAGCCACAACACAATTTTAGCACATAGGGGTCATTTAAGCCATGTCCCCTTTTTCTGAAAATCCACTCTCACCTGTATAGCAAGTTGAAAAACTTGTCCTCATAGTAGATGCACCACGTTTATACCAGTGTCTTTTTGTAACCACAATATTAAAGAGGACCTTTCACCACCTCTACCAACTTCGGTACTTAGCATCTGTTAATAAATGCCACTTCACTTCCAGCGTAGTTGGAATTTTTTCTCTAGCCCGAGCAACAAGTGCAGGTAGTTTTGGTGTTTGATGTGCTATTTAAGCTCAGTAATGTCAGAGGGGCGGGTGTGTGTGATTGAGAGCTCCAATCAGAGACAGCTAGTGTCAGAGCTCAGAATCACATCCCTTACCTTCTTCTGTCTGACACCGCCCTAATGAGGTCTAAATGAGGGGTAGGGAACGTACGGCTCTCCATTTGTTGCAAAACTGCAACTCCCAGCATGCATACTTGCTCTTCTGTTCTTGGAACTCCCATCGATGTGAATGGAGCATGTTGGGAGTTGTAGTTTCACAGCAGCTGGAGAGCCGAAGATTCCCTATCCCTGGTATAAATGGTATATCAGGCCCTGCAGTTTACTGAAACCTCCACTATGCAGTGGCTAGGGCTTCTGCACCAATCCTATTACTTAAATAGGAGCTGCACTGCAGACACTGGCCATCCACTAGTGGCTTCCGGCACCAGAAGCTGCTAAAACAGATTATCTGTGTAGGGTCCATGTGTCAGATCCTGACAGATCACATACTGCTGGTAGGGCCACATGGTGGCTCAGTGGTTAGCACTGCAGCCTTGCAGCGCTGAGTTCTTGGTTCGAATCCTGCCAAGGGCAAAAAAGATCTGCAAGGAGTTTATATGCTCTCCCCATGTTTGCATGGATTTCCATCCCATACTCCAAAGACATACTGATAGGGAAAAATGTACATTGTGAGCCCTATGTGGGGCTCACAATCTACATATGGGCCACTGAATTGTAGCTGTCCCTTGATGACTACAATCAGTGGCACTACAAAGGCTAGGTTGTTTCGGGCTTTCTGTAAAACTAGGTAAAAAAAAACCACATGTATTTATTTAAAGAAAATAAACCCCAGAAATTAACAAAGCAGCAGCTGCAAGTAGTAACAAATGTGGAATGATAAGGGATCATTTACACTACTGTGTTCTGTCCATGAAATATGATCTGAGTGCTGGCAGCATTTCCTGGACTGACCGTGTGAATGGAACTTGCTGCATACTGAGTTATAATTCAGTAAGCTTACAAACAGCCCAATCACTATGGAATTGAACTCACGGCTTTGTGTCCACTCAGTAAAGTAAACCTACAATGATGCACTTACATGACCAAGTTCAGTCTGGGAAAAATGAAAAAATATTAATTTTGTAATTGTGTGGCGTTGATGTTTGTTTATTTTTAAACTATACATCTTTTTTTTTACATTTAAAAACGTTTTTGAATTTTGGTTTTCAAATGCATTTTACAAAACGCTCTAAAAACACAAACAAAACATCCTGTGAAAAGCCAGTCAAAAAGGTGCAGTGTAGCCACGCCTGAGGGTAAGTTCACACGGAGCTTCTTGGATTAAGGAGTTTAATCACCCTTAGTGTGGTTATAGTAATCTGTGGGTCTCCTTGGTTTATGGGCTTAGATGAAAGCTGCAATCTCAATACGGATGCCAGTGCTTATGGTCCCTCTAAGGCTCCTGGGCCCCCGATACGACTGCACCCTCTGCACCCCCCTCTATTACGCCCCTGTCAAGAACATTAATATGGCACCAATTCCAAGGTCTAGATTGTAATAGTGGTGGAGGTCCAAAGAGGACCAGGAGGCATTATGTTACTCATTTAATCCCAGTCCAACTCAGCAGAAAAATTTGTGTTGAATGTGGAATTAGTTGAAGTTTTTCTACAAATTTCACCCTTTCAATGTAAGATAGCAGTTTGTGTACATGTAATATCCACATTACTCACATGCCCCTTTAATTTAAAGGCACACAAACATCCATGCCTTTTCCATTTTGTAGACCATGAAGCCCCATTGTAGTCTATGGGTCTGTGAAAATATCAAACAGCCAACTGTGTGCTGTCTGTTTTGGACCCAGAGTATAGGAAATAAAAAAAAAAAAAACTGATTGATAAACACATGGCTCTTGAAACGTGGGGAAGGAAAAACAGAAATGCAAAAACGAAAATTAGCTCAGTCCTGAAACCGGTTAACTATATACAAACTTAGAAATGGATATGTTGGTGGGAATATCCATTTAAGCTTCTTGGACCAGAACTAAAAACCAAACTTTGGAGCAGTTTTCATAATTATTGTACCTTAGGTTTAAGAAATTTCCATTTCAGATACACTGAACCAACTGGGTAACGTCTTTCATTAGAAAACCGGCATGCGCATAGTCAAAGAAAACACAGAATGATTTTTCTCCATTTTTTTATTAAATTATCTTTATGGAAGGCCAGGGGGGAGTAGAAGGTCTTATCAAACCAAGCAAGACCTTAATACTTTCTAATGTACCAGAGTGATCTGTTGAGGAGGTTGCAAGTCAGCAAAAATTAATAAGTTTGGAAAAAGATGTGATCTATGAGCAAACATATGAATACACTGCTCGGCCGACAGCACACAGTTTACTGAGCTCTACCTAATCCACTCATATTTCCATGATCGGTTTATTACTCATGAAAATACACAAACTAAGGCATCTTGTAGAGGTGAAACATGTAAAAAACCAATGTATTTATGTCAGCATCAATGTAACATTTGGTAATGTATAGGGAGTGAGTATTCACAGTGAAGGATTGTACAGCCATTGTGACTCTCAACTAGCTACGCTTTTAGGGTGCGGTGTGGCTTACTGGACCAGGAGAGGCAACGATGTCTGTCTGTGGTAATGCAGGAAATTCTAACTTTTCATAAATGGTTTCTGAAATGGGCAAGTACTGAGAGATTTCATTAGGCTCAGTGTATAGAGGAGGGGGCACATGACTTAGGTTGCTGATTTTACTCTCTCTGGATGTGTATTCTCTCAACATGAATGTCTTGTCGGACTCATGGTAAAGACGAGTGTCATTCATTCTGATAAGAACGCCATCCACCCTGAGGAAGAACCTGAGGAGAAGATAAAAGCTGGAAGGCATGACTCGGATCTTCACACTCAAGCTAGACACTCCATGATCATGGAGTTCATCTTCAAACAGTAAAACTTCCTCAAAAAACTTGATCTCTTCTCTCGTCTTCAGTTTTTCCGTATTGATACGCTCTGTCGTAGGAACAACATCAAACGTCAGGTCATTACCCAGCAAGGTTCCCTTGTAATCGGTTGTATATGTCCAGTCATAAGGCTTCACAATTTCCTTGCTATGTTCACTTTCTGACCTACTTTCCTGCCATTCCTCTGCACAAGCTACTTTGACAGCTCCCTGGTTCTTATTCACTCTTTTTAGTGCATCCTTGGCATTGAACTCAATACCAAAACCAGAGGAGTGTTGAATTCTTAAGACATTGTCCCCAAACATCATCTCAGGAAGACAAGGCATGTGCATTTCTTCTGCCAGTTTCTCCACATCCGCTGACTTCATGATATGCGTTTTGGTGGCCGTGACTTTCCATGGTCCAAAACTAAAGTCTTGATTGCTACTTCTGAAACCGTGAATCATCATAGCTGGAGCCAGGCAAGGTGTGAAGACAAAGAAAGAAGATATAGTTATATATTATACATATCTAATAGGAAAATGTGCTGTCATAAGACTGGACAAGCTCTGAATTATCTTACAGTGGCCAGTAACTTGATCACAACCCAGGAACCTGTATGCATAGTAGGTTTAGTCTGTTACAAAATATTAAAGGGGTTTTCATCAATATCAGATCAATGGCACCCCCACCAACCAGTTGTTCTGAGCAACTGATACAGGGAGAATGGAGAAGGAAACAGAATGCTCCATTATGTCTGCAGTGGTCAGAATAGCTTACTGCAGATCAGATCAGCAATGGTAACTAAAGGCTCGTTCACATCTGCGTTCTCCTCTCCGTACTGCAGGTTTCCGTTTCCTGCATAAAACAGAGCAGGAGACGGAAACCTGCAGGAGTCTTTCTCACCCATTCATTTGAATGGGTGAGAAAGCTGTCCGGCCGTGAGCGGCAGTGAGCGTTTTATGCTCTCCGCCGCGAAACCGGGTTTTATAATCCGGACACAGAGTCGGACATGCAGTACTCTGTGTCCGGATTAAAAAAAAACGGTTTTGCGGCGGAGAGCATAAAACGCTCACCGCCACTCACGGCCAGACCCGGTCTGTGGTTTCCGTCTTCTGGCATGCAGAAGACGGAAAGCACAGAACAGAGACCCTGAACGCAGGTGTGAACCTAGCGTAAGCTGCACTCTCTTGGTTTAGCCATGACAATCCTTAGAACAGGTCAGCAATATTTTAGCTGGGAAAACTTCTTTAAAACAGTTGTCCAACCATATGAAGACAAAAGTGTCTGATCATTGAGGATCTGACCACTAAGACCCCTACAATCATGGGAACATGTGACTGGTTTGGTAGTACACGCATAGCCATCACTCCATTATAATATATGGGGTTGCTGGGAAAGTGTACCCCAGCAACTACATAGAAGTTCATGAAATAGTGGCCACGCATGTGCATGACTACTGCACTCATATGCAGCATTTATAGGTAGCTGACAGTCTGAGTGATCAGACACATATCCCCTATTATGTATAAAGGGATTACGTGAATACAGTGGCCCATGTTTTATGGCCACTAAGCCAATAACAGCACTGGTTACAAGATCCTCTCTTCTCTATGTCTAAAAAGCCCAACCTGCATTCAGCTCGTTCCCCTGGGTTCATCCCACTGTCCAGGGGAGGAGCTGAATGCAGAATGGGCGTGTTCAGTAGTGATGCAGCAGTGCTGAGTGCCTGAAGAAAACTCTCCCTGTCCCATGATCCCTATTTGAATAGAGAATAAGGCTGAGGCCCTACGGGACGTAAACACCACGATTTGCCCATGATGGAAACGCCGCAGGAAAAATCGTGGCATTTTACAGTTAGGGCAAAGTGGATCGGATTCTAGCGAATCCCATGCCCACTTTGCAGTAAAAATCTCAGAACAGACACGCTGCGATTTCCAAAAACAGTGCAGTTTTGGAAATTGCAGCATGTCAATTATTCCTATGGAAACACTGACGTTTTCCCCACAGGTATAATTGAAACAGAAAGTCCACAGCAAACTTCTGCAAACTTTCTGTCTAAAGCACTGCAGGAAGAACCGCAATGTGATGCCGCTGCGGTTTTTCCTGCAGCGCTTTTGAGCCTTAGCCTAAAAGTGCTTTTTCTCCACATCCCTGGGGCTCTGAAACATGAGAAAGGTATGGTTTTTATTCTGCTAACAGCATCTACAGCACTATGGGAATGGTTTAAAGAAGCTGGGGGCAGTGATAGACTCCCTTTAAAGGCATGCTCAGGCAGCCAACCTTTCATACTAAAAAGGTAACAAGTGCCCGTCTGGGAGGGAAACCACCTTGAGAATTTAGGGTAGGTTCATATAAGCATCGACTGTTCCTTGTTCTGGTTACATATGAAATGAGATGTACTCCTCTGACTATAATGGGGTCTTCGTTGCTTTTAAACTAAAAGTAGCAAATAAAACTGAGTGTGCAGAACTATTTCTTCTAACAATTTCAGGCAGACATTGCAACATGAATGTGAAGGTATCCTTCCATGTTAATGATATACTTTCTGCAGCGTAGACTTCATCTGCACACTGTGAGCTATAGTATAGTTCTTATAGTATACAACAGAAGGTACAATGCATGCAGAATAGGCACTGAAATCCACATAAAAATCAGCTGTGTGAACAGGTCCTAAACGCACATTATAACCTGCCTAAAACATGAGCACAGAGACTTGTACTATAAAGAATAATATAGTGAAGGAAGGTGCAGTCTATAGGAGTTCTCCACATTGTGATAGACCACACTGGGAAGTTACACAGAGAATCAGCAGGTAGCATGCAGAATCCCAGACCCACATGCTGCAAACACATGAGTACACGCAGCCCAGTCACACGCACACACCACAGCAGTCACAGGCACGGCAACTCTATGCAATCCCAATATTCCCCCGTTACGGCCTATATTAGCACATAACCATACTGACCATCAGCAACGCTGTCCTCCTTTCCTGTGAGATAGCCCACCCCCGATACATCCCAACCAATCACGTGCTTCATCCCGCAGACTGACAGCCGTGCCCTCCAATCAGATGCGCCACTGACGCCACACAGCTTTGACTTGGCACCGACTTATGACGTATTAGCGATACAACCGTACACTATAGACGGGAGGTACTATCGGGGCGGGGCATGTGAAGCCAATCAGATGAATGGGCTGGTGAGAGTGGACCAATCACTGAGGCTGTTACAAGAGCATTACATAAGGGGGGGCCCCAGAAAACAGGAACTAAGCCAGACATGAACTCTCTGGAACAGGCAGAAGGTGCGGCATAGTGGGGGGTCCGGGAAACATGGGGGTGACCGTGTATATGTCATGTGTTATTCTGTGGCCCGGGGGGGGCGCTATAGGTGTGAGTGCTACCATGGAGATGTATAGACGTGGGTGGCTACACGTGTTCATTAGTTTGGGCTCAAGAAGGGTTAATGCTGCTTTCATATTCTTTTACTTGTATTTCTGATTATTATAATATTTTAGGATTTATTATATATTACTGAAACTTATGATCTAGTTTCTTTCTTTTTTTTTTTTGCAGCATTTATGGTGTTAATAAATGTTGTAATCTACTTGATTTATGAATTGTGTCCCTTTCTGCAAAATCCTGCACCACTTTTTTAATTTTTACCCTTGAACTGACATCTGTACACAAGTGTCAGTGGGGGTATGTAGGGTCAGGCTCTGGCTACATTGCGGGAGAGCTGAGGCTCTTGGACCTTCTTAAATAGAACAATGCTTTAGGTGACATAAAAGTGGAGGGTAACAGTTCTACCTACGTTATTTCCAGAGATACCACCAGTGGGGATTGGGAGCCGATGCATATAAATGACCCCTTGTTCCGCCTCAACTTTTAGGCATTATAAAAGAGCCTGCATATGTACATTGCAAAATTTATTAATGAAATAAGTGATACTAGAAAATCAAAACTTGTTAAAAAGATCAGTGGTGTTATAGCCCTGGGTCACGGACTCTGTCACGTATGACAGCCGAAATAGAGCAGCATGCTTTGCTAGTTGATCCAGTATAACACCATACCAATGATGGATATCTTATAAACTCTGTTATTGTCATTGAAGTCCATTGGGTGCCCTTGGTATTTCTAAAGCAAACATAGGGGCGTTTAGAAGTGCATTATGTGGTGTGTTTTGATTTTGTCTTTTTCTTAAAAAAAATTCTATTCTAGTGCAGCACTAGAATGGTGCAATCGCCCCTAAACACATGGGGGCTGGTTTATCAAGACTTGTGTTTTCCTTGGCAGTCTTGATAATCCTTGCTCCTTTTTCGTCCTATAAAAAAAAAAAAAAAAAAAAAAAAACTTGATAAGTTTTCAGTAGTTGATACCTTTTTAATGGCTAACTAATAATGATGACAGATTACTACATTTCGGAATTTACTTGAGAAAGGACCCTAGAGTTCCGAAACGTTGTAATCTGTCATCATTATTAGTTAGCCATTAAAAAGGTATCAATTACTGAAGACTATCAAGTTTTTTTTGTTTTGTTTTTTTATATTTCCTACCCACTGGCTAACATGGTACGAGAACAAACATTTTCCTTTTTCGTTAGGCAATGATGTTGTACCTGGTCTCTGTCTAGATCTAAAGGCTTTTGAGCGAAGGCTCACAGAATATGTTTCGTGTTTACAACCTGCAACTGGACGTTGGAGAAGTAAGTTCCAAATGTTATGTTTCCATTTTTTTTTTACTTTATAAGGGCCCCTTCACACGGAGTATACGCTGGCTGATTCAGAACGTTTAAATGTTCAGAATCAGCGGCGTTTAAAACAGATCCCATTGCTTTCTATGGGAGCCGGTATATATGCGCTCCCCATAGAAATGAATGGGCTGCTTTTTTTTCCATTTATTTCTATGGGGAGCACACGTATGCCGGCTCCCATAGAAAGCAATGGGATTTGTTTTAAACACCGCTGATTTGGATCGTTTAGACATTCAGAATCAGCCAGCGTATACTCCGTGTGAGGGGGCCTTAGATTGGGGGCATATAGTGTGACCATGCAGCAGAATTTCTGGGAAGTTCTGCAGCGTATCTGCCTGTCGAGCTGGTGTTTTCTGCAGGAGTGCACATCTAGAAATCGTGGCAAGTCAAATATTTATTTTTTTTTTTATTTTGTTCTAAAAAAAAAACTTTACCACAGTGCTGCTCTCTGTTTTATCCTGGCAAAGACCCTGCAGCCTAGATCTTCTTGAAGACGATGCCATATAAATTTGAACATAAATAAAATGTATTTGAGGTAGTTGCATGAAGCGTCAGTGCAACCCCCTTGTAGTTCTTGATGCCGCACTCCTGCACTTATCTTTAGTAGCATAACTGTACAGCTGGTCAGTGAGGTGTGAAAGAATCCATGCTAAATGATTGACCAGCCAGCAAGTCAGCAGCAAAGTAAGGTCTGTTGCTGGCTGTCCATTGGACTTCTGGCACATCACAAATAAAGCTTATTAATAAATAACTAAATATGTATATTCACCATTGTGCTGCATCTAGATATTGTATCTAAATAGATATGTTATAACTAGTAACATTCTACTATAATCTGGCTCTTCTCTCTTCTTCTTCTTCTACCAGTGATTCTCATTGTAGTTTCTGTTTGTACGGCCACTGGTGCCTGGAACTGGCTAATAGATCCAGAGACCCAAAAGGTATCTACCTATCCCAGAGGGTAAAAAAGGAGATATTTGATAAATGTATTTTGTGGAAAAACATCTTTAAATGAAAAAGACAAATTTAGGCCATTTTAAATTGGACTAATACTTTCTTATTCTTACTTTGCAGGTTTCATTCTTCACATCATTATGGAATCATCCCTTCTTTACAATAAGCTGTATAACACTAATAGGGCTATTCTTTGCTGGTATACACAAGAGGGTGGTGGCGCCGTCAATGTATCCTTTTGTTATTTGATGGTTTGTTTGTTTTGGTTTTTTTGTTTGTTTTTTTTTGGGGGGGGGGTTGTTTGACTTTTGTTACTTGCATACAAAGGTTGGCTTAAAGGGGTTGTCCAAGAAATACTTGTCCCCATTGCTCTGGTTTCATGATGCAGTCATGAAAACCATCATCTACCTCAGTGTTCACAATTGAATACAATTTTACCATTATTCAAGTGAATGAGGATGGTTATTTGGCTCTGTACAGGATCTCCATGACTACAACTGTCTGTCCTGTAAGGACATGCCAAAAGTCGTTGTCCTGGGATCCCGTCCTGTTTTTGACACAAATGTATTGAGCATATCCTGTATGGATTTCCTTCCATCTTTACCCCTTCATTGTACTTTAGAATTTGGTCTAATTTTGCTTACAAATTATTTTTCTTTACCAATTCTTCAGAATAGCAGCGAGATGTCGAACCGTTCTAGCAGAATACAACATGTCATGTGATGATGTACGTATATAATACATTGACTGTGTGAAGTATTGTTCACAATTTATCCAACCAAGGGAAACAAAACCATGTTCTGTCAATGACTGTATTCTACTGGTTATACCATATGACAATCACTTGTGATGCGCTTTTCTCACCAAGCGACTCAAAGCGTAGGGAACATTGTATGTAGGTGGCTGCAGTATAGGCGCTCATTCCTAGCATCCACAAGAGTCAGTTGTATTACTGGAAACCAATATTTTTTTATTTTTTTTTTAGTATCAAAATATTTTTTGTATGTGGGAGAGAAGGGAGGAACATGCAAACTTCATGTAGATATTGACCTCAGATTTTAGTGAAGGTTCCCAGCGCTACAACAGTGCTAAGCACTAAGGCCTTGTTCACATCTGTGTTGGTATTCTGTCTGGGGGAGCCTGCATGAGGACCCCCCCACCACCACTGAACAGAATATCGAACGCAGCTGCAAACTATGTGCCAGTGAAAGCACACGGACCCCATAGACTGTAATGGGGTCTGTGTGCTTTCCACCAGATGTCCGCATGATCCCTGCGGAGAGGAAAGTAGATCACAATCTACTTTTCTGTCCGCATGATTCATGCAGGCAGTGTGCCACAATCACACGGACCCCATTATAGTCTATGGGGACTGTGTGATTTCACTGCACACACCGATTGCAGTTGCGTTCGGTATTCCATTAGGGGGGGTCCCCATGCGGACTCCCCGAACGGAATACCGAAAGCAGATGTGAACGAAGGGTAAGCCATCGTGCTGCCAGTAGAAGCAGAAACTGCGTTTAGAAGAGTTCTAGTAGGTGTTCACTTACCTATGTGTCTCTATAGGTTCCAGGGATCTTAGTAGGGCAGAACTGTAAATAACTTTAAAACAAACTGGTAAATGACAGCAGACCACATATGTATTTAGTAAGCACATATGCTTGCTACATCTTTCCTATCATCTGTGAGCTGTCGGGGTATTTCCAGAATTTGGTATACAATGTGTGAACTTATTTTTAATTAAACTAAAGCTTAATAGATGCAAAATAAAGTATGAACTGAGCCAGCATATGTAACCCATTTTTATAGGACATTTATTTGATGGCATGTTAAAGGGGACACAACGGGAATTTACTAACGTTGCTAGTTTTCTAGGGAAGAAGTGGTGACTCTGTGGTGTAGAATTGTTTGCCCAATAAACACACCACTGTCCGTTTTTTTTTTTTTGTTTTTTTTTCCAACCTGCTTGTCACTTTAGAGAAGTAGGTGGGAGTAGGATGGGGAATAACACAAAGACAGCTCAACACAAATCTTTACTCTACACTAAGCTTGTACCCCTCTCCGCTTTTCCCCAAATGGATCCCTCATAGACTTGAATCTGTGAAATTTGGGTAGAAATAGGTTGATGGCCTGTTTGGAACCAGGAAAAAAAAATGTGATTTGAAAACTGCTGAATAATCTACTTCATGTAAGAAGACTGTCTTGAGTTAGACCCTAAAGCCCCACGTTGCAGAAGCGCAGCTTTTTTTGTTGCAGATTTTGTTTCGGTTTTGCAAGCCAAAGTCAGAAGTGGATTGAGCAGAAGGTAGAAGTTTAAGTACTTTCTATATATCTTCCATTCCTTTTGTAGTTACTCCTAGGTTTGACTAAAAAAAACACAGCAAAATCTGCAACAAAAGAAACTGTGTTTCTGCAATGTAGGGCCTTAACCTTACTACCTCATTTAGGAATTGGAGTAGATTAAGGCTATGATCTATGAGACCACTTGTGGTGTGCTGCAACTGTTAAGAGGCCGAAGCCTCATAACCTTGGCCCATCTGCCATCAATACACACAATATTAGGACTAGAGATGAGCGAACACTGTTCGGATCAGCCGATCCGAACAGCACGCACCCATAGAAATGAATGGAAACACCTGTGACGCCGACCGGCCGCCGGCAAAGTCAGCATCACAGGTGCTTCCATCCATTTCTATGGGTGCGTGCTGTTCGGATCGGCTGATCCGAACAGTGTTCGCTCATCTCTATTTAGGACTCAGGAGCAGTGGTTAGCTTTCAGTTGCTGCCGGACCCCTCAAACAGCGGCTACAGTCTGACATCGACAAATCCCATTGATTATAATGGGGTCTGTCAGGTGTCTGCTGTTTCAAAAATTAACCAGTAGAGAGAGAGAAGTCCTCTGTACAGGACTTATCTCCACCGATTTTTGACAAAAGGTCTGTCAGACTTCACTTCAGCCCCTGTATTTGGCTGAAGATACCACCTATGAAGTGTCAGAAGAAAGTATATCAGTCATATAATTTCTTATCTACTTTTACTACAAACATTTTGTTTCTTTTGCAGACGGGCAAGTTAATTCTAAAGCCGAGACCCCATGTCCAGTGACCTCATCTTCTTCTGTGACCTAACAAAGCTTGACTTAAAACTCTTCTGGCAATATATCCTCTTGTCTTGGAGATTTATATGGAGAGGTCGCTAAAGCACCAGACTTCAAAATACTTGAACTTTTGAAAACTGTTCCAAGAGGAGATACGATTGTACAGTTTTAAGCTTTGAGACTGTGGTTAGAAGAAAGCCATCCGGAGTGTTACAGATTTGCATCCTTTCTTAGGTATGTGTATAAGACAGGATGGTATGTGCGCCCCAGTATTCCAGGGTGCAGTTATCTATTGTTACCGCCATATGTAAAATTTTAATTGGTAATTTGTATGATTTGTGACTCAACAGTTGGAGCGTAGATGCTCAAATGAAAATTTTAATAACTCCTCCCTTTTTGTATTCTATCTCGCGTACTCCTTTTTAAATGTATCCAAGTATTTGTACCACCTTCATGGATTCTGAAATGTTGGGACTGAACACACACCGGAGCCATCATTGTATATTTCATGGGTTTCCAAAAACCTTCTCTAAAACGTTTATGTTCATGCAATAAAAAAATATACCTTTTGTTTCATACTGAAATATCCTTATATGTCATAATTTTCTGACTGTTCATCCAAGAATGAAGCTATTAAAATGTTTGAGAAAAGAAAATTACTTTGTTTTGTCAGCCATTGATTATGGACCTGAGTTGTATTTGGGTGTAAGCTACAGGAGAGATTAAAAAGGAGCCTGCCAGCATGGAGGACTTTGAAACAATTTGGGCAGGTCATCGTAAAGCATCCGCAAGCTCAGGCAAAGCAGCAAAAAGCCATAATGGAAGCTGAGATGCGACAACAGCAGGCTCAGCAGTCAGGAGATAAACTTGAAGCTTATGGAGACACTGATTAAGCCTAGCAAGGCTCTGGTTGACCAGAGGACAGCAGGAGAGTGTGCTGGTGCAAGAGACCCAGAGGGTACAGACTTGCACTGCTGTGTAGAGTTCCCTGCAGAAGATGATCTCCACTGATGACTTGGAGGCATATTTTCGAGTTTTTAAGCGAGTGGTTGAGTGGGAGAAATTGCCAAGGGATCACTGGGCCAATGTAGTGACACCTGATCTCACTGTGGAACCTCAAAAGGCCTACTACGACCTTTGTGAACAGGAGCCTAAGGACTACCCTAAACTGATAGGTGAGATTATGGCACGTCTTGGTGTGAACATGCCTGTAATGTGCAGGGAGAGTGCACCACTGGGCTGAAAAGACCCCAGAGTATAATAATTGTTTATGGGTGTCCACAGTGGGACATAGTACTGTGTGCAGGGGCCACTATGGGGGATAATACTGTGTGGAGGGGCCACTATGGGGGATAATACTGTGTGCAGGGGCCACTATGGGGGATAATAGAACGCGTAGAAATGCGTAGGAGGGGGTCGGTCGGGGGGGGGGGCATGTCAAAAGTTCGCCATGGGGCCCCGCCATTCCTAGTTATGCCACTGGGCAAGGGCCATATGAAATTATTGAAGTGAAGTGAACTATCTGGGCAAGAGAAAGCCTGCACAAATATACCATATAAATTTACTAAATACCTGGAAGTACAGGGAAATATTGACATCAGTGGGTACCCCTAGCAGGGTTACTTCTGAAGGAGTGGAGGCTTCACCCGAGGTGCAAATAGCAGAGTCCCTGTCTATGGCACAGAAAAAGGAGACAAAAGAGTTGGCACAGAAAAATAATGATGTTTTTTCTGAGTTGCCTGGATGCACCCATGTGATAGAACATGAAATTGTCACCAAGCCACAGGTTAATCTAAAAACCGTACCGTGTACCTGAAGCTCGTAGACATGACATATCAGAGAAGGTCAAAAATATGTTGGCACATGGTATAATTGAGGAATCTACTGGTAGAATCCCATTGTTTTGATTCCTAAGCCAGATGGTACTATGAGGTTTTGCAATGATTTCCATAAGCTGAATGAAATATCAAAGTTTGATTTCTACCCAATGCCTAGAGTCGATGAGTTAATCGAGAGGTTGGGACATGTCACTTATTTCTCCACCCTCGACTTAGCCAAAGGGTGCTGCTCACTAAAGAGACCAGAGAAAAAACTGCATTTGTCACCCCAGATGGTTTGTTTCAGTATGTGACTATGCCATTTGGTTTACACAGGGATCCAGCAACCTTCCAGACATTGATGGACTGAGTCCTTAAGCCCTATTGATGTTCGTTTCAGCCTATCTAGATGACAATGTCATCTATAGTACAGACTGGGAAAATCACTTGCCAAAAGTTCAAGCCGTAGTAGATTCCCTCCGAGCAGCTGATTTAACAGCCAACCCTAAGAAGTGTGCTTTGGGTCTTGAAGAGACCCGATATCTCGGGTATATAGTATGAAGAGGGGTGATAAAACCACAGGTTAACAAAGTGGAGGTCATTCAAAATTGGCCCCGACCCTTAAATAAAAAGCAAGTATGAGCTTTCCTGGGAATCGTTGGCTATTGCAGCATACAACCCCAAAGAGGAGACTGGAGAGTGAGAGTAAAGATGACACAGGCTGTGCCACCTGCTAGGCCGCAGACACTCCTCTCACATTCCAATCTCTCTTCAGGGCTGGACACAGGGAAGGGCAGGGTCCTGCAGCTCTACCTGGTGTAGATGATATTGGTCTTGTTTCCCCCGGGACACTTCTAGTTGGGAGAGGGGACCTCTCCTAGCTGAGCCGGTATAATGGTGTTCAGAAGGGCCTTTGATGTTAGATGCAGGCACGACTCTGGAGTCCAGTGTTGCAGAGTAAACCAAAGAACTCTTTTACTGAACAGATTCACCAGCAGTTTGCAGATGGGTACAGATACAGTTTGCATTCCCCAAAGCCTTAACCTTAGGAGGTGTTGACCAGGGTTGACACAGACTCTGCAGTAAATACACTTCGCCTTCTCCTCCACTCGTACCACTCCCTACCTCAGCAGGTAGGGGAAAACGGGGCAAAACGTCCTGACAGAGACCTGTACCTGAAAACTAGGCTTGGCTGAAATACTTCTGTCAGGCACCTCTGTTGCTCCTACTGGCACGGAAGCAGATGCCTCTCAGAGATTAATCAGACTTTCTCCCTATCTCAGGGGCTGTCTCCGGATGAAAACTGGGATACTCAGAGACACGCCAAATTACTCCCTATCTCAGGGACAGTCTCTGGAGAGAACCTGGAACAGGAAGAATCCCTCCTCGTTGCTGGACTGGTGTCTGCTGGATTCCTATCTGAGTTCTCCCTCTGCTCCGCACAGCAGGGCACATAGATAGATAGACTACAGCACTACTCTGAACTGGACTAATCTGTAACTTCCAACAGGGAACTATAAACCCTCTCTTCAAACCCCGCCCAGTAGTCTGTGATTGGCCATGAGGTAGTATGCGTTATTCAAACAGTAGAAAGTGTAGATATTCAAGAAATAGCACATCTTTCACATTTCACATAGAACACAAAAGAAAGGACAACCTTGAGGTACAAGTGACAAACATAAAACATATAGCAGCTCACTCTGGGATGCTGGACTATTATTGTAGATTTATCCCAAACTTTGCAACCATTGCAGCTCCACTAACAGACTTGACTAAGGGAATGAATGCCATAATGGTCAAGTGGAATAAAGAGGCTGAGGGGGCATTCCTGGTGTTCAAGTCAATCCTCTCTAACCAGCCTATTTTGATCACACCTGACTTCAAGAAAGAATTTGTGGTACAGACTGATGCCTATGATGTAAGGTTAGGCACCCTGCTGTCCCAAATGGTGGGTGGTGAAGACCATCCAGTCACCTACCTCAGTAGAAAGCTTAGACCACCTGAGAGAAATGACAGGGAGAGGAAGTGCTTAGTTATTAAATGGGCCCTTGAATCCCTATGGTATTACCTACTGGGCCAACACTTTAAGCTGGTCACTGATCCCCTCTGACATGGACGTGCCATGCCAAGGAGAGAAACACCAGAGTCCCCAGGTGGTTCCTGACTCTGCAAAATTTAAAATTTACTGTGGAACACAGGGCAGGCAAGCTGCAGGGGAATGTTGATACCATATCCAGGACCTATTGTATGTGTCCACACATAAAGGTACAAAATAAGGGGGGGGGGAAGGTGAGAAGGTGACAGAGTGCTGGAGTCCCGCTATATCAGCCCCAGGTTTCTGACCTATGTGTGGTCCAGTGTGCGTCTGGAGTAGGCTTCAGCTCAGGTGTGGGTCATTGGCTTATTATTGGTTCACAAAAGCTGAAGAGCCTGCACTTCAGGGCAGATCCAGGGAGTGAGAGGAGGCGTCTGGGTCTGTCCTGTTGCTATTACTGTTTAGTTAGTTGCTCAAACGAGCAGGATTTTGTTTCTTATTGTTTTGCCTGAAGTTAAGGCTGTATTTTCTTTGTTCATTTTGTGCCTGAAGTCAAAGTTTTTTCATTTTACACACACACACACGTTTTTTTTTTGTTTTCTTTCTTTTTTTAATAGTGCTATATTCTGACATTTTACTGCTTTGGACGCTAAGCCTAATTATAGATGGCCAATTATATAGGGGTTTTCTTTACACCAGTCACTTAATTACATCACAGACAAGATTACAATGGAAGATAACACCTCTGAACTATCATTGCAGCCATATAAGCATCTACTCCCCCCCCTCCTTGCACAGAGCATGTCTAGAAAACTGTCCCTTAGACCTCATGAGTCGGCTCCAATTTGTTGATGTCTATGGCCTTTATGCTGTTAAAAAAATATCGCTTAATACTGTTGACAGAGCAGAGGAGAAACTCAGGTTAGATGGCCACCCTATAATCATGTAAAGAAATTGGAATAAAATAATCTACAATCACAAATGAAAAACATTAGAATACAGGCCATATTTCACAAAACAAAACACGGCTCACATTCTCGGTAAGGGGTTAAATATTACTAGATGTAAAAAACCTGGAGAAAACAAACTGTTGCATATAACTACAAATCAGCACTAGAGACATCTATGGGCACGGGCAATTTTCCTAATTTTTCTCCTGTTGATTCTTCTCATTATGTTAATGATGATGATGGGATCACAACAAATCTCAGGTTGAAAATAAGGTTTATTGTCAAACAGGGACTGATCCCTCGCTGTCATCATACATAAGATGCTGTCAAGGCAAATTAATCTACTTTATTGAATGGCTTCATGTTCATCAGATTTAAGAACAATGGTCAGATTAGCTGTCTATGCAGTGCTAGAAACCAGCCTTTTAAGTTTTAAGATTTGGCCTAAGACAAATGTAAGTCGAGGGAACTAAATGTGGCTGTAACACTACATTTATAGCAGCCGATTCCAGCTGACCATCTAATGTGTATGGAGGTCTTGTGAATCTCCATTGGTGGTAGATGATAGGGAGCAAAGGGCTGGGCATGTTGGGTTTAGACAAACCTAACAGAGAGGAGTCTGGCAGCAGCTTATATACAATCTTCATTAAAACACATGTATGCCTAGCTGAGCTAAGCATGCATATTTCAGAGGCTCGGTCAGGATACAGGATAATTGTTGGGTGACCAGACATCACCTGGTATCACCTGAGCAGGCACATGGTATGTATGCCTGGCTGACCTCTGGTGCTTATAGTTATGCCTCTGATGTTAGTGCTCATGCACATTGGTTTGGAGTGTTAGAATCATATCTTCTATCTTGTATTTTGTCATAACTCTTTCTCTAGCAAAGATATGTAGTCTTGTCTCAAAAGCAATTGGTTAGACTAATTAACATGGAGATGCTATGGGCTACCAGGAAATGGAATGCTAATGAATCCCTATCTAGCTGATTGACTTCAGAGTTGCACCTTTGTGTCAAGAGTGTGTAACTCAGGATGTTCTATAGAAACACTGGAAGTTAGATCCAAGAAGTGACAAAAGGTCTTTGATGTGTAATTATCTTCTGAGCCTTGATATACACATACTGTATACAGTGACTGTAGGGGGGTAGTTTCCTGTTGAAGTGTAATTAGTCAGCACTCCACATCCAAGTACTAAAATGTTATAAGTCCAACCTGCTTGTGTCTGTATAAATATTGCCTCTTCTGTAACAATAAATCAGAACTCACTTGATACACTATCAGTTGCGTGTGTGTGTGCGTGTGGCTTCTCCAGGCCCAATGGGAGATAGCCCATCTAGGCCTGTTAATTAATTATTAATTTGGAACTCTGCAACATACTTTTACGAGGACAATTTAATGTCCCCAACAAATTGGCGCCCAACGTGGGGCTTGAGAAATAAGGAGACGGTTTACTGATCCCCCGGACGACCAGTGATTACAGAAGTTCCTGGGACCACAGATCCAACAAAAGTCAGCGCTGCAGGTAAGAACTTTTTTTTCTTACCAATCCGATCTGTGTTTCTAAGGACTTTTTGTACTCCTGTCCGAGTGTGAGGTAAACACATATGTTCCTTATATAGAAATCTCAAGCTTTTTGCAAAGAACCTAAGAGCAGTATATTGTATGGGTGTTGCTAGATAGAAACTTGGGCTGAAATTGTTAGCTGATCTGTTGTGGTTGTGCAGTTGTTGTATTCCTCATTTGTGTTCTGTAGAAAGTAAGTAGTCACGTGACAAAAGGGACATAGTGATCCCTCATCTGACCTTGAGTAGTCACTTTCGAGTCAGATGCAGTTGTATCTTGTGAAAGAAAGGGCAGTGAAAAAAAGGCAGAAATCTAACTGACCTTGAAAAATCACTTTCGAGTCAGATACAATATATATATACATTGTGTTGTATCTTGTGAAAGAGAGGATAGTGAAAAAGGCAGAAATAAAGCACGCAGAACAAAATGGGAGAAGTGCAGAGTCAGCCAGTATGGAAATCAACCCAAGAGATAGTAGAAGAGAGAGAGAGTAGAGCCGTGGTGAACAGCTGTAGCAAATTGTTGTTGTACTGGACTTCTGAATAGTAGTCATTGGCAAGGAATCGACTCCATCCATAGAGGCTGGGTTCAGGATCAAAAATTAAGTAAAAATGTTGAAAAGTTGGACGCAGGTAAGCAGGGAAATAGAAAGGGAGGGGTATAGAAATAAGGAACATGAGGGAGTCATGTATTATGCCCCCCCTGAGAAAAACCCATCTCCCTATGAGCAAAACTCTGCACCATCTGCTCCAGGTAATCCTGATGGATGGATATGTGGTCAGGAAAGAGCCTGTAAATCAAAATGGCGGCATAGTGAAGCCCCTGCCTTATTACAAGCTGCCAAGGGCCTTGAGTTAGATCACAGGTCTGAGAAGGAGAAAAAGGTATTGCTTGCCTTAAATAATAAAAATTCTGGCCAGAGAACTCGCAACAGACAAGGAGGCAAACAAAAACACAATTACAAGTGTTATCACTGTAGGAAGCCAGGCCATTTTAGGAAGGACTGTAGGTCTCTAAAAGCTAGAAACCCCCCAGCTCAGGGCACTGACCAATGTGCCAACACCCCTCAATGAGGAGTTGGCAACCCTGTACCAGTCCTCCCTGCAAAAACATCAGAGGAAGGTGTAGCAATAATACATAAAACAAAGGGGAGGTATTGGGGGAAGAAATCCCCTTCTTAGTGGATACAGGGGCTGCCATTTCTGTTGTTAAAGGATACCACATACCTTATGAGCTGAGGACTGATAAATCTCAATCTTGTGTTGGATTAGGAGGAAAAAGAATCATTTCAAAATAAACAGTGCCACTCAATCTGAAACTTAGAGGGCAAAATGTCACCAAATTGCTTGTTAGTGACGATGTGCCAACATCTCTTATTGGTACTGAGGTGTTAACGGTGCTTGGTGCAAATATAAAATTTGATCCTAGTGGGGAGGTACAAGTGGAAACATCAGCTATTACCATTGATGAATTTTGTATGCTGGCTGCCTCATTGTCTGAGTCATTTCCTGTTTCTGTACTAACTAAGGAGGAATCCACCCAGCTTTCCCAGGTACCAGATAAATTCACAATGAGTGTCAGGCCCCTCCCCCACCTCCTATTGTCCTCTGTATATCCACAGCAGAGGTATCATGTTATACAGGTTTGGTAGGTGTCAGCAAGAAGGGGGAAGGGGAAACAGCAGGTGGCTAAATTGTCAGCTATAAGTGAAATTGTAACATTGTAAAACCACTGGTATAATGTATGGACAATTAGGAATATATGGTTTAATAATTTATAACTTTATAGTGTAAGCTGCTTTCAGAAATGCCAGTATTTGATTTTTAAACCTTGTGTAACAGTGGTAAAAACTTTGATTGGAATCTCATAAAGAAAAATGTTAAAATTCTGGCAGTTGGCCCTTAAGGCGAAACCTCAAATATAGTTTAAAAGGTTCTGAACATCTGTGGTAATTAGAAGAGAGGGGTTTGCCATAGACATATTCAAAAACTGCACAAAGATATTAATATGTAATGTTGGTATCAGTATTGGCTGTTTAAATCATATTTAATGTCTTTAGAATTGGATTAATGGCATAAATTTTAGATAATCATTATTATGTTTATTTTTTTTTCAGTGATACACACATTGATAAGAAAACGAAGCCATCTAATGATTTGTTTGTTTATTTTCCCTCAATATTCAGCTGTGCAGGAATTATAACTTAGGGTGCATTCACACTGAGTAAACGCTAGCTTATTCTGAACGTAAAACATGTTCAGAATAAGCGGCATCTAAAGCAGCTCCATTCATTTCTATGGGAGCGGGGATACGAGCGCTCCCCATAGAAATGAATGGGCTGCTTCTTTCACTCCGTGCAGTCCCATTGAAGTGAATGGGGAGTGCCGGCGTATACGGCAAGCTCTGCTCATGCCGGAGCGTACACGCCGGCACTCCCCATTCACTTCAATGGGACTGCACGGAGTGAAAGAAGCAGCCCATTCATTTCTATGGGGAGCGCTCGTATCCCCGCTCCCATAGAGATGAATGGAGCTGCTTTAGACGCCGCTTATTCTGAACGTGTTTTACGTTCAGAATAAGCTAGCGTTTACTCAGTGTGAATTCACCCTAACTCTGTGATTATTTGTAGGAAAATAAGAAAATTTGACAAGTTCTTTATGATTCAATGGATGTGTGTGTGTCTGGAGCTCCAGTGTGAAGTATGTATGGAAGTAAATGGGCCCATATGTGTTACATGTATTGCTATATGCACATGCTCTGTTTGTTCATGTTTATATTGTTACATTTTTAGACTCCACAGGGAGCAGATGAAGAAATTGAATGCTGATAGTCCCACAGAGGGTGGTGACAAGTAGATATGAGTTCTTTTCCATCGTTGAATATATATATATGTCTTCTGGTGAATATGAGATGTACTTGATATACCATGTACATGTACTAGGTACTCAGTGTTTATTGGTTATGAGTTTATACTATAAACCCATGAATGTTAACAATCGGGAATTATTTTGTGAAAAAGTTGTATCTAATACTTGTAAAATGTTATTGGTCATTTCTATTCAGATTGATCCTTCTGATATGGGATTAGGCACCATAAAGGGGTAGGCAATGCATGTGAGCTATCTTAATATGTACACGCAGGTAAAGATAAATCGTAGTTTTACAAAACAAAAGTGGTATTTCTGCGGCATTGTTTGCTACAAGGTGATAGACATCTGACTAAGTAGATCAGAAGGCACTCGGATATCTGCTCTGTAATGTGTTTTTGTGTATAAATTCTTGTTATGATGGGGGAGGGGAAGATAGATTGATCCCTTAAAAGTTTTTGCCTTCTCTGCTGATATATTTTGAGCATTTAATGAATTAGTTGTAATTCTGGAATAATTAGAAGTTGTAGAGAATTGAATTTACTTAGGATTGTATAAATAAGTCTGAATACAGGTTTGGCAAGTTTTAGCCAGCCAACCACTTACAATGGCTGGACCCTTAGGCTACAGTGTCTTAATTAGTGTCTTAATTAGGTCTCAAAAGTTCTATATATATCTGCTGAGGGCAAATAGAGTATTGTATTGCCTTGTATAGCTTAAAAGTGAGACACTGGAAATCTAATTAGAAGTGTCTGGTATCACCTTAACTAAAAGAAGTGATAGCAAAAACCACCAGTGTATGAAAAAAAGATTAGACAAATGTTTTATAGGAAATGAAGTGAATATTATTGTGATATGTTGATAATTTTAATTTTTTTTTTGTGCTACAGATAGACAGACATGAACCTGATGTGTTTTTCCTCTATCAGAACGGTGGTAAGGCAATCCTCACACAGATAGACAGATGTCATATTTCTTTGGCAAGATAGAGCAACATGGAATTTGCTCTACATCCTCCTCAAACATCTCATTTCAGCGTTATTTGACTTTTGAATCCTGCAACTCTTATACCAGTAGGAGTTCATGATTCAAAGGGGGGAGTAGATAATGAGATATTTAGTAGATGAGATATTTTTAAACTCCTCTCAGAAGAGGCGGCTTCGGTCATGTCACTGATGCCCCATTGGAGAATCCTGACTATGAGATGTTTGTGGACGGTTCCAGGTACCTAACAGAAAAAGGCAAATTTGAATACAGGGTATGCTGTAGTCACTATACATGACACCATAGTATAAGAAGCCCTTCCACCACACATGTCAGTATAAGAGGCTGACCTTATAGAAGCCTGATAGCACAGCAAACATTTACACTGACTCCAGGTATGCGTTTGGCATTGCACATGGTTATGGTCCAATATGGAGGTCCAGGAACTTCCTGATGGCACAGGGCAAACCAATTAAGAAAGGAAACTTAGTTAGTCAGTTGATGGAGGCCACATTGCTTCGTAAGCAGTTGGCAATTGTGAAAGTCAGAGCTCACACAAAGGGAAGAGACCCTGAGAGTATTGGAAATTAGAAGGCTGATTGAGCAGCGGTGCTACTACCATGGAAGGGTCTCAACCAGGTGAGAAAAATAGCAGACCCCAAGGGGCTGTACTCTAAGGTGACTGGTGAGGAAATTGAGAAATGGACAAAGGCTGGTGCCAGAGAATGTGAAGGAATGTGAAAATGGGGGATAAATCAGTGTACCCCCAAATGGCTGGTTTGGCCCACGGTAAGGTGCATGCCTCTTGAAATGCCATGGAGTCATTAGTGGGTAAACTATAGTTTGCCTCAGCTTTTGGAAGGGCTGCAGGGAATCACGTAAAAGCATGTCACATAGGTGCTCTACACAATCCAGGGCAGGTAGTTAAGACACACCGCATGCACACCAAAACCCCTGTATCCATTACATACAATTGCCTGAATCTGAACGTACAAATGTGTTGGTCTGTGTATTTGTTCTCAGGTTGGATCAGCCGAGTAACGACGCAGGTAACTGCCAAGAAATTGATATCTGAGCTTGTGTGTAGATTGGGGATACCTGAGATGATAGAGTCTGATAGAGGGACACACTTCACAGGTGAAATAATGAATAAAATAATGTATGTATTTCGGATTGAGCAGAGTTCATGCAAAGTGAAAAGTTTCTTTGAGTAGAAGTAGCCATGTGTGACCTGGTGAGCGGAGGATGGGCGGCTGCAGGATTTAGTATCACTACTGACAGATATATGTGAGCCTGCATGGCATGTGGTAAATGAAAAGTTTCCTTGAGCCATGCCCAGAGCCCTTGTACCTGTTCCAGAGATTGCAGGATAACTATATGCTATAACTATAACTTTAGTAACTACTAAAGGTGAGACGGTATAAGTACGTGCTTGTGTGTATAGTGATATCTCTTCAGGATGGCCCGGGGCATATCTGGTGAAGAAAGCCATCACAAGTGGGCTGCAGGTAGACGGCGATTGAAAGATGTAGAGTGTCACTTGTATTTGTATTTTCTGTAAGGTACCCTCCTGACAGGAGAATTGGTTTTAGCCCATATCGAACTTTCTTTGGGTCAGCCCCTAGGTTAGAGTTGTATTATGGTGTACTGACTGACTATGTGATGTCTTGGCAAAAACATCTGACTAATGTATAGTTTTGAGTTTTCTCCTCCCTCTCAGATTTTAAGTTAGTGGACGGGACCTATTCATTTGAGCCAAGAGATTGATGACACGTGAGAAATCTTCTTGAACCAAGATTTGATGATTCCCTCCAAGTGCTGCTAACTACTAATACTTCTATGAAACTTGAAGGACAGAGTAACTGTATCCATGCTTCACATTGCAAGGAAGTCTCTACACACAGCGAAGAAGATTCTCCTGATGTTACTGTTATAGATTATTCTGGCGATAAGCCTGCATAGAACATTTGACAATGAGTGGGACAATAAGTTTTTTCTTTAAACATCATATGATCTTGATCTGAATGTGTCAGACTGTAGGATATGTACTCATAGCCCATATTAGCCTCAGTCATGTTATATAGCTGTTTTCATAACACAACAGGAAGTAATGATACATAGTATAAGCAAGTGAATGTATAATCAGACTGAAGATAACAGGCCAGAACTATGGTTGAGATTAATTTGAAATACAGGAATCTATATAAGGGGAATCTGGGAAGGTCCAGCAGTAGACGTTAAGTCACTGAAGTACCTAAATATGAATTCCTGTATCCAATTATCTCAAAATGGGGGAATTGTTAGAATCATATCTTCTATCTTGTATTTTGTCATAACTCTTTCTCTAGCAAAGATATGTAGTCTTGTCTCAAAAGCAATTGGTTAGACTAATTAACATGGAGATGCTATGGGCTACCAGGAAATGGAATGCTAATGAATCCCTATCTAGCTGATTGACTTCAGAGTTGCACCTTTGTGTCAAGAGTGTGCAACTCAGGATGTTCTATAGAAACACTGGAAGTTAGATCCAAGAAGTGACAAAAGGTCTTTGATGTGTAATTATCTTCTGAGCCTTGATATACACATACTGTATACAGTGACTGTAGGGGGGTAGTTTCCTGTTGAAGTGTAATTAGTCAGCACTCCACATCCAAGTACTAAAATGTTATAAGTCCAACCTGCTTGTGTCTGTATAAATATTGCCTCTTCTGTAACAATAAATCAGAACTCACTTGATACACTATCAGTTGCGTGTGTGTGTGCGTGTGGCTTCTCCAGGCCCAATGGGAGATAGCCCATCTAGGCCTGTTAATTAATTATTAATTTGGAACTCTGCAACATACTTTTACGAGGACAATTTAATGTCCCCAACAGGAGCGTTACATCCATTGTGCCCAACTGTACGATCTCCAGTTATCCATTATTTTCAGGGCAAGAAGCATGTGCCATAAAATAAATAAAATAAAATATCAATTTTTTGCGTGGCCAGATGTACTTTTTAGTTATACCATTTTGGGAAATGCATATAGGTAGTATAATATTATAATCTAATTTAATCAAGACACAAATAAAAATGAATTAAAGTCTAATTTTATTTGCGTTATATATCATATACGGATTTTTATCCCATTAGAATTTTTCAATTTCTACAAATACAGACTGCCTGCAGTTCTCACGGCCCATCACTTTTGTGAGTTCTCAAAGCTCCGCTGGGCAATAAACCAACACCATTACCTTCCCAGGATAATTCAGGTTTTCCTCCTCGGTGACTGTTTGTTATATTGTGGGATCTTTGTGGCCTAGGGTTTCAGCGCACTGCGATTGAGGTGTGAACCACATGAAACAGTGGTGAATGCATTGACAACTGAGGTGCTAGTCCCATATGCAATGGTTAACTCCAGAGAATTGTGGAGATTAATTCTCCGGGCACTATAAAGAATATAAATGAGCACGTCCATATTCCTAGTAATACAGTTATGTTCTTCAGCACAGAATGTGAAAATAGATTTCCATTCCTCCATGTGGCGTTGGTCAAGCAAGGGGCACCTTGGGACAGAGGGAAAAGAGGTGATCCCGCTGAGGTGTTTTGATCTGGACGTGCTGGGTTGTGAATTTTCATTTTAATTGCTTCGCTGTAGCTCACGGTACTTCCTATCTAGAGGCATTGCTGCCCATCTGTATTTTATTCTCTTTTCCTATTATTGTAGCGTTTGCAATGCTTATAAATAGATTGATTATACTGCAAGTGGCCAGTTTTGTATGTATGCTACAACAGAGAACATGTAAAAAAAAAAAAAGTAAGGTTAAGGAGTATCATCAGAACAACCATTGCCCATATTACCTACTATGCAAAGAAGTACAGCCACCCCTTCATACATCTCTATTGAACATAAAAGTGAAAAAAAATAATCTGATTACTTATGATATTTACAGATATGTCAGAGTTAACCCAAACTTCTGCAATTGGTTATACTGCCGCAGCTTAATATCTTTTCACAGAAAATAAAAAATAAATAAATATGAAAATATACACTGCTCAAGAAAATAAAGGGAACGTTCAAATAACATATCCTAGATCTGAAGGAATGAAATATTCACATTGAATACTTTGTTCTGTACAAAGTTGGATGTGATGACAACAAAATCACACACTCTGTTACGTCTGGAGACGCCGTGGAGAGCGATCTGCTGCCTGCAACATCCATCAGCATGACCGATTTGGCAGTGGGTCAGTAATGGTGTGGGGTGGCATTTCTTTAGAGGGCCGCACAGTCCTCCATGTGCTGGCCAGAGGTAGCCTGACTTCCATTAGGTACCGAGTTGAGATCCTCAGACCCCTTGTGAGACCATATGCTGGTGCGGTTGGCCCTGGGTTCCTCCTAATGAAGGACAATGCCAGACCTCACGTGGCTGGAGTGCGTCAGCAGTTCCTGCAAGATGAAGGCATTGAAGCTATGGACTGGCCCACCCGTTCCCCAGACCTGAATCCGATTGAGCACATCTGGGAGATCATGTCTCGCTCCATCCACCACAGACTGTCCAGGAGTTGGCAGATGCTCTAATCCAGGTCTGGGAGGAGATCCCTCAGGAGACCATCCGCAACCTCATCAGGATCAGGCCCAGGCATTGTAGGGAGGTCATACAGCACGTGGAGGCAACACACACTACTGAGCCTCACTTTAACATGTTTTAAGGACATTACATCAAAGCTGGATCAGCCTGTTGTGTGGTTTTCCACTTTAATTTGGGGGGGGGGGGGGGACACTCCAAATCCAGGCCTCCATTGGTTAATAAATTTGATTTCCTTTGATGATTTTTGTGTAATTTTGTTATCATCACATTCAACATTGTACAGAACAAAGTATTCAATGAGAATATTTCATTCATTCAGATCTAGGAGGTGTTATTTGAGTGTTCCCTTTATTTTTTTGAGCAGTGCGTTTATATTTACATTCTCATATAAAACTTCAATATTTTTCAATGTCCCAAATATTCTTTTAAGAAAAAGAGATCTTGATTGATAAATGTTTGAAAAAAATTTACATAGACAGGTAAAGAGGGCAATTTTACATATTATGAAGAGTGTCATGCATGTTGAGATATGAGAAATAAATGAAAAACAAATATAAAACTGAGTCAACAAAATTACATAAAAGTTACATTGATTTTAGCAGATTTTGCTACTTTATTTTTTTTAGCCAAATCTAGAAATGGCTACAAAAGGAATGAGAACTATTAAGGAAGCTAAATCCAATCCTGGCTTTGGGTAAACAAACAAAAAAAAACCCCATAAACACAGCATATTCTGCAACAAAAACGTACCGTATATACTCGAGTATAAGTCCAGTTTTTCAGCAAAGTTTTTGTGCTGATAAAGCCCCCCTCAACTTATACTCGTGTCAAGCAAAAAAAAAAAAAAAATTGGGGGGGGGGGGGGGGTAATGTATAGTGAAAAAAAAGAAGCTTTAAAAAATATACTAAAAAATAAAATAAATAAAAGTTCTAAATCCCTCCTTTCCCTAGAATACATATAAAAGTCTACTGAATATAGGGTATCTGCAGTGCTTCTGTTCCGTCAGGAAGGGGTTAATAGGAGCACTGCAGATACCCTATATTCAGCCAGGCTGAATTCCAAGTGGGGGGTAAAAAACCCAGTCCTCAAGCTCAGGGAAGGGGCAGACAGACAACCAAAACACCCCCTCCCCTTCCCCAGCATCTACTGCATCCAAAAACTTCGACCATTTTAATTTTTGAAATTTTCCAGTAGCTGCTGCATTCCCCCCCCCCCCCCCCCCCCGTCTTATAATCGAGTCAATAAGTTTTCCCAGTTTTTTGTGGTAAAATTAGAGGGCCTCGGCTTATATTCGGGTCGGCTTATACTTGAGTATATACGGTAGATTTTTTTTTAATGATGCGAGCCTATGGGTGAGGTATGTCACTGCTTACCTATATAGTGGTATACCATGAGGCTTTTGTCAGAGGTATTCATTGGGAATTCCTCCCAACACACACCTCTGATAGAAGGCAGAATTATAATAACTTGTAACTCTATACAGATGTGTTCAGCCTTACCTTTACTCTTAGCTCAAGATATTACAAGAAAAGTACTTCCAGAAGACCAGCTGTAGAAAGAAAGACAGAAAGATTAATTTTCAGCATCTATCATGAAAAGGTAAAGGACATATTCCACTTGGTGGTTTTACCACACAATGGCCACTTTGAGACACTAATGTAGTAACACATTGGACCACCTTTGGCTTCACTAGGTGTTGAAGTTGTGCAGGAATATTGGCCCATGTACCCAGGATAGCTTCTCACAGTTGCTGCAACTTACTTGACAGCACTATTGTGCTCTGAACTGTGCATTCTCCCGCATCGGAAAGATGTTCTATAGGATTAAGATCTCGGGGCTATGAAGGCCAAGGATGCAAGACTCATTGTAATGTACTTTAGAACCAATCCATAACTATCTTTGTGGCATGGCACTTTTTCCAGCTTATAGTGTCCTCCTGTCATAGAAAAAACAGCTGCCATGAAGGGATGAATTAGGTTAACCAAAATGTTTGGATAAGGGCTCATTCACACAACAGGATTTATTGGCTGTGTGCTAGCCATTGTATTCGCAGCCAGCACAAGGGCCCATAGACTTTAATGGATGCATTCACACAACTGTTTTTTTAAAGGGATTCTACCACTAAACCAACATTTTTTCTAATTACTACGTCGGAATAGCCTTAAGAAAGGCTATTCATCTCTTACCTTTAGACGTGGTCTTCACGGCGCCGTTCCTTAGAAATACGGTTTTAACCGGTATGCAAATGAGTTCTCCACAACAATGAGGGTGGGCCCAAGCGCTCAAACAGCGATGGGGACGTCTCCACTGCTGCCCGAGAGCTCTTTCCAGCAACGGCTCCATCTTCAGCTGCAACCCCGCCTCTTCTGTCTTCTGTCTCGGTACAACTTCCGACGCCTGCGCAGTACACTCCTGTATTGAACTACAAGTGCAAGAGCGGCCTCCCAAATATGGCTGCCGGCCGCAGTACGCTCCTGTATTACTACAAGAGCAATGGGCCATTTTTGGGAGGCCGCTCTTGCTCTTGTAGTCTGTAGAATGTAGCCCTACTATCGAAATATTCACACAGAATGTTGTGGCAAAAACAAAAACCATTGCACTAAACTAAGTGGTGAACCTAGCCTGAGGCAGCTGTAAAGTTTGTAACACAGACATCTTTGACTCCTCACTTCTCCAGGCACCAGTTCATACTCACCTACCAGGGAGCCCTTGATGCAGCCGGCATCTCCTCTTCATTACCCGGAGTAAATGGTGCAGGACATCTGCATCTCAGCATAGGAGGTGCGTGACGTCAGAGAAGCAGACGTGTTGTCTGTCTGTCTTCTCGGTGTCTACAGTCACATAATTAATTTTAACTAGATTGGTGTCTGACGCTAGGTTCACACCTGCGTTCGGCACTCCGTTCTGTGGTTTCCGTCTTCTGCATGCAAGAAGACGGAAACCACAGACCAGGTCCGGCTGTGAGCGGCGGTGAGCGTTTTATGCTCTCCGCCGCAAAACCGTTTTTTTAATCCGGACACAGAGTCGGACATGCAGTACTCTGTGTCCGGATTAAAAAAAAACGGTTTTGCGGCGGAGAGCATAAAATGCTCACCGCCGCTCACGGCCAGACAGCTTTCAAACCCATTCAAATGAATGGGTGAGAAAGAGTCCTGCAGGTTTCCGTATCCTGCCTGTGTTTTGTGCAGGTAACGGAAACCTTCAGAACGGAGACCGGGCGCAGATGTGAACGAGCCCTTACAGACGCTGATCTAGTTAACAGCACAGCATAGATTAATGGCCTGGGGCATTACTTTCAGGAGGGGTGGCATCAGTGCCGCACCTCCCATGAGGCGACCTGAAGCGAGCGCTTCAGGCGGCACTATGCCAGGGCCTCAGGGAGGGCGGCATTTTTGCTAACCTAAGCCAGTCCAGGACAAGCTGTCCTGGTCTGGCTTAGCACGGAGCGGTGGTTTGGGGAGGCCACTGGAGCAGCGCGTAGGCTTAGGGTACTTACCCTTTTCCATCTTCATATCATGGTGGCAGAAATTCTTTTATTGGCTGTAGTATGATACAGAATAAAAGTTAAGTTTTATACAAATTGACATCGTGGAGTGTTTCGTGCTGGGAATTCTCAGAATATTGCTGCTCCTTCGGATATTGATCTTCCAACGGGGGAAGACATCCCGTGCACCATCTCATCACTCCTACAACTCTACTAACCGGGGCATGTAAGTGCGATTTTTCTTTTTTATTTGATATATTGAGTAGTAAGGCTGTTTTTGACACAAGAATTTTTTGCTGGTTTTCATTAAATAATAAACATCTGTTTATTGGCATTGTAAAAATGTGCTACTTGGCTAAAATGTGTAGTAAGATGTATTACTTGTAACTGTCAAGATTTCTCTTCTGAAGGCAACACGGTGGCTCAGTGGTTAGCACTGTAGCCTTGCAGTGCTGGAATCCTGGGTTCAAATCCTGCCAGGAACTACATCTTGCAAGGAGTTTGTATGTTCTCCCCATGTTTATGTGGATTTCCTCCCATTCTATAAAATCATACTGATAGGAAGAAATGTACATTGTGATCCCTATATGGGGCTCACAATCTACATAATAAAAAATGTGTGCCCCAAGAGTAGTGTTTACAAGGGGGTGGCACAGGTATACAGGCTAGACTCCATTTTGAACATCACATGTTGTAGATACTCCAGGATTTCTTGAAGGAGGTGCCACTTCCAGGGTTTCTGCTTCAGCCTGTGCTTCTCTAACCAGAACCAATCAGAACTCTGTCCAAGTACTTAATATGTTTATTGAAGATTGATTATCATATCGTCACGCCAAGTGACCAGAGATTCTTGATTCATGTCCCCTGAGCATAAGCCCCTGAAAAGTGGACGGATCGTTATTCAGCCCGAGGGGCATTTCCAAGAACTCATACAGTCCCATCGTGGGCTATTGACCTGGGTGCTGGTAGTTGGATTCTGACAATCTTAGCACTCACCATGGTACACACTCCTACTACGTCTTTTGCATTCATGTTTTGGAAAGTAGTAACAGTCTCTGCAATCTGTTCTGCTTTAGATCTTGCCTTTAACCCCTTAGTGACCAGCCTATTTTGGACCTTAATGACCAAGCCAAATTTTGGAAATTTGCCGTGTGACTTTATCAGTGAATAATTCTGTAACAGTATAGCGCATCCAAGCGATTCTGATTTTGTTTTTCCGTGACATGTTGTACTTTACTGAGAAGGTAAAATTAGACTGATATAACTTGCGTAAATTTATTTAAAAACTCACAAATGCTGAAAATTTTGAAAATTTTTCAATGTTTTCCATTTTTAGCTGCGATATCTCACATATACACAATAATACAGGGCAAAAAAGTTAGTAGTTATATACTTCCAAATGTTCCTTTTGTGTTTCAAGCATATTTGAAATAATTTTAGCATATTTGAGTAACTTAGACAATTTACAAGTTTATCAAGTTTATAAGCAAATTTTGGAAATTTTGAGTTTGTCATTTTTTCCTGTACCAAGCTCTGTTTGCAGACAGGAATTGGTGGAATAATGACAGAACCTCCCATTAAATGACCCAATTTGGAAAACTAGACCCCTTCAGGTATTCTTTGAGGGGTACAGTGAGCATTTTGATCAAATAAATATTGTTTTGCAAGAATTATTACAAATGATGAAAAAATGACATTTTCATTTTCTTCAAATATATGTCATTTTAAAGCCAGTTTTTTTGCACACAACACATCAAAAAGAAGAAACACACCCCAAAATATATCACCCCACTTCTCCTGTGTTAAAATATGTCCATTTTGTGGCCTTAGTCCTATGTACGCACATATAGTAGGGCCTAAGAGGTAAGGAGGGCCAATTGGATTTCAAAACACAAATTTTGCTTGCAGATATTTTAGGCCCATTGCACATTCAAACAAGATTTGAGTTACCAAAGCAATTGAAAACCCCCCATAAATGACCCCATTTTATAAACTAGACCCCTTAGGGTATTCATTGAGGGGTATAGTGAGTACTTTGACCCCATAAGTTTTGAGAAAATGTGCGTCAAACAAAAAAAAAAATCATACTTTTTACACAAGTGTCATTTTATAGCCAGTTTTTTTGCACATAACACATGAAAATGAAGAAAAACACCCCAAAATAGATGACCCCATTTCTCCTGTGTTCAAAAACTTACACTTTGTGGCCTTAATCCTAATTTTTGCTTCTAAATGTTTCAGGCCCATTGCTCATTTAAACAAGATTTGAGTTACCAAAATAATTGAAAACCCCCACAAATGACACCATTTTATAAACTAGACCCCTTGAGGTATTCATTGAGGGGTATAGTGAGTATTTTCACCCCATAGGTTTTAAAAGAATGTGCGTCAAACAAAAAATTCTCATATTTTTTTACACAAAAGAGTCATTTTAAAGGCAGTTTTTTTGCACACAAGGCATGAAAATAAAGAAAAACACCCCAAAATAGATGGCCCCATTTCTCCCGTGTTCAAAAATGTATACTTTGTGGCCTTAATCCTATGTACGGACGCACGGTAGGGCCCAAAAAGAAGGGAGCACCAACTGGATTTCAAGACACAAATTTTGCTTGCAGATATTTCAGGCCCATTGCATATTCAAACAAGATTTGAGTTACCAAAACAATTGAAAACCCCCATAAATGACCCCATTTTATAAACTAGACCCCTTAAGGTATTCATTGAGGGGTATAGTGAGCATTTTGACCCTATAGCCATTTCACAGATTTTACTAACCTTGGGATGTGTAGGTTAAAAATTACTAAAATGTCCCTTTATCCCCAAAGTTTTCATTTTCACAAGGGGTTAAAAGAGAAAAATCCCCCCACAGTTTGTTACACAATTTCTCCTGAACACGGCAATACCCCATATGTGGCCATAATCTGCTGTATGGGGACATGGTGGGGCTTAGAATGGGAAGAGCGCTATTTGGCTTTTGGAGGGCAGATGTTGCTGGAATAGTTTTCAGGTGCCATGTCGCATTAGCTGAGCCCCTAAAGTACCAATACAATGGAAAGTCCTCAGATGTGACCCCATTTTAAAAACTACACCCATCAAGGAATGTATCAAGGGGTATTATCATTTTGAGCCTAAAAATGCTTCCCAAAAATTAATGTACAAAATGAAAATTGAAATTTTTAAAGAAATCTGCCATCTCGGTGCCCAATACGTTGCACCCACTTTGTGTTGTCAGAGACCTGCACTCCTAAAACTATTTAGGGGCCATCCCGAGGGGCAGAAAATTATATATGTGGGTGTAAACTACTGCTTGGGCACACAGCAGGGCGCAGAAGGGAAGGAGCACTGCGCTTTTTAGCTATTGGGGTACAGAGTTAGAGGGACTTTTGGGGCGCCATGTTGTTTTTGCAGAGCCCTGGAGGTGCCAGTAAACTGGAATTCGCCAAAAAGTGACCCCATTTTGTAGGGGAAATTTTAGGGTCTCGGCAAATATGACATGGTGTCCAAACACCAACAATCTAAATCTGCACTCCAAAAGCACATAGCGCTCCTTCACATCTGCGCCCTGCTGTGTACCCAAATGGCGGTGTATGCCCACATGTATGACACTGGTGTACCCCGGATAACGGACTTAATGCCATATGTGGGTAGAATCGGCTGTTTGGGTACAGCCGGGCACAGAAGGGAAGGAGCGCTATTTTGGTTTTTGGAGCACAGTTTGGTTTTTGGACATGACTTTTGCAAAGCCCCTGAATTGCCAATAAAGTGGAATCCGCAGACATGTCACGGCATTTTGGACACTAGCCCACAGATGGGATTTATCAAGTGGTGTAGCGAGCATTTTTAACCCTTGAGTGTTGCATTTATTTGGTTTCCAGAAATGAAATTGTGGCTGATAATGAGAAGTTAAAAATGAAGTTTTCCAGAGATTCGCCATTTCAGTATCTGATATGTTGTGCCCGACTTATGTCAGCAGAGATACACACTCCAAACAGTGGTAAGCGAGTATCCCAGGCACAACAGCTTTTAGAGCGTTCATCTCTGATACAAGGTGGGCACAACATATTACGCACTGAAATGACAGATTCCTGGAAAAATGGTCATTTTCACCTTTCACAATCATCTGCGTATTCATTTATGGATAATAAGTTATAGCAACATTTGGGGGTTAAAAATGCTGTCTGTACCCCTGGATAAATCCTTCAGGGGTGTAGTTTCCAAAATAAGGTCACATATCAGGGGATTCCACTTTACTGGCGCTTCAGCTCTGCAAAAGTGTCATGGCATCCAAAAACCAAACCGTCTGTGCTCCAAAAACCCAATAACCTTTCTTCCCTTCTGTGTACGGCTGTGCCCTAATATCAGTTTATACCCACATATGATATTACGTACGTTATCCCGGGTACACCAGTGTCATACATGTGTCATACATGGGGCATAATCTGCAGTTGGGGTACACAGCAGGGCGCAGAAGGGAAGGAGCGCAATGCGGCTTTTGGAGTACAGATTCAAATGTTTGGTATCTGGACGCCATGTCATGTTTGTAGAGCCTGTAAGGTACCAGAAAAGTGGATTCCCCAAAGGAGTGACCCCATTTTGAAAACTGCACCCCTCAAAGAATTTCTCAGGGGGTGTAGTGAGTATTAGTATCCCAGACGTGACTGCACAGCGGATGGCAAAGAGGGAATATATAAGCTGTGCGGAGGACATTGGGAACACCAAATTCCCTACTATGTCCCAGTAGCTTCTATGATTGGGGGAGTCACTCTGGGGGTCACTTTGGGGTCACTTCTGGTGTCTTTTCGCTCATAAGCTCTAAATCTGGGGTGTCCGCTGATATTCGCTCGCACAGCTTATATATTCCCTTCCTGCCGCAGCCAGTTGTGTTCTAATGATTTGGCGATTTTGGGGTTGTTTGTCATCACATTACTAGATGCTATATTTTCTTTATTTTTCTGGTGATGTGGCCATATAAGGGCTTGTTGTTTGCGGGATGAGATGCATTTTGTAATGACACCATGTTTGGGTGCCTACAACTTATTGAATACATTTTATTAACTCTTTCTTGCTGGATTTTCTAAAGAAAAATCAATTCTGGCATTGCATTCTACCTTTTAAATTTTTCGCCATGCAGCGTACAGTATAAGTAACATGTGTCCTTTATTCTGCGGGTCGGTACGGTTACGGCGATACCTCATTTATGTTATTTTTTAATGCGATACTAATTCTGTAGAATAAAAACACATTTAGGGACATAAATCAATGTTTTTTGTATCGCCATCTTCTGAGAGGCGTAACATTTTTATTTTTTGGTTGACAGTGTTGGTTGAGGGCTTATTTTTTGCGGGACAACGTGCGCTTTTTATTGGTACTGTTGTGCGGTGATTATGACTTTTTGATCACTTTTTATAGCATATTTTGTAAGGTGAGATGGCGAAAAATCACTACTTCCGGCGGGTTTTTTCCGTTTTTTTTTCCGACGTTCACCGTATACATTAAATATTGTTGCAGTTTTATTGTTCAGATTGTTACGGACGCGACGATACCAAATATGTATTGTTTTTATTAACTTTTAGGGTTTTTTTTAATATAATTCATTTTCTATAGAAAAAAGGGAATTTTGGGGCTTTATAAGTTTATTCATTTTTATCAGACACTTTATTTATTTTTCACTTTTTTTCTCTTTTTCATGTGTCCCTTTAGGATACTTGAATTAGTGATGCTTTGATAAAAGCATCACTAATTCTCTATTAGACGCTGCAGGACACAGCTGTCAGTGTCTTGCAGCGTCTGGAGGAAGTCAGACGCAGGGGCTGCCTGCGTCTGACTTCCTCTTCCCCGGGCAGGATCAACCAGGTATTGGGGGTCTCTTGGAGCTTGGGGTCACTGGCCAGACCCCAGGCTCCATGTTAGAGACATCGGCACCCCTCGATCTCGCCGCGGGGGGTGCCGATTCAGCCGGCACCGTCACGGAACCGCTTCAGTTCCGTGATTATGTTTGATCACGGAACTGAAGGGGTTAAAACCCCCCGATCGGAGACCCCTCCGATGGGGGGTTATGGAATGGGGTCTTAGCTGTTAGATACAGCTAAAATCCCATCCAATTATGTCGGCACTTACAGGGAATCCTTCCCTGACTGCCCGACGTAGTTTTCCTATAGGGCAGTCAGGAAGGACCTGCAAGTGCCGACGTAGATTCCCTATGGGCCGGTCGTTAAGGGGTTAAGGCACAGAGCCCAACAGAGAGCAGTCCGCAAAAAACACCACATTCAGTCCGTACCATGAGACTTCCTACTGGACCACAGTTTCCCAGGAATGGGGCGTACTCAGCACCTTTCTCACTCACTACTTTTCCCTCAGGTAGCAGGTTGTCTTGAGCTCCCTAAGCATCTCCTTGATGAAGTTCAGCCATGCCACTACAGTGCCCTCTATCAGCAAGGCCACTTTTGCAAAAGGTGCCTCTAGAGGAGCTACTGACAAGGCGTTGTCCTGTTCCTCCTTATTCCAGGCTACTGCCTTTCTGAGCACCTGTCAGAAAGGCTTCTAGAGTATTGTCTACAATCTCTCTCAAAGTATCCTCTTCAACAACCTATTCTGCAGGTTCATGAGAACCTGATCTTGCAGTGCTGTCTTTGCTCCTGCCAAGATCTATCCTCAGGATAGATCATCAATAAGAGATCACAGAACCTTCTCCCATCGCACATTGTCTTTTAGTGACCACTGTCATATATATACAGTTTAAAAGTCATTGGTGCAGCCTCATCTGGAGTATGCAGTTCAATTCTGGGTATCAATACATAGAAAGGAAATTCTAGAATTGTATTGTTGGTTCAATGGAGGACCTCAAAACTGATAAGGGGCATGGAGGACCTAGGTTATGAGGAGAGACTAAAGGGGTTAAATCTGGAGTAGAACCTTTCAAGTCCTCTGAGCACATGTGGTGTGTTACACTGCTAGAAAGCCGACAGTGCGCTGAATTCAGCACACTATCACCTTTCCCATTTTGTGCCCCCGCTGAAGAGCTATCAGTGCCGTTACTATAGCTCTTCAGTAGTAAACAATAGAGGCAAATATAACAAATTATGTGTGGGTAAATGACCATAGCAACAAAGTGAACCAGCCACACAAAATATATGAATAAAAATTAACTTTTATTAAGTGCTCCTAAAAAGGTGTAGCAACATATATACATACAAAATATATAAACAAACATAAAACAAAATCATATAGGGGTAGACAATGCTACAAATACCAACTTGTCAGCCATGGAATGTACACTGGATGGCAACACTAATATCATAGTACAAAGGGCTCAACCATAGCAAAGACTGAAAGTGTCCAATAATAAAGTGTTGTAAATGAAAACAACAAATAATCAGTGTAATAACCCACAGATAGCTATGAGACTGCCCACATAAGATGATCCAAGATTAGCCTCCATACATACCAACAGTAAAGGGACCCGACACGCGTTTCACCTGTACTTGACAGGTTTCGTCAGGGGACAAGCTACTATAGCTCTTCAGTGTCAGAAGGGCGTTTCTGACAGTCAGTCAGGAACGCCCTTCCTCACAGTAGCGTCTATTACGCAGTACTGTGAGAGGGGGAGCATCCCTTACCGCCCAGCGATGACGCTGAACAGTGACGAATGCCTCCCTCTACTCCTGATAGTACTTGTCCATAGACGAGTCAATTGCGCTGTACTGTGAGAGGGGGCGTTCCCTACCGCCCAGGGATGACGCTGAGTGGTAAGGAACACCCCCCCCCATTCCTCGTTTTTGGACAAGTACTATCAGGAGTAGGATAAGCGTTCCTCACCGCTCAGCGTTATCGCTGGGCGGTAAGGAACGCTCCCCCTCTCACAGTACTGCATAATAGACGCTACTGTGAGGAAGGGCGTTCCTGACTGACTGTCAGAAACACCCTTCTGACACTTAAAAGCTATGGTAACGGCACCGATAGTTCTTCGGTGGGGGCACAGAACAGGAAAACCGATAGTGTGCTGAATTCAGTGCACTGTCGGCTTTCCAGTGGTGTATCACACCGCATGTGCCCAGAGAACACGAAAGGTCCTCTTTAAGGGGAATTATGATAAAAATGTATATTTACATAATTGGTCCTACAAGAAATATGGGGAAATGGTTTTCTATGTAAAATCTCCTCAGAGGACAAGGGTGCACTTTCTCCATCTGGAAAGAAAAAGGTTTAAAGCGGTATTCCCATAACCCTTTTTCACCAACCTTCAGGCTCTGTGCTCTGTTCACTTCCTGGATTTCTCAGCACATTAGTGGGCGGGATTTCACTTGCTCTGCTATCTGCTATGTTTGCAGTTAGTAATGAGGGACTGGTTGCAAATGCATTACCACAGTATGAAGCTGATGTAGAGGCTGATGTAGCAGAGCTGGATTTGAGTCAGCTTGCATTACATACAGAGGTACAGGACTCCCTATCTCAGCCCTTATCAGCCAAATTCATTTAAACCGGCTGATAAGTGGAAGAGCTGAAGATAGACAGCACAGTAATCCCGGAGCTCTCACCTCCCCCCTCCCCTATCTGAGGAGCCCCATTGCTTGTCAGCCTCCTCCCTCCCCCCCTGAGAGCAGGCAGCTAGTCACTTGGGAAATGAATAGATAAGCCCAGTGGCCATAGAAACGCAGTGTCAACAATGAAGTGAATAAATTAAGATAGCAGCAAAACAAAGCAGTTTTGATAAAGCAATGTATTTAGGAAAAGTCTTAAATCCACATAAACTAGCAGTATAGATAGGATGCTTTTCATGGGAAAACCCCTTTAATCTCAACAATCGACAAAGCTTCTTCACTAAGGACTGTGAATCTGTGGAATAGCCTACCCCAGGAACTGGTCACAGCAGTTATTAAACAGTATTATATGCCTATTTACAGCAAAATAACATTGAGGGTTATAGAAACGTATAGGGGCCACACAGTGACTCAGTGGTTAGCACTGTAGCCTTGCAGCGCTGGAGTCCTGGTGTTCAAATCCCACCAAGGGCAAAAAAACATCTGCAAGGAGTTTGTATGCTCTCCTCGTGTTTGCATGGATTTCCATCCCATATTCCAAAAAAAGACATACTGATAGGGAAAAATGTACATTGTGAGCTCTATGTGGGGCCCACAATCTACATTAAAAAAAAAAAAAAGAAACATATAGACTGTCATGACGTATCCCATCCGGTGGTTGAACTTGATGGACATACGTCTTTTTCAACTATACTATGAATAGTAACCGAGCAATGAAACTACGACCTATGAATGATATAATGTACACAGAGAAGGGATCACTGCACTTGCACAATCCCTTCAAACAAATGTTTAGTTGAGAGTCCCTGGTATTGGAACCCCACAGATTTTTAATTGATGACTTGGAAAACCCCTTTAAGTAAAAAAAACCCAAACATGTGGGGCATTATTAATTAGGGGCGCTATTTAAAGGGGTAGACAGAGACATTGTTAATTTAAAGATGCACTCAGGAGTATTATTCATTCTGGGGTTGGGGGGTTATATCATATAATATATCATATTATATAATTGCGGATGGCAGCAGGATAGAGACTTTATGTAGGTGTTGACAATTTGGGTCAGGTGTCTGGAAAAGTGAGGAGCCAAAGATGTCTGCGTTGCTAACTTTATTCATGCAAGTCACAACTGGAATACCCAGGGATATTCGGCAGTGGGGTAAAATAAAAAAGAAGGGATACTTACTTACCTCTCCAGTCCCCCGATCCGTCCAGAACCCACTCTGGTCGGGCCAGAAATGAAGCGGCTAACGTGCTGGGTACTAGTCTTGCCCCACGGATACCCAACATATGACTGCTGAGGCCTGTGATTGGTCACCTGAGCAGGTTTACTTCTGCACTGACCAGTGTAGCCACAGGATGGAATGGGAAACTCAATGCTACATTAGAGGAACTTGGGGGAAATATAGGTAATTTTCCCTTCTTCCCATCACCAGAACTCCCTTTGTTTTCTTTGGCCTCTGCGTGTGGCTTGACCTCTACACAAAATATTTGGGAATAATAAAAAAATGGGGCGTTACTGTAATATACAGCTGGCTTCCTACTGTAATGACCAAGATCATACCTAGTTAGCTCCAATCTCAGTTGTTTAACCCATTAGTTGTCACAATGCATTGATTTAAATGACAGTGGTAGAACTGTTTTTTTTTCCATTTCCCCCTATGAAGTATGTCATAACTAGGGTTGAGACGATCTTGAGATTTCAGGATCGATTTTAAAATCTGATTTCCGATCATTTTCCATTCGAACCCGATCCCAATTCCGATCCCAATGCAAGTCAATGGGATTTTTTTAATAATCGAAGAACGGATTTTAAAAACGATCCTGTTCACTACACAGCGTGGAGTCTAAAAATTGAAGCCTCTAGGCTGTGTAGTGATTACAAAAAAATCCTCTGGCTACTTAGTCCCCCCCTGGTGTCCACTTACCGGCACAGAATTGCTGCCGCTGGTCTGGTCCCCCTGTTCTCACTCCTGTTCTCACCCAGCTGCCCCCGCCTCCCGGGATAGTGTTACAGACTTAGGAAGAAGGCGGGGCTTGTGGCTTAGGAGAGTGTGGGCGGGTACAGGGCGGAGAGATGTGAGTGCTCCCCTCCCAGTACCCGCCCACACTCTCTTATGCCACAAGCCCCGCATTCTTCCTAGGTCTGTAACATTAACCTGGGAGGTGGGGGCAGCAAGGCGAGAAGAGGAGAGCAAGAACAGGGGGACCGGAGCAGCAGCAGCGCTTCTGTGCAGGTAAGTGTTATGCCCGGTTCACATATGCTGTTGTGTTCCGTCCGTAAGAGTCCGCATGCAAGCGCTGTGCAGTTCAAGCACACGGACCCCATTATAGTCTATGGGGCCCGTGCACTTGAACTGCACTGCGCTTGCAGTTGCGCTTGTGTTCCGTCCGTAGTGGTCCTCATGCGGACTCTTACGGACGGAACACATCAGTATATGTGAACCAAGCCTTACGCTACTAGAGATGCTAGCTAGTCTCCCATTAGATTGAATTGTTAGTTTTTCCCACAATGCTTGGCCAGTAGCAAAGCATTGTGGGAAATAACCTCCGACCTCGATCTCGCCTAAAAAGATCGGGATCGGAATTCCAATCGCGATCGTGAAATTTACTCAATCGCTGATCGGAATCCGATCTTTTCCGATCCTGATCACTCAACCCTATCAAAACTTAATCAATGAGAAACTCAAAATGGTACCATCAAAAAATACAACTTCTCAAGCAAAAAACAAGCACTTATAAGTCTATATCTATGGAAAAACAAAAAATATATGACTTATGGAATGCAGGATGAAAAACTAAAGAAAATAACTGCCTCTGGATTCTGAGGGGATTAATGAAAATTTTTTTGTGATGTCAAGATACTACAAATGGCATGAAGATTTGAAAGATTAATTTAACACATATGGTATGGTCTTTATTTTTACACATTTTCCATTGAGTGCATGCAATGCACAGGCAACAAGAGTCAGGGCCGACCATTCTAATGGAAAGGAGCCCGGTGTTATGTAATGTACAGTATGTACAGTGAATGCAGCCAAGCTCCTTTCCAATAGAGATTGACTTGCACTAAAGTACCAGAGCAGTGGCAGCTCACTGAAAGTCTGTCAGTAAATAGTATCGTCTCCTTGAGAGGGATGTGCCTCTGATAGCATGTATACTAGCTGAGGGATGCACTGAGAAGCATTATAAATACTACTGAGAGTAGAATGGGTAGTATTTATACGAGGTGGGGGCCACTGAGAAGCATTATATATATATATATATATATATATATATATATATATATATTGATAGGGACATATGGATCCCTCCGTATGTTGTAGAGGTCCTAATTAGATAATTAATTAACAGGCTTAGATGGACTGCAGCCATCTTTCTTTTAGGCCTGAAGAACTGATTGAAGACACAAGATGGTAGTGTATCAAAAGAGTTCTAATTTTTATTGTAAGAAAAGGTAGTTTAAATACATTACAGACAAAGAGCTGGCTTGGCTATTCTAATCAGTACAATCATGATTGGTTATAGAGATATAAGACAAGCCTGGCACATGGCTATTGGCTGAGGCTCATTATAATCTGCATCTCATTATAGCTTTCCACACTGGGATGGACTTTCCCATGAAACAAAGAAGGATTCAAAATACTTATGTGTGAGCTAACATCCCAGACTATGTCTATATGTATATATCATGGCAAAAGAGATAAGATGACACGTTCCATAGACTCTGTGTCTATACACTCTAAGTGACCTTCATATACCATAAAATATGACAGAGTGCCCAGATACCATAAGATTAATACTTTTGTTGGTTATGTGTCCATACATCATGTAAAGGAGATAAGAGATATACAAAGTCAGCTGCATCTTCTCAAAATGAGGCCCTTGAGAGATAATGATTAGCAACCTATGCATTAACGTTCATTATCACATTCCTTAAAGTCTAACAAGGGGCCTCCTTGACTTAAACAGAAAAATACATACTTATACAGTTTATATGTGAAAGAGTACAAGATGGCTGCCAAAATACAAAGATGGAGGACTTAACTCTAACAATATATATATATATATATATATATATATATATATATATATATATACTACTGAAAGGCCACAGGGAAGTACTTTATACTAGGTGGGGGAGGCACTGAAAACCATTAGACATATACTACTGAAAGGCCACTGGGGAGCATTTTATACTAGGTGGGAGACCATGAAAAGCATATATATACTACTGAGAGGACACTGGGGAGCATTTTATACTAGGTTGGGGGGCTAGTGAGAAGCATTATATTTAAATATATATACTACTGAGAGGCCACTGAAGAGCATTTTATACTAGGTGGGACACCATGAGAAGCATTATATATATACTACTGAGAGGACACTGGGGAGCATTTTATACTAGGTGGGAGACCATGAGAAGCATTATATATATACTACTACTGAGAGGACACTGGAGAGCATTTTACACTAGGTGGGGGGCACTGGGAAGCATTATAGATACTATTGTGAGGCCACTTGGAAGCAATTTTACATTATGTGAGTGGGCACTGAGAAGCATTATTTATTTATCTGTAAATATATTTATACTACTGAAAGGCCACTGAGATGTATTTTTATACTAGGTGGAGGAGGTACTTGGAAGCATTATATATACAGTACTACTGAGGGGCCACTAGGGATTATTTTATACTGACTGGGGGGCAGTGGGAAGGCAACATTATTTACTCTGTGGAGGACACGGGGATGCATTATACTGTGTGGGACACATTATATATACTGTATGGGTGGCAACTGGGGAGTATTATACTGTGCATTGGAGGCAGTGGGAAGTATTGTATAGACTGTATTTGGGGCCACTGGGGAGCATTACACTATGTGGGAAGCATTATAAATATGCAGTGTCCCAGAACAAGATGTTAATGTTCTGTTTAAAGGTCATTATGTCACCATATTATCTCTTATATTGTCAGGTGGTAATGTCTAATGTCAGACATTCTTTTTGTGTGCTGTATATTCTACTGCATTTCTTAGCATACACTTAGTATTGTCTGCAGCAATGTAGAGGTTAACTAGCTATGTACCTTGTTTTAGCTTTGCAAACCCACATGTTTTGTAAACCCACATGTTTTAGCATCCTGCAACTTCAGTCACATGTTTTTCTTTCAGCCTATAGGAGCACAAGCCGCTTCTAGGGCGAGCTGAGACTTGTCCCAGTCCAGCCCCTGCATTCACAGAAAGGGGTGACTGCAGAATGGAGTCTAAGCCTGGCTTCCAGCCAGTCTACATGTCTGCCAGCATTGCTCCAGGCTGGTCAGAACCTCACATGGGTTATATCCAGCTACCAGTCCATCCCGACTACTGAATTCCTGTCAGTTCACACCTGGGAGATCATCTAAAAGTCTATTCCTGTTCTATTGGCCTAAGTCAGAGGAATAATCTGTTGGATAAAGAAGTCCTCTGCCTGGATCCACGCTTCTCATGGGTTCCCCAGCTGGATCTAACCTAAGTGGCTTCCACGTTGTTGATTCACGGCTTTAGCACCCTGCAATAGGGCATTGCTCTAGCACCTTCTCTGTAAGTACTCTCTTGCATTACATTGCACAGTATAGCCAAGCTGTGTTACATCTCCCAAGGTAGAGCGAAAGCTGTACTGGACTGTATATCAATTAACTATTACCTACCCAGAATCTGTATACCTGCTATTGCAAAGAATATGGGACTGTGACTGAAGTGCTGCAATTACTTATGATAATAATAATATAATAAATTTTATTTATATAGCGCCAACATATTCCGCAGCGCTGTACAATTTGTAGGGTTCAAATACAGACAGACACATTACAAAGAAAATCATTTCACACAATGGGACTGAGGGCCCTTTGTGTGAAATGATTTTCTTTGTAATGATTCTTTCTTTGTATGATAAGTGCAAAAGCTATACAGCTATTTTCTACTAAAGAGACTGTGATATCTGTACTTTGCATGCACAAGAGGTTTTTCGAGTAAAGTTCTTCAAAACCGTTGTTACTGGAGTCTTTGTCACAGAAGTCATTCCAGCCTGTACACTGTAGAAAAGTAACAGCTAAAGTGAAAGGAAATGTCCATGTATGTGGCAGGGGAACAGGGTTGTATATCACTCCGGCCTGTGACTACCACCGCCATCGTGCACCCCCTTGCTCACTACAAATATTGTGTGTGGGCCACTGGGTAGCATTAGATATACTGTGTGGGGGCCACTGGGGAGCATTATATTGTGCATTGGATGCAGTGGGAAGCATTGTATACAGTCATGGCCAAAAGTTTTGAGTGATACAAATATTATTTGTTATTTTACAATATTATTATTATTATTTTACAAAGTCTACTGCTTCAGTTGTTCTAATGGCAATTTGCTTATACTTCAGAATGTTATTAAGAGTGATCAGCTTAACAGCAATTACTTGCAAAGTCAATATTTGCCTAGAAAATGAACTTTATCCCCCAAAACACATTTCAACATCATTGCAGCCCTGCCTTAAAAGGACCAGATAACATTGTTTCAGTGATTGCTCCATTAACACAGGTGTGGGTGTTGATGAGGACAGGGCTGGAGATCAATCTGTCATGATTAAGTAAGAATGACACCACTGGACACTTTAAAAGGAGGCTGGTGCTTGGCATCATTGTTTCTCTTCTGCTAACCATGGTTATCTCTAAAGAAACACGTGCAGTCATCATTGCACTGCACAAAAATGGCCTAACAGGGAAGAGTATTGCAGCTAGAAAGATTGCACCTCAGTCAACAATCTATCGCATCATCAAGAACTTCAAGGAGAGAGGTTCCATTGTTGGCAAAAAGGCTCCAGGGCGCCCAAGAAAGACCAGCAAGCGCCAGGACCGTCTCTTAAAAGTGTTTCAGCTGCGGGATCGGGCTACCAGCAGTGCAGAGCTTGCTCAGGAATGGCAGCAGGCAGGTGTGAGTGCATCTGCACACACTGTGAGGCGGAGACTCTTGGAGCAAGGCCTGGTCTCAAGGAGGGCAGTAAAGAAGCCACGTCTCTCCAGAAACAACATCAGGGACAGACTGATATTCTGCAAAAGGTACAGGGAGTGGACTGCTGAGGACTGGGGTAAAGTCATTTAATCTGATGAATCCCCTTTTCGATTGTTTGAGACATCTGGAAAACAGCTTATTCGGGTAAGACGAGGTGATCGCTACCACCAGTCTTGTCTCATGCCAACTGTAAAGCATCCTGAAACCATTCATGTGTGGGATTGCTTCTCAGCCAAGGGAATCGGCTCTCCCACAGTCTTGCCTAAAAACACAGCCATGAATAAAGAATGGTACCAGAATGTCCTCCAAGATCAACTTCTTCCAAACATCCAAGAGCAGTTTGGCCATCAACAATGCCTTTTCCAGCATGATGGAGCACCTTGCCATAAAGCAAAGGTGATAACTAAATGGCTCAGGGAACAAAACAGAGATTTTGGGTCCATGGCCTGGAAACTCCCCAGATCTTAATCCCATTGAGAACTTGTGGTCAATCATCAAGAGACGGGTGGACAAACAAAAACCTACAGATTCTGACAAAATGCAAGCATTGATTGTGCAAGAATGGACTGCTATCAGTCAGGATTTGGTCCAGAAGTTGATTGAGAGCATGCCAGGGAGAATTGCAGAGGTCCTGAAGAAGAAGTGTCAACACTGCAAATATTGACTTGCTGCATTAACTCATTCTGTCAATATAAGCTTTTGTTACTCATAATATGATTGCAATTATATTTATGTATGTGATAAAAACATCTGACAAACACACACAAAAACCAGAGGGCAGCAGATCATGTGAAAATATAATATTTGTGTCATTCTCAAAACTTTTGGCCATGACTGTAGACTGTATTTGGGGCCACTGGGGAGCATTACATTTTGTTAGAGCCACAGGGCAGGAAAATATAATATATAAGGAGGGGGGTTGTCTGTAAATGTTGCCTGAATGGGCCCTAAATTTCTTGATGTCAGCCCTGACAAGGATTAGTTCAGTGTCTCCCGTGCATTATGAATGCATGCAGGTTCTTTACAGTAAGTAATACAATGTGTAATGGCGTGTGTTCCACTAACCACAGTAAGCTGCTGCAGGGCATCTTTATAAAGCGCTTACTGCTGTACAAAACACTAATCAAATGAAAAACGCAGAAAAGCCGATCATATATTCAGACGTATTATGCCCCAGTCAGTATTTTCACCGTGCAGAACACGAAGTGCACGTCAAGCGTGTACAGCTCATTAAAGTTACGTAAAAGGAAGTCAATAAAGTTTGTTGAAGGAAAAAAAAAAGTTTGCGGTGTGTTTGTCCGTAAAAGGAAGTCAATAAAGTTTGTTGAAGAAAAAAAATACAGACTGTGTTTGCGTTGTGTTTGTCCATAAAGTTAATTGAATTCTCCCCGTGTTGAATGATCATGGGGAAGAGCAGGGCTCGTAGATTCAAGCCGGTAGGGTTTAGTCCGACTGCAGCTGTGAAACCCGCGGCCGAGCCCGGAGATGAGGACAGCGCCGAGTCCCTACATGCCGAAGACCTTCTCCACAAAGTGAGTGTGCTGTGATTTCTTGTCACCCCATGTGTCCATGTGCAGGGGAATGGCTGATCGCCTGCACTGTCCGGGAGACGTAGTACAGTATCACTTGTCACGTGGCCCCAGTACCTACAAGTAATGCGTGCACATGTGCTTATCTTGTCACCCACATGGCGGAGTGGTCAGTGCGTGGCATGCTGTTCTCTGGCTTTACATAATGTCTAATGTGATCTTCAGAAAGAAGAAGCATAAGACTTAGCGAGAATTCCCCATCGTTACAATGGAATTCATTACAATCTCAGACTCAACAATGTATCCCCAAGCTATGGAATCTGTACAGTCTCCCTGATTCTTCACTCTGCAGAATATTATGTATCCGCTAGAGAACGGTATCTTGTGTATGACACTGCCATACCTCCGATCTCTCAGCCAAGTGCAGGAATGACTAGTATTGTTTCATAAAAAGAGGGGTTGTCCATATGTCTTATACCCCATGTGGATATCGGAGATGGTTGCACACAAGGGTACACTGGAAAATGTGGTCTGAACATAAAATGCTTTTCGTGGCCCCAGCCCAGAGACCCATATCCAAGTATCTGTGCTGTTAGCAGTCCCTGCACACTTACTGCCCCATGCTATATACTGCACAGGGTAGTAGAGCCATGGAGAGGCTAGGACTCCTAGCATGATAGATGTCTGGGAAATCTGCCCAATACACAATGTGAGTAGTATATGGTTGGCCATTGATCGGATTGGCTGCATATAATATTACTTTTCCATTGCAGTGGCTACCATAGGGGAATTACCCTGCAGTCTGTAGGTCTCTTGGTGATCATTGTGTGGGCTGCGTTCCTGAAAGACCTCACTCTGATGAGACAGCTCCTTTACTATTGCTATCAATGTAACTATGGTGTCACCAGATGACCCTGCTAGTTCAAGAAGAAGAACAAGAACAAAAAAAAAAAAAAAGATGTAGCTGAGCCACTATCCACATTAGTGACACGGCTCCTGTTTTGTTTTTCTTTAGAAAATCTCTCATGATCTTTTTTTCCCCTTACTGATCCATCAGGATTCCATTTTTGAAAAGAAAAGAGTGCAACATGTTACCCTGACAAAGAACCAACTCACATGTGAAGAGTGTTCCATGTAGTGTTACACATTAAAGTGTATCTTCTCAGTGATAGTACTGAAATGTAATCTATTTGTCACTTCCTGAGCCTTCTATCTTCCATATTCTCTTTCAGTTGCAGAGCCCCAGTCCTGAAGTCAGGGAATTTGCTTGTGCCAGTATCTCAAAGATTGTCCAGCAGAAGCTCGTCATACCAGCGTTCCTGCAAAGAGATGCTGTTCGATGCCTTGGACCTCTTTTGCTCGATAAGTCCATGTCTGTACGTGAAACAGCTGCAGGTGCTTTACGGTAAGCGCTGTGACCATTTATTGTAGCACATCACTAAAGATCTGTCCTGTCATGTGTCCATGCACTTGTGGGATGCCTGGGTAAACTCCTATAGATGTATACCATCAATGATCAAGGGTGTATAAATAACCAGTGCTTCTCCACTTTCTGATACAATAGTGCTTCTTATGATTGGAACCAAATTTTTATTGTGTCCAAATTGCAAGAGTGAAGCATAGCCATATTCTTCTTTCTTCAATAGTTATGTTTTTGTTTCTTTGTATTAGGAACCTGAGCACCTGTGGAGGTTTTGAGGTATGTGATGACATGGTGACCAGAGACATCATGACCCCCCTAGTAGCCCTGTTAAAAGAGGTATGTCTTCTAGTGATGCAGTCTGTATTTTGTCATATTGTGTAAAGCATTACCAATAAGGCTTGGTTCACACCTGCTGCTTTCATTCTGTTTTTCTTTTCTGTCTGTCTTGAGAACAAAAAAATTCACAAACACTATAGACAAATATGTTAAATGACAGACCGCAACATATCCCACTAAGGAGAATTATACTGTAAGGGGGCACCAGTAATATAACGTGGAGCATTATACACTGTGAGGGGACACTTATTAGGAAAGTTACTCATCCTGCCTCATGGATCATAGGCCTTGTCAACATCACCTGCCAAATCTGAATGTAGGCTGCCAAATAACAAAAGCTTAGGGGCTACTCTTATGCAGCAGGGGTAGTTATACAGATGCGCACTTTCTATGCAGAATTACTATTTTTATTTCCTCAATGGAAAAAGTAATAACATTTCTGGTTTCTCTATCTGATCTTGTTCTGCTGCAGTGTTCCAGTGGTTTAGACTCAAACTTGGAGCCAGCAACAAATAGTAAAGACTTGACGAAAAAACAGCTTGAAGATATTGCAAACCAGACAGTTAATATCCTGTGGAACGTATGGTAGGTGGATCTTTCTATTCAGTACTAAGAAAGTGGAGGTAAGCAGCACCTGCAACCAATAAGGGGATATATTCAGATCCCGGTATTACAGATGGGTCTACTCATACCTTAAACTCTTTTTCAAATGAAACCAAATCGTTGTGACATCCTAGGAAAACCAAAGACAGGCAGCAATTCACAAAGCAGCCATTGGATGGCCACACGTAGGATAAGGCATTTCATGACACAATATTGGCAACATCAGCTTGTTTTGAAAAGCTTGTCATCTTGTGGTGAAACATGAGAACTACATCATTCCTTTAGATTCCGAGTCACTCAGCTTTTATTCTCCAGATAAATTATGTAGTTATCCATTTTCACAGCACATGATACATCACATGTACTTGCATATCTGCTTTGCCATCCTAGACACAGGCATGCATTTTGCTGGCCTACGTTGCTATATTACCCTTTGGTGCCATTATAGCAATACTACTTGTAGCAGTTTCAGAAATCTATTCTATGATTCTTTTGGTTATCCTAGCGTATGAAAAAAAAAAAAAGAAAGATAGAAACACAGAAATGAAATCCATGAGGTTTAAGCAAAGTATGATGCACCATCTTTTTGAGGACAGTCAGATACGTGTGTATGTTGTGTATATTACATGATTGCTATGTATGTAACAACTATGAGATCTTTATATGCTTTCCTGTGTATATCTTTATAGTGAAAGCAACAGTAAGGCTTTGGCTATCTTTAACCATGAAAACTGTGTAGAGGTTATTGTCCAGTGCTTAAGCAAGTTTCCAAGCAACTTAGAATTGGCAGTGTCGGCAGGTAGGTTTCTCCAGCATCATCTCCATCTCCACTCACACTATGGATCTTCTTTCCCATTGATCTGTGTCTTTCTCAAAACTCTCACTCACAGCTTACTGTCTGCAGACGGTCACAGAAGATAATCCAGAACTTATGGCCTCTATTGATGCTTCGGCTTTGAAAACGTTGGAGAATGTGCTGATGACATCTGCAACAACCATGGAGATGAGACTTTTACAGACATTAGTTGCAGGTGAAAAAAGGGAAAGTGTTACACAATGAAAAAAATGGAATGGGGAGGGGGATTTGAGCTTAATTTTAATTGTTTAAACCTTTGACCCGTTAAAGGGGTATTCCCATGTCTCTTGCTCACCACCCTTCACCGCTGTAAAGACATTTTTCTTCCTGGTTTTTGGAGTCAATTGGTGGCCGGGGGTTTCACATGCAAAGCATACAGAGGTAACAGACTGCCTGTCTCTGTCATAATCCACAAAATTCGCAGAGCTGATAACTGGGAGAGCAGAAGATCAGAGTTCAGAAATGCAAGCAGCTCCGAGCACTCATCTCCCCCCTTCTCTGAGAGCAGGGAGCTACATGTGTGGTTCAGAGACAGGAACAGCTAAGAAATACAGGCTCGCTCCCATGCACTCAGCCCCTCCTCCCTCCTTATGAGCAGACAGCTAGGTCACTTGGGGACTGAGCAGATAAGCCCTGTGGTCATAGAAATGCAGTGTCAACAATGAAGTGAATAAATTAAGATAGCGGCCAAAAAAGCAGTTTTGATAAAGCAATGTATTTAGGAAAAGTCTAAAATCCACATAAACTAGCAGTATAGATAGGATCCTTGTTATTGGACAACCCCTTTAACCCCTTCCCGCCGATGGCATTTTTTTGATTTTCGTTTTTCGTTTTTGACTCCCCTCCTTCTAAACCCCATAACTTTTTTATTTCTCCGCTTCCAGAGTCATATGAGGTCTTAATTTTTGCGGGACAATTTTTTCTTCATGATGCCGCCATTAATTATTCTATATAATGTACTGGGAAGCAGGAAAAAAATTCAGAATGGGGTGGATTTGAAGAAAAAATGCATTTCTGCGACTTTCTTACGGGCTTTGGTTTTACGGCGTTCACTGTGCAGCCAAAATGACATGTCCCCTATATTCTGTGTTTCGGTACGGTTCCAGGGATACCAAATTTATATGGTTTTATTTACATTTTGACCCCTAAAAAAAATTCCAAAACGGTGTTAAAAAATTTTTTTTCTAAAAGTCGCCATATTCCGACGGCCGTAACTTTTTTATACGTGCGTGTACGGGGATGTATAGGGCGTCTTTTTTTGCGGGGCCGGGTGTACTTTTTAGTTCTACCATTTTCGGGAAATGTTATTGCTTTGATCACTTTTTATTCAAATTTTTATCAGAATTAAAACAGTGAAAAAACGTCGGTTTGGCACTTTTGACTATTTTTCCTGCTACGGCGTTTACCTAACAGGAAAAATATTTTTATAGATTTGTAGAGCGGGCGATTTCGGACGCGGGGATACCTAACATGTATATGTTTCACAGTTTTTAACTACTTTTATATTTGTTCTAGGGAAAGGGGGGTGATTTGAACTTTTAATTCTTTTTATATTTTTTAATATTTTTTTAACTTTTTTTTTTTTTTTTTTTTTGCATTTATTAGACCCCCTAGGGGTGTTGAACCCCAGGGGGTCTGATCACTAATGCAATGCATTACAATGCTAATGCATTGCAAAAAATCATCATCTATTTTGCAGGCTGTATACACCAGCCTGCAAAAGAGAGAATTTGCAGACCGGCTGGGAGCCTTTAACAAGGCTCCCGGCTGTCATGGCAACGGGGGGTCGGCCCTGGAGCATGCTCCAGGAGCCGGCGATCCCTGCCAAAATGGCGGTGCCCATGCGCCGCCGGGAAAATGGCGCCTTTGACAGCAGCGCCGGAGGGGTTAATGCCTCCGATCGGTCCGGGGACCGATCGGAGGCATTAGAGCCGATTGTCTACTGCTTAAAGCAGTAGACACCCGACGGCTATGACGGCCGCCCGGCTCCCGGGCGGTCGCCATAGTTACAGACCTGACACGCGCCGTACTATTACGGCGCATGTCGGGAAGGGGTTAAAGAGGACCTTTCATCAGATTAGGCACAGGCAGTTCTATATACTGCTGGAAAGCTGACTTCAGCGCACTGTCTGCTTTCCCCATCTGTGCCCCGGGTAAAGCACTATCGGTACCGTAGCGCTTTACAGTCAGAAGGGCGTTTCTGACAGTTAGCCAGGGACGCCCTTCTGCCCAGCAGCGCCTATTGCGCTCCCCGCTCCACAGTACATCGCGATAAGCGCGGCTGGGCAGAAGGGCGTCCCTGGCTGACTGTCAGAAACGCCCTTCTGACTGTAAAGCGCTGCGGTACCGGGACTGATAGCGCTTTACCCGAGGCACAGATCGGGAAAGCTGACAGTGCGCTGAATTCAGCGCACTGTCAGCTTTCCAGCAGTATATAGAACTGCCTGTTCCAAATCTGATGAAAGGTCCTCTTTAAACCTTTGAGATCATGTAGCTGGCTTGACTCATCGAAGTGTATGAGTACTCTACAGTATATGTCTGTAGGTGGACACATACCGTATATACTCAAGTATAAGCCGAGTTTTTCAGCATACTCAAGTCAAGCGCAGGGGGATATTGTTATATATTGTTATATACACTCCAAACACTGTATTATTTGCACAGTTGCACATTCTGCTGCGGTTGTTCCAGGGAGAGAAGGTTGTCCAGCCAGAAGGTCCACGGGGAGTGCAGCGGGATGCCCTCACTGTCTGGCTCCTGCAGCAGCTCCAGGCTGGTGATGGTTCAGGTGCAGCTGCTCCTCGCTCTCCGCCTTCAGCTGCCGCCGGTCCGGACCCGCGGGGAGCGCTATCTTCTTGTGGACCCAGCCAGCACCGTCACTAACTACGCAGAGAGTCAGCAGTCTCTGCATCAAGTCCACAGGAAGATGGCGCTCCCCGTGGGTCCCAACCTTGCCGCCAAAACTGCTCCCTGCGCAGTTAAGTGACAATGTTTTCGGGGTCCACAGGAAGATGGCGCTCCCCGCGGGTCCAGGCCGGCGGGAGCTGAAGGCAGAGAGCAACGAGTAGCTGCACTTGAAGCATCACCGGCCTGGAGCTGCCGCAGGAGCCGGACAGTGAGTGCTTCCCGTGGACCCCGTACAACCTACACCGTGTAAACAATACAGTGTCTGGAGTGTATATAAAAATATCCTCTTCCACCCCCACCTCCCCTTGAAATGAATAGTAAGAGCGACCTTTCAACTATTTATCCCCTATCCATAGTAATACTAGATGATGTTGGGGGTCAGGGTTCGGGGTGCAGTAGGTGCTGGGGAAGGGGGGGTGGGGTGGATGTTTTGGTTGTGTCTGCCCCTTTCCTGAGTTTAAAGGGGAACCCCCCCCCCCCCCCCACACACACACACACACACTTGGAATTCAGTCTGACTACAGCCAGGCTGAATATAGGGTATCTGCAGTGCTCCTATTCTATCGGGAAGGGTTTAATAGGAGCATTGCAGCTACCTTATATTCATCCAGGCTGAATTCCAAGTGGGGGGGGGGGAAACCCAGCCCTCAAGCTCAGGGAGGGCACAGATCGACAACCAAAGCACTCCCTCCCCAGCACCCAGCATCTACTGCACCCAAAACTCCGGGCATTTTGAATTTTGAAATTTTCCAGTAGTTGCTGCATTCCCCCCCTAGGCTTATACTCGAATCAATAAGTTTTTCCAGTTTTTTGTGGTAAAATTAGGGGTCTCGGCTTCTACTCGAGTATATATGGTAATTGATTTCACCTTCCCTACCAATTCAAGTTCAAGCACCTGTAAATAGGCCTGTCCCATTGATTCCAGTGTAGTTGAGAATTTCTCTTTTTAGTCGCCACCATTCCTGAGCAACAAGTGCGGTTAGTTTTGGTGTCTGATGTGCTATTTAAGCCCTGTAATGTCAGGAGGGTGGAGTTGGGCAGGGGCTGTGATTCTGATCTCCAGTTAGAGGCAGCCAGTGTCAGAGCTCAGAATCGCACCTCTTGTCTGTTCTTCCTGATGTTGCCCTCCTGACAGTACAGAGATGAAATCGCATATTGGGCCCCAAAGAGAAGAGCATTAATTGCATGGGAATGGAGGGGACTACAGAAAAAAATCCAGCTATGTCAGACTCCGTGGAGAAGCACCTATTAAATGATGTAAAGAGCTTGGTAGTGGTGGTGGAAGGTTCTCTTAAAAAGAGGCTGTGATATGATTTGGTTACACCACATTTCTTTCCAATATAGTTGCATAGAAATGATTTAGCATGCCTATGCAAATGAGTTTTCTTTCCTGGGAAAAGGAGAATAGTCTTCTAGTACCGCCCATTGAAAAATAGTAATCTTATAAGTTAAAAGCATAAGAAAGCACTGTTTTGGGATCTCTGCTCTTAGGCAATGCCGAGCAGGGTACTGACTGGCTAAGTAAGCGGTCATATACTTAGGAGGTCACTGCTCTGGCTAATAGGAGGTGGTGACCTAGTGCCCTTTTTAATGACATCCGTATTGTCTATTACAGCATCTGAACAAGGAGTTTAACTTGTGTTTAGCGGTCTGACAATTAAACATGGGCAAATTGTGATTAATTATTTTAACACATGAAGGTATTTGACTTGTAAGTGCAGTTTGTCTGTGTTTGGTCAATAGTGCTATGCTTTCTGTTCTGCAGGTACTGTTTGGAACTTGAAAGACTGGATACCACCTTTCAGCCAGGCTGACTCCATTAATGCTATCTTAAGGATACTGTCAGATGTCCTCTCTGAGAATGCAGGACAGTTTATTGTACAGATGAAAGAAACAGAATCTGTTCGACTGAGAGCAGCTGCCTTAGAGTCTGAAACAGAAGAGGCTGCCGCAAGTCTGGAGGAGGCCTCTCTGAACGAAGAGGATGGGATGGTAGAAGGTGATGTCAAAGAGCAGAATCCTTCTGATTTCTCAGACTTAATTCCAGTAAGTTATAGAAAATGTTCCTGTTAAGCATGTGTTTGTGTCTATATTATGTGATGCAGTCTTTTGGGTGTGTGTGTGTATATATATATATATATATATATATATATATATATATATATATAGTCCTATGAAAAAGTTTGGGCACCCCTATTAATCTTAATCATTTTTAGTTCTAAATATTTTGGTGTTTGCAACAGCCATTTCAGTTTGATATATCTAATAACTGATGGACACAGTAATATTTCAGGATTGAAATGAGGTTTATTGTACTAACAGAAAATGTGCAATATGCATTAAACCAAAATTTGACCGGTGCAAAAGTATGGGCACCCTTATCATTTTATTGATTTGAATTCCCCTACTTTTTACTGACTTACTGAAGCACAAAATTGGTTTTGTAACCTCAGTGAGCTTTGAACTTCATAGCCAGATGTATCCAATCATAAGAAAAGGTATTTAAGGTGGCCAATTGCAAGTTGATCTCCTATTTGAATCTCCTCTGAAGAGTGGCATCATGGGCTACTCAAAACAACTCTCAAATGATCTGAAAACAAAGATTGTTCAACATAGTTGTTCAGGGGAAGGATACAAAAAGTTGACCGCATGTGCCCAAATCCATGAAAGGTCCTCTTTAAACAGTGGTTTACCCTTACTTCTTGAATACTTGTGAAAATATTGAAAACTGTGTGTCACCATTGCTCGTCAGAGGGGCATATCCCGACGCAGTCTAGTACTGTGACTACTTATTGGACAATGTCAGCATGTGCAGGAAAGTCAACCCCAACTGGTAACACACAGTTACAGATTTATTTATACATTTCCAGGAGGAATAGCAGAGGAACCGCAATAGCACCATTTTTCTAAACCTACTGATGCTTACAATGGGCTCTGCTTTGTATATCTCAGGTGTCAAATGAAGAACTTAGACAAGCTTCCTTCTTACTGGTGGCTCAGAAATCTGCGCTGGAGATGATCGTGAACATGTGCTGTAGTGACGGTATGTACTTCTCTTACAAATGTCTAGTACTGAATCTAGTGATTCAAAAGGTGGGAGGTGAAGGGACTAAAACATAACGATCAGTGTTTGTGAGGCATATCAAACGAGGTACTATGTAAATATGGACCTTTTATTGGGAATGTAATGCTAAATCTACATTTAGAGGTTAAAATAACTCCTCTTTATGTGTAACAAAAGCCTGTTAAGGAAATACTACGCTATGAATTCAGCCTCCTGAGTGAGACTGAATTTACTTCTTCCTCTCTGGGGAGGATGGTGCGTGGTAGGTCTCTGCACAAGGATCTATGAACCACAAAAAAAGTTTTAACATCTACTCTGGAAGACCTCAACAGCAGGGATGGCAGAAGTGGTGCCCACTCCTCTTTCATAGATGGCCAGGACATGATATTCAATAAAATCTTAGACAAACGACACTCCACCATAACAGTGAGGTTCCCAAATGAAAATGAACCTGTCCAATAGCAAATAGTAGGAGAGGCCAAATGAAACATCAAGGACCGTCTGCCATGTCTATAGCTCAGCTTACAGTAACCTATAAGCTGTAGTACCACTGAAGCCATTTTTTACAATAAAATGCTGGAAAACTGGCATAAATCAATCTGCCCAGTATGTGATTCCAGTGCACACTAGTACATGTGCATGTTTGTCTCTTTCGGTGGAGCTGGTCATCACTAGCTGTGCTGGGACATCTGGCTTGGCCATTACTCTGACATCGATTACACTGGATAAAGCACATAAAGTCCCAAACTCCCATTTTATTTTATTTTTTTTGCATTTGATCACTGTTATATGTTATGGTTATTCATTCCTTCATAAATGAAGAGTTTTGAGAGAACCCTTCACCCCTTCCTCCCTTTGCATCCTTTAATAGATGCCGCTCCACTGTTTCTGACACAGTTGGCATTTTTGCTCAGTCCTCACCATTCCTGAGCAATAAGAGTTAGTTGTTTTTTCTGTTTTATTTCTGAGAGTATTTTTGCCACTCAAGTTCTCTACTATAAGGCAGGTGGTATCAGGCAGGAGCAGGGAAGGGATGTGATTTGGAGCTCTGACAATGCCCACCTCTGATCACTGCTCTGACTTACACTCCTAATGGGAGAATCTGATTTACCGTATAACATCTAATAGAACCAATTTTAAACAAACAAACAAACAGCTAAGTTAATTTGTGTGCCAACTACTAGCAAAGCTCCAAAAACAAAATGACACACAATATCTATAACAAAAATGCAGGTCTTTATTTAAATAGTAATCTTAAAATCTATAGATAGAGGTAAAATGGAGAAGAGTCACATAAAACAAGGTGTGGAGGATGTAGTCTATCACTAGATATTACAAACTACACCAGTGATACTACACCCATAATGTCAAATAATGTTGTGCAAAGCACATGCATACAACGCAAGTACAAGGATGGAATAAATGTATATCATATACAGACTACAACTATCTGACCGAATGCACATCCTATCCTGCTTCTGCAGCTTCTTATTATGGATTTTGTATAGAATTGTGTTTGTTCCTATTACAGATAATGTATATATGCTTCTTCATGGTGGTATACCTGCTATAACACTATACATTACTTATTTCAGAGCCATCTGATGATGAATGGGAAGAACTTTCTAGCAGCGATGAGAGTGAATTATGCTTAGAAAAGTCAGTAGCTGACGGAGGCCAATTATTGTCACCCCTGTGCCTATCTGCTGAAGTTCATTCTGCTCTTCTGAACCACTTCATACCAAAAAAGGTACTGTCATAAAGAGTGTGCACGCTGTCTTCAGCACTCTGATCTAGTATATGAGAGTCCATCATGTGTATATGTATAGCATCTGTTTTTTTTTTTCCACCTTGCATTAACAACTACAGTGCACACACTCCGCAATTTCTAAAACTGTTGCGGTTTTGAAAATCGCATTATGTCAATTATATCTACGGAAATGCTTGTGGTTTTCCATAGATATAATTGTAAGAGAAAGTCTGCAGAAGAAAACTCTGCGAACTTTGTTTTAAAGCAGTTCAGGAAAAACCGCGATGCGTTGCTGCCACACTCTTTTTCCCGTAGCACTTTTTGGCTGCAGGAAGTCCTGTGGGGCCCTAGCCTTTAAGAGGATCTGTCACCAAGTAGTAAATGCCAAATAAAATACACCCTCGACGTCTCCCTGAACAATTTGATGTTTTTTGGGTTTTTAATATGACCCTTGGAAGATTGTCTGTGAACCAGCTCAGATTCCCTAAATGGGCGGGATGGAAAATTGTAGCTGGTCAATATATAATGTTCCAGGAGTTATAGCTTTTAAATGGGTAAATGATATTAAATAGAAACATTTTAAAATTGTCCAGGGGAACAGCGAGAATCAAACGGAGCATTTTATGTGTGTTTTGAGCTACAGTAATGTTTTTTTACTTTAAGATTCTGCAAAACTAACTTTTCTTTTACTCCATTAGGTGCTTGAAAAGACTCGTTTTCCGGATGAAACAGCATTACAAATATGTAGAAGCAACTCTTCATGGAAACCATTAATTGCAAAGTAATTTGGGGGGTTTAGGGGATCTGGGAAAATCATTAAAAGGCTGATTCTGCCTTGTTTATAAAAACACAATTACCGTACATACTAGAGTATAAGCCGAGGCCCCTAATTTTACCACAAACAACTGGGAAAACTTATTGACTCGGGTATAAGCCTGGGGGGGGGATGCAGCAGCTACTGGAAAATTTCAAAAATTAAAATGGTCAGAGTTTTTGGGTGCTGGGAAAGGGGAGGGGGTGTTTTGGTTGTCTGTCTGCCCCTTCCCTGAGCTTGAGGGCTGAGTTTTCTTCCCCCACTTGGAATTCAGCCTGCTGAATATAGGGTATCTGCAGTGCTGCTATTAACCCCTTCCTGACAGAACAGGAGCACTGCAGATCCCCTATATTCAGTAGACCGGGCACTTTCAGACACAGGGATACCTAATGTGTATGTGTTTCACAGTCATTTTCTACTTTTGCTTGTATTCTAGGGAAAGGAGGGATTTACAACTTTTATTTTTTAAAGCTGCTTCCCCCCCCGCTCCCACTATTTTATGGGAGATTCTATACATTGATATTGCGGCTGGTCATAGACCACCCCTCCCTCCTAAAAAAAATAAATAATAAAAACATATTTTTTGCTGACTCGAGTATAAGCAGGGGGGGGGGGGGGCTTTTTCAGCACAAAAACTGTGCTGAAAAATTCGTCTTATACTCGAGTATATACGGTAATAATTCTTGTTTTTAACCAAACTATAGGTTAACCCTTTCACTGCCAAAGGTCTCTGGAGATTTTGCACCTCCAGTAGCCAGGGTAATTTTCACAGTTTTGAGATGGACAAATCAAACCTAAATTGCAAAATTAAAAAAGCATCCAAACCCCCCCCCCCCCATACCTATATATTTTCTTAAAGTAGACACCTGCAGCATTGTTAGAATGCCACTTGGTACTGTATATGAACAGGCACCTTCATGCAATTTTGATTTAAAGTGAATGTTTTATGAAAAAATGCAAATAAATGTATATTAGTTGCTAAAAGCAGAAACCAAACAAAAAAATTAAATGCACCAAACCTCCTAAAAATAAGAGTTCAACATCTGCAGAGTTCATACATATCACTATAGCCTGCACCCGCATGCACGTGTCTTCAGAAAATCACCAGAACTGGAAGGAACAAAAATCTGCTTTGTAGCTAGAAATGTTAAAAAAGTATCATCCTATAAAATGTAGGCATTACACACCATGAAAAGTAAGTGAACCCCTAAATCCTATATATTTTTTTTTAAAGTAGACAACCTGAAGATTACAAATGTCTTAATGGGTCATCGATAGCCACATCCACCTTCATGCAACTAACTTTGCGCGACAAACACAAATAATTTTTTTTGAAAAAATGCGCTAAAACACATATTAGCACCTAAAACTCATGTTTAATACAAAATACATTTGAAATAATAGCTTAAGGTGTAGACAACGTGTGTGCGTGTGTATATACATTATATATATATATATATATATATATAATCTCTATATCTACCAGAAACACTAATACAGAAGACAAGCAGGATTTTGCTGTTATTCACTAGTATGTTAAAAATCTATACTGCACCTAACAAACTGTGACTGTGATACCAAAATCTAACTTTTTTCACATTACACAGCATACCGTATAGAAAAGCACAATTTAATAGTTCATATATCCCACCACCTTCATGCAACGTTGTAGCAAACAGAGATTGCTAGCAAAAATTGCACAAAAATTCAAATTTGCCACTAAAGTGCGGCTCAAGCAATCCCTTTCTGCAAACATAATGTACTGTCCATAAAATTGCAAGATATGAGGAGTTCATACATACCACACATGTATATATTTACAGGGGCGGGTGGTAAAGAAGCGCCAAAATCACAGAAATGCGCCATCCCATTTTGTGCATGCAAATTAAATAGGACCTTACATAAAAATGTTATTTTCCATCCCCCTATAAAAATTTTAGCAATCCATACGTTCATCTCTAGTGATAATCGTTATTACTTTTATTTTAGTGTGCAACGGATATCACTAGACGTATTTTACTGTAGAAAGCTCAGGTATAGACAGGACAGGGATTGGGTGAAATGTAGACTTTATTCATGAGTTTGTGTATATGTTGTGTAAGTGTTTGGTGCAACTTTTAAACTATAAATTATAATGGTTCTTTTCTGTGTGTTTTAGGATGTCCACTGTCCAGCATAGAGCACTGACCTGCCTGCATAACATCTTGACTATACTGGACATCGAGAGTTTAGGAGGAGCATCTGCACTACAAGAACTTGCTCAACATCTCTCACAATTGGTCTTAAGTCAAACAGGTAAGTAAAGCAGAACTAAAATCCCTAGATGGTTCAAAGTTACCTGTTCTCACACTATTGCCACATATATTGTAATAAGCCTTTTCATTACAAGTACGTTCAAACTGTATTTGCATTGTTCAATTAACCCAGAAACAGGACCTATCCAGGCCATACCTTATAGGAAACTAATCACATTTGGATTCCATGTTTAGTTTTAAAAGGGTTTTTCTGGCCCCTAATGCATGTTCCATACTGATGACCTATCCACAGTATCTGATCTGACACCTAGACCCCGTACAGATCAACTGTTCCACTGCTGCAGTGGGTGGGGGCAGATGTATTCTGCTCCTATTCAAGTAATAGAAGAGAAGCTGCAATTCCCTGGCACAACTTCTATACAGTGGATACTGCTGTAACTCTCCTCGTGTTACTTGAATAAGAGCATAGTAGTTCCTGCTGCCCATATAATGCTGCTGGAACTGCTAAGTGCTTAGTTCAGATATTGGACCCTGCAGATCAGATGCTGATGACCTATTCTATGGATAGGTTATCAGTATGAAATGTTCAATAGGGGCATGAAAATCCCTTTTAAAACTAGTGATATGGTATTTTACATACAAGTACAGTATATTAGAAATATAAAATATGAAAAAATGTATCTCAGCATGCCACTAGTTAAAATATAACTTTTACTTCATTTATAAAAATAGCTATGAGTAAGGGACAGAAGGAGTCCCAAAACGTGTAAGCTCTTGATTATGTTCTTGTATCCTGGATGTACAATGTAAGATCGTCTTTTTATTTTTATAAAGGAAGTAAACGCTATATTTTAACTAGTGGCATGCTGGACACATTTTTTTCATATCTTGTACTACAAGCAAATCCAACGCAGTCTGGAGTAAGTGTCCATGCAGCCATTCATGCTATTACTAGGTGGAGTAGTTTCTTTTCTTTTGTTGTTTGCATATTAGAAGTATGTACAATATGTACTTGATAAATAAATTAACAAATAACAGGGCAAGAGGTGGATTGACTTCACCATAGCTGCGCTGTTTATTGCTCATAACGCTGCCTTGATACAATAGTTAAATAGCATATATAACCTTGAAAATCATGTACAACCTCTAGTATGACTTGCATTAATAATTGTTAGTGCAAGTCATAATAGAGGTTATAAATAATTATTTTAGTTTTGTAATTTTAATTTTTTTTTTTTTTTTTTTTTTTGTCGGTAATAATCTTTCATTATATTATAATAATATGATTTAAAAAGGACCTTTCATGGTTTGGGGCACAGGCAGCTCTATATACTGTTGGAAAGCCGACAGTGCACTGAATTCAGCGCACTGTTGGCTTTCCCGATCCCGGGTAAAGAGCTTTCGGTACCGTAGCTCTTCAGTCAGAAGGGCGTTCCTGACAGTCAGGAACGTCCTTCTCCACAGCAGCGCCTATCGTACTGTACAGTGTGAGCGGGGAGGAACGCCCGCCCTCCCTCTGCTCACAGTGCTCATCCATAGACGAGTATTATCAGGAGGGGAGGGGGCGTTCCTCCCCGCTCACACTGTACAGCACTATAGGCGCTGCTGGGAAGGACTACATTCCTGACAGACTGTCAGGAACGCCCTTCTGACTGTGAAGAGCTATGGTACCGGGACCGCTTGCTCTTCACCCAGGGCACAGATCGGGAAAGCCGACAGTGCACTGAATTCAGCGCACTGTCGGCTTTCCAGCAGTATATAGAACTGCCTGTGCCCCAAACCATGAAAGGTCCTCTTTAATTATAATTAAAGGGATTATTGGCAACCAAAAAACTGCTTTTACCCCTGGAAAAAAATGCCACTCTTATCTTTAGGTTTTGTCTGGTATTGCAGCTGAACCTCATGCGAATAGCGCTGAGCAGCAATACCAGACGCCACCCTGTCTCTTGTTAATGTAAGGTATAGTTAGTATTTTTATATACATTTGTTTCCATTAGATGGCCTAAAACAGGATGAATTTTTAGAGGCAGTGTCGAGCGCCGTGCGAGCATTACTACAGACAATGGCATCTAAGGGAATACCACAGGTATTTATCTACGATTTACAACATGGATATATGATAGGCATACAGTGTGACTCACTAGACAAAATAAGTGTTTCCGATTTGAATTGAAGCCCAGATTCTTAAAGCGTCCACTTCTAATTTCTTTATGAAATGTTTGTTGCAGTGTATGACTCCAGAACAGGTTATGAGCTTTGCTGAACTTTGTGTGCAAAGCAGCAATCCCAGTACACGGGTGAATGCAGTCAGCATTATTGGCATCACAGGCAGTGTACTGGCAAAAGGCGACAACACGGCTGAGACACTGAAGGTATGGTATATCTTGGAACGTTTTATGTTGTCTTAAGTAAATAAGAGTTAAAACATTACTTATGGTGAAAAGCCAAAAACCATGAGCGTCTCTCATTGCTAAGTATGACAGCCAAGAATCACACTATTGCTGTTATTCTTTGCCCCAAATATATCAGTCTTCTCCGTTCCAACATGCTGCCTGCAGAATATGCTGCATTTTTATGGTGACAGGTTTCAAGAGGTGGAAATAAAATAGAGAATGATTTTCAGATTTCATGGATCGTACTGTGGCAAGAAAACAGATATACTGCTTAATTTTCCTTCACCACATTTCACTACATCAAAATAATTAGGATGCCAGTGCCTCAAGTATGCACACCAATAGAGGTCGCCGACTGAGAATGTGCAAGTCTGTCTTCCATGATGTAATTAGGAAGACAGAGTCTCAGTCAAACAAACCTATAGAGGGCGCTCCCTTTAACATCATGCCGACCTTCTCAGAGGCCTTTGTTTGTAATGATGTTGGGATTATACCAGATACAGTCTTCTCAGCCAAGGACAGCTGAGAGGACTGATCTGGCAGAGTTGAGAGGCTTAGACAGGGTTGAGGGGATATCGTCACTCCATAAGGAGAGAACCACCATTTAGGTGTGTGGAGTCTTATTAAGCCATGAGTGCTCCGCTGTGCAAAGGAACATGGGAAGAATATGCAAATCTGACTTCCATGATGTAATTAGGATGCCAGTGCCTTAAGTGTGCACACCAATAGAGGGCGCTGACTGAGAATGTGCAAGTCTGTCTTCCATGATGTAATCCCCTCAACACTGTCTAAGCCTCTCACCTCTGCCAGATCAGTCCTCTCTGCGCCAAGCTGATGAGTACATCAGATGTTGAAATCAGATAGATGACTTATATTATGCATATAGATATGTCTACTTTTATTAACAAAGAAAAAAAAATATTTATTTTCCTAGATTCTTGGAAACTTCCTTCTTGGAATAGCTTCAAATGATTTATCTCTGGTAGCAACAGGAGGAGCACTAGATGCTATCTTTGATGTGTTTGCTGATGGGGATGAAGCAGAGAAAGCTGTAGTGGAAATTAATTTACACCAAGCTCTTAAGAAAATACAACCCGCTTTCAAATCAAAGGTACAATCTTCACATTTTTGTATATGCTGTGTACATGAAGTTATATTTTCTTAACAAGGCCGTGACCTGTGCGGCTATGCACATACCTATCTGTTTTCCTGTGTAACTACATCATATCTGAGTTTGAGCTCTGATAAAACAGCCAGAAAACAAAGACATATATATAAAAATAATATACCTCCCCTTTAAAGGGGCTCTGTCATTGGGAAAAGTCATTTTTAGATAAGCTCATACTTGCATAGCCTTTAGAAAGGCTATTCCACACCTACCTAAGTCCAGTTTTATGCATATGCTAATTAGCCTTCTCTGTGCACTCCGGAAGGATCTGCGAGCACTGTCTGCTATTCTCTATGTGTATGAGAGCAGAGAGGCTGTTGCTGATGACTCTTCTCTCTGCTCGCACACACCTAGAGAATAGCAGACGGTGCTCGCAGACACTTCCGGCTGCACGGAGAAAGCTGATTAACATATGAATAAAAACAGACTTATTCAAAAACTACTGAGGCAATTTACATACAAAAGGTAGGTGTGGAATAGCCTTTCTAATGGCTATGCAAGGATGTGATTAGCTAAAAATGACTTTCCCAATGATAGAGCCCCTTTAAGAGGGTTTTCCCACATACCTAACCAGGTTTAAATTTGTAGACAAATTAAAAGTTGAACAATTTTATAAGTAATAAAAATTTTTTGGGTAGTTTTATTAGATTTTCTCTAATTATCTTTGTGGTGACAGTCTATTGTCATGATGAATAGATACGACCATGAATACAGAAACTTTCTATGGTCTAAGACTTGTCAGAAACCCAGCCATCATTCTTTTTATCTTCTTGGACATGCCTTGTCCTTTCCTTACTCCAATCTTCCTGCAGAAGATAACCTAACTACAATAAGGTAGTAATGGAGAAAATATTTGTTTCTGCGAGATTTTTAACTTATTTTATATTTACAAAAATTTTTAGCTGTCTACACATTTACATATATTTATACTTGTGAGAAAACACCTTTAAGTTCTGTCTCTGGTGCTTTTATGTCTGGTTGGTTATACGTAACTTCAGGTCATATCCAGTAGTAAATCCAGAGCTGATTTCTTATCTTAAATTTATTTCTATCTCCTACAGATTCGGAAAGAAGGCAGAGAGAAATACAGTACTGACCAGTTATGTGTCTTGGATAATGTAAGAACCAACCTCAGGCGGTTCATATCTTACCTTGAAACTGTAGAGAAAAAATATAAGAAACGGAATTGAAAAGAAGAATGTATGCTTTGTATGGCTCAATTAAAAAAAAAAGTTTCTCAGATGGCCAGGACAATGGGACAATTTTTTTTGTCATTACTGCATCTTCACATGGCAGATTTACACCACTATAGGATGCGTTGGCTTGTCATTCTGTGGTACTAAAAATGAAATCTTGGTCTCAGATTTGCTGATTTTTCTGTATGAAAACTGCTGTGTGAACATACCCCAAAGCTTGATGATCTTTGTGTTCAGTATCTCCTGCTGTTGATCAGTTCCTCTATAAATACAATAAAACCTTCCAAAATGCCATGTGTTTGAGAACACCACACCCCAGCTTTGTGACTGATTTTCAATTCTCTTTCTCATATAGATTGACCTTTTTCTTTATGAGAATACGATTTTATACTGCATTTTGGGTGGTCTTCTCCAAGAGGTTTTATTGTATTTTAAAAGGTGAATGTAAAGTTTTAACTAAGGCCTCAGTCCAAGGAGATGTTTCCAGGGATTTTGTCTTCTCGAAGATATTGTCAATGATACACATCCCTTTTTGGACTGTAAAATAAATGTGCAATTTTGATGTAGCTGCCTGGAAATGGTCTTGCATAATATAATGATGTACATAGATTTTATAGCCACACCGTCATTGACAATGCATTGCAGCAATGTAGTGAAAACCATAAGAATTTCATATTAATCAGACTTTATGATAAGGTGACATTGTGCTCACATACAGATATTTATAATTCAGTAGCACATATCAAGTTACTTATCGACTGTATAATACAAGTGAACCACATCACTGTCTGGCATCTTTTACCAGTATATGCCCAGGGACCCTGCTAGAATCTCAATGGGAGGGTTATCAAAAGTCCGTCCTTACCATATGGACATCCTTCTCGTCTGCCAAAACCTTGTATCTTGTATCTTTGCTGATTTCTTATTCCTTGTCCGATCCATGTACTGTACAGGGAATCTACCATGTCCCTCCCCTAGGTGTATTTGACTGCCACCGCCATGTTACAGAGTGAATCATATTGATAAACAACTTACGTTTGTTATGTCTGACACTTTTTTAGAGTTGGAGAAAAATAACATTAAAGTCTTATGCAAATTGGTGCACTGGGGGGGGGGGCGGGCATTCAGCCCTGTCAATACTGGTCTTACTGCTCAAATAAGATGGCCGATTTCATAAAGGTGGGACGTTCAACTCCTATTGCATGTGGGAGTGCAGGCAGGAGATGGTAGGGGTCTGTGTGGCCCGCCCCAGTGCACCAACTGCCTCATTTGCAAGTCAATTTTTCTCCAAATCTAAAAATGCCATGCATAACAAATCACTGTAATATGCTTTGTAATATGGGACGGTTGAATATGGGGGGTAAGGGGTAGGTAGACCCCTTTTAAAAGATTTAAGCACTGTTCAGGCCTGTTCTCCACCACACTGCTGAACAACAAAAACCCCTTTACCCAATCTACATTAAGCTGTCTTTCTCCTCTTACTCTGCCCCCTACATGTTTTTATAGTACAGTCTCTTCCCTTGAAGGTTCAAAAATTCCAACATGCTTTACCTCCTGCATGCCAAAAAAAATACTGATGGTTACATTGACTCCCTGTAAAACTGATCCTTGTGGGTCTTGGTGAGAAAAGTGCTGTTTGCCATTGTCATAAGGCTCTTCCCTGCTTCATGCCCTTACCTGGTCTACATCCCAATCCCTTATTACTAGATTTCTCATTATATTTCACATCTTCATTATTTTTTATAATTTACCCTTTACTACACCAATCTCTAAAGTAGACTTGTCCTCATCTGAGTCCCGGCTAAATCCTTCTGGCTTTCTGACCCCCCTGGGGTTTCTTTTTTAGCTGCTATTCTTGTGGTTTTTCCACCTAAACGCACCTTCTATTGTTGTAATGATTTTCCCATCTGCTCCCCCAGTGCCTCCCCCACCTAACACCTATATTGTTCAGCCAATCATGGCGCATCTCAGGAATTTAGCCAGTTTGTCACTCTTTTTAGTAAACAATTATCCTCTTTATACGTTGAGTATATTTTCTTCGAATTCTGCCTTGTGCCGCACCTTTGCCATTCTTAGAAATGGATGGATAAATGGTAAGTGGATATTCCCATTCCCCTTGGCATTTGGGTATTGCCTACTTACTGACACTGTCCAATCACTGCTGACAGTTTCAGACTGTGTACAGTCACACCCTATTGTCATGGGTAATGGCAATATCCTATTATCAATTCATTTCTAAACATTTAATAAATACTTCCTGCATGTTTCATCATGCTGAGTAAAAGTATGTACTAAAACAGACGTGTTAGGGGAGCTGTTAGGTTCACTTTTATTTCTTATCGGAATGTTTCAGTCTCCAGGATCTCTATTCTTTCAGTATTCTCTTTCTTGGGGTCCCCAGATAGGTTTGTATATTGCTATATTTTACAAATAAGGGCTCGTTTACAACTGTGCCCTGGTCTCCGTTTCCTGTCCGAAACTGGACAGGAGACGGAAACATGCAGTGATTTTTTCAAACCTATTTATTTGAATGGGCTTGGAAAGTGTCCGGCCTCGAGCGCCGGTGAGCGTTTTGTGCTCTCTCCGGCGAAAGTTTTTATTTTTTTATTTATTTTTTTTTACCAGACACAAAGTCGAACATGCAGGACTTTGTGTCTGGTGAGAAAAAAAAATAAAAAAATTTCGCCGCGGAGAGCACAAAACGCTCACAGCTGGACAGGTTTCCGTCTTCTGTTGGCAGAAGATGGAATCCTGAAAACGTAGATCGGGCGCTGGTGTGAACCCAGTGTAAACTATAATAGAGGAAAGTAAGTTTCCAGTTAAACAGTATGACGTAGGGTATTCTTGATCTGCTTCTTCATTTACTCAATCTCTCTATCACTGACATGACAGCCACATTTTTTTTTGCTAGTCGAAATAATTTTCTAAACTAAGACAAGTTTACATTGTGTGTTTTCTAGATGCATATTCATGTAATTCTGGCCATTTTAAGTAATGACTGCAACTTCTATGAGGATTTTAGTAGTGTCATGAAAAGATCACATTTAGCCTCTAATTATCCTATTATGAGTTTTCCTGTGATGAGTCAATTACACTTTTACAATTAAAAAAAAATATTTATTATAGATAAATAAAACGTAAATCATTAAGCTGTTCTTCAACTGGAATTAAAGATCTGTTTTTTCAGATGTTTTTTCTGCCCTCACCACTTCTGCGATTTGTCGAGAAAAGAGGGAGGTGGCCAAACGGAGAACCTTTTCATGACATTTATAAAAGGGCAAAAAAAGGGCAAATGCTCTCCAGTATATGGACAGCGTAAAAAAAAGCAGTCAGGGGTCAGACTGCATTAAAAAGGGGCAAAGTGCACTTGTCTTATAATGCTGCATCCAAACTAACATGTGTGCAACGTTTAGAAAGCGGGTGCACCTACATCATAATAGGCACCACTAGTAGTCTAGTCTTTAAAAAAAAAAAAAAAAAAAAAGCGCCCCTGTGAAAAATATGGCCAAAAAAGGGACAGATGATAAATAACCCCCATTGAAATCAGTGAAGCGAAGCTGCAGTGAAGATGGGGTCTAATCACACGGAGTTTCTTGCAGACGGATTTTGCCACAGAATCCGCCTGCAAAAAAGGCTCCTATTCATTTCAAGGAGAGTCGCTCGCGTGTTTTTTTTTTTTTTTTTTTTTTAGCTAGTGGGAAAAAGAAGCGACATGCCCAATCTTCCCACAGATTCCACGGCTGAGTAAGCCACGGCGCGAGACTCCTTTCTACAGTGGACAGAGCCTTCTACCCATATTGTGTATCTGACGGGCAATGGAAGCGTCTCCGTACAGTTTATTATCCCAGGTGCCAGATGTCGGCACTGTACCGATCAGGTTTTTATGGCCTAGCCACAAGAATAAGAATTGACGCCGGACAATTCCCAATCATTTTTGATATTTTGTTCACATTATGCTGGTTTCTAAATATTCATATCCTAAAGTCCTATCGTAGAACTAATATTTAAAGACTGCTTTTGGGGCCTGATAAGATGCAGTAGATGTTTTCTAACGTGGATTCCAACACTAATCTGCACCAGACTCCACATGTGTGCATTGCAAATGGTAAAATCTGCAGTAATCTATGGAAAATTTTGTATGAAACCAAAAGTTCTGACAAGGCATTTTAATGGTTTACCAAAATGTATTTTTTTTTTTTTTTTTATTAGATGAAATTTAAAACTTGTATCTTGTTTAAATATTGGAAGTTAAAATCTTCAAAATCAATATGTCAAATACTGCGTCTATACATCTTATTCTGGACTTGATCATTCTGAAACCGCTTTGCTGCTTAATGTGAAGGACTTTTTCTTATTTAAAAGTTTGCTTTTTTTAATTATTTTTTTTTTTGGTTTCAGATATGGGATTAATTGCAATATACAAATGTTTGCTACAAATGTGAGATACAAATGGAAGCTATATAAAAAAAAAATAAATACATTTTTATTGGAGTAAAGCCTTATTATTCCAAACTGTTTTTTTGGGGTTGTGGGTAATAGACTTTCAATGTACATTGCCCATACATGGGAAGCACCCTGAACATCATGCCCGACTTTCCCAGAAGTCTTTACTGCATAATGCGGGGTTATATGCTTCCCATAGAGGGCAGCATAACAGAGGCAGTGTCTCCCTATTTACATCTTGGAAGACAGATTTGCATATTCCTCCTGTGAAAATATAGGGATCAAATCATATAACCTCCAGAGAATGAAGACAAATAAGAGGGGTGGAGACAAAGCAAGCACAAGATAAGAGATGGTGCACCATATTATATAACTATATATCAGGTAAAATGGAAATGGGATCATACATACTAGCCTGAAGGTGGATGAGGGGGATTATAAGAAGCCTTATCCTGCATATTTTATATTACATGAAAACCGCCTACATTGACTTAATGGTTTATATAATGTGTTTCTCTGTTGGGGATCAAACCTGGAACCCAATGTCCGATTGTCACATCCTAATGACAGATATACTGTTTGCTCTTATCTGCTATCTGTGCATCTGATAATTCCACATGACTACATATAAAACCCAAAACAAATAGTGGCATATCCTATAATATTTATTATGGAGCTATTCATATACAGTGTCTGACATGGAGTGCCCCATGGCTCAGCCTTTTGCAAATTATTTAATTCCCCCACCCCCCCAGAAAGCCCTGTGACAAGACGGCTGATTTTATGGTCTACAACAGGGGTAGGGAGTGTATGGCTCTCCAGCTGTCGCAAAACTACAACTCCCAGCATGCATACATGCTCTGCTGTTCTTGGAACTCCTCCCATGGAAGTGAATAAAGCATGATGGGAGTTGTAGTTTCACAACAGCTGGAGAGCCAAAGGTTCCCTACCCCTTCCCTGCACTCTTATATAAGCATATAGAGTTAATGCAAGTAATGAGTATACCCAACACTACCACACACTTGGCACAGTAGCAATAATGAATAAACATTGTTTTCTTCCTGAGCTAATCTTTTGTGGTGGTGGTGGTTCCTTACACTGAGCTTTCTAGGTATAAGGGAGCATTCACATGGAGTAAAGTGGCGCTGATTCCGCCACTATAACTCGTGGCAGAATCAGCGTGCTGAAAAAAGACTCCCATTTGAGTTCAATGGGTTCTGTCTTCTGCGCGGAACACATTGAAATCAAACACATTTCAGGATTCCTCCAGTTGTTGCAAGTAAATGTTATTGTTGGCATAATGAACAAAATGACAGCAAGCAGAGATCTAGAAAACCATGTGGAGTGGATATACAAAATGTATTGGAAAGTTGCATAACTTCTCATTTGCTGAAACTGGACATTCCCTTTAACATAATGACTAAATTCCTTTAAAAGGATTGAAGAGCTGTATATTACATGAATAGAGTGAAACATTTAGGCTTGGATATACGCTCATTTGCACAAATAAAACAATCACACACCGAGAAGTTGTTCAAATTCAACTTTATATGCATTAATGTAATGATGATATATGTGACTTTTCAGACCCCCAAGTATAATAAGCAAAGGCCTGGGAGTGGAGGGGTAAACACAACTGTTACCTCTCCTGGGCTCTGATGTCAGTCTCCGAGGCTCTTCAATGATTTCACTCTCGCCTTGTCTTTGAAGAGGCCTGAAAGCCTGCGCTGGAGCCCAGGAGGGGTGAGTAACGCCATTTTCTATGATCACCTACCCAGGGAATTCCATAATTATACTTTAGGGTCTGAAGACCCCAGATTGTCAGGGTCGAATTCGACAGCACGGGTCAATCAGCCAGTCCAAATCAATGAGCATGTGTGCACCGCGCTAAGAATGACAGACACTCAGTTCCGTTTTCAATCCCAGCCTATGCTATATCATCGTCTCCATAGCACTGAACTGCGTTTATTTCACGTCACACATAGTTATACAGGAAAGGAAAAGAAAGGGTTAATGTATAATATAACATGAAATTCTTCACATGATTGGCTCTTGATCGTGACATATAACAAGTTGTAGTCTTGGTTACAATCTAAGGAATTTAGCAAAACATGATAGTCAGCGCCATCTTAGCTCCAAAGCTAATTTCTTTGCAAGGAAAATTAGTATTTCAACATAACGTAAAATATAAAAGGATAATCGTGACCTGAGCTCTGACAAGATAATAGCAGGTTTGATTTAAGGCACATTCGGGCCAAATAAAACCGCCAAGCAAACCTTACACCAATAAATATTGATACGTCCCTACTTACTGATCTTTGTTACTGCCCACAGCTTCCTCTGCTTCCCCTTCAGCCATCCAGGGGGCCCTGTATTTTCCATATCACATTCCTGTCAGCAACAGGAGCTGAGATCTGTAAGTAAATAGGGACCCCTTACATATTGAAGTAACTTACAGTAGGTAATGGCCTATTTAAAAAAAATAAAAAAAAAGTAGGGGCACCCTACGGTCGTGGCTGCTAGTAGTAGTAGTTCTGCCACTGTGTGAAGCACTCACTGTGAGGCCTCCATACTTTAACCTATCGGATCCCAAACAAAACCTGGATTAGTCACTAAACATGATACAGTTCCAATCTGTACAGTCCAGGTTTCTTGTTCACAACATCGCTGCAAGTGAAGGTGATGCTGGCTGGCAGTTAATGGCACGTCATATATAGTAATGGGCGCGGTGTCACATAATTTATCTGCTACATGCTTGGAAATGGTCCTGGTAGAGACAGGGGTGTGTAATGAAGGTACCAACTGTGTCTGGACGTTGGACAAGGAAACGGTGGGAGCTGCTTGCGCTTATTGGCCAAGCAAACCATCCTCTGTACTGGTGGGCTCTTTGTGCTGTCCGGACCTGTTCCCTGTGTGTGCGTGCCCTCATGTAACCATTGCTCCCAAAATCTCTTAACACATAGGCATAGATGGCAGGCAATATTGAAATGAGTATAGTGCTTCTCATGTGCCCCCTCTTATAGTCTGTCAACTAGACAAAATGCTTTTGAGTAGAGGCATGCCTAAAAATCCATGATCACTCACCAAGAGGTTTACTACCCAAAAGAAGCCTCACAGTTTTTTTTTTTTTTGTTTTTTTTTATAGCGCAGTGGGGGAAAGCACTTTTATGCCTACTTGTGGCAAGACCCAGTATCTAATCAGTCCAGACCTATAATTACATATGTGACTGAGACATGCATTCTAGTTTTGCAGTAAGCTGACATTTCTATCTCGGTGCATTATTTTTCTTGTCAATGAGTGTATTTTTCATGCGTTTATACAGCTGAAAATACAAGAAAAGCTCCTGGACGTCAAAACCTGATTATTTATTTTTAAATCCTACTTCATATTTTTTCAGCCTGTAAAATAGGCTGTGTGAACATAGCCATAATCTGCTGCAACACCCTGATCTCCCACTGTACGCACGTATCACATTGAAAGCAATAGGGAAAAAAGCCTCCCATTGATTTCAATGGGGCGCGCTCGTATGCTGGCACCCATTCAAGTCAATGGGAGCTGGTTTTTACGCGCTCATTCTGAATGTGTTTTACGTTCAGAATGAGCGGAGCGTATACTCCGTGTGAATGCACCCTTAGAATGAACAAAATTTAATTCAGCATAGGGTTCCAGAGTACGAAAGCAATCTACGCCTCTTGGCGAACAAAAATCTTGACTATTGATTTTAAAAATAAAATAGGCATAATAGAAAGTTAGGCAAAAAAGTAATGAATGGCATAGGTGGAGTGCAGTACCCAAAATGGACACTAAATAAATTCAGATATCAGTCACAACTGTAAAATCGATCCAGTCCAAAAATTATTTAAGAATCTAGACTAGTGGTTTCAGTTTTTTTCAAGCAAAGCACCCCCTAGTGAGAAAATGTCCCAACCAAGTACCCCCAAAATAATGATCACTTATAAATGTTAATAAAATAAGGCTTCATTTAGAGCCATTGCTAACAATTAAAGGGGCTCTATCAGCAAAATCATGCTGCTAGAGCCCCACATATGCGTGAATAGCCTTTAAAAAGGCTATTCAGGCACCGTAAATGTTATATTAAACTACCCCCCCCCCCCCCCCCGTTTTAAAATAAAACCCTAAAACAGAATGTGATAAACTTACCCATCGTGCACTGTGGGCAGGCATTCAGGGTGTGTCTTCATCTTCATCCCCACCTCTTCTTCCTCCGATCCCGTCCTCCTCCGGCGCTCGCGAGCGGACACTGATATATAAAAATGGCCTGGGCGCATGTGCAGTAGCACGCAGCTGCTACTACGCAGGCACCCAGGCCATTTTTTTTTATATCCGTGTCCGCTCGCGAGCGCCGGAGGAAGACAGGACTGGAGGACATCGGAGGAAGAAGAGGCGGGGATGAAGATGAAGACACACCCTGAATGCCCGCCCAGCGTGCACGATCCGTAAGTAGATATTCTTTTTTAGGGTTTTATTTTAAAACTGGGGGGTAGTTTAATATAACTTTTACGGTGCCTGAATAGCCTTTTTAAAGGCTATTCACACATATGTGGGGCTCTAGCAGCATGATTTTGCTGATAGAGCCCCTTTAAGTAATGGGCCCCACCAGTGCCCCCACATGTATTGTAATAGTCCTCACACTCAGTAGAGTGGCCCAGTGTCGTACATGTAATACAACGGATCCCGCAATGTCCACACGTAATATAATGGCCTCCATATTTAAAATAGCAACCCCCATATATAATAAAATGGCTCCCATGCTTAGTGACGTTTAAGGAGAGAGTGGTAAGATGCATTCAATGCTTACCACTGATAGAGATGAACGAATCGAAGCCAACGAACTGGAATTCAATCCAAATTTCAGGAAATATTTGATTTGCATCGAATACGGATTTCCTCACACTTCGTGGTAAGGAATTGCACAGCTCCCAACGAGGGTTTTAACCCCTTGGATGCTTGACCACGGCATCCAAGGAGTTCCACCATTGTTATACTTCCCCCTTGGCACCCCTCGCGGCGAGATTGGGGGTGCCATCATGATCAAAAATAATTTTGATACTCACCTGTTCTGGGCTCAGCATTCACTCTGGAGCTCTTCCGGCCAGTGACTGAGATCATGCTCCCCAGACCTCACTGCTGGGGGAATGTGATTGGGCCCCAGTGGTCACGTGGAGTGAGCCAGTGTAATGACGTCATCACTCCCCAGGGGACTGCTGAGGCTCACAGACCCCAGCAGAGATGTTTGAGGATCACGACCTCAGTCGCAAGCCAGAAGAGGATTGAGGAGGACACTGCAGACTGTCGGATACCCAGAAGAGGTGAGGTAAGGTGAGTATAAGTGTTTGTTATTTTTAATCAGAGTGAGGGGGGCGTTCCTCCCCGCTCACACTGTACAGTACTATAGGCGCTGCTGTGGAAAAGGATGTACCTGACTGACTGTCAGAAACGCCCTTCTGACTGTAAAGCGCTACAGTATCGGGACCGATAGTGCTTTACCCAGGGCACAGATTGGGAAAGCCGATAGTGCTCTGAATTCAGCGCACTGTCAGCTTTCCAGCAGTATATAGAACTGCCTGTGCCCAATCTGATGAAAGGTCCTCTTTAAAAGATTATGCCGAGAGAGGGTCTAAAACATACAATCAAGAATACCATTATATTTTGGATTTTTTATATTTAGTTGTGATTGTGTCATTAGCGACATTTACACATGATTAATGGCCGTGTTGAGGGAATGACCTCCGCCAGAATACGGGTCACTTTCAGTGGTCAGTCACCTGCTCCAAATCAATAATGCATGTGCGCGCTGGCTAGAATGAATCCCGACACAGAAGTCAGTGTTAATCCCAGTCCATGCATAGGGCGCGATGCCTGCTCACACAGTACTGAGGTTTATTGAGAAAATCACAAATCTTATACAGGAATGCAAGAAAGATAAGATAACGGCAGTCTGTAAGCGTATACGTCTTGTATCCGAATACACTGGCGATCAGTCATTGGCTCTTAAATTTCAACATCTTCTTAGGTTTCGATTCCCCCAGAAATGATACTGTCTTTCTTGTAAACCACATGACGATCGTGTGCGTCAGCATCTGGGTGTGGTACTGGATACAGGCGCCATCTTAATGTGAATAAGGTATAATAAACTTGCATAGAGAAAAATATAATTTCTTAAGCAGTATAAGAGATATATAAAAATAGGAATATATGGGTTACCTTCACAGCCGTGTGACTTATTTTTAACATGGAAGCCTTAAATTCAATGTCAGTAAATGGGGGCTATTCACCGTTATTTCGATAGATCATGTCCTATTTTTGGTCATTTTCAAAGATCCCACCATACACTCAAACATATTGGGGATCCGGGAAAATGGGTGTCCCTTGGGTGCAAGACAGGCGTGAAAAATTTACATTTCTCACTACCATTTTGCACCTTGGTTGTCTCAATGTAAGTTTAGTATGTTCACATAGTTTATGTGGATTTTTTTTAGTTTCTGCATGAAAATCCATATAAAAAAATTCCCATACTAAAGTCTTATTGTTTTCTCTAGAGTCTAGCAAACCCTATTGGAATGAATTTTCTTGCCAAAGACAGCACTATAAACCTCATCACTAATTACTAATGTAAAGCCTGAAAGGATGATTAAATATTATAATTTATGAATTCCATTAAAACTAATATGGTTAATTTCTGTGGGTCATCATAGGCCTCATATCAGGATGACTTTTAACAGAGCACAGGTCAATAGGAGAAAGGAGTGTGACTGATATAATCTGGCACTGACAGCCTATCCTAGTTTTTCATAGTCTATGTGTATATGCTAAGCCAAATGATTATTCATATGATCCGAATCATTATCACCACACGCATTAGCCATATTGGTTAAAAAAAAAACCTCTTTAGACTAAAACCCCATGTTGCATTTTTGGAGCCAAAGTCAGGAGTGACTATGAATAAAATGGGAAATATAAATAAAGCAGTTATACGTCTGCCATATCCTCAATCCACTCTTAGCTTTGGCTCAAAAAAATTCTGCAAAATCTGCAACAGAAAAAGCTGTGTTTCTGCAACGTGGGGCTTCAGCCTTAAGCCAGATGCACATGACCATGTGCTCATTGGCTGCAGTGAATGAATGGCACGGGCAGCGAATGGGGGACACCTGGATATCCCCCATGTGTTGCCCGTGCACCAGTCATGCTTCTGTGGCCCTTTTCATTCAATGAATAGGAGCCGCGGAAGCAGGGCTGTAAAATCAGACAGTAATAGGACGTATTTCATATTTTGCGGCCCAGACTGTTGGCCCGCAGACATAACCGTATCAGTCACGTCCCATAGAAATAAATGGGTCAATGTGCTATCCGGGAAAAGACACACTGAAAAGAATACACACCAGAATCCACTTGATTTTCTGAAAAAATTTATTAAAAATGTCCTTTTTTTGGCTTAAAAACAAAACCAACAAAAAAAAATGTGTAAACACTAGAGATTGGATAGCTGTGAATTCAAGGATTCCACATACAGTGCCTATCTTCTTACTAGAAGACAATCCATCAGTATTACTTATCAGTATGGGGCTAGGTTCACACTGGCGTTGCCTGTGCATGGTTTGCAGGTCTGTTGGGGGACCCAAATAACAGAAAGGTGGACCGCTAACACAGCAGTAATGACAGACCCCATTGAATATAACAGGGTCTGTTGTTTTTAAACTCAGATTAGCAGAGGATGAAATCCTCTCTGCCGCTGGATTTATTTTTTTAACCCCTTCCCACCGATGGCATTTTTTGATTTTCGTTTTTAACTCCCCTCCTTCTAAACCCCATAACTTTTTTATTTCTCCGCTCCCAGAGCCATATGAGGTCTTAATTTTTGCAGGACAAATTTTTCTTCATGATGCCGCCATTAATTATTCTATATAATGTACCGTGAAGCAGGAAAAAAATTCAGAATGTGGTGGATTTGAAGAAAAAATACATTTCTGCGACTTTCTTACGGGCTTTGGTTTTACGGCGTTCACTGTGCAGCCAAAATGACATGTCCCCTATATTCTGTGTTTCAGTACGGTTCCAGGGATACCAAATTTATATGGTTTTATTTACATTTTGACCCCTTAAAAAAAATCCAAAACTGTGTTAACTTTTTTTTTTCTAAAAGTCGCCATATTCCGACGGCCGTAACTTTTTATACGTAAGTGTACGGGGATGCATAGGGCGTCTTTTTTTGCGGGGCCGGGTGTACTTTTTAGTTCTACCATTTTTGGGAAATGTTATTGCTTTGATCACTTTTTATTCAAATTTTTATCAGAATCAAAACAGTGAAAAAACGGCGGTTTGGCACTTTTGACTATTTTTCCTGCTATGGCGTTTACCGAACAGGAAAAATATTTTTATAGATTTGTAGAGCGGGCGATTTCGGACGCGGGGATACCTAACATGTATATGTTTCACAGTTTTTAACTACTTTTATATGTGTTCTAGGGAAAGGGGGGTGATTTGAACTTTTAATACTTTTTTTTTATATTTTTTTTTTTTTATTTTTTTTGCATTTATTAGACCCCCTAGGGGTGTTGAACCCCAGGGGGTCTGATCACTAATGCAATGCATTACAAAAAATCATCCTTTCTTTTGCAGGCTGCATAGACTAGCCTGCAAAAGAGAGAATTTGCAGACAAGCCTGGGAGCCTTGTAAAGGCTCCCGGCTGTCATGGCAATGTGACGTTGGCCCTGGAGCATGCTTTGACCGCGGCGCTGTAGGGGTTAATGCGTCCGATCGGTCCGGGGACCGATCGGAGGCATTAGATCCGGTTGTCTACTGCTTATAGCAGTAGACACCCGGCGGCTATGGCGGCCGCCCGGCCCCCGGGTGGTCGCCATAGTTACAGACCCGACATGCGTCGTACTATTACGGCGCACGTCGGGAAGGGGTTAATATTTCACCTTTCACAGTCTCCTCTATGATTTGTCCAATTCCTGGGCAGCCCCTTTAAATCTTTTACTTGTTTTTGTATGGAGATCTGAAACCTGTACGTTGTTTTTACTAGTTATATGGAGGGACAGATTCTTGTATAACGCAGGGGTGCTGTGACTAGCGGGGTGTCACAACAAACAGTTATATTTCGGGCATTATAAGACCTAGAACAATGCTTCTTGTGTCTTAAAAGATGTGATTCTCGCTTTCACATGACACCAAGTCCTATGCTATTTTCTAAAGCTATCACTAGCTGAGAACACAGTCGGGATAGGAAACAGGTGCAATGTGTTTTTTTTTAACTGGTGATTCCACTGGTAAGTTTACAGGTACAAGTGTGTGGCAGAATTTTCATGTGACACCAGAAGACACCTTTGCTGAAATACCCAAGATATATCGACTTGAAGTGACACGTCTTCCAGCTTCAGCTTTCCTGCATTATACAGAAGCCTGTACACCCAAAAGCAGTTTACATATTTCAGCTCCCAATAGGCAAAGAGCGTATTTTTTATATTATAGGTTTTATATTATAGGTATTTTTTATAGTATAGGTTATCAGTATGTGATCATATAGGGTCCAACGCCCGAACCACGCACAGATCATCAGTTGTAGCAGGTGCTGGAAGCTGCTAGTGGGAGGGTGACACCTGAAGCACTTACTCATGTAATAGGAGCACGCTGCATTTCACCAAAACCACTGCTAGGGTCCATTCACATGGAGGAAAATGGTGAGGAATTTGGTGTGGAATTTTCCATGCTAAAAAAAAAAGCCTCCCATTGATTTCTATGGGTTCTGCTAGCTTTTTTTTTTTTTTCCCTCTAGTCGAATTTTCTGCTAGCGGTGAATGTGAATGGACCCTTATGCAGTAGAAGGGGCTTTTGCACCGCTCTTATTACTTGAATAGGAGCTTTGCTGCATGGGCCACTCTTCCACTAGCAGCTTTCCTGGAAGCTGCTAAAACATGATATGTGCGGGGGCCTGATGTTAGACGCTGCGGGGGACAAAGATGACTGTAGGCTGTCAGTTTTGTTTCTTCCATGTGACTAGGACCTGACCTTAGCATCAGGTTCCGGCTCTTCTCCTGTGCAGTCACGCACATTAACGCTGGCCATTCACATTAGATTTTAGACTGCAATGGCTGAAATAAATTGTGGTTGGTTGATTGTACGGCCAACTGTCCCAAACACATGAACAACCACCAACCTTTCAATGACTGTTCAACTTTCCCAGACGCTTGGAAAATAAACAGATGAAAATCACTCAATGCTAAAGAAGCGATGAAAACAGGGAACGACGGACCCTTTGTGGGTGTGTTAGTAATACACATGCCCACAATAGTAAAATCTCCCACAGGTCTGTCTAGCCCTTACAAAACAGATCAAAACTGACAGACTGCAGATAAAATCCAACACAACAGATTTTGGTTCTGACCGACATTAGCTGATGTTTGGCTGTATTGGATGAAGTGTCACTGGTTTACGTGCGACGAACCAACAGCAGAAAGTCCAAAATCTGCCACTTCGGCAGCTTAAAATGTAATATGGCCAGCTTTAGACTAGAGTGGTATGGTGACTGGATGTGTGATTTATCGAAGCTGCAAGACCAAAAAACATGCGTACAGCAGCCTGTATGGATCTTGTGCCAGGCAGACCTCAGGCAAGTCTAATGTAACTTGCCTTCCAATCCATGATGGCAATGATGTGTATTGTTGGAGACAAAAATTCAGTGGGTTTACATTTCTTTGTACTGTAGAATCACTGTCAGGTTATGGAGGAGATGAAACAATCCCCTCCCCCCCTTATAACCTTTGTGCTCTTCATGTCACATCACCAAAATTACAGGGTCTCTGCATCCTAACACTAGGTTCATGTTCTTTGGGTCCGCTTGGGAAAAAAAAAAGACTATAATACTATATTATAATACTATATTGTTTGTAGCAAACAAGCCCTCTGACCCCGTGTCCCCCTACCGCCTCATAGAATGTAAGCTCTTGGGAGCAGGGCCCTCGCTCCTACTGCGTGATATGTCCCATGTTGTCAGTTCATGAGTCCTCTGATTTGTAAAGTGCTACGGAATATGTTGGCGCTATATAAAGTTATTATTATTATAATGGAGTCTGCTGGGTTACTGCTGGTTATACTGACATCTTGCTTGCAGGACTTTTCTCTCCACCTATTTGAATTGGACGTGTGAACCTAGGGTAAGGCCTTATTCACATTTGTATCTTGGTCACACCTTCTATACATGGGAGTATGAAGAAATAACCTGAGACAGCAGAGACTCAGTAACAATGGTGTTACTATAGCCTAAGTGTGTGACACACTGCAGACATGTTGTACTACAGCGCAGGTGTATGCCCACACGTTACTAGTGACCCCAGGCCGGCACCATCACACACACACAGGCGGCCATGTCCCGGCCTCTAGTTTATGCCTTATCCCCGTGACGTCAGAGCGCCGCCCACTTTTCATCTCTATAGGCTTAGAGTTGGTGGATCTTCCCCGTGACGTTTGGTGGGTGGAGAGTATAGCTGGCTTGGGGAGCGCATGCGTCGAAGAGCAACGAGTTAGGGGGAGGGAGGAGCCGCCATTGCTGTGGCCGGTGTGACAGGAACCGAGATCTTGAGCGCATGGAACCCCCACACGTTAACGGGCCATAGCTCCCGGGGGGCTGCGCCGCCATCATTGTGTAGCTTTTCGGCTCTTGCTTTGTTTTTACTGTAGTGTTAGTTGGAAGCGACTGACAAGGGGAGGGGGGTTGGGAGTAAGTCAGACCAGCAAGGAAAGATAGCAGGGGTGTGGGAGGGAAACAGTAATTGGGGGAGCCCTTAAGAGGGGAGGGGAGGTGACTGAGTCGCACGGTTAGATAACGGACTAGGTAGGGGCCAGGACGTTACCATTCCTCAGGCTCGGGGGCCTCGGTGCGGACCGTTAGACTGTGGGAAGGAGAAGGGCTGGGGGTGTGCAGGTGAGGAGTGGCAGAGGGCAGCCCCGGAGGGAGGGAGTACGGGGAGCCCCAGGCTCCGTTTGATGGATCCTCGGATCGCCTGGTTCCAGCCAGAACAGCTCGGCCCCTCCAACAGCCTGTGGATGCAGATCTGGGAGACTACGCAAGGCCTGAGGAACCTGTACTTCAACCACAACAGCCCGGCCTCGTCCCCCGCACACAGCGGATCCTCTTCTTCCACCACTAGCTCCTCAGGGTGTGAGGCCACCATGTACCGGGACAGCGGGCCGGCGCAGGCTTCTTCTCCCATTCCTGCCACCCCGCCACTGGCGGAGCAAGGAGACTTCTTACCTCTGGAGACCTCCAATAATAACAACAACCACCAGCAGCAGCTTGTCAGCCAGAGCCCCGGGGGCTGGAGGAAGGGGCCCGACCACAGCAACAGGAACAAGCGGAAGCGGGACAACAAGGCCAGCACCTACGGACTCAACTACAGCCTGCTGCACGCCGCCTCACCGGGGAGTCATGGAGCGGGGGACACCTTCACCGGGACCCCGTGGAAGAGCCGGAACTACAGTGACGAGGTCATAGGGTGAGTGCGGCCTGTCCTCGAGCCCTCCTCCTGGCAGTCACAATCGTATGCCATGCCTCATACTCCTTCATTTACCTCTAAATCACTCCATACCTCCTCCTGTCACAGATCTGGGCCATATCTGCCTAGCTCCATGCTCTCTCCTGTCAGACCTGTGCCATGCCTCACTGCATATCTCCTCCTGTCACAGGCCCATGCTATGCCCTGTAACACATGTACTGTACTCTGCCTAGTAGACCTGTATCACATCCTCCGGTCACAGGTCCATGTTGTAGCCCATGCTCTTCCCCGGACACAGGCCCATGTTGTAGCCCATGCTCTTCCCCGGACACAGGCCCATGTTGTAGCCCATGCTCTTCCCCGGACACAGGCCCATGTTGTAGCCCATGCTCTTCCCCGGACACAGGCCCATGTTGTAGCCCATGCTCTTCCCCGGACACAGGTCCATGCTGTAGCCCATGCTCTTCCCCGGACACAGGCCCATGCTGTAGCCCATGCTCTTCCCCGGACACAGGTCCATGTTGTAGCCCATGCTCTTCCCCCGACACAGGCCCATGTTGTAGCCCATGCTCTTCCCCGGGCACAGGCCCATGTTGTAGCCCATGCTCTTCCCCGGGCACAGGCCCATGTTGTAGCCCATGCTCTTCCCCGGACACAGGCCCATGTTGTAGCCCATGCTCTTCCCCGGACACAGGCCCATGTTGTAGCCCATGCTCTTCCCCGGACACAGGCCCATGTTGTAGCCCATGCTCTTCCCCGGACACAGGTCCATGCTGTAGCCCATGCTCTTCCCCGGACACAGGCCCATGCTGTAGCCCATGCTCTTCCCCGGACACAGGTCCATGTTGTAGCCCATGCTCTTCCCCCGACACAGGCCCATGTTGTAGCCCATGCTCTTCCCCGGGCACAGGCCCATGTTGTAGCCCATGCTCTTCCCCGGGCACAGGCCCATGTTGTAGCCCATGCTCTTCCCCGGGCACAGGCCCATGTTGTAGCCCATGCTCTTCCCCGGGCACAGGCCCATGTTGTAGCCCATGCTCTTCCCCGGGCACAGGCCCATGTTGTAGCCCATGCTCTTCCCCGGGCACAGGCCCATGTTGTAGCCCATGCTCTTCCCCGGGCACAGGCCCATGTTGTAGCCCATGCTCTTCCCCGGGCACAGGCCCATGTTGTAGCCCATGCTCTTCCCCGGGCACAGGCCCATGTTGTAGCCCATGCTCTTCCCCGGGCACAGGCCCATGTTGTAGCCCATGCTCTTCCCCGGGCACAGGCCCATGTTGTAGCCCATGCTCTTCCCCGGGCACAGGCCTGTACTTGGCCATGTGTTCTCCATATCTGAAAATCTGACTTATAATCTTCATTCTTATTCTACCTTTTGCTGCAATTTTAAGATTTTTTTTTTTTGCTTAAATCCTGTTTCAGACCAAATACTAATCTTTACTCTGTCTTTGTACCTGTGCCCGCAGGTCCTCCCAACCTACTGCTGCTCTATGTATACACTTACACCTACAGTCTCGCCTTTCTTTTTTTCTTTTTTTATTATATCAAGATTGGAAGAAACTGACCCAAAACTCTGAATTTGTCTATTGTATAAAGTTTAGAAAAATGTCTGTATAGTAGTTGGTAAAGGCGTCATCCCTGTAGGTACAGAGCGCGCAATGCTTCAAGCTATGGTCGTTAGGATCACATAGAAACACAGAAAATCTCGCATCATGACCTAAAAAGCTCTACTCTGCAATCCATGACGTTCCTCTCTGTGCCGGCCTCTCATTCATCCTGCCATGATCCCTAAGGGCGCACAAACTTTTCATGTTTCTTAGGGATACTCTTAAATATCTATCTATCTCTGTTGCTTATAGGACCCACTTGTTCTGCTGTGCAGAAACTGCCATAATTCACATATCAGCCTTTTCCAGTGTAACTTACAATCCAATTTTATTTCTGTAGATAAAAACTTGGACCGCTCTGGCCAACTACACCTCAGACAGTGGGCTGAATATTTGTATTGCGTACCGGTATTTCTGACACACTTCCATGTAGCGCATGTGCACCCTGTCCTGTTTAGAGGTTTTAGAGAAGGGGTCACATCCTTCGGCATTACAGCTGCTGTGAAACTACAACTCCCAACATGCTCCAATCACTTCCATGGGAGTTCCAAGAACAGCAGAGCAAGTATGCATGCTGGGAGTTGTAGTTTTACAAGAGCTGGAGTGCCAAGGGTTGCCTAAACCTGTTTTGATGGGCCGTCCTTAGGATAGACCTTCAGTAACAGAACAGGTGGAGTCAGACCTTTCAGCACCTCTGCTGATCAGCTTTTTGCGTGTGATCAATAAAGTCCTTTCTGATTGGATAGAACAATTTTAGCAGTATCCATCACTATTTTAGCAGTATCCATCACTACTTTATCTGCTGCCAGCTTTAGGCCTTCATGTTTGTAGATTATGCTGGACTGTGGACTTTGTAGCTGTCTGAACATGAGCCAATGAAGCCAAAGTTGTCACCACTCGCACAGAACCTCTGAGCATGTTCCAGTGGAACTAAAAGTTTTCCATTCACTTGTTCATTAACCCCTTCCTGCCACTGTTTTCCATTTTTGTGACTTTGAATTTTACTCCTGCCTTCCAAAAGCGATATCTAATTTTTTTCATTTTTTTTTTTTTTTTTTTTTTTTAAAGAGTTGTATGTGGGCTTATTTCTAGTACATTGTAATTCATAACGCCATTATATAGACAGGTTGTGCCACAGGAAAACACAAGTTTACCTCCCCCTTAACCTGGACAACCTCTTTAACTATTAGAAGCCTGCAAGTTTTGTTTTTGTACCTCACCTGCTGACACTCCAACTCTGTCACATGACTGACTCCACTACTCTCTATGTATAAGCAGCAATTGGAACATTAGCAGGTGAAGCCGAACATGGGGACTTCCAGCACCTAAACTAAAAGCTGCAATGGGGATTTGTACACATATATACACATATTAGTATGGTTATCCTGTCCAATGGGAAAAGATGAAATGGAACTTGATTTGTCAATTAAAATTCTTGCTCGCTCTGGTCATCCGGCGGGTGGTCTTGCCCACTGAATGACTCCTTATTCTGTTTGTGCAAATCAATCACACACTCTTGTGTGCTGATGGGGACCCAGGCCGCCCGCTTATTACACATAAGTCCATAGATCTAGTGTGTTACCATGTACTACATTTCCCTTAGAGTAGACCAGTGGTTCCCAAACTTCCTGAAGGCAAGACCTAGTTTTGGACAAGAATTTTGCCATACTTGGCTGTGTTTGAGAAACAAATGTCCCTACCTGTATTTTGGCTCTTATTCCACTGTATTTCTACCTTTTTTATTCTGCCATCCGGAATTTGGGGCCTTATACCAGCAACATTTTTGTCCCTTCTCCAACTCCCTGATGCATTTTCCAGTTTCCGATACTGTGGCCATCACACAGTGCATTTATAATGTTCTCCAGAGCTCCCCACGCAGTATAAAATGCTCCACAGCAACTCTTACCTAGTATAAAATGCTATTAGAGATGGACGAACCCCACAAGATTTATTTTAACAAATATTCATGAGGTTCTCTTTATCAGCTGTGATATTGAGTCCACAGTAATAAGTACCCTCCTCCTTATGGCGCTCATCCAATGAACGACAGGTTTTGAACCTCTGGAGTGGACAATGTATAAATTGTCATTGTGTTGTAGGGGTAATAACGTATGGTTGCCTGCAGGTTGTGCGTGCTGCCCCTGCATACATGGCTTCATTAATGGGGTTTTTTTTTTTCTCCCCTGCAGAGACAAACCCTTTCAGGTTGATCACTGTACATTTGGCTCCCAATAAAGCATTTTCTTCACAGCTTATGCTGTAGGGGAAAAAAGACATATTACGTGGTGGCTATTGAAATGAATGGGCATCTGTACAATATGTCAGAAGGGCAAGTCCCACTCTAGCTTGTAGAGGGGGGGAGGGGGTTCCTAGGGCAGGGGTTGTTTTCATTAATCCACTAGGTAATAAACTTTACCAAGCCTAAGGGCTGGTTCATATCTGCGTTGGTAATCCGTTCGGGGGAGTCCACGTGGGGACCCTCCTGGACTGACTCTCAAACACATTGGCAAGCGGTGGGCAGTGAGAGCAGATTACCAACACAGGTGTGAACCAGGCCTAAGACAGCTCAGTAATGCTAGGTTCACACTAGCATTCGGTTTTCCGTTCCTCGGGTCTGCTTGGGCATAGACTATAATAAGTTCTGACCGAGAAATGAAGTGAGAACTCCTGCTTGCTGGACTATTCTCTCTGCATTTTTCAAGCAGATTTGGGGACTTTGATTGCTGGTGTGATCCAAGCCAGAGAATATACAGTCCTATGAAAAAGTTTGGGCACCCCTATTAATCTTAATCATTTTTAGTTCTAAATATTTTGGTGTTTGCAACAGCCATTTCAGTTTGATATATCTAATAACTGATGGGCACAGTAATATTTCAGAATTGAAATGAGGTTTATTGTACTAACAGAAAATGCGCAATATGCATTAAACCAAAATTTGACCGGTGCAAAAGTATGGGCACCCTTATCATTTTATTGATTTGAATACTCCTAACTACTTTTTACTGACTTACTGAAGCACAAAATTGGTTTTGTAACCTCAGTGAGCTTTGAACTTCATAGCCAGATGTATCCAATCATGAGAAAAGGTATTTAAGGTGGCCAATTGCAAGTTGTTCTACTATTTGAATCTCCTCTGAAGAGTGGCATCATGGGCTACTCAAAACAACTCTCAAATGATCTGAAAACAAAGATTGTTCAACATAGTTGTTCAGCGGAAGGATACAAAAAGCTGTCTCAGAGATTTAACCTGTCAGTTTCCACTGTGAGGAACATAGTAAGGAAATGGAAGACCACAGGGACAGTTCTTGTTAAGCCCAGAAGTGGCAGGCCAAGAAAATTATCAGAAAGGCAGAGAAGAAGAATGGTGAAAACAGTCAAGGACAATCCACAGACCACCTCCAAAGAGCTGCAGCATCATCTTGCTGCAGATGGTGTCACTGTGCATCGGTCAACTATACAGCGCACTTTGCACAAATAGAAGCTGTATGGGAGAGTGATGAGAAAGAAGCCGTTTCTGCACGTACGCCACAAATAGAGTTGCCTGAGGTATGAAAAAGCACATTTGGACAAGGCAGCTTCATTTTGGAAACAAAAATTGAGTTGTTTGGTTATAAAAAAAGGCGTTATGCATGGCGTCCAAAAAGAAACAGCATTCCAAGAAAAACACATGCTACCCACTGTAAAATTTGGTGGAGGTTCCATCATGCTTTGGGGCTGTGTGGCCAATGCCGGCATCAGGAATCTTGTTAAAGTTGAGTCGCATGGATTCCACTCAGTATCAGCAGATTCTTGAGAATAATGTTCAAGAATCAGTGACGAAGTTGAAGTTACGCCGGGGATGGATATTTCCAAGACAATGATCCAAAACACCGCTCCAAATCCTCAGGCATTCATGCAGAGGATCAATTACAATGTTCTGGAATGGCCATCCCAGTCCCCAGACCTGAATATCATTGAACATCTGTGGGATGATTTGAAGCGGGCTGTCCATGCTCGGCAACCATCTAACTTAACTGAACTTGAATTGTTTGTCCAAAATACCTTTATCCAGGAACTGATTAAAAGCTACAGGAAGCGACTAGAGGCTGTTATCTTTGCAAAAGGAGGATGTACTAAATATTAATGTCACTTTTCTGTTGAGGTGCCCATACTTTTGCACTGGTCAAATTTTGGTTTAATGCATATTGCGCATTTTCTGTTAGTACAATAAACCTCATTTCAATCCTGAAATATTACTGTGTCCATCAGTTATTAGATATATCAAACTGAAATGGCTGTTGCAAATACCAAAATATTTAGAACTAAAAATGATTAAGATTAATAGGGGTGCCCAAACTTTTTCATAGGACTGTAAGTGAAAAGATACTGTTAATGTTTCAGCTTTTACAGGGTTACTTTGATAGAAATGGATTCCTTGGGAGATCTGACTGGTGTCGTCTTGGTCATCTGTGATTAATCTGAGATGGTAGTTTTGTACTTGTGAAAATTGCTTTTTCTCATGTACGGGGTATAACGTCACAGGTAAGTATTCCATATTGGGTGCAAGTTCTTTATATGTTAGGGTATTTCCTCCATAGGGTAACAACTCATTGTTTATTACTCCATCCTGCATCTGTTTTATAAGATCAGCTGACCCTGATTGCTTACCCAACTACTTAAAGGGGCTCTATCAGGAAAATCATGCTGATAGAGCCCCACATATGCGTGAATAGCCTTTAAAAAGGCTATTCAGGCACCATAAATGTTATATTAAACTACCCCCCAGTTTTAAAATAATACCCTAAAAAAGAATGTGATCTACTTACGGATCGTGCACGATGGGCGGGCATTCAGGGTCCACCGTCTTCTTCATGCACGCCTCCTCTTTCTGTGATGTCCTTGGGTCCCGTCTTCCTCCAGCGCTCGCAAACTAACATTGATTTAAAAAAAAAAAAATGGCTTGGGCGCATGCGCAGTAGCCGTAGTAGAAACAGCATGCTACTGCGCATGCGCCCAGGCCATTTTTTTTAAGTAATGTCAGTTCGCGAGCGCCGGAGGAGGACAGGACCCGAGGACATCGGAGGAAGAGGAGGCGTGGATGAAGATGGCACACCCTGAATGCCCGCCCATCGTGCACGATGCGTAAGTAGATCACATTCTTTTTTAGGATTTTATTTTAAAACTGGGCCTTTTTAAAGGTTATTCACGCATATGTGGGGCTCTATCAGCATGATTTTGCGGATAGAGCGCCTTTAATTAAAATCTATTTCTTGATCAAGGCTGAGGACTCCAGATTCTAAATAAAATATTTAATTCTAATGATAATTAAAATGATCGATTAAGTTTATTACTTATTTACTTTGATGGGAATTCAGTTGAATAAATTAGAGGATGTTTCTTGCTCCTGACCATGGCTGTCAGCCAGTTATGAAGGAGTCAGAGCAGCAGTCTGGTTGTGGAAAAATAGAGGAATCAGTCGGTGGTTTGGCCTATTGACCCTGCAGCCCCTGACCATAATAACCTAAAACTTTTTTTTTTTTTTTTTTCTCTCAAGAAAGCTCAGGCTATGTTTACATCTACATTCAAGCAGAGCGCTAAAATAGCAGACGCATACTGAGCATGTCTGTTTCGTTTAGACTGAGTGCTGAGCCTCTGATGTAGGTGCGAACATAACCTTACGTGCTTCTCTTACATTATTGAAGGAAAGTGGGTCCACTTCATTGCCTGAACTTGATAGCCACTTCCTTAATGGACAGAACAAAGATCCCAGATCTTCTGATAAGATTTTTTTTTTTTTCTGCTAACACTTATCCATAGGCTGCAGATGGAGAATAAATGTCTAATTCGGTGGTCCCTCAAGAAACAAATTAAGTCCCTGGAAGTTGAGGGTTCGTTCACAGTAGCGCTCGGTGTCCGGTGTCTGTATTCCACCGGGTTTCCGTCTTCAGCCCCGGAGAAACTAGACAGGGGACAGAAACCCGGCGGTCAGCCACGCAGAAGAAGTCGCAGGCAGTGATATCTGAATATAATATTGATGACACCTTCAAGGGCCTCTATCAGCAAAATGATGCTGTATGAGCCCCACATATGCGTGAATAGGCTATTCAGGCACCGCAAGTGTTTTCTTAAACATGTTGCTATTTTATTCAGGTCACTCATAATTCCCCCATCCCCTCTTCATAGAGAAACATGGAGAAAACAGATTTTACTATAGCCATACACTGACTCCTGGTAGATTCTTTCAACACTGGTGAACTTGTCTGTGCGCTATGATCCTGGACCGTATGGGCTAGTTCACACATTGTTAGGTGGTCGAGAAATCTGGTCAGGAAAAAATCTTTCTGAAATTAGGGAGCGTTTTTGAGGCGAATTTAGTTTTGTTTTTTTCCCCCTCCAGCACATGGAGGAATGGACCTTGGGTAAAAAAAAAACAAAAAAAAAAACGCGCTGTGGTTTTTCCACCTCGCATTGCTTCATGTTGTTTTTTCCAGATGGAATCTGCCTCAAAGGTTAAGTCGCTGCTTTTTTTCCACTAGCAGAAAAAAAAAAAAACGCTAGCGGTATACACACTTTTGATGCAGATTCCGCGTCAAAATCCGCGCCATTTTGCTCCATGTGAACTAGCCCTATGTTTGCTATGAGATCACCTCTGAGGCCCCTGTTCTCAGTTTATCCAGGCATTGTTCTGTTTGCTCGGCACATTACAGAATCTGTCAGTTAGTGTTATAGCCTGAGAGCGCAGTCCTGGCTCTGAGACACCCCAACTTTTCCTATAACAAACTTGGCAATGACGCTTTTGTCTAGAATTCGTTGTATGTTCAAGGATGCATTGTTAAAGGGTTCGCATCATTACATTTTAGGCCATGCTGCTTGTCACCATGACACTTGGACTTAACTCCTTAAGGGTGCAGAGTAGTTTCGGCTCTAATGCTCAGACCTCATTTTTCAAACCTGACCTGTAGTTCATGTTCGAACAGTACTATGTCGGTAAATCTTGGGTCTTTTTGTTTAAAAAAGGAAAGCTTTATAAAACTTCATAAAATTATCTATTTGGAAAGTTTGAGTTGTGGTAAAAAACGCCAGCTCACACAGTTAATAACTAACATTTACCACATGTCAACTTTATAGTGGCATCATTTTTTTTTTTTTTTTTTTTTTTTCAATGTCTTTTTACTTTTCTAGGGTGTTAGGCTGATAAATTTAGTGGCAATTTTTTAAAGAGAATTGAGTTTTCTAGAGCCCTATTTAGTTGTGAATTGACTTTGACGGGTGTACATATTATAAAAAAATGACCCCATTTTAGAAACTGTACCGCTCAAATTATTCAAAACTGCGTATAAGAACTTTAACCCTTTGTGTTCCTCAGGAATTAGAGGGGTTTCCCCATCTTAATGTTTCAGCCGTTTGCCTGCAGTCTGTTCTTCTGACTTCCTGCATTTCTCCCCACTCCTCCCTGTAGCTGAACAGCACACCCAACACTCATGCAGATCAGATAATATGCAGATGCTTGTACAAAATGGGCTCAGTGTTATCTGTGTGTTTACATAAAGCAGAGTCTGTTCTTTCTATCAGCAAACTGCAGTTAGCTGAACGATTGTCCTGCTGGCACTTGGTTATAGCACCGCTGTGTAAACAATGGGAGATATAATTTCCCATAGCAGGAAAACAAAGCAGAATTTCTAAAGCAATATATTTAGGAAAATTCTTCAATTTACATAAGCTACCAGTATAGATAGATCCTTAAGATGGGACAACCCCTTTAATGTAAAATGGAGGTGAAATTTTAACAATGTAATCCAGCTTCCCCCACATTTTCCATTTCAAACCAGTTTCCTATAACAAGGACTGGAATAACAGCAAAACAAACCACACTATTTATTGTCCTGATCTGCAGTTTGTAGAAATATCACATATGTGGCCCTCTTGCACAACTCTACTCAGTCCTCAGAAATGAAAGAGCACGTTATGGATTTTGGCACTGTGATTTTATTAGGATAGTTCTTAGACACCATGTTGTTGCGTTTGCAGAGCCCCTGAGATTAAACAATGTAAAACCCAGCAAAAAAAAATATACTTTTAAATTTTTTTTTTTAAAGAAACTAGGTTTCTTAACCCCCTGCCTGTCAGAGGGGTTAAATAATTCCTATGTGGGTGATTTGATCACATGATTTTTCACTGAGCTTTTTTGAATTTGGCTGTGAATTTGAAAATTACTATTTTTTATTTTTCCCTCTAGTTTTTACTTTTTGATCAATGTCTTCCCTTTTTCCAGAGAATAAAGTACCCAATCTCTTTACACAACTTTACACAATCCTGAGTGCAGCAGTTTAGGATATTTGTCTTTTGCAACTTCAATTTTACTGGAATAGTTTTCGGGTACTCTGCATTGGTAGAGCCCCAGAGGTACCGGTGGACACTCACAAAAGTGACCATTTGGGTATTTCCATGAACATGACTAGATGTAAATGTATAGACCATGAAAAGTTAAGTATTTTTGTAAGTATAATAAATTAAACACTTTGCAGAGTTTCAAAGATTCTCTAATTTGTTGACATCTGTTGTCTTGGTTGCCAATGAATACAACCACGAATGCAGGAACTTTCTATGGTCTAGTACCTACCAGACCCAGCCATGATGCCCTTATTGTAGCCAGGTTATCAAGGAGAGACACTAGATGCACAAGAGATACCGTATTTTTCGGACTATAAGACGCACTCCCCCCCCCCCCCCCCCCCCAAATTTGGGGGGAAAAGAAGGGTGCGTCTTATAGTCCGAATGTGGCGCGGCACCTGCTGTAATAGAGAGGCGGATGCCGGCAAGGGATAGATGCAGGTGTCGGGGCCTGAGACATCGCTGCGCTCCTCTGCCCTGCATGAAGCCAGCAGGGGCAATGCTATTCCGCTCCTCCGGCACCTGTGATGGCGTCTATCCCTCGCCGGCATCCGCCTCTCTAGTACAGCGGATGCTGGGTCTGTAGTCTGGATTGGCGGCGCCTTCTCCCCCGGGGCCGGTCCCCACCGGCCCCATACCTGTGAAGTTGCAGGCCGGCTCCTGCGCGGCGATATCGCAGGAGCCGACCTGTTCGAGTGAGAGCCGGGAGCCTAATGAGGCTCCCAGGCCTGTCATTGCTATATTAGTATTGCGGCTGGGTCTATGACCAGCCGTAATACTAATAGACAGAATGTCCCATAGACGGCAATACAGCTTTAAAAATATATAATAAAAATATGAAATAAAAGTTCTAAATCACTCCTTTCCCTAGAATATATATAACAGTAGAAAAAACACTCTATTCGTCCCCGTACAGCTGCAGGGTCACCTGTCAATGTGGCCCTGCAGCTGTTGCAAAACTACAACTCCCATATATTAAATATTTTACCATTTTTTGCTTCAAAATTTTTTTTTTTCCCTATTTTCCTCCTCTAAAACCTAGGTGCGTCTTATAGTCCGAAAAATACGGTAATTTAGCTACAGTAAGGAAATCGTGGCTGGATTTCAGACCGTAGAATGTTCCTCTATTCATAGTGGTTTCCATTGGCAACCGATTTAAAGAAAAAACTTTCACCATTCAAATGGTTAGGGAAAATCAGTGAAATCTAATAAACGTTTAATTACTTGTATTTGCAGAAATGTTTCTTTTCATGATCTTCAAATTTAAAAATGTTTGTTCATGGGACACCCCTTTAAGGTTTTTGTCTAATGGACTAAATAGTGAGCGTTTTCACCCCACTGGTGTTTTCTAAAGGGAACGTGGAGCAGAGTGAGAATTATAATTTCCTAATCCTATATACCATTTTAGTGCCCAGCATGTGCCGCTGGAGACTGGCATATATTTTAATGTAGGTTCTTCTGGGTATGGTAATATTCATGTTGCTGTTCATAAGGGTAAATGTGAATATTAGACTGACACATATGAAAAGTCTCTCATACAGAGCCCTGGGTTGTCATAACGTGTTGCATTGATTTATAGTGCCTTACCTTATATCCCTCTTTGATCAGACTTTGCACCTCTTTTGCCAGTTTGGGGAACTTCTCCTGGAATCTGTTGTCCTATAACAGTGTGTGCGGCCTTTCTTCCCAAAGTCCTGGGTTCTCCTTACTTCGTGGTTTCTAAAAAGTAAATTCTTGATAACCACCTCTTGAAACTCCAGGAAATTTACCGTCTGGCCTCCACAAAGGCAACATGTACACATTGTACAGTGTTGTCTGTATGAGGTGGACTGCCAGTTTCTTATACCTCACAGTCTTTGTGCGTGACTCCGTATGGCTTTAAGACATGACCTGACAAGTCTACCCCTCCCCCATGTGCCTATTATTGTCCAGGATTCAGTCTGGTTTGGGGGTCTCTGTGCTAGTGGTACATGGGTTCTGGGGTGGTTGTGTATTGTTAGTACAAAGACATGTCTTGTACTTGACACACAACATTGTACATTCACCTCTTCTGAGTGCCCAAGCAGTGTCTTAGGGGGTGTTTTTTTGTTTTTTTTTTTTTCTTCTTCCCCATTCTCTTTAAGACTTCTCTACACTAAACCTACAGTGAGGATTTCTGACCACTAAACCGAACTCATTTTATTGCAAAAGTTCTTGTCACTGATAGCTACTGACAAATAACAGCGAGAGGCAAAACTCTGGCAATTGGCTAGTGTTATGGAGCTTTTTGGGACGGCAGGGCCCTCTGCTTTCAGCACCATACTATTATGGTGTGGCTTCCAATTAGCTACTTGTGATTACGTACTATTGTGAAGCAGGAAGATGCTAGATTATGCCAAGAATGCTTTTGTTTGTCATGCCATTTTACAAAATAAAAAGTTAAACCTGATGGCAACCTGGTGGTACAGCGGGCTAGTTAGGAATGTCACGGGGACCCTGGAAAGCTCAGGTGTTCCACAATGACTGACAGCCTTGGCTTTGATATCAGTATTAGCAGCCATAAAAACCCACCAGTGGGATTTCATTCAGGACTAAGCATGCTTCTCAGTGCTCACAGAGGTATTAATAGTGGCGCACGCCATTCTGGTGAATGTACAAGGGCCTGGAAAACACCTTGTGGTCTCTTCACCTAGCTGAATAATATCAATGGCCTATCCTAGGGATGCGTCATCAGTATGGAAGTCCTGGGAAACTCCTTTAGGCTAAGGCCTCGGGCAGGAAGCGCTTTTCTCCTCAGGCTTTTCACAAAGTCCGCAGCGTTTTCACTCTATGTACTCTCTGTTCTTATTATACTTGTATTTAAAACACTGGTGTTTGTGTAGGTGTAATTGACATGTTGAGATTTGCAAAAAAAAAAAAAAGCACTTGTGTTTTTAAATTTGCAGCATTTCAGCAATGTAGCCAGTATTCCATACACTTTGCAGGTACTTCAGTTTTTGCCGCAGTATTTACACTACGTGGGGCCGTGGCCTTAGGCCAAAGTCCACTGTTGCTGAAATGCAACTTTTTGTTGCTGCCTTTGCTGTGAATGCGGGGTGTTTTATTTTCGAGCCAAAACCAGGACTGGATTTATATATTTTATATTCTTTTCCATTCCTTTTGCAGCCTCTCTTGGCTCAAAAAAAACTGCAGCACGATCTGCAACAAAAAAGCGGCATTTCTGCCATGTGGGGACTCTGCAGTAAAATGACATCTATTTCCCTGCTATTCAATTCTTCTCAAATTTGAGTCATGTGAGAACATCACCTTACAGCTCTGAGCTCAGTCTGGAAATGCTTTCTCGATTTCTGCAAAAAGGAAACTGCTGCGCTTCCTATATCTGGATGAGTGAGTCAGGCTGCTGGTATTTCTGTGAGCAGCCAGTTTACATTACTAATGTTTTGACAAGTTCTATCTACACTCTTACGTGGAGCCCATGCACACAGATTGTAGTAATCTGTTAGTACTACATTACCCCTGCCAGATCCAGCAGCTGCGAATTGTACGGAGTGATTCTTGTACATTATTCTTCACTCACACTGTATAATGTTCCCCATTGTCTGTAGTAAATTCTCTTGGCTGCGGCAATACATAAATTCCAGATTTGCCACCACTAAAGCCTTTATTTTAAACCACTTCTCTGCTTTTGTAGGGGCTGTTGGTGACACAGTAAACACTTCTTTATTCAGATGCAGATGAGCAGCTTGTAGTATCCAGCCAGGTAGTCTGCAGGAGCACCCATGGATGCTTGATGGCGCTGCACATTGGGACCTGTCAGTCTTTGGAGCTGGCACTGGGTGGCAACCACCTGCAAAAACCTGTTCTGGCAGGTGTGACGGTGCCCCAGGTACTCTGAACAGCTCATTTGTAAACTAGTGAAAGTTTAATTTCTCAGCAATAAAATGACACCTTGACATAAAGAAGGTATGGTCACTGTCACCAGCCAGCCCTTTTGGTAGTGGTAGACTTTACAAGTCAATAGGATATTTCACTGTGGCTCTTTCCAGCATTCCTACCTTGTTATAGGATGCCTGTGGGTTTGTCAATAGTGTTAAAGGGAAAAAAAAAAAAAATCTGATAGGGCTGGACACTATCAAAACTGAACGTCAACCAGGATAACGGCATGATTGTGTTGATGTCCGTTATTGCAATATTTGCAAGGTTCTACCGAACACGTCCCAGTTGTAACTATTATACTGAGTGATACCATAGAGTATGATAAGCGGAGGTCCATGGGCGGTGGTATATAATACAAAGTGTTTCTCATCTCTCCTGTGCTTGGGCTCAGCTGGACAAGTGGCATCATAAGTCAGACGCAATGTTGTGTAACCCATATAACCGCTAGGGCCTGTTACAGTCTATGACGTTATTCCGAAGCGCTGAACACAAGGGAGCTGTGCCAGAGCCAAGGAGACTTAACTCTGATCACCTTCGCTGGCCAGAAGCTGTACAAGGGACAGACACAGGATCCTCCATCCACTGTGTAGTGGCCGTTCCAGAGAATTTCAGCTCTGCTCTACAGTCCCCAGTATAAATTCAGGTGCAAGAGGCAGAGGTCAGTTCTGCAAACCCCCCCCCCCCTCCAATTGCTGTTTGTTCTTGTAGGATCCAGCTGTGTAATTCAGCCCCAAGGCGCTCTGCACACAAATGTCTGCTTTGTCAGTGTGTTAGCTTTTTTTTTTTTTCCCCCCTTATATACCTGGTTATTATCACAGGTCTGTGTATGCAGCAGTGAGTGAGGGGCAAAATTCAGGACCAATCCTGTCACTGTGTACTGGGGTCACTAGATTAAGTGAATGGGTCTGTGGATCGGACACATGCCGAAAGTATACCTCCCTATTATAATTAAAAAAACAACTTTTCAGAATTGAATAGTACACATGTATATGAGAAATTGTGATAGATCTTATTAAAGAAAAAAATTTTTGTCACTTATTAGGCTGTTCACCTCCTCTGTTTATTTACCGGCCCGGATCCAGTTCACACAGATCTCTATGGAGGGGGGAGAAGGATTCTGGAAATTAAAGGGGCTCTAGCATTAAAATCATGCTAATGAGCCCCACATATGCGTGAATAGCCTTTAAAAAGGCTATTCAGGCACCGCTAAGTTATTAAACTAACCCCCCTGTTTTAAAATAAAACCCTAAAACAGAATATGATCAACTTGCCCATCATGCACGGTGGGTGGGCATTCAGGGTCCGCCGTCTTCTTCAGCCACACCTCCTCTTCCAGCGATGTCCTCTGGTCCCGTCTAACTCTCCAACTGACATTGATAAAAAATAGCGTGGGCGCAGTAGCTGTAGTAGAAGCAGCATGCTCCTGCGCATGCACCTGTGCCGTTTTACAAACCGCTAGAAAGCAGACAGTGTGCTGAATTCAGTGCACTGTCAGCTTTCATGATCTGTGCCCCGGGTGAAGAGCTATCGGTGCCGGTACTGTAGCTCATCACCGTCAGAAGGGTGTTCCTGACAGTCAGAGTGGGGAGGAACGCCTCCTCCCTCTCCTCACAGTACTCGTCCATTGACTAGTATTGGGGTGGGGGTTTTCCTCTCCGCTCTCACAGTACAGCACTCCTCCCCGCTCTGACAGTCAGCCAGGAACGCCCGTCTAATGGTGAAGAGCTACGATACCGGCACCGATAGCTCTTCACCTGGGGTGCAGATCGGGAAAGCTGTCTGCTTTCTAGTGGTATATAAAACCACCTGTGCCTCAAGTGATGAAGTCCTCTTTAAGATGCACTACTCAGTTTATGAAGTGTTTTTATATTATCCATCGCTGACGCTCATTGTTGCTTACTTGGAGGTGTACTTTAGGCCAAAGGAACACACACATAATATTTTCACAAACCCTTTCTCTAAGTGGAGGGGCTTCATTAGATGTCCAAATTTATAAAAGAAGAAAAATCATTTACAGTTGCCATGTTTGAGATGCAACAATCTTAACCTTAGCTAAACGACTGTGCATAGGCCTAAGGGCTAGATCTGAATTTATCTCCTTACAGAGGTACTACTCTCCTACATAGATTTCATCTTTTTCTGTTTGTCTACACATTTTTGTGGACTTTTGCATTTCACTGTTAAATGTACACCAGAAATGTGGAAACTTTCTAATGTCTTTGTATCCGGTTATAGCTGTGGGAAAGCATATAATACTTCCAATACTGTGTGGTGTTGTGAATGATAGAGAGCAGGAAAAACTAACAGGTTGTATTTGTTTTTTTTTGTTTTTTTATAGACTTCATGAAGAGATTCTCGACTTCTACAAGTATATGTCCCCACGGCCAGAAGAAGAAAAGATGAGAATGGAGGTTGTTAATCGAATAGAAAATGTGATTAAAGAGCTGTGGCCTAGTGCAGATGTGAGTAATGGTCGAGGCCAAGGCACCTAAACCACATAAACAATCATGCTTTGACTAAACTGAATTTGCATCATCCTAGGGTTTTGTTCAGCAATACAGAAGTAAATTAAGCTGATATTAATCATTGGAGAAATCACTTGTAATGTGGTGTTGCCATTTAGTGTCATTGAGTGGGAAAGTTAATGGCAGTGATGGTGGCAGATAACTCCTGTTCATGACAAAATGAAGTCTGTTAGGTCTAAGATAGCTGTGGGTTTGTTTTTTTTAAATAATTTAGAAAATGTCAAATTTGTCACTAGGGGTCTTGTAATATTACAGCTGGTGGCGGTAAAGTATAATATATATATACCGTATTTTTCGGACTATAAGACGCACTTTTTTTTTCCCCAAAATTTGGGGGGAAAAGAAGGGTGCATCTTATAGTCTGAATGTGGCGCCTGGCATCCGCTGTAATAGAGAGGCGGAAGCCGGCAAGTGATAGACGCCGGGGCCTGAGACATAGCTGCGCTCCTCTGCCCTGCATGAAGCCAGCAGCGGGAGGAGTGATGCTATTCCGCTCCTCCGTGTCCCCGCCGCTGGCTTCATGCAGGGCAGAGGATCGTAGCGATGTCTCAGGCCCCGGCGTCTATCCCTCCCCGGCATCCGCCTCTCTAGTACAGCGGATGCCGGGTCAGTATCCGTGGCCCCTTCTCCCCCGGGGCCGGTCCCCACCGGCCCCGTTCCTGTAAAGTTGCAGGCCGGCTCCTGCGCGGCGATATCGCAGGAGCCGACCTGTTCGGGTGACAGCCGGGAGCCTAATGAGGCTCCCCGGTCTGTCACTGCTATATATTTAGTATTGCGGCTGGGTCTATGACCAGCCGCCGTAATACTAATATACAGAATGTCCCATAGACGGCAATACACTTGTATTGCCGTCTATGGGACTTGCGATCAAGTGACCGCAGGTTCAAGCCCCCGGGGGGGAATAAAATAGTAAAAAAAAAAAAGCTTTAAAAATATGAAATAAATAAAAGTTCGAAATCACCTCCTGTTTTTTTTTCAATACAAGGTGATCTAAGCAATAGATATCCCCCAAAATGGTATAACTAAAAAGTACAGCTGGCCCCGCAAAAAAAAGCTCTATGCATCCCCATACAGCTGCAGGGTCACCTGTCAATGTGGCCTTGCAGCTGTTGCAAAACTACAACTCCCATATATTAAATATTTTACCAGTTTTTGCTTCAAAATTTTTTTTTCCCTATTTTCCTCCTCTAAAACCTAGGTGCGTCTTATAGTCCAGTGCGTCTTATAGTCTGAAAAATACGGTGTATGTGTGTGTGTGTGTATATATATATATATATATATATATATATATATATATATATATATATATATATATATACACACACACACACACACACACACACCTTTTATTTATTTTATTTACATCTAAAATGGTATTTTTAAAGAGAACCTGTCACGAAGTACAAAATGCTAGATGCTGTACATCACTCAGTTCTCGTTGTGCCCTGAACAATATGGTGTGTTTTTGTTTTTTTAAAATAAAAAATAAAAATTGTGCAATCATTCAAAAGATACTAGCGCCGATTCTCCATGTAAGCAGGAACCTTTAGAGTTTCTCAGAGAACTAGAAAAGATTCCCGTTCACATATAACCTGCCAAGGGCTATAACTTTTGAATGATTGGATAGCAAGAATGAAGTGATGTATAGCATCTAGCATTTTGGACTTTGTGACAGGTCCTCTTTATTACCTCCTCAGCATAGTAAGACCTGTGGGATAGTGATTCTGATTCATAACTGGTTTTCATTAAGATATTTTGAGCTTTATATGCTCCTGCTTTTGGTTCTTCAAGGTCACAGATGACCTTTTTATAGTTCAACAATATTAGTCAATGTGCTTCAGATAACCGTCACAGTTGTTGATTTTCCCACACACAAGTCAGGATAAGAGAAGGCCAGGACTTACGCCCTCCTGTCCTCTTTAAACCTATTTGTGACGTGGGCCATTCATATCTGTCCTTGACCCATCCAGAGAGTCCAGTAAAATAATGTGCACCCGGTTGTAAGTGCATGCCGTCTTTCTGCTAATGTGATAGTTTTCAGTCAACTAACTTAATTTCCCTTCTATGCCAGCAATGAACCAGACAGACGAGTGTATTGAACATTCATACTGGAAATCCAGCTTAATATTTTTATTTTTTTTTCTCTATTTGTTAGGTTCAGATATTTGGGAGTTTCAAGACGGGACTTTATTTGCCTACCAGGTAAGGAATTTTATTTTTCTGTTCAGAGCTGTATGTGGCATTAAATTTTGCAAGACGAGACGTACCATTTAATGTTTCTTATGATGTAGTCTGCTTCAGAGTGGCCGTCATATTTAAAGACCCAGCATCCGTGTACTGTTAAGGCAGATGTCAGAAAGGGGTTAAATCCTCAGATTGGCATATGCAAGTGTCACTAAGGGCGGGACACAGTGCAATGACTGCATAGCTGTATGACGCTAAGTGCATACATCGGAACCAGGTTCAGGTGGAAAAACACTTGACCGATTTTATATATTTCCGTGTGACAATGAGAAAATCTTTGGTCTCAGATATCTCCTTCTGCTTATCACTTTCATAGGTGTGGCCAATGTACCCAGATTCAAGGTTCTGAACAAACCAGGTCATTGGAGTAGTTTCTTGTATTGTTAACCTTTTCACTGCCCATGCAATTTTTCTACAATTTAAAACCTATAATTTTTTTTTCTTTTTAGTTGGAATCAGTGCTGGTTATGGAATTTATCATGTGTATAATGGTGATACCCATACACAAATGGGGAGGGGGGATGTTTTCATGACTAAAGGCCTGACCCAAACAGAACCAGAGATGTTATCAAGTGTCCTGATTCAATGCAGGGGGTGACTACATATGCAACCACTCACCACCTTACACCCTCCTTCCCTTCCTGATTGGTAAGGTGGCTGATAACATGAGGGAAAGGTCCTGTACTCTGCCCTCTAGGGTTGTTGGTTATAGAAGGGTCACATGATTATTGCCTATAATCTTGGTTCATCCTAGTATGTGACTTAGTTTCTTCCCACCATCGCATTGCACAGAACCAGAAAGTGAAACTTTTTTTTTTGTGTTGCTCTCTAACTTCAGATGTGTCCTTTTGCACCTATTGAATATAACATATGAATATTTCCTTGACACAGTTTAAAATTCTAAAAATGTGTTGTCTGTTCTGATTTAATGAAACCGTTATCTGTCTTTCTTATAGCGACATTGATCTTGTGGTTTTTGGGAAATGGGAAAACTTACCACTTTGGACTCTTGAGGAGGCATTACGAAAACACAAGGTGGCCGATGAAAACTCCGTCAAAGTACTGGACAAAGCCACAGTGAGTTAGTTTGCTTTTTTTCTTCGTGTGGAAGGGTAGGTTTCTTCAAAATTATGCATTCTGTGGGTCAGGTTTTTAAAAAAAAAAAAAAATAAATAAATAAATAAATAAATAAAAAAAGTGTGAGATTGAGAGGGAATCCTGAATTGTTGCAGTCTTCACAGTATCCACTGGAGGGGGCACAGTAGGCTGACAATCAGCTTTTTTTTTTTTTTTTTTTTTTTTTTTTTTCAGATTATTGTTCAACTTTGTTGTGTAGATTGGGGAACAGCCAGCAAAGTAACTTCATTATTTGGAAGCAGGTGTATTGCTGTTGTACACACTGGCAAGGCTCTGTATACACCATATTAACCACACCCTTATCAACCCTGTTAACTGACGTGAAGGCTGGACCTGGGAAGCTGGGGAAATTATATGTTTAAAAAACAAAACAGCAAATAAATGTGGCTATCCTATCAGGAGCTCTGGCGCAGTTACCTCTGTGGATCTTCTGACTGATGTCAATGACTGCAGAGGCCTTGTGTCTGTGCGTTCTGATGCCATGCAATTGCAGAGGCAGTGTCACAATTCTCACTGTTCTCTTCAGGCTTTTGGCCTGACATCACTGACCAGAGAGTCACGCCAGAGCCCAGGTGGGGAGTGTGTGTTTGAGCACCTCCCTGGGCCAGCCCTTGTAGTCTGGGGTCTAAAGAGTATAATAGCAGTTTGGTCCGAATGAAACTGCCCATGTGAACCTCATGAGGCATATGCTTATACTTTAAAATCGGCATAACCTGAGGGCTCGTTCACACGTGGGGAAAGGGGCGGATTTTGACAGCGGATTTCGCTTCAAAATCCTCCCCTTTACAATGGTGGTCTATGCAGACCGCGGTCTTCTTTTTTCCGCTAGCGGCGGGCTGCTGCTAGCGGAGAAAAGAAGCGACATGTCCTAGCTTCAGGCGGAAACCGCGGCGCGCTGGGCCGCGGCTTCCGCCTAGCGGCAGCACCCTCCTGTGTCGGCTCATTCATTTGAGCCGACATAGGAGGGGAAAGCCGCGACCATCGCCGCTTCTCTCTCTGTGTCAAAACCCGCGCGGACGGCCAACATGTGAACTAACCCTAAATCTCCATTAACCATAATCGAGGTACGAAAATATCAGATTAATTGTGGTTTTTGGTTTAGATTAAAATTGCAAAGCTCTAGTTGGGGTACAAATAACCTGTCTTGGATATGCATAGACCGTACTTCCCATTATTTCTCTTTATATGATTAGTAAGCTTTTTGTTTTTGCTGTTTTTCAGAATATTAATCTGTTTTTGTTGTCTTTGTAGGTACCTATCATTAAACTAACAGATTCGTATACTGAAGTCAAAGTTGACATAAGTTTTAATGTGCAGAATGGGGTGAAAGCAGCCACACTCATCAGGGATTTTATCAAGGTTGGAAACCTCTTTATGTGCATATGTTTGCTTACCATGGAAGTTGTCACAATGTGAATGTGGCTCCTGAGATTCCCAGAAAAACATCCGAAGCCAGACAGATGAGGATATTTAATGTTTAGCCAGTCATTCAAATATATGTTTGATTTTTGTTATACTATAGTTAGTATGGGCAGACAAGCACTCCAGGGCTATACCTCTATAGGGCTATACCTCTTGTTGGATATGCATCAGTTGCCCATTTTTTCTGTTAGACATTTTACTTGGAAAGTTGGGCAGCCCCAAGAGAATTTTTTGACCCATCCAAAAAGTGTTTGACAGTGTAGGTATCTATGGGTGTCTGCTGGGAAGTAACTAAAGTGACTTCCTTTCTTTAAAGGACCACTAATCTGTAAAATAAACTATAAATGTGGGTAGGAATGAAATCTACTCTGCCGTTTGTCTGAGAAATATTCTGTATGTTCATAAAACCATGAAGAACACAGGACTATTCCCCAAATGGGGAAGCTTAAAGGGATTCTACCACTAAAACTTTTATTTTTTTTTTTTGTTGTGGACAAGACATCGGAATAGCCTTTAGAAAGGCTGTTCGTCTCTTACCTTTAGATGTGATCTCTGCCGTGCCGTTCCTTAGAAATACCGGTTTTTGCCGGTATGCAAATTAGTTCTCTTGTAGTGATGAGGACAGGCCCCAGCGCTAAAAATGCGATGGGGGCGTCCCCACTGCTGCTCGAGAACACGATCTTGTGAAGCCTCTATCTTCGGCTGGATCCCCCCCCTTCTCTGTCGTCTTCCTCCTGTGTCACCTCCGACGCCTGCGCAGTTGGCTCTGCCAGTGAGACACCAGCAGAGCCGAGTGCGCATGCCGGCCGGTGGCCATTTTTGGGAGGCTTCTCTTGCTCTTGAAGTTCAATGCAGGAGCAGCCTCCCAAAAATGGGCACCGGCCGGCATGCGCACTCGGCTCTGCTGGTGTCTCACTGGCAGAGCCAACTGCGCAGGCGTCGGAGGTGACGCAGGAGGAAGACAGAGAAGGGGAGGATCCAGCGGAAGATGGAGGCGTCGCAGGATAGTGTTCTCGAGCAGCAGTGGGGATGCCCCCATCGCATTTTCAGCGCTGGGGCCCGCCCCCATCGCTGCCAGAGAACTAATTTGCATGCTGGTAAGAACGGTATTTCTAAGGAACGGCGCGGCGTCGATCACATCTAAAGGTAAGAGACGAACAGCTTCTCTAAAGGCTATTCCGACGTCTTATCCACAAAAAAAAGAGGTTTTAATGGTAGAATCTCTTTAAAGGACTTGCATTCAAAGAAATATATAAATTGGGGTTAATAGCTCTCATGCTGGAATCAGCGGACGAAAGTCATCTTGCAGCACTTTTTCGTTTACCAATTTGTCAGATATGTACCATAGAATTCCGCACAGATGTATACCTAACCTAACTTTTACATATATTTAGATTTCGGTGCACTTAGATTCTGTTAAGTTATTCAGATTATTATAAATTGCTTTTGTGCGAATTGACGTGCCAGTTTTTACACTTCTAATATATTTTTTTATTTTTTTCCTGTTACAGAAATACCCAGTTCTTCCATATCTAGTGCTGGTTTTAAAGCAGTTCTTGTTACAGAGAGACCTTAATGAAGTGTTTACTGGTGGCATAGGCTCGTACAGTCTCTTTCTGATGGCAGTCAGCTTTCTGCAGGTGAGTCTGCAGGTGTTTACCTATGAATTCAGAAATCACTATTTTGTTGAACCACTACCTCACCCCAATCCCAAGCTGGTGATGGGGTCCCTTTTTAAAAATGCAGATTTGTGGTGCAGAATCACCGTAGACTACTGAATACATTCCACCTAAACAATATACAGTGCTAGTAGAAGGACCCGCTTTCGCATGTGTATATTTAATTTTTTGTTTGAGCAGTGGCCTCATAACAGTAGGTTGGTTGCTATGGAATCCTGGTGTAAAGCTGTGTGTATGTGAATACTGAAGAACCTGCGAGTTTCCATTGGTCCATAAGCGTCATGTGTATCTGTTTGGATAGCCATGAAAAACCTGTGATCAGTTGTTATCGAAATCTGGAGTAAAGCTGTTTGTGTCCTTGCTGGCTTGTATTGGCTAATGCAGATCATCCAGTTTTACGTTGGTGCCTGTGTTAACTTGTTTTCTTGGTGGGCGGATCGAACGCTAAAATCAAGAGCTTCCCATGCCTGTTTCTCAGTATATACTCCATTCCATAAACCTTTGATTCTTTGAGGGGGGGCGGGCACGTGTCGTTTGCTTGAGCGGCGCTGTAGAGGGAGTGGCACTGGGAAATGAGCACTTGACAGAATATGAAAATTGTTGACTTGGAAAAATACAGCAAGGGCAGATCATGTGACCAAATATCAGGAAGTAGCACATCTTAGCGACAGCGCTCCTTTTAGTAATTGCTTTACATTACAGTGACTCATTTATTTATAGGCCTACTTTTTAAGATGCTGTATAACCCCTTTAACTACGGTATGTCCATAACCTTTTATGTTGCTCACTTACTTTTCTTTTTTTCGCCCCGTTATAAATTCAGCTGCACCCACGAGAAGACGCCTGCAGTCCAAATGCCAACTATGGGGTATTGCTGATAGAGTTCTTTGAACTTTATGGAAGGCATTTTAACTATTTAAAAACTGGAATCAGAATAAAAGATGGTGGCTCATATGTTGCCAAGGATGAGGTACAAAAAAGCATGTTGGATGGATACAGGCCATCAATGCTGTATATTGAAGATCCTTTGCAGCCTGGTAAGTATGAAATGGCTTATTTTTAATACTTCGTTTCGTTTGTGCTAAAAGTAATTTATTTATTTTTTTTCCCCCCTATTTCTTTCCAAGGCAACGATGTTGGAAGGAGTTCATATGGAGCAATGCAGGTGAAACAAGCCTTTGATTATGCATATGTCGTCTTAAGCCATGCAGTGTCACCAATAGCAAAGTACTATCCAAACAATGAAAGTGAGAGGTAAGTCTCCATCTCCTGGTAAGAGTGCTGCATGGCCAGATGCTGACATGCCAGGTTAGCAGCACAGGGAAAGGGTCCCATGGCTGGCAATGTGAGAGTGCTGCTGACTGTCTCCTGTTCACTGACCAGTGGCAATGCCCAATGGTGATGCTGCAATGGAACACCATAGGGTCCTAGGGCCTAGCAGGATGACCTTTCACATCGTATGTGTGATGTAGGAGGTGGATATAGTCTCACAGCGATGTAGTACAATATGTGAAATGCAAATATGTGACATGTTGTATTAGTGCTTTGCATAGGGTTGCAGGTTCTGTAAATGATATAATCCAGTCTTCGTTCATATGTTAAAAAAAAAAAATGCAAACTTGCAATTGGCTTTCAATAAAAAATGAATGCGAAACACATGTTAGAATTAAATAATTTGAGGATGTCTCCTGCTTCTCCTGAGTGTATTCTGTGATGGACGGTCACCATGGACTTGCAGCAGCTAGTCGCTCTGTAGAAAGTCTTGGGACAATGACTGTGGCCAATACATTTCTGTAACCACCAGAGACATACAAAGTGCAGTGTAGGATGTGCTATTCTTATGACCACATTCAAGTTGGAACCAAGCCTGTGCATGTTTTTCAGCATTTTGGGACGTATTATTCGAGTCACAGAAGAAGTAGTTGCCTACAGAGAATGGATATCTGCGAAGTGGGGGCAGCAGAATAGAGCTGACCCGCTTTACAATGGTAAGCACATTTATATAGAAAGTCTTTATGTAACTGTTGTGGTGAGATTAATGGGAGATTATACTGTAGTTTGAGCATTCACGGTATGACAGACTTCTAAAATGATGTATAGTTTGTGAGAGTAGTTCACATATATTTTATAAATCTACAAAGTATTGATTCTTTTTCTGATACATCTATACTGCATTTATTGCATGGTCTTGTTTTTATTACCCTTCTAGGGAATGATGTGACCCTGATAGTGGATGTTCACCATTTGGATCAGTGTAATAATAACGTGTCTGGACAAAATGCTGCCTTGGGACAAGCAAAGAATAAGGTCTCTGAAACTCTTGGCAAACACTCGTCCAACTCCTCTGGTCCTCTGTCTTCCTCCTCTTCCACCCTCTCCAGTTCCAGTGATGTGGTGAGTTCAGACTAATTCTTTATCTAAATTTAACCCGTTTGGTGGCTTTGCTGTCATTTAAGAAGATCAATCAAGGCCAAATTTTTCGGTATCTGCCAAAGCCATACTTCCAATCCTAAAGATGAAAGAAAATCAATCTAAGCAAACAATTCTACAGATACATTGTACAGTACTGTGCAGTTTTAGAAGCTATGGTGGGGGGAAAAAAAAGGCTACAAAGAATGCTTTCAATCATAGAAGTGCCTTTGCTTTGCTTTGGCTAACTGAGCTTTGTTCGGTGTAAAGAACAAGGAATCCTGGAAGTGACTGTATGGCCCTCGCACAGCCTGATCTCGCATCATCCAGTCTGTCTGGGATCACAGTAAGAGATCGAAGCATGTGAGCAAGCACTTTCAGCTGTGTGCAGGTATACTTAGAAGAATTGATGCCATTTTTGAAGGCAAAAGCAGTTGCTAGAGATGAGCGAGTACTATTCGAAATGGCCATTTCAAATAGCACGCACCCATAGGAATGAATGGAAGCGGCTGGCCGCTTAACCCCCTGCGTGCTGGCTGTGTTCCTCCATTCCTATGGGTGCATGCTATTCGAAACGGGGGTTTCGAATAGTACTTGCTCATCTCTAGCAGTTGCACCAAATATTGATGCACTTTTTATTTTTTGCTTTTGATTTTTCACTTTAGCTTATTTTGTCAGTTAACAAAATGCAGTTACACTTCTATCTATCAAAGCATTCTTCCTATTGCAGCATTTTTTCACACTTGCCTAAAACCTTTGCACAGTACTATATGTTTGGTCCAGTGGTTTGAGGGGGAATGTAAGGTGTGAGGCAGACTTGGCAGGAACCCATGGATCTCCCATGAGTATGTTCTGCTATACATATAAACTTACAAATTAAGCAGGCTAAACCTGCGGTTTTTGGGTTTTTTTGTGCAATTTTGTTGACTCGACTGTTCGGCCTATGTTTTCTAATGTTGTGACTGGTCAGAAGGTTATATCCTTGTGGGATGAAATAATTAAACTCTCATGTTAGGACCTTAGGTTCTGGCTATTTCAGCCCTGTGTCCAAGGGGCCTGTATTCAGCCCCCCTCCCCCAGTCCTTCACTAAAGTTTGATATTATGCAAACTGTTGTATGTGGGTTTTGTACTGAGATCCACTGTTTAGCCAGTGGTGTCAACTCTCATTGCATGACACATCACGTGTCTCCCGTAGAAGAAAGTCATTAAACGTCTGTGCATTCAGGACTCAGACGGAACTCCTTTCAAGACGTCAAAGCAGCCGAGTTGCCGGCAGACAAGCGATAGTCGAACGGGTCCTCAGGAATCCTGCACCAGCTCTTCACAACCCAGCAGCAAACCGCAAGCTAGCCAGAGTGTCAGCTCCTCAAACAGCAACAATAAGGCTCAGGTATGAAGATTGTTGTGTTTTACACCATCTGTATTTTATATATTGCGCTACTTTCCTGCCCTACCTACACTCCAGCAGGAAGTTTCTGAGCTAAGAGACAGAATGCTGAATAATGGGGAAATAGGTTTACATGCTAACACTGAAGTTGACAGCTGTGTATTTTATATGGAAATTATATGGGATGCATCAGAGAAATCTGTAAATCTGTGTCCAAGTAAAATGGTTTAATTCTTACCATCAGAAGTCTTGAAATCGCAGTGTGTCCACTGCACGTGTTTTTCCATAGAATGGGATGAACTAGAATCCTATTCACTTTGCTGTGACTGTAAAATGCCACTTTTTTTTTTCTTTTTTCTGCAGTGTTTACACCATGTGGAGCCCTGGCCTACAGGAGTTTTGTGGCCAAATGATATTGATGATCTATTTTTAAGCCTCATTCACTACACTCATTAAATTCACTATACCAGGGCTATTCATGTAATTTATAGGTTTTTTTTTAGAACAATCAAAAAAATATCCTGTTTTTACAAATCCCTAATTAGTCAACTATATGAGGTGCCCATTAATACACAGCTGTGAAAAACTTCAAATTTTCATGGTCATTTTGTATCTGTCGTTTGACTGCAGCTTTAGGTTAGTTCAGACCTGGGCATTGTACGGCCTTCTAACGGTCTCTGACCGGCTCGTGTAGGATAAAGGTAGATGCTAAATGGAAAGTCTGCTAAAGGACCTTTGATGATGTCATCAAAGGACCTTTAGCTCACTAGGATTTAATCACTCTTTAGTGGGTGGAGCTATTTTTGATTGTACAGGACAGTGCGGTATTGCACACAAAGAACAAGCTGCCGCGAATGAAGACTGATGGAAAATGAGAGCGGAGACAGTATGTGAAAGCAAGAGGATTCAATTGGGGGCAGTTAAGCTGTAGAAGATGGGGGGGGGGGGGGGTGTGGGGGGGCTAAACTGGAGGAGAGCGCAGATGGAGGGTGACATTAAACTGTTGCCCCCATTTTAAAGGGGTTGGCCACTTTCAGACCAATATTATCAAATGTACAATAAAAAGATATACAATTTTCCAATATACTTTCTGCATCAATTCCTCACGGTTTTCTAGATTTCAGCTTGCTGTGATTCATTCTGTTACTTCTAGAGGATAAAACTGACCATGGTCATGTGATTTACGGTCCATGGTCATGTGATGAGTACACACAGGTGCTGCTCGTTACAGTGACAGCACAATAATCAAACATCTGCCTGGTAATCAGCTGTGCACCTGTGTCCTCATCACATGACCATGGACCGTAAATCACATGACCATGGTCAGTTTTATCCTCTAGAAGTAACAGAATGAATGACAGCAAGCAGAGATCTAGAAAACTGTGAGGAATTGATACAGAAAGTATATTGGAAAATTGTATATATTTTTATTGTACATTTTTGTCAATATTGGTCTGAAAGAGGCCAACCCCTTTAATGTCCCACTCCAGCTACTCCAGTTTAATGTCCCCCTCTAGATTCTGCCAGCTTAAACTGGGGCACATGGGGAGGGACTTAATACTGTGAGACATTTTTAGGGGAACATTATAATGGGGGGCATATAATGTTAGGGTGACTGTGTGGCATTATACTTTGTGGAGGGCACATGGAAAAATGGATAAGAATGGGCGGAGTCAACATAGAAGTGGGAGGAGCTAAATTTACGGCAGTGTGCATAGCTGTCTAGGACCGTTTCAATTTCTCATGTGGCCCCATGGGAAAATTAATTGCCCACCTGTGTTAGATCATCAGTATTAGATCTGTGGAGTCTGATACCCAAGACCCTTACCAATCCCCTGGTCTCAATAGCCGCTACACAGAGAAGAGGTAGATGTTCTCTACACAATGGCTGTGCTGAGTTACTACAGCTTAGTTCCTATGCAAGTGACCAGTAACTGCGCACCCACTACACAGACAACAAAGCTAGTCCCCTCCGCCTCTTAAGATTATTGGGCATATTTATTTTTAGGAGTTTGTGTATTGGGCATTCTTGGACACAGGCATACCCAATGTTTTACTTTTATATATCTGGTTTAGTGAAAGGGGGATGATTTAAACCTGTGTTGCAAAGTACCGTATTGTAAAATATATCACTTCTACCCCCCGTAAATGGCTTGCAAAATTATAGGTGCAAAGCAGGTCTTCGTAAATCCATTCTGCGTTCTATGGGGGGAAAAAAAGTTTGAAGGGAGGTAGAATGACAGCCATATAGAAAACTTGCTTAGGTGCATATTCATAAACATACACTCCACATATCATTTTGGTGATGAGGAAAAAATGCTTGCAAGCTTCCTGGTGGCCGGCCTGTTTCCATCTATAGTAGTAGCACAGAGGATGAGATTTAAACAAACTTCCTCTATATACTGAGCTTATGGGTGGTGACACAGGGCGTATCTTGCATTGTTGCAGCCACATCCTGTCCCTGGCTACCAGTATTAATTGGGGAGGGGGTATGTTTTATGTTGCTGGGAGGCAGGCAATCTTGGCAGCATAGATAACGTGGTTCAGGCCGGTAAATCTGGCACGTGCTCAGACATTTTTCACAGATGAAACTGTCGTGTGAATCTTATCTTATACAACAGTGAGCTATGGCAGAGGACAGCCACATCCCAGGTACAGGGTGTCGCCAACCTGCATTCATTCTCATTTATTGTTGCACATCCTTTAACCTTTCCAGTATAACATCTGAGTGCTTCAGATGAGTTGCAGCAAAATAATCTGGTTTCGGGTTGTTTTTGTGACAGCGGCTTTTGCACCGATATGCTGCAGGCCTTCTCTGTTGGAAGTTCTGCAGCATGTTTGTCCCGTGTGGCCTCTAAAAATAATAAAAAACTTAAAGTAAATACATGAATCAATAATAATGGTAACTTGGTGACTACAATAGGAGCATGATGATGGTATCTGAGATGGTTTGATACCAGTCTTAAGACCTTTATGCCTCATGTGACACTGTCTTAGTATAGCTTTTTATTTGTGTAATTCTTTGACTAACATATGACACTATGAGCACTATATTTGTGAGGAGGAAAACCAGAAGAAAGAGGGTAAAATCTAATGGAAAACCTGTCCAGTCCGTGTTCACTGAATAGAAAACTTTCTCTGAAATGTATATTTATTGCATAACCTGTGTGACTACTTACTTGGACTAATAATTTTTTGCCACTTTTTTTTTTTTTTTTTTTCCCAGCATGGCACAACCAGACTTTTCCGTTCAGTGCCCTCCAGCAAAAGTTTCCAAACCCAACCCAACACAAGCCAAGGCACATCAGTGCCAAGTCGACATCTTCAGAGTGGCAAAGCACAGCACCAGCACTACAATAGCAAAAAACGCAAGCACAAGCGGGAAACAGACCTGTGTAGATAGCTATTATAGCTGGACTTTTGTGACCTTCCACGTTGTGCCGCAACACAGTTCACCTGTATCAAACGGCTTCATGACTGTACGGGAAGCTTACAGACTATTGAGTCAGTTTCTTTTTACTTAGTGTTTTTTTTTTTTTTTTCCAGCTGACCACAGAAATGGATCATGAACATTTGAAACAAAAAAGGAAAAAAAAAAACCAAAAAAAAAAAAAAAATCTATATATAAAATGGCTGCTCATTTGATAAAACATAAGGAGCTAAACAATTATTTGCACTTCTTTATCGGCACCAGTGTGCTGGTTTATAGGACTTAAAGATAGAAATAAAAGAACAATACAAACCTAAATTTTGGCGAGGGGTGCAATTTGCAGAAACCCCTTGTTATTTGGGAACTTTATTTCTGCATGATGGTTTGTTTTTTTTTTATCATTTTGATTATTCTACCATTTTATTGTGCATACCACAGTATATAAAGTTATAAAGTTGCACTTTTGTACTGGTGCAAATGCTTTTTACATAAATCTTTACAAAAAATTGGACTAGTTTAGGGGACAAAAAAAAAAAAAAAATTGTTCATCTGCTTTGAGATTAAGTTGATTTTGGTCACCCGGAAAGGATCATTTCTACTCACTGTTGCCCATTGTCATTTATTTATTTTTTATATATTATATATTTAAATAATGACAAATTATTAGAAGGCAAATGGCCTGACCATGGAGAAAATGTAGCACATTTTTTTTAATAAGATGTCATTTTGACAGTCATAAATGCTTTTGTCATTCATTTTACTTTCTTTGATGCATCAGCCTTTGTGTTACCATTGAGGAAGAGGGAAATGAGAAGTGTATATTGACATTTGTTCTGTGGCTTTTATGCAGGTAGCAACTCTTTGCTGATGCATACCCACCAACACTTGAATCCTAAACTGCGGCACATTTAAGCCCCTTCCAAGAGTGACCCAAACCAGCCTTCAAAAATAAAGATCCATATGCTCCTTCTCTTTTTGCAGTCTGATTCCCTGGGCATTCCTGTGAAAAACAGGTCTGTTGGCAGGTATGCAATGGTCCTGTATGGAGTAAAGAAATATTTTAAGGTAGTATGTTCTGGTACTGTCACAGAAAATTTTATTTAAAAAAAATTTAAAAAAAAAACACTCCCATGAACCCCACTCCCTCCCCCACAAAAAAAAAATACTATCAGGGCTCTGTTCTGGTTTCTGTTTGTAATGGAGACCACAAAACATTGCTGGATCTGTCACCAGCGTCATGGTCTCTCAAGGGTGTCAACACAAAACCCTAATAATAAGCTGATGCTTCTGAAAAGCGGATTGTACTGACTTTCATCTTATCTATGGCCAGCACTAGATCAGACTATTTCAGATTAAGATATACATAACTAGGAACTAAAAGGTTATTTCATTTTAAATAACGGAAATGAAAATTTGCCTAAATTCGGTTCTAATTTGTCCATTGTTCTGATTCATCATTTGATCAGAACGGACTGAAATAGTAATAAAATGACTGGTGCAGACAGTTCTCTCCGCAGCCGTCATCTTTGATTTTAATGTTCCAAGACAGAAGCTTTCCTCAATCTTGTCTGGTTACTTTTCAAACTGCTGAAAGCCATTTGTGCAAGACGTCTAATCCATTAAAAAAATAAAGATGGAAGAAAGCTTGGTCTTAACATTAGTCAGTGATCATGGACATTGACTGCGCTCTCTGCAGCCGTCATTTTGTTACTACTTCTGAGTCTACGACACATCACAAGAACGGACTAAACTAATATGAAATTAGCCTTAAAGGGATTGTCTTGGGTTGAACCAAAAACTCAGCAATGGTGGGAACTGCTGTAAAATAAAAGAACTACTCTACTGGTAGGTCTGTGTGCAGCTGCTCAGTGGTCGACACCCATACATAGGTAAGTAAGGATCTACCCACCTTTGTCCCCATTTCGGTTTAATCTAGGCAACTCAGTTTCCAGCAGAATGAAGTTTTATGCAGCTAAATTTAGGATTCTGTGGGTACCATCGATCAGAACCCAAAATCTAGTAGGGGATTACATAACCTATCATTTTTAGTTGACACACCATGTTGAGCATCAAATACATATTGGTTATGTTTGCATAAAGTATAGAGTCATGTATGGGGCTATGGCTAGATTATAAAGTGGAATTTTTTTAAATGTTGTGTTTTGGAGTTTTTTTTGTTTGCAATATTAGAATCTTTCTCTCCTATTTGTAAAGAATTTTAAAAATCTGTGAGCTGAAGACAAAGCAATAAGCAACTTGTCCCCAATGTAGTTATGGCATACACGGTTCATGCTCTGGCTTCTAGAGAACTAAAATTGCCTATTTCACTTATTGCAACCCTCCCACTTGTAAAAGCAGTGTGTTCACAAAAAAAAATTGAGGGAATGTTTATGTAATTGTCTATTTAATATATACAGCTTTCCCTTAACAGGAAGCTATTGGAGAAGGAGAGGCCGTGCTACTTTAAGCTTTTGGGCTAGACTTACAGCACTGAGCACTCAGTATGTGCCAGATTTACCGGCCTGAACATCAAGCCGGGAGAGGCGCTCCTAGCAGTATAATTATCTGAAGCCCGGAGTCTCTACCTCCTGGCAACATACTGTCTAATACCTGTATGGGACAGGAGATCACTTGCAGACAGACTCCTGCCTTCAGAGATGACTATAATGCTAGGAGTGACTCTCCCGGCATCAGGCTGTGGGTGGATCTCTGTCCTATGAATCTAGCCTTGGGGTGTTTGTAGAGTTGAATCGTTGACTGGCATGTATTAATGTGGTTCTTTATACTTGGTTTGCGTTGTACGTATAGAAGGATTTCTGTACCCTGGGTATGTATAACATATGTGATTTTTAAATATTTCTTTATAAATGTGGTGGATTATAATGTTCATATGCATCAGAGGGCCAAAATGACCGATATATAAAATGCCACCTTTTAATGTCCTCTTTAGAAGACCTCTAACAAATCAAAAAGTTTTAAGCTTAGAACAAAGTTTAAGAAAACATTAAGCAGGTTCTGTCATATCATGAGCACTACTGCGAGGGAGCCTGTCGCCATGAAAATCCTGCAGGAGCTCAGCAGATTGGTGTATGGGAAAAAAATTTGTACAATCATTTTTCTCTTCTTTCTAAGCTTAATAGGACTGTGTAGTGAGTGGTCTTTATACTGCCAGATACCTGTTTGCATGTTGTAGAGTAGAGGCTGTTCATGGTAAGGACTGCCCACCGGACTCTGCATCTGAATTCAGTGGGCGGTCCTTAGAGTGAATAGCCTCTCTACCACTACGCAAACAAATAGCTGTCAGTTACTGTAAGGACCGCCCACTAGACTCAATGCTTTTAAGCATAGAACAGAAATGACGGGGTTTTTCATGTTCCTTTTTAAGATGGCCATTCACAGATTCTGGCTCAAGGGCACGACAACTAAGCTCCACCCAAATGAAGTCGTTTTAGTTGGCCATAGTAAGCAATTGCAATGTAGCTTTATTTTTTCAATATTAGAATGCAGAGATGAAAGCTATGCTGTGATCGGTTGCTATGAGCAGTTTTTTTTGGGGGGTGTCTCTCCCCCCCCTTTTTGTGTTTCCACTTTGGAATCTGTGTGTGAAGAAAGTTTGCAATAGGAAGCCACACAAATGTTAGGAAATGAAATTCCTGCATGTCTTCACTGGAGTTTACACTGCCATGGGTCCACATGCAGATAACTAGACTGTGGCAGGTGATTGAGATTTCTCACGTATTTAAAGAGGATCTTTCATCAGATTGGGCACAGGCAGTTCTATATACTGCTGGAAAGCTGTACATCACGATAGGCGCTGCTGGGCAGAAGGGCGTCCCTGGCTAACTGTCAGAAACGCCCTTCTGACTGTAAAGCGCTACGGTACCGGGACCGATAGCGCTTTACCCGGGGCACAGATCGGAAAAGCTGACAGTGCACTGAATTCAGTGCACTGTCAGCTTTCCAGCAGTATATAGAACTGCTTGTGCTCCAATCAGTGAAAGGTCCTCTTTAATTGGTGTGAATAGACCCTTAGTGGTGGTCTTCCTGTATATGGTAAACCTCCTGATCATCTTTGCTTTTATATAACTTTTTTTTTTTATGCTTCCTATGGCATTTAGTGATGCAAAACTGACAAATACAATTGATTTAAGGAAAAAGTAACCTGCAGCCAGCCCTGAAAACTCTTAACTTCTATACACACAAGTAAAGCTGGCCCAATCCTTTTGTTCTTGAGGGGGAGAAAGGCGCTGTCAGCTTCCTTACCACCTTCTCATTCAGTCTTCTCGACCAACCAGAGAGTTCTTGTGTATAGGGAAGCGATGTAAGATGTCTCTACAGTGTGTGGAGAAGATAAAGAAATATGAGGCGTGTGTGAGCAAGGCTTCATACATCCCATGCTAGGTTCCTACCTGCTTCGGTGTTTGTTTTCTGGTTTGCTGTTTCTTTGATAGACAGAGCCCAGGGGACCCCATTAACTGTAATATAGTCCCTAGAATTTCTGAGGTATCTCAGATGCTGAATATAGCATTAGACTGTCCATAGTTAAATGTTATGCAATATCATAGTATATTTTATTCATTACTATTTCACACTCTCTGCTAATCCTGAATTATCACTTACGATCCAATGGGAAAGGCCTGTCCCGGTCGTGTACTTGTCAGGGTGTGTTCACACATTGTCGTGCAGTTCTGCAAATGCTCGTGCCCTTACACCACATCCAGTCTGCTTACCATTTACTATACATAGTGTTTGAAAAATTTGACACTGAGCACAATATACAGTTAACCTGAAATTCTGCTGTGATATGTTTCAATGACTATTATATATATTTTATTTATATTTTGTCATAACGCTAAAGCAGTTTAACAAATTGCAGAAATTCCGGATAACTTGTGCTGTGCTCTCCACTCTTTTATCCGCTGCGGGACCCAAACGATGAAGGGCCTGCATGCTACAACAGTAGTTACCATTTAGACCGTAATGGGGTCAGAGACTCCAATGTGAATGAAGCCCAACTCTGCTACAACTGTTTGTATAATGCAATGTTATTTTGTGTTGCAAATGTAGAATTACTAAAGATAATTCACTATACAAGCACCATTAGGAGATCACTAATTCCTAAAGAGGAGACCTATGCAATGGCTTAATATATACATACACACATCTTACTACATAAAGAAAAAGGGGAAGTGTTTATTGGTTGCTTTTTAGAACCAGTTTACCCCCACGCAGACTAATCAGACTTGCCAAAATTCAAGTTGCTCCATGTGGATGGGGGAGAGCCTTTAGGAATTGGACCCAAGTTTCTAGAATATCCATCTTCAATAAGTTTAGTTAACGCCAATGCAATAATAGATGAAAGTTCACATTTCATTGCTTATTAAAAAAAAAAAAAAAAGCCAAACCACTCAATGCAAAACTTTGCATCAAAATTTCCTTTTATCTAGTCTATATTAAATGTCCATTTATGTGTATACAGATCTTTGGTCCGGTTTGCATTACATACATCCATATTTTAATCTTTAAATTGACCAAACGTTTTAATAAAAGGGTCTATAGACAATAAACTCGTATTGAAGGGCCAGTTGAGCCCCTCTTTGTGCCGACTACTACTCTGGCTAATAAGGGGTAAGCCTGAAAGCAAAGCCCCCAATAACTTTGGATGACCCTTCGGACCCTAGGGCTTGAATTCCGAAGCACAGCAGTGTATGTACAGATGTTCTGCCATGGTTTTTCTAGTATATACTGGGATTTGGGGTGATTCTAGACACATGTACACACACCTTTCATTTTCTGACTACCTTTAAGTCATTTTAATTAGATTTTGTGTAGAAATTTTTTTTACTACAATGAATAAATGGTTTAGTAAAGGCTTAATAGTCCTAGACATTGTTCTCTTCCAAATCTTGTAACTTTGTTAAAATATGCATCATGTCCTTCTTAGTTGTAGGACTCGTGAGCCATAACTATGGATACTGACTGTTATTCTAGTCTAAAAGCATTTCAGGCATTCCCATGTCTCTTACTTCAGGAGCCGGGTACACTGAACCATTGTGGAGAACTGTTAACCTGGGAATCTTGTTACAGGCAAAGCAACTGTAAAGGACCTCCTACTTGGTACATGACATGTAATATTGCCCTTGGTATGTATTGGCTTCTACCACACGGGTAGTATTTGTGGATATGTTTGAGGGCTGCATTGAATTGGTGAATGGTGCTGATCTAGGGAAAACCCTGCTGACATTTCAGTATGTGTAGTCTGTATAGTGGGTGCCCATATACTACTACTTTATTTTTCTATTGTATCTTTTATACACTTACAGTACTTGTATGCATGAAACCTGGAGAGCTAGATTTGCTACATATACAATACTGGATCATGGCTTCTAATGGGTTTATTTAGTTTTATTCACCATCATATTCTTCTAGTAGAAAATTGTATTTGTTAACTTTTATTTGTACATTTCTTGCATTTGCATTTGTTTAGTTGGAGTCAGTAAATGTGACCAGGTTTACAATATTGGACATAAGACATGTATGTTTTGGGCAGTACTAAAAGGTACTTTTAGATTTCCTTTATATGATGGGGAAAAAAATGTATCCCTCTTGTCATATGAGTGTTTCTATACAAAATTTTGAGAGGAGGGAGGTGGTGTTTTAGAACCTATCTGCAATATAATGTCAGACACATGGCACCATATGGCTTCTCCCTCCTTTATGCTTACATGTGTACTTTGTATATTGGCTCAGCCATTTACATGAAGTCTTCAGCGATGCTATCTTGCAACAGGGTGGCTACAGTCCAAATGCCTTAGGAGAGCCACTCACCGTTTGTACTATTGGCTAGATAATAGAAAGTGGAAAGGAAATACTTCTGTACACTTTCTATGTAAATTTTTAGGCTATTTCCAGAAGGGAGATTGCAACAAAAACTTGAGCTTGCTGTAGTTAGAATACATTTTGCTATACACTATACATAGTCTGAGTAGCGCACTGACACCCCTGCGCAGCCATTACGGTGTTATCATGGCCATTTGTTTTGAAGTACTATGTCTAGGATGTTATTGGCCTTTTTGAAAGGTAAATGGTTAAACAGATGATCACTGCAGGTCTGGTTTATCTAAAATCGGGGGTCAGTAACCTTTGGCACTCCAGCTGCTGTGAAACTGCAACTCCCAACATGCTCCATTCACTTTCATGGGAGTTCCAAGAACAGCAGAGCAAGTATGCATGCTGGGAGTTGTAGTTTTACCACAGCTGGAGTGCCGAAGGTTGCCAACCCCTGATCTAAACCCTAACAGTGTTCTTGCTAGGATTAGCAATGTCTGACCAAACACTGCCACAGCACAGTAGAACTTGCCTGAAATTCTGTCTATTCAAATGCATAGCCGTTTGCGTAATATATGTGTAATATATGGGTAAGTGTGGTCTGCTGCAGGGGCTCTGTTTAGGCCCCCCCCCCCCAAAAAAAATAAAAAATAAAAAAATCCTCTAATTTAGTTCTCTATTGCAGGATCATATAGGTCAGCTTGACAATGTCCTCCAGATTCTAAGACTATAAGTGGGACTGTAGAAAATGTCTTAAGAACCTAAATATAGATTCCTAAAGTAATTCATATCAAATATAAAACATGGATTTTATTTTTGACACTTCACCCAGTATAGGAATGCTTCATGATAGAAGTTGCTCTCACCTGCACACACTATATGCCATAATGTTACCTAACTATATACTGGAGCTAAAGACATACATGTTACTGTTCTGCCACATTCAGATAGATGGACAGGATAAGAAAAAACATGGCTACTCAGAAATCACAGATTTGCACAGCCATGTTTAATACTGCCCTGGCCGTACACCTATAACTCGTTTGAGACCACAGAGTTTGGAGGGATCAGACCACTACCTACAGTATATGGCGGTCTCTTGCCTCTTCCTCCAGGACAGATGTTAGATTTGTGTCCCATTGGAGATGAGCTACTGCCTGGGGAGTCTTTACTGTCAGTGTATGGCTCACTTTATATGCAGATTTGCAGTAGATATCACACAATTTGCCAATCTGCCATGTCTGAATATAGCCTTATGTTTCAGCTTCCTATTAAAGCCATTGGGTTTTGTGTACTGGTATAGCCAACAATCAATTTTCTTTTGCAGTCAGTATTTCACAGGACCCTGGTTTCTATACGGATGAAACTGCACCAAGCCAGACTGTATTGCTTTCTTTTCTAGAACACTCAAAAGCAAATACTATAAAAAAAAACAAAAACGCAGCCATGTTATTTTCTAGCAAGTTTACTAATCAGTGGTGTTTGCGGGAAGGTTATATTGATTCCTTTGGGATCTCCAGTTTGCCCCATTTTATGGTTTTCATAAACGCAGCAGGAAAAGATCTCCATTGTTTTTCCTGTAGGATGTAAAATCGCCTTGAGGGTAAACTGATTTAAATAAAAAAAAAAAAAAATTACATATAAACCATAGAGAAAATGTAAGTGTGTATATTTCATAATGCCTATAAAGAAAATGGAAATATAAACTTTTTGTATTTTTTTTTTTTTTCCCCCCCCCCCCTCAAATGCTTTATTGTATATTTCATCTGTGTATATCACTCAGTTTAATTATTTTATTTCTTTTGGAGTTGATATACTTTTGTGACAACTTTGTGAATCTCATTGGGTGGGAAGGGAATAAATGTTTAATTTAACTTTTTCTGTTGTACTTGAGTGTTTTGTTTTCTCAGCGCTTCTCGTGTCTCGTCACATTGTTTAGACAGTTGTTCCATGTTCTATCTTTTTACAAAGTGAAATGGGACTTTTCTGCACTTTTTTTGGCGGGTGGAAACCTGTGGGTAACCACTTTTTAAGCGGATTTTTTTTTTTTGGGGGGGGGGGGGGGTCCTCAAGTGGACCTGAAGAATGGAAACCTGAGCACGGGTGTGAACTTGGAGTAAGAGTACAGTTTGAGATGAACATATCAGATGACTCTGTCTTTAGCTAAAGTCCACATGGACTCCTGTATCCTTTTGCTGTAAAGGGATTCAGATACATAAGGCTGCCGTGTACATTATAGGAAAGAGCTTGTCTCTTTCTGGGAACATTCTTTTGAGTGCTCATACACATGCAAAATGCCTCTTGTCCAAATGTTGGACAACAGTATCTGTCATGGCAAATGTTTTTTCTAGTATAAAGTGTATAGGCACCTGAGAATTACAATAAAATAAATATTTAGACAATACTGATAGAAAAAAAAAATCTTAGCATCCATGTTAGTCACCATAGGCTGTAACCAAAGAGACTCATGCTTCATCCACTGCAGGTATGAAATGCCAAATAAAATGGGATTTTTTAAAATTTTTTTTGCTTTAAAGTAGTTACGTATTGATAACCCATCCTTTACTATAGGTCTACAAATTGAAGAGGCTGTAGTGTTTCGGTAAGTAATTCAATACTAAGCCGAGTACCAGACTTTTTGCAGAGGCTGTTCTTGAGTGCAGAAGCTCAGGCCAATTCACTTTAATGTGACGGAGTCGCTGCTGTACCATGTACCGAATGTGATGTCATCAGTACACAGGAAGAGGTTGCATTGCTTGTGAGTGCCCTGACCTAGACTAATGGGGGTCTCAGCTATTGGACCTCCATAACCACATCATAAGGATACAGTAGGCCATCATTATGAAAGCCCCTGTGATACTTAGGCCTTATTTACATGTTTGTTTTTTGATGGGTGTTGGGGGTGTTCACGGGTGTGCGCTGCATCCTTGGATAGTGCACAGTCCTTTACACATTATGGAAATGTTTTGCCCACAGTTAGTAGAAATCAACCATTTTCTGTTAAAATAGTTTAGATATGTGAAAAAATGGGCAACACTTATCTGTGTGTTCTGTCTGATTTTCATGGACCCATACACTTTACAGAATGCCCTTGGTCTGTAGAAGAAGGAAAAACAAAAGTCTTGTAGTGACGTCATCACAGGGACAAGCCAATCACAGAGCAGTAGTGATGTCATCACAAGTCCTTTTCCAGAAGCAGGAAAGAGACAGTTGGAGCTGGTGCATCGAAAGCAGGAGGAGGGACTTGCATAGAAGAACAAATGAAGGAGGGTGTGAGGGGTGCACGGGAACGCCCATGGTGTACGGATGGCTCATTTACATATAAATTTAAAAGGTAATTCATTAAAATGGAGGGGGGGGGGGGGGTCTTTTAACAAACGATTAGCAGGACTTGATATGTTTATCTAAAGTAGTGAAAATCCAGTGATAGAGCCCCTTTAAAGCTGACCTACAGCAGTGAAGAAAATGGATTGCTATGGAAACCTGGAGTAAAGCTCTGATGTCTGATAGTGTGTGCTGTGCTGAGCTGTGTATCTAATCCTCTGACGGTTGGATATCCATGTTGGCTACACCGGGAATAATGCTGGGTGCATGTGGAGTGTTTGGCAGCTGGAATATGTGAATATGAAAGACTTGCACGTTTGTATTAGCTAATGCAGGTCATTTTGGGAATATTGTATCTCGGGAACCGTACGTCCAAAAGAGTTGAGTCCCAGTTTAAAACCTTTTTGGAACTAAAAGTCAAGACTGGGAAACACACTATGTAGCAAACTGGCTTATTTAGAAAAAAGGGAAAAAAAACAAACCTTGATTTCAGGCACGTATTAACCTTTTCGCTGCCAAGGGTCTCTGGAAATTTTGCACCTCCAGTAGCCAGAGCAATTTTCACAGTTTTGAGATGGACAAATCAAACCTAAATTGCAACATTAAAAAAGCATCCAACCCCCCCATACCTATATATTTTCTTAAAGTAGACACCTGCAGCATTGTCAGAATGCCACTTGGTACTGTATACGAACAGGCACCTTCATGCAATTTTGATTTAAAGTGAATGTTTTATGAAAAAATGCAAATAAATGTGTATTAGTTGTTAAAAGCGGAAACCAAACAAAAAATTAAATGCACCAAACCTTCTAAAAATAAGAGTTCAACATGTGCAGAGTTCATACATATCACTATGGCCTGAACCCGCATGCACGTGTCTTCAGAAAATCGCTAGAACTGGAAGGAACAAAAATCTGCTTTGAAGCTGGAAATGTTAAAAAAAAAAAAAAAAAAAGTATCATCCTATAAAATGTAGGGATTACACACCATGAAAAGTAAGTGAACCCCCTAAACCCTATATATTTTTTGAAAGTAGACAACCTGAAGATTACAAATGTCTTAATGGGTCATCGATAGCCACATCCACCTTCATGCAACTAACTTTGCGCGACCAACACAAATAATTTTTTGAAAAAATACGCTAAAACACATATTTGCACCTAAAACTCATGTTCAATCTCACATTCATATACAAAATACTTTTAAAATAATAGCTTATGGTGTATACAATGTGTATATATACTATATGTACCGCAAACATCAACTACAACAAGAGCTCGGACTCCCAAAAACACGAATACAGAAGACAAGCAGGATTTTGCTGTTGTTCACTAATATGTTAAAAAGCTATACTGCACCTACCAAACTGTGACTGTGATACCAAAATCTAACTTTTTTTCCAGAGTACACAGCATACCGTATATAAAACCACAATTTAATAGTTTATATATACAACCACCTTCATTCAACTTTGCCGCAAACAGAGATTGCTAGCAAAAATTGCGCAAAAATTCAAATTTGCCACTAAAGTGCGGCTCAAGAAATCCCTTTCTGCAAACATAATGTACTGTCCATAAAACTGCAATATGTGAGGAGTTCATACATACCACACATGTATATATTTACAGAGCGGGTGTTAAAGAATCGCCAAAATCGCAGAAATGCGCCATCCCATTTTGTGCATGCAAATTAAATAGGACTTTACATAAAAATTTTATTTTCCATCCCCCTATAATAATTTTAGCAAACTATATGTTCATCTCTAGTGATAATCGTTATTACTATTATTTTAGTGTGTAACGGATAACACTAGAGACGTATTTTACTGTAGAAAGCTCAGGTATAGACAGGACAGGGATTGGGTGAAATGTAAACTTTATTTGCGACTTTATGTATATGTTGTGTAAGTGTTTGGTGCGATTTTTTTTTTTTTTTTTGACCTGGACAATGGTAAACGTCTGGGTCACAGTGCCAACAAACTTCCTGGTTATGTTCAGGGGGTTTTACATAAGAATACCCCACTAGAAAAGCTCAGGGGGGAATTACATTATAACTGTATGTGACAATCAGAGACAAATGTATAGTATATGCTCTGATTGGCAGGAGAAGGGTTAATAGGGACAATAGAGTCCCTGCCAACCCCCTCCTGCTGTCACATACAAGTTATGCAGAGAGTGAGATGGTTTCTCTCTGTCTCTCTCTCTCTCTGCTGCACTGCTCTGTGTCCCTCTTCCTTTCTTGTTAGAGCGCAAATTGCTTGCTTAGACAGGAGGGGGGACGACGACACTTTGGAGCTCTATGTCTTTGGACTGCATCAATATATCTTGATGCTTTCAATTGCATTTTAAAGAGGAGAATCTCATCTTGAAAATGATATCAAGAACTTGATGATTGGATGTACAGTTTTGGAGCAATTCACTGTTGAAACGCTGTCGGGAATTGAGATCTGCAGTTGGATCTCAATGCCAAATAGTGTTTTCAACAGTGAATTGCTCCAAGACTGTACATCCAATCATCGAGTTCTTGATATCATTTTAAAGATGTCTCTTCTTTAAAATGCATTTTAAAGCATCAAGATATGTTTAAGCAGTGCAGAGATATCGGCATTAGTAGGGAGGACGTACTAAGTACGTCCTCCGCTACTGAAGTGCCACCTTGGGAGCACGTACAGTGTACGTGCCTGGCAGCAAAAGGGTAAAAAAAATACAGCCTTAACTTCTGCAAAAACAAAATAAAAACCTGCTCTTCTGATCCAATAGCTGAACTTTACGGATTATATAACTATACGTGTGACTTACTTCCAGCCACACAAACAAAACAGGAGCAATATAGTCTCACCGGACTCAGGGTTATAGGACAGGACTATACACCACCTTTCACCTCATGGAACTGCCATGAACTGCAGGCTCTGCAACCATTTATGGGTCAGTAATGAGCCCAGGATCTATACCAGGCCTGATGCCTACTCCAGAGCTGCCCTGGACCACGCATACGGTAGAAACCTGGGGCTGATATATCTGGACTCCATCATTTTGCCTGTTACCTTCTCATAATATTAGCAAAGTTGCTAGCCTTGTATTAAATTCTACTTGAGGTAGGGTTTAATATACAACTAGCAGCGGCAGGCCTGTGAGCCTTCAGAAGGCTCCTGGCTACCATACTGATTCCTCTATCTAGTGAGGAAGAGCACTGTAAGTGTAAGTAACCACTCTGATGCCACAAACACATATAAGAGGTTCATGGTCTGTGGTTGGAGTTGTACAAAATTCTGTGCTGGTTACCTTTTTAATACCTCTTTATCCTGGAGTGCTGTTTTCTTATACTGAACTCTAAATTCCCTGCTTAGCCTACAGGCCTCACTGGAGGGGTATACTGTATACCTTTACACATTGATGTCAATAAGAGTAACGCAAGAATTGAAATATTGGCACATTGCAATTCAAATTATTTTCCATGGGTAAGTTTTGCTTTGGAGTATTTAATTTGTGTGTAATGTCTATAGCAGAAGAGATTTGTTAGTGAAAGCCCCAAACCCAATAGACTCCACGCACTGCTCTCCCACCCTCCAATCATAATGTAATGAGTGACATTGCTTTATTGCTCGGTCTGTCTACACAGCAGAGATGACAATTCATCAGTCTATACTGTCTGCCCTAACGGTTGGTGTAAGGTAAGATAAGATAATCCTTTAATGGTCCCACAGTGGGGAAATTTCAGCATGTTACAGCAGCATAGTAATACAGATACAGGATAATACACAGTAATATATTACAGACGTAGACACATATGCTGAGAAGAGAAGATATACTAGGAGTCCATAGCAGCTAAGGAACGGAAGAGAAAGAATGAAGACTTCATAGTCATAATCATTAGTTCTCTGTGCGGAGTGATCTTCGCTTGGTCTGATGTAGATTATACAGCCTGGTCGCGGTTGGAAGGAAGGACTTGCGATAGCACTCCTTCTTACACTTGGGGTGAAGCAGACGGTCACTTACAGTGCTGCCAAGTCCCATCAGGGTCCCATACATGGAGTGGGATTTGTTCTCCCGCATGGAGGTCACCACCTGTACTGGGTCCAGGGGGCTCCGCAGGGCAGAGCTGGCCCTCCTGATCAGCCTGTCAAGTCTATTTCTGTCCCTGGTTGATATACTGCTCCCCCAGCAGGCCACACCAAAAAAGATGGCTGCAGCAACCACAGAGTTGAAGAAGGCCCTAAGAAGTGGCCCCTGGACTCCGAAGGCCCTCAGCCTCCTGAGCAGGTAGAGTCTGCTGTGGCCCTTTCTGTGCAGCGCCTCCAGGTGATCAGCCCAGTCTAGTTTATTGTTGAGGAGCACGCCCAGATACTTATAGGTCCTGACTATCTCAATACATGTTCCTTGGATCTCCACCGGGGTTGGGGCACTTCTCCGTTTTCTAAAGTCCACCACCATCTCCTTGGTCTTCCCAGCATTAATCCTGAGCTGGTTTAAGTCTCTGTATTCCCTATCGTCGCCATCAGTGATAAGGCCTACTATAGCAGAGTCATCGGAGTACTTCTGTAAGTAACAGCTGGAGGAGTTGTGTCTAAAGTCAGCAGTGTACAGTGTGAAGAGAAATGGGGCAAGTACTGTACCTTGTGGTGCCCTCGTAGTACAGATCACAGTGTCAGACACACCGTCCTGGGATCTCACATACTGAGGGCGGTTTGTCAGGTAATCTAGTATCCAGTTGGACAGGTGCTGGTCCACTCCACCAAGGTTCAGCTTCTCCCTCAGTAGCCCTGGCTGAATGGTGTTGAAAGCACTGGAGAAGTCAAAGAACATTATTCTCACTGTGTTCCCGGGTTTCTCTAAGTGAGTGAGAGCTCTATGAAGAAGGTGAATGATGGCGTCATCTACCCCAATGCCCGGCCGATAGGCAAACTGGAGGGGGTCCAGAGCGGAACACACTAGGGGGTGTAGGTGTGTCAGGACCAGTCTCTCTAGGGCCTTCATCAGGTGGGATGTCAGTGCTACAGGTTGGTAGTCATTGTAGCCCATCGGGTTGGGTTTCTTTGGGACTGGTACCATGCAAGATGTTTTCCACAGTTGAGGTACCACTCCCAGTGAATATTAAAAATAAAAACACACAAAGGTCATTATAAAATTTAATTTTATGATAAACTAGCTGTTACCCGCGACTTCGTCTGCGGTGATTGTAGAAGTGGGTATATACAGGCGTGGGTAAGGTTTTCGTAGTGTGTATAAGGTATGGGATATGAAATGTAAGTTTGTATCTTGTTTTTGCTGTAATTCAGAGAATACGTGAGACTTTTGTGTTGAAGGTAATTTGTATTTGAGCTGCTATACGGTGTTGGTATAAACTGTACATAGTGACTTTGGGACAGAAGTATTTGAAGTTAACCCTTTCCCGCCGATGGCATTTTTTGATTTTCGTTTTTGACTCCCCTCCTTCTAAACCCCATAACTTTTTTATTTCTCCGAGTCATATGAGGTCTTAATTTTTCCTGGGACAAATTTTTCTTCATGATGCCACCATTATTTATTCTATATAATGTACTGGGAAGCAGGGAAAAAATTCAGAATGGGGTGGATTTGACGAAAAAATTTATTTCTGCGACTTTCTTACGGGCTTTGGTTTTACGGCTTTCACTGTGCAACCAAAATGACATGTCCCCTGTATTCTGTGTTTCGTTACGATTCCGGGGATACCAAATTTATATGGTTTTATTTACATTTTGACCCCTTTAAAAAAAATCCAAAACTGTGTTAAAAAATTATTTTTTGAAAAGTCGCCATATTCCGACAGCCGTAACTTTTTTTTTATACGTGTGTGTACAGGGATGTATAGGGCGTCTTTTTTTGCGGGACCGGGTGTACTTTGTAGTTCTACCATTTTCGGAAAATGTTATTGCTTTGATCACTTTTTATTCAAATTTTTATCAGAATCAAAACAGTGAAAAAATGGCGGTTTGGCACTTTTGACCATTTTTCCCGCTACGGCGTTTACCGAACATGAGACATATTTTGTATAGCTTTGTAGAGCGGGCGATTTTGGACGCGGGGATACCTAACATGTATGTGTTTCACAGTTTTTAACTACTTTTATATGTGTTTTATATGTGTTCTAGTTTTTGCATTTATTAGACCGCCTAGGGGTATTGACATGGGTGGGCGGTGTCGTGGATTGTCAGAGCGGTGGGGGTCGGCAAACATGGCTGCTCCGGAGCGTTAAAGAGAGCCTCCTGGAGTATCGTTAAGGTGAGGGGCAAAGTGGTAAAGTATATGTATATGTGATTGTGTGGGGTTAGGGGTTAGGCTGTAGAGGGCAACATGAATTTTGTGGCTTGCTATGGTCCAAAGTGTGTGAGATTGCAGAGATGGTGGTGTGAGTTTGGGTTTTGTGGGGGTCCTGGCACAAACATATGTGCGCTATTGTGACGAAAAGTAGCCTATTGTTTAATCGGGTGTATTAACTATGTTTGTGGAAAATTTCAGCCAAATCGGTGGAGCAGTTTTTCCGTGATTGAGGAACAAACATCCGAACATGCAAACATCCAAACACACAAACCCACAAACTCACAAACTTTCACATTTATAATATTATAATAGGATTCTCTGACTTTACAATGTGGTTTTTTTTTGTTTTTTTTGTTTTTTTAAAGCATCTTTTGAGATTGTATGGATATATGATAAGTGGTAGCTGTGACAATTAAGGGGAAAATAACTTCCCTTGTGTGAATTTAGTTCATATCTTTCTATGCTTCAGCTTCTTTAATGTGTTTTGCTGGTTGGATTGTGGTTTGGCGATTTTGTAGTCGATGAGTCAGCCATGTTTTTGCGAGTATCAGCAGGAAATTTTGAGAGCATGATTTTTCCATCCTTCCTTGAACAAGGAATGTACTTGAAACAGTTACTACTTGTATGTGTAAAAGCACAAGGATTTACTCTCTATATAAATATATCGAAATAGAAATATACTTTATAGATATGCTTCTTAAATGTATTCAGGAATATAGTTTTAAGTTATTGTTTTTTTAATATGTTTTCCATCAATAAAAATAATGGAGATTTTACTCTCATGACCCTTCAGCTGAAGAACGTCCTTTTACTTTCCTGAACTCTAAGATCTCGTGACACTGGTCAGATATTTCTAGTGGTTATAGTTCTACAGGCTGAAACCTCATAGCTCAGCCTTATACACATGACTGTCCAGGTTTTCACAGACATAACATCTGTGAAAAATTACCGTGTTGGTCCATTGGAGGAGATTATTCACATGACTGTGAATAACATCCGTGTGATGTCTGTTTTTGAACAGCTATCGCACTATTGTTTTACAAACCCTAGGGATTTCTATGGCTCTATTCACATAGCTACATTTAGGTCTATCAAATTGGACAAATGTCAGTGTTTTTTTTTTTTACAGCCATGATGAACAGTCAACAAAAAAAACCCACATGTAAATAGACATAGACATTCATGGTTTTAAAATTGGCTATCCCACAGCCGATTGTCAGGGCCATGAAATGTTAGAACCTCAGTTTCATGTGGTGTCACTTAGTACAGTTACTGTGTGTTTGTGCCTAATGAAATGTACACGCTTTCTGCAAATAGAGTTGTGGTTTTTTTTGTTTTGTTCGTCCCGTTCCCCCCCCCCCCCCATTAACAGCAGCGAGTCCTTTTTCTTGAGTGAAAAATACATGCATTTTTTTTCCACTAGTTGAAAAAGAAAGCTAGCAGAACCTAATAAAATCTATGAGAGACTTTTTTTTTTTCAGCTCTGAGAATTCAGCACCAAATAGAGCCATATTCCTCTGTGTGAATGGACCCTTAGGGCTAGTTCACATGGGGCTATGGACTGCCTGATTTTTGACTCGGGAAGCTGTGTCAGAATAGGAACAAAATGCGCCAGTCGCAGCTTCCCGCTCTGGAGTAGGCCTTAATGAATGGGGCTAGTCCGGAGGGTGCTGTTGCAAGGCGGACACCGTGGCTGAATCAGCCAGCAATTCCGCCTGAAGAAAGGGCAGCTCGCTGCTTTTATTTATTTATTTTTTTTCCTGTGAACAAACCGCTCACAGAAAAACGGATGCTAGTAGTCTACATAGACCTCTATTGTGAGGGGGCGGATTCGGTGTCAAAATCCCCTGTGTGAACGAGCCCTTATGTGGTGCTGCAGGAGAGCTGAATGCTCAATGTTTTTCAGTTCACAGCAAAGCAATGGTGGCCTAAACAGTGGAACACCTCTGAAGAGGTTCTCATTGGTAGACCTCCTAACAAAATGATTATCCAAAGTTGACAATACTTAAACCTATTCAAAATGCGTGCTTGTGAACCTAAACTAGAGAAAAAATTGTTATACCTCTCTAAGTGCACTAGATGGCGTCAACACGTTAAACCTACACAGTAGTTGTGCTGTAGGAAAAAAAAAATACATTGTCTTGTTAGCTGGGGACAGCAAGTGGTAACTTTGATTTAAAAAAAAGCAAACAAAAAAAACATTAAATTTAATGGTATTTCCAGTGAAATAAAATAGTATTTTAAACAACCCAGATTGCTGTGTTAAAACAAAGTAGTACTCACTTCACCGAGTCCCTGAGGTCTCAATGCTGCCTGGTTCCCCACAGCTCTGCATTTCCTGATCCAGCAATAATGCTTTGGCACAAGGGCATGTCTCCATTACAACCAGTGATTGCCCACAGTAGTGGTCACATGTGCCTGCGCTGAGATGTAGAAAGGGCATAGCAGCGAGGAACTGGCTAGCTATAGGAATGTAGCAGTGGGGGATTGTGTGTTGAATACTACTTTTTAATCCTATACAACAGCCTGAGCTGTTTTTAAGCATTTTTTTTTCTTTTTATATATTCATGGAAGACCCCTTTAAATTGATGCTGCGGGGTTATTTATTTATAGACCTAAGGCTAGGTTCACTTCTTTGGACTCCCTGAACAGAACGGGTGAATCTGTTCTTACTGAGCTGGGTTGGATTTGAATATTACAAATCTCATTATACTCCAGGGTCTTTGTCATTTCGTTCCCCAAGAGATTTGTACCAACCTCCCCTATGCATTCACTGCGCAGGTGTACCTAGGAGAATTGAGGCACAGGCTGGTCACACCAAATAGTGATGGGATTCAGATTTCTCTCTTGTTCATTTGCATCTTGTTAACTGACAAAAAAATAAAAATAAACTATTAACACTTCTATTTTTGAAAGCGTTCTTACTTTGCTACATTTTTTTTTTTCACACCTGCCTCAAACTTTTGCACAGCACTGTAATATGCTTCTTATGATTCCGGTCATAGATTTGTAGAATTAATAATCGGTGGTTAGCAGAGAGCTGGACCAGCGGGCAGGAAGCGAGATGAGATGTGTTGTTTCAATGTTATCTTACAATGGAAGGTATAATAACACGCCTGACTGCTTCCAACACAGGATTAATAATTCCCAGTCTGTTATTTATAGCTCTGCCACTGCTATGGAGGCAGGCGGCATTAAGAAGCAGGGCTCACTTCCGTGTTTGCAGATATATTTACACTGTTCAATATCCATGCTTATTTTGCAAACTTAATATACAACAGCTATTTTCTATAGATATTACATACAGCAGCTTCCCGTGTATTGTTCCCAGCAGAAGAGGCGTAAGAAGCTGATAATGACTGTTTACATGTTCTGTGTCTGTCAAGTGAAGAAGAAGAAGACTTTGTTTCTTTTCTATTTGTTGTGAATGATGCAGCCAGGAATACTTTGCTCAATCCTCGAATATAGGACTTTTCCGTAAGCTAAAAATCTATTCTAAAATGCCATAAAACAGTAAAATATTCACACACAAGAAATGATCAAATAACTCTTCAAAAAGTTTTATAACGTTTGATCAGAATTGTCAAAAATGCCTAATACTTCTGCTTTTTAGGGAAAGTATCTAACAAACCAAGTCATACCTTGCATGTACAGAAAACACCTCTTTCGCAATTGTGCCACTATATTTGTTTCAAAAACTCTGAGCCCGTGGCTGCTACGGGGCCTGTGACCATAAGGGCTGTTTTTTTGTTTTTTGTTTTTTTTTTTTACCCCCCTGGCTGCTGAACCAGATGAACTCTGGTATGAGGCACCAGCGGGTACAGGCAGAGGGATAGTCTAGACTAGCCTGAAGATCAGTGGCAAGCCAGTGGGTCAGGGTGGCCAACTCGTGTTTAATAGACTAGAACAGGCAGAGGTCTTATATAGGTAGGTGACAGCACAGAATCAGGATCATAATCCAATTTCAGTTAAGCACAGACTCCTTGCAGATTCAAGGTTTCTTGGGCATGGTTCAGAGGGCTGATCAAAATAATATATAAGGAAGCTGATGGTGGTTGGCTCAGGAGCCCTCACAGGTTGTACTCATTATGCCTTATGGGCTGGGCCATGTGCTACATGGAAGGATACAAACAGATGGATGTAGGAAACAGCATGGTGTGAACTGGAGCAAAGCCAATGACTGTGTTTTTTAGAAAAAGGAAAATGTTCGTTGTTGTACCGTGTATCAACTACTGAAGATCACCAAGTTTTCGTGTTTTTTTGTGTTTTTTAGGAAAGAGAGCACGACAATAGGCTCAGACTGTTACAGTCATCACAGGTACTCCGACTCCCATTAGGTTAAAAAAGTCTGAGAACTAGGACATTCCCCAGGGGAGAGATTATCACGATCATTAGGTCCCCTCAATCCTGCACCAGCTCAGGAGGAGAGCCGAAGGAAATTGGTAAAGTGCAAAACCATTGTGCCAAGTCTAAGTTCAATTACAACTACTCCCATTCTTCAGGCTATCTTCAACACTTCAAAACAGGTAGGCACTGCAGTACAAGTAGGAGCAACCTTTGGGGCACACCACTGGTTAATAAGAAATGCAAAGGGAAACAAAAAATGACTCCCCTAACAGTTTGGTAGATTTGGACAATGCCTTATTAGGCTGAGTTCACACGGGAGTTTTTGGTCTGGATTTTGACACGGAATCCAGCTAAAAAAAACCCCCACTGCCTCCCATTGAATTTAATGGGTTCCTTTTCCAGAACAAACCGCTTGCGGAAAAAAGAAGCGACATGCCCTTTCTTCAGGCGAATTCCGCGGCCCGAAACTCCCTCCTGACTAGGCCTATTCATTTGGGCCTAATCCGGAGCGGAATGCCGAGACCAGATACTGGGGCACTGCATCAGTATCCAGTCGCCACTAGCTGCTTTTTTGGACCAGATTGTGAGGCGGCTCCGTGTCAAAAAGCAGGTCAAAAGAACCCCCGTATGAACCCGGCCTTAGAAGGTTCATCTGGTATAGACTTGTGTACCCTGCTGCAGGAATTCCCTGATCACAAATAACCTTTAGGGGTAAGCAGCAGAAAATGACCAAAAAAACATTCATGTAATAAATGGACATGCAGGATTCTTGTGGACATGGTCTTACATAAAGATGTCCCATTGCTTGTGTCCATCATCTAAGTTGTGCATGTGGGCCCTGTGTCCTTTTGTGTAAGTTGTGAAATATGTGTACGGTGACTACTATATAGTGTTGTATATTATTAATGGTGTAATAACTCTAGCAATTCATGTCACCGTCCTGGCACTTTGTTCTGTAGAACAGGACCATATTCCATGGTAGCTATCAGTAAGTCAACACTGATGTCCCCAATGACTTTCACTGGAAATTAGGAGCCGTCTGTTTATGGTTTAAGGTGCCAATGTTTTCTATGAAGTATTTATTAGCAACATTTGCACGTACATACATTATCTACACAAGAACTTGCCAGAGTTGAGAGATATTTCAGATAGGGCTGTTATCTTTGCAAACCAGTCTTCAGAGCCTGTTCTATCACTATGCAGGAAGCCTCATGGAGTATGCAGTATATAGCAGACCAGTGTGAGCTTTGACCAACCTTTTCAGGAACAAAAAAAGTGATTGTTATGTAAAGTGTAATTCTTTACTGTTTTCTTTGCCCTTGCACAGCCATAGAAACATTATTTGAATTCCAATGTGCAACTGCACAAACACTTAGCATTTGAAGATGAGCGAATAGTGAAATATTTGAGATTCAATATTCGTTTCGAGTAGAGGCTCAATATTCCACTACTCGATCAAATACCAAATCCCATTATAGTCTATGGGAAAAAATGCTCCTTTCTGGGGAAACCACTATTAAACTAAAGGAGAGTGTTTAGGAGGAGCGCTGTGCAGTTAAAGCGCACGGACCTCATAGACTATAACGGGTCCGTGTGCTTTAACTGCACAGCGCTTGCAGTTGCGCTGATATTCCATTCGAGAGGGGGCCTCCTGCGGACTCTGATCTTAGACTCCGCCTCGTCACAGACGAGCCTCCAGCAGAACCAGCGTTGATTGGCCGAATGTTGTACACTGTAGAGCATTCGGCCAATCAACGCTGGTCAATGCATTCCTATGAGAAAAAGTCAGCTCCCGCATAACCGCAAGCTGCCAGCTCTCCCGACTACCAAAGAAGAGCCTTCTGCAGAACCAGCATTGATTAGCCGAATGCTATAAACTTTATAGCATTTGGCCAATCAATGCTGGTTCTGAATCAAATCTTTACTGCGAATAGGAGTAGTATTCGAATGAGTACGAGTATTTCGAATACCTACTTGATCGAACACTACTCGCTCGTCTCTATTTGTTACCCATCATGCCTAAATATAAAATCTACTGTTGCACTTTGGATGTTATTAAAGAGGTATTCCAGCAAACAAATGGTTACTTCTTGCATTATGAAAAATACTTTTTGCTAATATCCAAGGTAACTGAGGCATGGACAGCACCTAAATGGGCTGGAGGTGGTAGGGTGCTGGTGGGAGGCCTCGGATATCTAGAGCCGTGCTGACTGCAGAGAATCCCATGTTTGCTGGTCGGTATGTGGTGGATGATCCACAGAGCAATCACCACCATCTATTCTAGATGGTCCTACAGATGCTCAGTTAGGTTCAACTCCGGGGAATAAGGAGATAGGGAAGTATGTGGAAGTCTTTGTCGTGTTCTTTTAATCATTGTCAGACATTTTTCTTTTTTTTTTTTAATGTAGATTGTGAGCCCCATATAGAGCTCACAATGCACATTTTTCCCTATCAGTATGTCTTTGAAATATGGGATGGAAATCCATGCAAACACGGGGAGAACATACAAACTCCTTGCAGATGGTTTTATGCCCTTGGTGGGATTTGAGCACCAGGACTCCAGCGCTGCAGGGCTGCAGTGCTAACCACTGAGCCACCGTGTGGCCCCCCATTGTCAGACATTTCTAGGTGTGTGTAGTATTGTCTTGCTAGAAGATTCCACCTACCCAGGGAAGACAAACTGCATGTATGGGTATATATATGATCTGCAAAGTTCATACCTAAGTCAGTTCAGAGCGCCTTCCACATATGAAAAAAAATATCCCAGACAATAACTCTGCCGCCACTAACTTGTGTTCTTCTAACAATGGTTGCATGGAGTTTGTTCTATGATGTTTCTCACCTGCAATATCCATCTGTTCTATGAAGCAGAACATGCGAATCATCAACTAGACAACCCTTTGCAAATCAGCGCTGCTCCAATTCCAATATGGCCATGCTAATGGAAGTCTTCTTTTTTTTTTGTTCTTCTCCAATGCATCTTTGTTAAGATAGCCACAGTGACTGTCTGCTGCAGACCGCCATAGGCAGTAGGGTTCACTCAACTGTTGTGTTAGACTCACATCTGGCAGCCCCGATTTATTTTCATGGTGCGCTGCTTCATTGTAGCTTGTCGGTCAGCCCTCACACACCTTCATAACCAACATTCACAATAAGTTGTCCCTTTTACACATGACAATAACAGGTGTTGTGTGTTCAGACAGCCTATCACACAGCTTGTATACCTACCAAGCCAGCCCACAACACACCAATTTTTTCATGGGCAACACACTGTTGATGTCAAAAGTGGAAGGTGATTGTAATAGTGTGACATGACTGTGTATCAGTTGCTCACAGTTTCCATGCTGTCATTCTACCTTCATGGTTTAATTCTGCAAATTAAAGATGTCTTTGATCATGTAATGGATACATATATGTAAGACAGACAGCAATAAGGCCAGTTTCAAGTGGCTGAGTTTAGATTAGGAAAGCTGGTTTGTGTATCAGCCAGATTTACCTGCCCCAACTAAGCTCAGATGAAATGACATACCAAGCTGCATTCAGGCCAGTACATGTAGCCGCATTTGCAGCAACTTAGGCCTAGTTCACACAGGGCAAGGGGTGCGTATTTTGGTCCTGATTTTGACGCGGGCAGCCGCGTCAGAATAGGACCAAAATACACCTGCTGCGACTGTCACGGCTTCTAACAGTCGCGGCTTCCCGCTCCAGAGTAAGCCCAAATGAATGGGCCTAGTCTGGAGCATGCTGCCGCAAGGCGAATGCTGCAGCTGAATCAGTCGCGGAATCCGCCTGAAGAAAGGGCAGATCGCTTCTTTTTGTTGGAAAAAGTAAGCTAATGGTCTAGATAGACCGCTATTGTGAGGGGGCGGATTATGACGTGGATTCAGCGACAAAATCCGCTCCCCTCTTGCCCCGTGTGAACGGGGCCTTACTGTGCAATACATCAGGAATCGGTGCTGGTTGTTAAAATTACCACTGGTTTTCAGAGCCAGGGAAGAGAAGTAATCTGACCTCCAGGTACAGCAGGAAGTCCTAGGCTTCCTGCACTACCACTCTCAGATTTGTAGGCTGTAAGTTGCAAGGCCATGTCCAACAGGCCATGTCACGTTCATTGGTCATATGGCCTGTTCACAGATCAATCCCATTTACTGAAATAGATTGAGCGGGGATAATAAGCACAGATGCTATACATATGTCCAGTGCTTGGTTTTCTGTGTAGAGGCTACATTGTTTTCAAACTGGTGATCGGATAGGTCATCAATTAATAAGCTTGGAAAACCACTGTAAAGGACCTTAGTAGAGGTCAAAATTCATATCACAAAACCAAAACATCCATAATCCACCAGAGAAGGACAGTCTGTGAAGTCACTGTGTAAGTGATCGTGTTATCTTGTATATTGACGCAGAAGAGTAGCACTTCTCCAATTCTCCATCTGCATTTGAAGTTCTAACTGATGCTGATGTGAACTTAGCCTTAAGGCTTCATGCACAACAACATGTGCTTCTATAGCCATGTTCTTAACAGCTAGTACACTGACCCACTATTTTCTTTTGGCCCCATATATATGACTGTGTGCGGGGCCATTAACCCTATAGAATAACTCAGGATAGATCCTAATTCTGTCCATTTTGCAGTAGCGCTCACTGCAGGAAATTAGTGGGTCCATGGAGGCACCAGCGACATACGGATATCGTCCATGTGCTTTTTTTTCCTCCCAGACCCTGCACATACACATCTATGTACATGTAGCCGTATCCTATTTATGGACAGTACCACCACTCTGATGCTAGGCTCAGACCTGGGCCTGGGTTTTCGTTCTTCGGGTCCACGTGACTAGGACCTTTCCTGGAGGTAAATAGTGGGGTAACAAGCTAAGCCAGACCTAAAGGTAAAAGGAGCTCACTCCAGATCACCAAGAAAGCAGAGATCTTGAACCTTTATTTGCTAAAACTGGAATATCTTTTTACATTAGACCAGAGTAGCTAAACTGGTATGTTATTGTTTTGTGCTGCATTCTAACAACGTTCTTACAGGTTCAGGTCACTGACCCTTATTCCTTATGGAAACAGTCTCAATATGGTTTTTTCTGCACTTTGTACTTTGCCTGCATCAGATCTCCCAGCTGTAAATACTTTTGCATTATATTATGATAGGGCAAAGATCCCAGATTATTGTAAGTGGATGGAAAAGTGCTGATAAAGATATTAGTGTTCAATGGGAAGACAGCGAGCGTCATTCTTTAAGTGTAAGTAATAGATCTGTTTCCATTCACATGAATGCAATTTTACTAGTAAATAATAGGTGATAAAGGTCTGAACGCTTGAGACTTCATCAGTGGGACCCTGAATGACGCCAACTGTTCTTCACTGCACAACTGCAATGAGAAGTACCTTGAATAGAGCATTAGTCGAGCTTACACCCTGCCGGTCAATTCTAAGTCTATGCGGTCTATTGGTATTGCTAACTCAGCCCAACATGTAGCTCATTGTGCTAACTCCTTTACCTCTATGAGTTATGGAAGTTGTATAGAACAGCGGCATTTGGCTGTCTCTGTAACTCGTGACTACCTGAGGGAGGCAGAGATAGGCTAAAATGCAAATAACCCTTAAAGCCCACTGTACTCACATACAGTACAATAGATTTATAGAGAGGAAGCCTTCATGCTTGACTGCTGGGTTGTCCACAAAGTTGTGCAGTAAGGAGGAATGGGGGCTTGAGACCCCTGTTTTTGTAATTGGTTGCTCACAAAGGAAATTAATATTGGATTGCTGGGGGAAAACTCACAACACCCCACCGATCACTTGTTTTAAGGGCTTGCTGCACTTGGTGTGTGACCTCTTTATTGTTTGCCATCCTGGATTCAGCGCGACATTTCTGGATTTCGGTACTGTATTGCTGCTCCAGGCAGTGGCTGATATGTCCCATCTTCAAGTCTGTGTCCAGGAAATTTACGTCACTGGTGAAGCAGGAAGCCATCAGTTCCCCGCTTCACCATTCTCCTTCTATTGCTGCTTCTAGATCCTGGATGTGTGATGTGGCGATTTTACAGAGATTGGAGTGGACTCTGGGGGAATACGGTGAAGTAAGTATACTTTTTTTCAGAATTATACTGTTTGGAGGCCACAATTTTATTATTATTTAATTTTAGAGCACCATTAATTCCATGGACATTTGAGGATTTACATACAATACATCAAATACAAACTGCAAGTACAATACTAAGAGTAACCAACTGGTGCAGTGGGAAAGAGGGCCCGGCCCGCTGAGGAAAGGTGGATAGAGGCAGTTTAAGGGGATTGTCAGTTGAGCAATTCCCCAATGCTGCTACTCATTCTCATTGAGGCTCAGGGTAACTCCACTACAAAACTGACCCTGAAGCAGCACTGTGTGAATTAGACAAAACTGCTAATATAATATACTGATATAAATGCTGCATACTATTCCAGTCAGACCTAGGACGCTCCTATACATGATATATACGGCTGGACTCTCCTCATGAGCCATCCCTGCTTATGGCCGGGCACGGTGTGAACTCCCTGCTCCTCGCTCACCTTCACTCCCCCGCCCACACAGGCTGTGATTTCCCTGTCAGGGGCGGAGAGCGGCTCTCACAGCGGGTCCTGGCCGCCTGAGGAGGGGGATCCCGGGGAGCAGCCTCACCGCACAGAGGCCTCCGGTGCCCGCGGACTCCCCAGCTAGTGTGACCAGGAGAAGGGATTGTAACTTCGGAGTATCCGCACATCCCAAGCCCCGCACCAGGTGAGTCCTCGCACTTGCATCCTGTACAATGTCTCATCTCAAGGCTTTAGAACTTTTTTTTTTTTTTTCACTTTTCCGACACCCTTTGTACCAGCGTCTTTCCTGCGTTAGGGTAAACTCCCAGGACACACATTGTGTATTTTATTGCAAACATTTCTGTGTTTCTATCCCATTCATGTGAACGGGGCTTGCACATGCTGCAGAAAATACACAACCGCATCAGATGAATGGGATTGATGTTTAGATGTTTTTATATGAAATATAACAATTGTGTTGTCTGTAAACAAATACTGTATGGATCTTATATTTTCTGTGATATCTGCCCTAATATCCTCATCTATAACAGTCCCCTATTGTACATTTCCTATATCAGATATCCTGTGTAATTGCCCCATATTTTATGTATTACAAAAGTTTGCGATAAAAATCTGCAGAATTGGACTTTACTGGGTCATCGGGGCAGGACCACAGCACTGAGCACCCTAGGGGAATGTTCACACACCTTGTGAACATTCTTGCCCTGATTTTGAGTGGATTCATCATCTGATTCCGCCCCAGTTCTGTCTCCCTTCTGTCTCTGTCTACTTTTCAATGGGAAATAGGATGCTGAAAAAACAGGGTTCCCTTTTCAGCACCCTTTCCATTTCTGCCGTCCTCTACTGATCGTGTGAAAGCTGTTGATATATTCCATGCGCATGTCCTCGCCTTGAGTGTTACACCATCTTGTTACATAATAAAAAGACACAGAACAGAATGGTATTTAAAGAAGCAGAAAGAAGTGACTTCTCTGGATCTGGTGTCAAATCCATTCAGCTTGTCCAGTGAAGAGAGCTGCTCTGATTTTTCAGTCTCAAAGCAAACTTTGTCCAAAAAATCCAGAAAGAAAACGCAATTCTTAAAAGAAGAGTGCGGCCAAGTTACCTCCCCCCCACTGAGTCTAATTGGTAAGGAAAGAGCTTGGGCTTTCTGCCTCGGAGCCAGAAAATGGAGAGGTTTCTGAGATAGATGTCATCCTCAAGTTCCTCTTCTTTTTTGGCTAGGTAAGCAGTAGATCAGTCCCCCCCCCCCCCCCCCCCATTACAGTTTTTACCGTACATACCACCTGAGATGTACCATTATTACTATCAGGCCTCTTATTCATTTTAGTATATTTCACTACATAAAACCTGATTATTTACACTGTAGTACTTTAGGGGGTTTTCCATGTAGAAATATTTGACGACGTATGATTACGATATGTTATCGATATCAGATTAGACTGCAATGTCTCAGACGAACCAGAAGTAGCAGCCAACAGGGAAATTCAATTTTACTAAGAGGGGTAAAGTACTACTACTTCATCAGGTTCAGTCTACAGTCTGTAGATGGAAGTATATTTCATAAGACATATGTATATAGATAATGGTATTTAAAGTCAAAAGTGTTGCTAAATATGATTACCATGAAGTGAATAAATTACTAAATAGTTAAATCCATGATAAAGCTATATTATTTGGTAATAAATGGTATTCTAAATCAACACATTTCTATCAGTAATGAAGAATACCTGGGAGTATAACAATAATATATCCCCACCAATATAAGTGGCAGTCCCAATTACACCCCTAAGGGGATTTCCATCACAAACCAATATATATAATGGATTTTATGTAGAGACTTAACTTTAGAAGGGTTAAACTATCAGGAGGAACTATGTTACGAATGTGATCTTACCTGACTGAGTTAAAAAAAATAGATACTCAATGGAAGATGTGCTGATCTGCTCTGGACTCGCACTGCTTAGCGGAGGTGCACATGGGCAGTGTATATAAGCATGACCATGGTAATGGCCAGATGCTTTGCATGTCTTTTGGAAAAAGGTGCCCTTATTGCTGTGGGAACCGCCACAGTGGTGCTGTAATGTATTAGAAGCTCCTTGTTGATACCAATGATAGGTGGTTCTAAAGATCGCTTTTCAATAAGAGCCAATAATACAAGTCCAAGTGGGAAGGGGGAAAAGGTCTGATCATAAAAATAAAACAGTGACAATATCAGACTTCGTGGTTGATATCCAGTAACCCCACTGATCATCTGGTATTAGAAGATGTGGTGCAGAGTACAGAGCTGGGAACAGACAACTCTGTTCACTATATAGTGGCAGGCATTCCTGAGCCATGGCCCTTATTGATTTGAATGGAACCTGAGATGAATCACTGACTGCCACTACACAGTGGACAGAGCTGTCTGCTTCCAGCTCTCTCCACTGTATAGTAACCGCACCACTAGTGCTGAAACCGGTAGTGGATATGTCAGGTGTCGGATCACATCCAACCTGATATTGGTGACCTATGCTAAGGAGGTATAACCAAACATATTTGTATGGGAAAACCCCTTTAACAACACTGCCCCCGTGTCTCTTTAGAATTTAACAGGTCATCTGTATTTGGAGGAAAATGTTATATTTATTTATTCCAATGTTTCATTCCACTTTCCTATCCAATTGGTCCTGAAAGGTGTGTAATAACATTTTTTTCAACAAAAAATTGACCAAGCAGGAAGAGCTTACGCGGAGTATGACTTCGCAGGCAGTGGAGGGGCTACATTTTCAGCAATGTGTTTTGGCATCACTGCAGTTACACTCCTGCAGTCTAGTCAGAGACTATCAAAGACCCCAGGGAGAAAATCGAAGCAGCTTTCAGGCCACTTTGTAGTGTCTAAAAGACTGTATATGCCTTGCCAATGATTCTGGGTAAAGAATGAGCAAATAAGGAGAACTTGCTCTAGCACCACCTTTTGGAAGGTAGCCTTAGCAGGATATATACAGTCTCTAAGACCCTGCACATTACAAGGTGGAACGAAAAGGCAGCAGACATTGTACCTCTTCCGACTCATGTATACAACCTCTCACTCAGTAGGTACGCCACTTTACACTAACAAAGGGCAATAACCCTGAAACAGCCGACTGCAGAAGGGTCTCTCTTCCTTTTGTAGGACACATTCTGTCATTGATCTGTAGAGAACTTCATGCCCAAAGGTGGGCTAAAGCAACTTCTTTTTTCACCAAGGAGGACTTTTTTTTTTTTTTTTCTTTTCCAGAATCTTTAGCAGGACAAGTCAGGGTTTTAAGACCCTACACACTGCAAAAAGTATTCTCCCTAAGGGTATGTTCACATGCGGAATTTTCTGCGGAATTGGGGTGGGGGTGAGATTTCACCCAAATCCGTAGAAGATTCTGTCCAGAATTGCGTGGCTTTAGGTTCAATGCTGAATAGGCCCATTCTTCTAATGAGCAGCGGGCAGGCGTGATTGAATGCCGATGCACTGCATTAGCATCTGGTTATGGCCGACTGTGGCGAAAAAGTTGATGGTGGAAAATAAAGTGGAATTCCTCTTCATTTTCCACTGTGTGAACATGGTCTAAGAAGATCATAAGTTCATCAGTTTTAGGCAGCAGCCAGGTGCCAGCGACACTTGTTTCTTGTTTTACTGGTGCAAAATTGGAAATTGTCCCATGTTTGGGGATGTCATGCAAGGCGTCCTCCAAAGGATAAGATGAGCTTTGTATCCCAGTAGAAAAAGATTAAGATGGAAAGAATTATAAATCTGTTGCCAAAGTCATTTTGCCAAATGGATGGTTGACCAGCACTTTTATAATGCCCGTGGTTTATACGTGAAATTGGTGAGGCTGAAAACCTGACTGTATACTGTATAAATTGGGTGGAGTTTTGTAAAGTGGGTGGAATTGCCCTATTTTGAATACAGTCAGAACCTGCGAAACAGATCTACTGGAGTTATCTCTGACCTTGTGTCAAGCGCTACAGGGTGTAACTCAAACGCTAGCCTGTACTATAGGACTGAAATGTGGCAAGAGGACAGTATCACATTTCCTTTAGAAGAAATAACTGCATATTGTTCTCCTCTATACAGAAATACACTACCACTCCTTGTGTGTTCAGGGTGAATACTTACTGCAGAGGCTTTGAATATTACAGAGGTTTTTAAAAAAACAAAACCTTTCCTGTAAATATAATACATGCGCATATTTTAAGACACTGATTTAAAAGTGCATATTCTACCAAAAGTGTTCACACTCAGAGGCATTTCTGACGTATCTAATATGGATCATTATTTATCTTATTATAACATATTTCTCACACACACCTTCACCAACATCTTTTGGCCTCTGATTCCTCTACTTTTCGCCATGTGTGAGTATATTGGGTGAGTCTTCTCTGCACGGATAAGTAATGTTTATAACTACATTTCCCACAAGTACCCTGTGTGCACACTGCACATGCTCAGCCTGTCCTACGAGGATGGCAAAATGGTGCATGCGACGACTTACTGTACAGAGCAAGAGAGATCTGGGTAATAGGAGACATAGGGATTTACAATGTGCATGCTCAATCGGACCGATAAAAGCCATTGTAGATGAAAATACGCAACAGGTTATTAACAAACTGGTAGCATGGGATTTTTTATTTTTTGATTAAAGGGGGTTGTCCAGGCAAAAGTGGACAACCCTTTTAACTTTTAAATCACCTGGGGCATTGAAAAAGAAAATCATATTCACCTGTTCGATGCTCCGGTGTCGTCCTGGCACATTCCGGTCCTTCTGCTGAACGGGTCTCTTCTGGAGTTCTGCTGAGGCCAAGCAGTGAATGGCAGCGGTCACGTGACCACTGAGGCCAATTGGCGGCTTCAGTAGAACTCTGGAAGGGTCCCGTTCAGCAGAAGGACCAAAACATGCCGGGAGGACACCGAAGCATCGGGGACAGGTGAGTATGATTTTTTTTTTTTTTTCAATGCCACTGGCTGATTAAAAGTTAAGAGGGTTGTCAATTTTTGCCTGGACAACCCCTTTAAAGGCTGGGGTTGTTGAATTTCTCAGTGTTATTTATTTTACGTTAGGTTTGGTGCCTGATATGCCACTTAGGCTCTACAGTGCCAGGTGGGTAGTCCGGTAGGAACAGACAAGGGGATGTGATTCACAGGTGGGTAGTGTTAGAGCTCAGGATCACACTCCTTACCTACCCCCACCTGACACTGCCCTCACAGTACAGAGACTAAATAGTATATCAGGTACCAAAATGAAAAGCTATTATAGCTCAGGAGTTGTGGGGACTAAAGAAAAATTCCCACCATGCCAGAATCAATGGGGCTGAATCTATTGTTGGATGCAAAGCTGGCCTTGATGGACGTGGTGAAATGTAAGTAAACAATGTTATAGGAGAATTATGTATTTTGTGGGAAGTCTACTAAGTAAATCCCATCACAAGGATACATAGGGACATATTTAATAATGAAAATGTGCCAGTGGTCTTGGAGCAGTTTGTGGTAATAAAACTAGCATAGATAGATGCATTTGATCACATTTCATGATTGTTTTAGACACTTTTTGCACCTCACCCAACAAGGAGTTGTGCCTTAAAAAAACTGGCACATTTCCATAAATGTAAAATTAAAGGGAACCTGTCAAGTGGATTTTCTACAGTATACAGACCCCAGGATGTTTAGCAGCAGGATAAGGTTATTTTACTGGAGCCCCTTACTAAGCTATCCCAAGCAGAAATGGGAAGTTTTATGCTTTAGAAAACATAGATCTTTGTATGCGAACTAGTCATGGGGGTGTTACCTGCTGCCTCTAGTCATTCTGTTTCCGCTGGTATTCGCACCCTGGATGGTGTGCTTGATGGCTCCTCTTTGCACAGAAGCCTCCTGGAGGAGAGAAGCAGGCACAGGCAAGACTCATTGGCACTTGGGGTGCACAAGGTGACGTCACACCTTCCAGTGGAGACAGCAGAAGCAGAAGGTACCGGCCCAACTATCATTTACCTTACAGCTGTTTGACGTGCATGGCTGGCTTAAGTTTGGACTGTCTATTAGACAATGTTAGTAAATCTGCCCTATTGTGTATTATTAAGATTAGTAACCATATGAAACCAAAAACAATGAAACAGTCCACTGTGGGATTTACAGAACTATGTACTTACAAATACAACAGGACAATGGAAACATGAAACATTATCTCTCTGAAATGCATTGAATTGTTTTAGGCAAGTTTTTTTTGTAGGTAAATATTGCACAATAGTCCTTTGAATCATTAAGACATTTGACTCTTATAAGTAAGAAATTGGCTTTTTATCAACCCCATTTTAGTTACAGACCATTGTACTCTTACTATAGTTTAATATTGTAATCTTACTGTTTAACAATCCAGTACATTTCTTCTGCCATTCATATGTGTTTCATCACAGACATAAAGTAAAGATTTGCTTTGGAACTGCATAAACAACAAACTTCATTGCATTGCTTGTACTAAATGAAGGCGTTGCAATACACTTTTAACATAAATATGCGCATGTGTGAATGTAATTCGGATATACAGTATGTTAGTGATTGCAATATTGGAGTATAAGGATTAGTTTACTGGGGAAAACTGTATCCTTAGACTTTATCTAGCCTGGATGCAAGATGAAATACTGTATGTTTGGGCAAGGAGGTTTACAGGTCCCATATGGTGCCCTCTGGCATATTTGCACACTCATAGATTGCCAAAGCTGATGTTCTAGTTGTTACTATAAATGCTTGATTGATAAATCTGACAAGCTCTTTCTTTGTGTGGGCGAGCATTGTTCTGCAGAAAAGTTTCAGTTGGACGACATGCTAGGAAAGCCTACACATGTGGTCATAGGATTTCCAGCACATATTGCTGAGTTGTTTTCTTTCCTCGTATCACTACTAGGGATGACTGACTGTCATATGGTAAGGCTGTCCAAATCAATACACCAGTGGTTCAGGCACAGCAAAGGCAGGATTGAGCACAGCCCATCATAAGGCCTCCATAATTGACCCTGACTGTCGTTGGATCCCAAACAGAACCTGGATTTATTGTTAAGGGCTCGTTCATATCTGCGCCCGTACTCCGTTCTGCAGGTTTCCGTTTTCTGCACAAAACAGAGGCAGGAGACGGAAACCTGCCGGCATGTTTCAAGCCCATTCATTTGAATGGGATTGAAAAGTCTCCGGCCGTGAGTGCCGGTGAGCGTTTTATGCTCTCCCCGGCGAAACCGTTTTTTTTAAAAATCGGACACAGGGTCAGACATGCAGTACTCTGTGTCTGGTTTAAAAAAACGGTTTTGCGGCGGAGAGCATAAAACGCTCACCGGCGCTCACGGCCGGACTCTGCATGACAGGTTTCCGTCTTCTGCATGCAGAAGACAGAAACCTGAAAACGGAGTTCAGGCGCTGGTGTAAACCCAGCGTAAAATGATACAGGTTCAGTTTGTAGCAGTCCAGGTTAGTTGTTAATGATGAGGCTGCTGTCTTCCATTTGCTTCCATGGAGCTGATCTGCAAGACTATAGATAACCCAAGGACAAGTATGGTATATCACGTTTGTGTTATCAACACAATTGTCTATGTAGTAGTAAACTCAATAATAACAAATTATACACTTACCCTCTGAGGAGTTATCCTGTAAATAAGACATTTATACATCCTACGTATTTTGGAATTTTAGGTTAATTTTGACCAGAATGGAGAGCAGTTGCAAAGAGCGTCTCTGGCTCTCAAGGGCTTGGCATGTCCTGAATTACATAGACAGGCCATTGATTTCAGTAGGATCTGTTTAACCAGAGGCAGATTAAGGGTATAGAATTTGGCACTGCAAATTCCACCTCAAAATCTGCTCCAGATTCCTCCAAAAACCAGCCTCCATTCAGATGCATTTTTTTCCTTTAGCGGATTTTTATCAGCTCGCCACATTAGCTTGTCACACAAACATCTCAGATTCTATACATTTCCATCAATCCCTGCATCCTGCTACTATACCTAATACTGTGCTCTAAATAGTGTAATAGTATAACCTCTCATAGCAGCCACATTGTATAATGTCCCATAGTGGTCATAGATTGCCAGAGTTGATGTTGTAGTTGGTCCTATAAATGCTATAAATCCACAAAGTATAATGTCCCATAATGGCCCCATACAGTATAAATGACCCATTGTGCCCCTCCACACACATAACTTTCCACAGTGTCCCTTTACATAGTGTATATGTAGTACCATATACACTCACCGGCCACTTTATTAGGTACACCTGTCCAACTGCTCGTTAACACTTAATTTCTAATCAGCCAATCACATGGCGGCAACTCAGTGCATTTAGGCATGTAGACATGGTCAAGACAATCTCCTGCAGTTCAAACCGAGCATCAGTATGGGGAAGAAAGGTGATTTGAGTGCCTTTGAACGTGGCATGGTTGTTGGTGCCAGAAGGGCTGGTCTGAGTATTTCAGAAACTGCTGATCTACTGGGATTTTCACGCACAACCATCTCTAGGGTTTACAGAGAATGGTCCGAAAAAGAAAAAACATCCAGTGAGCGGCAGTTCTGTGGGCGGAAATGCGTTGTTGATGCCAGAGGTCAGAGGAGAATGGCCAGACTGGTTTGAGCTGATAGAAAGGCAACAGTGACTCAAATAGCCACCCTTTACAACCAAGGTAGCCAGAAGAGCATCTCTGAACGCACAGTACGTCGAACTTTGAGGCAGATGGGCTACAGCAGCAGAAGACCACACCGGGTGCCACTCCTTTCAGCTAAGAACAGGAAACTGAGGCTACAATTTGCACAAGCTCATCAAAATTGGACAATTGAAGATTGGAAAAACGTTGCCTGGTCTGATGAGTCTCGATTTCTGCTGCGACATTCGGATGGTAGGGTCAGAATTTGGCGTCAACAACATGAAAGCATGGATCCATCCTGCCTTGTATCAACGGTTCAGGCTGGTGGTGGTGGTGTCATGGTGTGGGGAATATTTTCTTGGCACTCTTTGGGCCCCTTGGTACCAATTGAGCATCGTTGCAACGCCAAAGCCTACCTGAGTATTGTTGCTGACCATGTCCATCCCTTTATGACCACAGTGTACCCAACATCTGATGGCTACTTTCAGCAGGATAATGCGCCATGTCATAAAGCTGGAATCATCTCAGACTGGTTTCTTGAACATGACAATGAGTTCACTGTACTCCAATGGCCTCCACAGTCACCAGATCTCAATCCAATAGAGCATCTTTGGGATGTGGTGGAACGGGAGATTCGCATCATGGATGTGCAGCCGACAAATCTGCGGCAACTGTGTGATGCCATCATGTCAATATGGACCAAAATCTCTGAGGAATGCTTCCAGCACCTTGTTGAATCTATGCCACGAAGAATTGAGGCAGTTCTGAAGGCAAAAGGGGGTCCAACCCGTTACTAGCATGGTGTACCTAATAAAGTGGCCGGTGAGTGTATAGTCCCATAATGGCCCCTTTCAATAATATAATTTCTGATAGCAACCCTCCTTACAGTACAATGTCAGCAACACAATGGCTTAGTGGTTACACTGTTGCCTTGCAGCACTGGAGTTCTAGGTTCAAGTCTGGCCAAGGACACCTGCATGAGTTTGATTTTTTTTTTTCTAGTAGATTGTGCGCCCCATATAGGTCCTCATAATGTACATTTTTTCCCTATCAGTAAGTCCTTGGCATGCATTAGTAAATCCAAGCAAACATACAAACTCATTGCAGATGTTTTGTCCTTGGCAGGATTCAAACCCAGGACCTCCAGCTGTGTAAGGCTGCAGTGCTAACCACTGAGCCACAGTGTTACTGAGCACGAGATTTGGAGTGCTTTGCACCTCAGTTTGAAGGGAGTGACAAGTTGGAAATTTGTGCTACCCCTTCGTTCGTTCATTTGTTATCCCTACCTGCATGAGTTTGATTGTTCTCCCTGTGTTTGCATGGGTGTACTTGTTATATTATTTTACTCTGAGGGCTCTCAGGACCTCCGAGTATAATAAGCAGAGGCCTAGGGGAGGTGAATAAACATAACACATAACAAACAATCTTGTCTCCTCTCTTGGTTGTTTCATATACTGGGATGAAACTAATATGATGGTGGCCGTGATCAGAGTTGGACATGCTGCACACTTTTTTATTAATTTTGCCGCTATTAGACAACCTGTATTTTGATAGAATGGGGGGACTGTGCTTTGTTCCTGAGTGGTGTCTTTTTTGTTATAATAGTCTTTGTCCACCCTCCCTCTGTTGATTTGTTTGGTTGTTGGAAGGAACCTCACCTGATAATGCTTTTAAATTACTTGGGAGGAATATCAGAAACAATGTCAGGAAACATTTCACTGAAAGTGTAGTTGGGGCATGGAACAACCTACTAGCAGATGTGGCTGGGAAATCTACGGTAAGTGAATGTAAGCATGTCTGGGATACACACATGTCTATCCTAATGTGAAAAGGAAATCCTATAAGGGTAGACTAGATGAACCACGTGGTCTGTTTCTACATGTGGGGAAAGACCGCACCTTGTCTACTAATGCACACCATTATTGTAACAAAGTCCTGCAAACAGCTATACACCTGCTCCTAGAATACATTGTCGGGAAGAGGTGACTTCTAATGGGAAATCCTTTTCTGCCAGATTGATTCCCCATTTTATCTGAAATGTGCCAAATATCTTTCAAAGCTTCAGGGCAGTAAAAGTCCTACATTGCTATTTGTCGTCAGTGTAGAAAAGCTTGGTTGCATAATGAAGGCTGGGTTTTCACGTGGTTGCTACTGTATGAGGCAGTAGGATGGTGCGTTTGGCCCTGTGGATCACTTGCCACAGATCCGCAGCAAACTGTGACAGGTCTTGCAGTATGGTACACTAACAACCCCTCTGCCTTCATGAGAAAACCAAGTACAATTCATTCTGACCCATAAAAAAATGCTGCAGCTGCAACAGTCTGCTAGGTGTAGCCCACCACCCCCACCATTCCCCCCATTCTAGGTTCACACCTGTGCTTGGGTTTCTGTTCTTCAGGTCTGATTGAGGACCCAAAAATGGAAACCCAATCCTCATAAAAAGCGGTTACCCATGGAAACCCATAGACTATAATGGAGTCCGCCAGGTTTCTGCCCAAAAAATGCAATGCAGGACTTTTCTATTTTTCAAGCGTATTCAGGGACAGAATCCCCGAAAGGAAACTAAGCGCGTGTGAACCCAGCCATAATTACCGACCTCTCAAAGATAGGCCATCAATACTAAAAACTGGATAACCACTTTAATGAAAAGGGAGCTGTGGGGGGTGTAATAAATGAGTAGGGGCTATTCGGAGTATAATAAATGAACAGGGAGCTGTGGGGGGTTGTAATAAATGAACAGGGAACTGTGGTGAGTATTGAGGGGGGTGTAATGCAAGAATGGTGAGCTGTAGAAGTGAGGGTATAATGCATACCTCCCAACTTTTGAAGAACTGAAAGAGGGACAAAATGTGCGGCGCGGCAAATTTAGCCCCGCCCACTTTTGTGTTGACCCCGCCCACTCATTAATTTTTCATGTGCCCGCACACAGTATATTCCTCCTACAGTCACCCGTAAATTATATGTCCCCCCTCTATCTCTCCCCCAGTTTCATATACACCCTTCATCTGCCCCCAGTTTCATGTCCCTCTTCCAGCTCTGCCCCCAGATTCATGTCCCTCCATCTCTGCCCCCAGATTCATGTCCTCCATCTCTGCCCCCAGATTCATGTCCTCCATCTCTGCCCCCAGATTCATGTCCCTCCATCTCTGCCCCCAGATTCATGTCCTCTCCATCTCTGCCCCCAGATTCATGTCCCTCCATCTCTGCCCCCAGATTCATGTCCTCTCCATCTCTGCCCTCAGATTCATGTCCCCCATCTCTGCCCCCAGATTCATGTCCCCCATCTCTGCCCTCAGATTCATGTCCTCTCCATCTCTGCCCCCAGATTCATGTCCCCCATCTCTGCCCCCAGATTCATGTCCCCCATCTCTGCCCCCAGTTTCATGTCCCCACATCTCTGCCCCCAGTTTCATGTCCCCACATCTCTGCCCCCAGATTCATGTCCCCTCCATCTCTGCCCCCAGATTCATGTCCCCCATCTCTGCCCCCAGTTTCATGTCCCCACATTTCTGCCCCCAGATTCATGTCCTCTCCATCTCTGCCCCCAGATTCATGTCCCCCATCTCTGCCCCCAGATTCATGTCCCCCATCTCTGCCCCCAGTTTCATGTCCCCACATCTCTGCCCCCAGTTTCATGTCCCCACATCTCTGCCCCCAGATTCATGTCCCCTCCATCTCTGCCCCCAGATTCATGTCCCCCATCTCTGCCCCCAGTTTCATGTCCCCACATTTCTGCCCCCAGATTCATGTCCTCTCCATCTCTGCCCCCAGATTCATGTCCTCTCCATCTCTGCCCCCAGATTCATGTCCTCTCCATCTCTGCCCCCATATTCATGTCCCCTCCATCTCTGCCCCCAGTTTCATGTCCCTCCATCTCTTCCCCCAGATTCATGTCCCTCCATCTCTGCCCCCAGATTCATGTCCCTCCATCTCTGCCCCCAGATTCATGTCCTCTCCATCTCTGCCCCCAGATTCATGTCCTCTCCATCTCTGCCCCCAGATTCATGTCCTCTCCATCTCTGCCCCCAGATTCATGTCCTCTTCATCTCTGCCCCCAGATTCATGTCATCTTCATCTCTGCCCTCAGATTCATGTCCTCTTCATCTCTGCCCCCAGATTCATGTCCTCTTCATCTCTGCCCCCAGATTCATGTCCTCTTCATCTCTGCCCCCAGATTCATGTCCTCTCCATCTCTGCCCCCAGATTCATGTCCCCTCCATCTCTGCCCCAGTTTCATGTCCACTCCATCTCTGCCCCCAGATTCATGTCCTCTCCATCTCTGCCCCCAGTGTCATGCCGTCCTCTCCTTCATCTGCCCCCAGATTCACGTTCCACCTCCACATTAAACTTACCTTCTCCTCCGCTCCCTCGCCGCTCTCTGCCCGCCTCTCTCCCTGACACACGCGGCTGAAGCTGCTCGCGTGCTCGCTTCGCCGCTGCGTCTCTCTCTCGCTGACACATGCGGCTGAAGCGAGGAGCTGACCTGTGTCAGCTCCTCGCTTTGCTGCTGCCGCCGGCTCCTGGCTTGTACATCGCGTCTACAAGCCAGGAGCCGGCGGCAGCAGCTAAGCGAGGAGCTGACACAGGTCAGCTCCTCGCTTCAGCCGCATGTGTCAGCGAGAGAGAGAGAGACGCAGTGGCGAAGCGAGCACGCGAGCAGCTTCAGCCGCGTGTGTCAGGGAGAGAGGCGGGCAGCGGCGAAGCGAGGAGCTGACCTGTGTCAGCTCCTTGCTTCAGCCGCATATGTGTTCAACTCAGATCTGCGTCCTCTGGACGCAGATCTGAGTTGAAATCGGGACATATCTCCCTCCAACCGGGACCGCGGGACATGTCACCCAAATCGGGACTGTCCCGCGGAAATCGGGACGGTTGGGAGGTATGTATAATGAAGTATGGTGAGCCTCATAGTGGGTGGGCTGTAATGCAGGAATAGTGAGCCTGAATGTGACTACTGGAGGAGGATATGATTGGGAACAAATCTGGTGACTGTTTAGAGGTATAAGGGATGGTGAGCCTGAATCTGAGCAACAAGGGTGCACTTTCATTTGGCTATAGCTGCATTCATCCTAGATGTACACTGTCAGGATATGTGTAGATTTTTCGCATGAATTTCAATGAAAAAAATTTGCAGCATAATACATATGGAAATTGCATGGAAATTGACCTATGATTTTGAATTTAAAATGCACATCATGTCATGTTTTTTTTTTTTTGGAAATCAGTTTATACATATATGGAAATTCACACAAAAATCTGTTGCAGTTGGTGTGTACACATGTCAGCTGTAAGGAGAAGGGAAATGCGCGCAACTATGCATAGTAAGGCCCTATTCATACATCCATATCATACTCTGGTTATTCAGGAACTCATTGCTTCATAACTCTTTCTGAAGTAATGAGTTCACCTCACACGACTGTCTTACGTCCACCCCTGACCAAGCCTCTGTGAGGGTCCAGAGTCTTTTGGCGCTGATTTTGACGCTAAATCCATGTCAGAATCCACGTGGAAATAAAAAGGCTCCCATTTACTTCAATGGGTTAGTAGAAAAAAGAACCCATTGAAGTCAATGGTAGGCTTTTTTCCACGTTGAATTTTGACGCAGATTCAGCGCCAAAAAACTGTGCGTGAATGGATCCTGAGAGGTGATATGGGTGGGGTTCTCCCTGCAGCATCCCACCGACATTCCCGGCTGTACAAGGTTAGCGCACAGTGTTAGCATTATCTGAGAGGGACAGAGTAGTATTAGTGGTAGCAGCAGCAGCAGCAAATGATCCGCAAACACATTGGTTATAACACACATTATATCTTGCCCTCCTTAGCTGTACACATCTCTCATTTCTAGGGGATTGCTTGTTCTCTTGTATTAAGTACAAGATCTAGTGAATACAATTTTTTTTGGACTCCTAAATTTTTCAAGTGTGTTTTTTCCCCCACTCTGGAGCACTGGTTTGTAAGATTTGCTTTAGGCCTTGCATTACAATTATGTCTTGTGGCATTATACACAGGGCTCCCATTTAGGATAATGAGGCCTCTACTGAACCTTTTCTATGCCTCCACTCTAAATATACACTACGGCAGATTCACTAATGGTGTTTAAGTTTAAGAAAATGCAACTTTAGGGTGCATTCACACTGAGTAAACGCTAGCTTATTTTGTAGAGTAAAATTACACTTGTAAATTTTGCTATCCCATTGACTTCAATGATATTTTTTTACAAGTGTAAAAAATACGCCTGTAAAAAATACGCCTGTAAAAAATACGCCTGTAAAAATACGCCTGTAAAATGTCATTGAAGTCAATGGGATAGCAAAATTTACAAGTGTAATTTTATTCTACAAAATAAGCTAGCGTTTACTCAGTGTGAATGCACCCTTAGACTGGACAGATTATCAAAGTGCCTATTGGTGTTTGATAAGACATCATGCACACGTGTGAGTGTGCCATCCGAGAGACCACTCCGATGAAAATAGAGCAGATCCTATCTTGCTCTGTTTCAACTGAATAGAACGGATTGGAAGCTCCGATAGAGGTAATTGCATAACAGAATGCACTCGGATGTCTCTACTATTGTCATCCGGTAAAACACTGGCGCAAAATCAGCCCCAACATGGTTGCGCGCATGCAGTCTTCATCTGGCGTATTGTTAGACTGTCTTGTCCAACATTACATCACTTATCAGTTGACTTAAAAGTTCTTGGTGCATTTTTGGTTCCTTTTTTGTACATGAAAAATGTGGCGCACAGCTTGTTAGACAGTTTTTTTTGGTGCAAGAATGCTAGAATTCTGGTGCATTTTGCTTAATAAGTTTCTCCCATTGCATCTAGTGAAGTATAACATCGATGGAGGTGTTTTACCCTCAGGGTAAGTTCACACGGGGATTTTTGGTCAGGATTTTGAGGCCGTATCCGCAAATCAATGGGAGCTGCTCAGGTCTTTTCTCCGGGAGCTGTTTTTTTTCTGACTCCTGGAAAAAGAAGCAAGATGCTCATTCTTCAGGCTGTTTCGCCTCGCGATTTGGCTTGAAGACACGCCCTCCTCCAGACTAGGCCTATTCATTGGGCCTAATCCGGAGCAGAGTGCGCGACTGGATGCCGATGCAGTGCACTGGCTTTCAGTCGTGGCTACCTGGTTTTTGATCCGGAACCTGAGGCCGCCTCAGGTCCTGGACCAAAAAACCCCGCCTGAACTTACCCTCATGGTGAATGTAGTGGTGGTGGATGCAGGTGGATGCACCCTTGCTCCATTCATTTCAATAGGAGCACCAAAGATAGCTGAAGTACAGCACTTGGCTATCTCAGTCTTTCCCATTTATTTCCTTGTCTACATTCACAACAGGCGTAAAACAACGTCATTGGGGGTCTTGGTGGTCGGACCCTCAATGATCAGCAATTTATCCTCAATCTATGGATAGAGTATAGATATTTATATGGCAAAACCCCTTGAATTTGCTATTGCATCCATGTTGAAAATGACATGTTGATATATTTAGGTGTGTTGAGAGCAAACAGTCAGTCCCTCATCTTTACTTGCACTGGAGTCAGAATGTTCTTTAGTCTGAACGCTGAGTAAACCCGTCATTGTCTCCAGAAACCACAGATTGAAATCAGTTATGTAAGCTGTCAGTGCGGGCTGATGTGTGCTGAATGAGCAGGGTTTATTGTACAGAATAGGGATGGTTTTGGCAATGGACACAACTTGCTGCTTCAAAATAATATAAAGTTATGGCTTTTACCTAAGTCCTGTTTATACTGTAGCAAGCAGGCTTACTATCCTTTCAGAGTTTTATTAGTAAAATAAAAAAGTATTATTTAAAGGGGTTGTCCAGGAGTATGATATTGATGACTATAGGTCATAAATTGAAGATTGGTGGGGCCCAACTCCAGACACTCCTGCTGATCAGCTATTTGCAGAGACTTCCATACACTGAGTAGTAGCCAGGAAAGGTTCTATAACTCACTCCCTTTGACATGAATGGGACTGAGCCTGCAGTAACTTCCTCACTACTACGTGCTTAATGGAGCTGTGATAGTACCTGTACACCTCAGCTACAACACACAGATGACTGACATGGGTGCCAGGAGTAGGTCATGAATAATATACCTTTTTAATTAATGCTGATTTTTTTTCCTACTTGCAGCAGTGTTTATGGGAATATGAAATAGGTATGGGGGTCAGAATATGTGGATGCAAAGACAATCTTTCTGAAAATTTTATTATTATTATTATTTTTTTTTAAAGGTATTAAAACATGACAGTAACTATAAAAATGTGGTGGTACATACTGTCATGCAGAATAAAGGTAATGGGGGGAATTTATTAAGATTAATGAAGTTTCCCATGCTGATACACAATGTACATAAATTATTAAGAGGCTCCAGCCTTCTCAGTACTTGGGGCTCAAGGTCCCATTAGTAGCGGGACACAGGTAGAAGTGCCAGTTGCAGCCGCTTCAATATTGTTGGGTTTATCCTAACGATATTTCGATGATAATATTAACTGTCTAGTTAGAAGTAGTCCTGTATGGAGAGCTCAAGGAGCCCTGTCCAAAACAGTAAATGTGTCAAGACAGTGGGGGAATTTGCTATACCTGACATATTTGTGCCCCGTTTTTGGTGCACAGCCCATATTTGCACCAAAGATGCAGGACGTAGTGGTTACTGTGCCCTGCTGCAAACATAGTGGGGAGGGAACACCTCGGCGGATTTCCCATTACCTGTTTTGGCACCTCCAGAGATGTCCCAGCAGGAAGATGGATTAAGAATAGTGTAGGAAATATATGTGAAGGCTCCTGGTTGTGACAGGGTTATTCTCTGTAGCCTCGGCTCCACACAATACATAACAATGTAAACAAGAAATAAAGTTGTTTTTAAATCTAGAAGGAAGTGTCAGTACAGCAGCCATGTTTATGTGTGAGATTTACAAGCAGATGATAGGAAGTGCAGAACGTCTGGACTTGTTTGCTTTAAAACGACAATAAAATGACATTTAGAAGCCCAGCAGATGTAAACTAGAGCGCTGCCGCTTATGTGGCAAAGGTCACTGGGCCATTCTGACGAAGACTAGTGGAGATGGTAATCCTGAGGATACTGGTCTTATCATTAGTTGCCAAGGGCTACACCTCCGGCTTTGTCTGTACTACTAAACCCAATATGGGGTTTATACGACCCCAATTCTAAAAATAAGTTCTCTTTACATTGTATAAAATGTAAGGAGAACAAGAATGCAATGATTTGGGATATTTTATTTACAATAAAATAGATATTTTTCCATTTCAATTGAAAACCATGACTCATTTGAGGTGTTGCTGCCATCCATTTCTAAAATAGCTGGGACAGCGCCGTGTCTACCATTGCGTAGCATCTCCATTTCTTTCCAAGAGTCTGTAAACATCTGGGAAGTGAGGAGACCAATTGCTGGAGTTCTGGGGAGGAATATTTTTCCATTCTCGTCTGATGTAGAATTGTAGCTGCTCAACAGTCCTGCATCGTCTTTGCCGCATCTTTTAATTTTTTTTTTTTTTTAAATGGCTTTTATTGAGAAAATGGTAAAAAAAAATTTTTTTATACAATAAGAGGACAAGAACAAGGCAAGTAAATGCCAACAATATATCGTCATACAGTACATCAATGCAACAAGTTTTCAGTTTCAAACATGCAGGAGTATGTGTAAGTAACGGTGATGAGTACCCAGATGGGGTCCGCACCTAAAAAAAACAAAAAAAAAGGGCAAAGTGGCACACACGTAGGAGAGGGGAAGCTGGAGTGGGAAAAGAGAAAACATAACATCACATAGCTCGATAAATTTATAAGAAGGGGAAACAAAAATTAAGGATAGGAATACTACCAGGGTGCGTCTTGAAACAGGATACAGAGCATATGAGGGAGAGTTACAGGGAGGAGGGGGGGGGGTCGGGCCTGCTGGGTGGAAGACCACCAACATGATCCACATAGTCAGACCAAAGTGCCCACTTAGACCGGAAGCTGGGATACATCCTCTGCAAAGTATAAGCCAGATTGACGTGCTGGATGAGTTCCACCACCGTCAAGCAGAGTACACCTTTCCACTGGCGTGCGATCATAGCCCTGGCGGCTAAAATAATCTGAGATAGTACAGTGTCCATGCTGTTTGGAAGGGAATCAGCATCCAGATTTCCTTTCAGATTTCCCAGTTCTTAAATCACAAACAAAACAGAGGAACAATAGAAGATCACACCCCGGCAGATAACTCCCATCTTTGCTTTCACCCCTGACAATAGATGATGTCACCGCTTATATACTATCCTTCTCTACATAGAAGATGTCTAGAATACTCTCCTATAGATCTCAATGAATCTGCTCCAGACTATTGCTGTCTAAGACCATGACTATGCTGTAAAATATACTGTAATCACTAAATGTTAACATAATAGAAGAGAAGCTCAGGAAAGATGACAGCTCCCATCATCATGCACAGAAAAAAAAATACAATAAAAAAAAAAAAAAAGGACTGCAAACATTATATATTTCACCTGCTTAAATAATAATATAATAAATAAAAAATGTATCAATATTTATCTTTTTAAAGGTTTTTTTTTCCATTACTGACACTTATCCCCTATTCACAGGAGAGAGGATAAATATCAGATCACTGGGGATCCAGCAATCAGGATAACAGGGGCCCAAAGTCTCCCCTGCATCCTCCATTTCAATAATGTGCCAGTGTATTTGCGTGCCTAGAGCCCCTGGGTGCTGCTACACAAGCTCCAGATGCTGGACTGTGACCCAGTAGCAGGAAGGTATTGCTGGCCATTCTCTCTTAGATTCATCCAATTCTCCCTCTCTGAATAGTCACATTCATAAAGGGAAGGAAATAGTTATTTGATCCCTTGCTGATTTTGTAAGCTTGCCCACTGACAAAGACATGAATAGTCTATATTTTTTGAGGGTAGATAATTTTAACAGTGAGAGATAGAATATCAAAAATAAAATCCCGAAAATCACATTGTATACATTTTATAAATTTATTTGCATAGAGAAATAAGTATTTGATCCCTCTGGCAAACAAGACTTAATACTTGGTGGCATAATCCTTGTTAGCGCGCACAGCAGTCAGACTTTTTTTTGTAGTTGATGATAAGATTTGCGCACGTCGGGAGGAATTTCTCTAAATCATTAAGATTTTGAGGCTGTCGCTTGGCAACTTGGAGCTTCAGCTCCCTCCATCACTTTTCTATGGGATAAGGTCTGGAGACTGGCTAGGCCACACTCCATGACCTTAATGTGCTTCTTTTTGAGCCACTCCTATGTTGCCTTGGCCGTATGTTTTGGGTCATTGTGTTGGTGGAAGACCCAGCCACGACCCATCTTTAATGTCCTGGCGGAGGGAAGGAGGTTGTTACTCAGGATTTTACGGTACATGGCTCCATCCATTCTCCCATTGATGTGGTGAAGTAGTCCTGTACCCATAGCAGAGAAACACCCCAAAACATAATGTTTCCACCTTCATGCCTGACAGTGGAGGTGGTGTTCTTTGGGTTATAGGCAGCATTTCTCTTCCTCCAAACATGACGAGTTGAGTTAATGCCAAAGAGCTCAATTTTTGTCTCTCTTGACCACAACTCCTTCTCCCAATCACTCTCAGAATCATCCAGATTGGTCAGATGAGACGGTCTCTATCTGTCACTGTTAAAATTAACCTAGTGGTCAAACTTACAAAATCAGCAAGGGATCAAATAATGATTTCCTCCACTGTATATAGTATATGAGGTTAGAACATTCTTTGGATTCATCACATATATTGAGTTCTGCTCTATTGTTATTGACTATTTACTTTACTAGCATTATCTACAAAATTGACTCTAACATAATATTCTATTCACTCCAATAAAAAATGCAATTTCCTTACTCGCAGCTAGTCCTGTGTGCTTGCACCGCTGAATTAGGCTGGCATTAATGAAGAACAGGTGAATTCTATAATAATATTTTGCATTGTCCCAGTTTGTACGGGTGAGGTCACCAAATATATACATAGAAGTACGAGGACACACATGTCACCATTTGTAGACAGTGTGGTTGAGAAAGAGGATGGCTTTTTTGAGCTTTGCACACAGCTTGTTTTTTGACATTGTGTAAAACTGGGTGTGCAAAGGAAGTTCTGCAAATCTGAGGAGATGAAACTGATAGTGTTTATTTGGCGGGCCTGAATGGGACCGTAGAGCTCGCTTGGGTTGGGTTTTTCGTTTGGAAGATTTATGTACAAGACTTAAGGCTAGAATAGCATGTATATATTCTAGGCAAAACTGGTCTTGTATATAGATTACGGTATCTTTCAGAAGCTCAGCTAAAGCCATGTGTTAGGTAAGTAATGTAATATGTTTATGTTTAATAATTTCGTTCATTTCTTGCTATAAGGGACATGATTCTTAAATGTTATTCCTACTTATGTGATAAATTTACTGTAAATTACTGAGAGAGAGCAATCATATGTACTTAAGGGAAGTTACTAATATGTCGGCCCCAAAATTGCTGTGTCTAGTTTATATCTTTCCCTCTCTGCTCAAACATTTTTGTGACTAATATTAGGTAGAAGAAGGCAATGGTTTGGTGATATAATGCATCAAAAAAGCAAACAAATGATATAATTGCAGTAACTTGTTAGAATTGTTAGCCCATATAATGTTATAGAACATTTACAGATACAGTATTTTATTGTGCTATTAAGCTTTAGGGGCCGTGGCAGTTCACCGTTATAATTGTCTAGTTGTATCTGGACTTTTACGTCGAAGCAATGGCAAGTAGAGGTGCCGTCTTGTAACTAGCTGTAAATGGCAAGCTTTAGCTTCAACCATCAATGCTCTTGTAATTGCACCCAGTTTGTGTATGTCCTTCTCTAAAACCTGCAAGTATTATGTAACTGGTTCCCTTTAACCCCTTGATGACACAACCAATATTGTTTTTCTTCTTTAGATTTTTCCATTCTATAAGCATTCAGCGTGTGGGATCAATAATATATTAGCTCAGACATTTTCAGATGCAAAGGTTCCAATTGTGTTTACTTTCGTTTACATTTTTTTGTCACATGTTGAATTTTTAATAGATAACAGAGACACAGATGGTGCTGAGATTACAAATTTTGGGGCCAAAACCCCAGCATCTTAACCCCTTCCTGCTTGGCACCCTGCTGTCAAGTTGTGCAGAGCGTATAGTTAGCGCTCAGCATTGTAATAGCATGGTTCTGTTCTGGACATCCGGATCCTCACTGTATTCTATAGCCAGGACATGGGACGTAGGCCCCTTGCAGACGACCGTGGTGTGGGTTAGTGTGCTATCCATGTATTTCACGGAGATAGTAAAATGTTCCGACTCTGGCAGCTTAATGCCATGATCAGTAGTAATGGTGGCATCTGGGTGGGTCTGACAGGTTGCCATGGAAACCAGGAGGCCAATTAGCAGCCAATTAGTCTATAATGTACAGGGAATCTATGTACTTTGTACTTCAACAGAGTATTGCCGTTTATGGTACAGCGTTCAAGAGATCCCAGGTTCCAGATCACTTGTGGGACAATTAAGAAAAAAAAAAGGAAAATAAATAATGAAAAATAAATAAACCCTTTACTAATTAAAAAGTAAATAATGTAAACTAAATAAACATACACATGGGGGGGGGTGTATAAGGCTCGGTTCACATCAGCGTTCGTATTTTTGTTCAAGGAGTCCACTTGGAGACCCCCCCCAAACAGAAACCTATACGGATAGAAAAGCGGTTACCTAAGAAAACACAAGGACCCCATAGACTATAATGGCGTCCGTGTGGTTTCCATTTGGTTTCCGCAAGAAACATGCAGAGAGAAAAGTCCTGCAAGCAGCACTTTTCTCTCCACACATTTCATATGGAAACCACACAGACCCCATTATAGTCTAGGGGGTCCTCGTGTTTTCCCAGGTAACTACTCTTCTATGCGTTTAGGTTTCTGTTTGGAGTATCCCCAAGCAGACTCCCCAAACGCAGATGTGAACTGGGCCTAAGTCTGTAACATGCAGACATAACGTTACGCATCCTGTATGGTGAAACCATAAAAATATAAAGAACGCACTGTGGTATTCATGTCTTTTGGTCACCATTCTCCCCCCCTTCCAAAAAAAAGTAATAAAAAAGACGAATATACCAGGAAATAGCACCAATCAAAATTCCATCTAGTCCCGCTTGGACTTTAGTGAGCCCATAAAAAAAATCAATACTTTTTGAAAATGGCGTTTTATACCGGAATAGTAGTAGAACATAATAAAGCGATATAAATTTGCCAGGTTTTTTTTTTTTCGACCAGCACATGCCCCATTGTAAATATAGGATCTATTCACAAAACCATTGTTTTAAGAGTTGATATGACCAATTTGTGAAATAATAGAACTTTTCATATTTTGGGCCATCGATCCATCAATACAATAAAATCTATGAGGGAGATGTGAAAATGGGTCCCCTTGGGTGTACACCTGGCACTCAGCGCAGGGCACAGTTATGTGAATTTGTCCTTCCTGTTTGGCAGTTCAGTTGATGTGCTCATTGCAAATCGTTCTAGTCATTTGATTTCCTTGTCCACCATGGAGGACTTATTTGTATATTCCTTTCCCATATGCACCCCGATGCAAGTTTTGCCTGTGCGAACAGCAGATTGTTACGGAATATAGAACCTGAAAGGTTCACTTTACCACAGTGCCAGCCTCTTTTGTAACAGGAATTGGCTTGGTGACACTGCCCTTTTAAGGAGCAATAAAGCTTTATTTGAAGCAATGGGTTAACCTCTGTCACAGCCATCCAGGATCAACTCTTTCATGGTCACTGTGTGTGATTCACCAAGCTGTTGAGGAACACTCAGCAAGTATCATATTCACAAGGTGCTGTGTTCCAAGTACTGACATCAAATACCACCCCCATTGTCTGTCTAAAAGCAGATCTCATTATCTCAATGTAAGGTAGACTTGTACAGTCTAGTAACCTTTACCTACTAAAATTCATGTTGTTGATCCCTGTATATAAGAAAGTAGGTATATTGAAACTTTAAAACATTTCTTATACGTATACAGTTTTGACAGTGGTTTTAATTTGATATTTTGTAAATATCATTGTTACATATAGAAAAGAACAGTTAGAGTTTCTTGTACGATGAGAGTAACAGCCCGCATAGTCTCTGAGGTATATTTTAGCAAAATACTAAGGCCTTCATACACTTAAAGGGAGTCTGTTACCAAAAGTCAGCATGCCAATCCAGCCCTGCAGATAGGTAGTTTAGGGTTACCTGACTCAAAGAGAGTTTGCCCCTTGTGAATTGTTCCCTTTGTTGCTGAGATATCGCTGTTTTGTCAATATGTATATAAGCTCTTTGGAGCAAGGATGGCGTTGCCATTTGCTTCATACAGTTTAGCAGCAATACCCTCGTTGCTCTAAAGAGCTAATTTGCATATTGACAAAAACGGCAATATTTCTGGACCCGAGGCACCAATTCATAAGGGGAAAATCCGGTTTAATTCAGATGACGCTTAACTATCTGGATTGTAAGAGAGTTTCTTTACTGCTAGTGGCATGGATCAAGTAATCTTTCTTCAAGATCTATAGCCAAAGGCTTCGAAAGAGAAAAAATGAGTAGACTGAGCAGGTTTTGAGGGTAGGGTAGGTGGAGGAAGATATGTGAGCCTCAAATGGTCGCCAACTTTTTAGACAACTTAATTTCATTTAATATAGCATGTGATTCTGGACCAACTTGTAATGCACTTTATTTAAAATGTTGCTTTCTGCCTCAAAACCCTCTGTAAAGTTACTGCTACTTGGTATCTCCCATCTAGCTAATTTGAGTTCCATCCCTGTTACTAAGGAAGCCCCGACAATAAATTCCATTAAAAAGCAAGACAAGTTTAGGAGGAATGGGTCTCTTTACATCGAGGGGAGGGGTTTTACTCTCAGCTTCCACAACAACAAACAGCTTTCTGTATGCACTAGGCTGAATAGTCTGCATATCTAACCATTTACAATGTAAGAAAAGTCTTTTATGTACATATATCGACTTCAGGATGTGGTTACTGATGGGTTAATATTCACAGAGAGTAACCTGCTTTCCTGACTGCACTCATAGATTACTCTTTTCCTATGTCAGCGATCTTGCCTGCATGTGTTTGCCCTGTATTTGCTGTTCAGTGTTCCTGGATGCCCAATATTATGCTCACTTGGGCTTTTCTAAGCTATTTGTTTATTATTGTACAGTTACTCCTGGCAGAATTACCGTACATGTAGATAAATCAGTATTAATAGTAATGGACAGGGGAAGGAGACAGACTGCTCTTTAAAATGTGCTGCAGCCATAATGAGGACTTTAGCAGCAGAAAAACTTGTAGGACACCACATGTGAAGGCTTATACCATCAGAGAACAGACTGCCCAGCAAGACCCTGCAGATATTTTAGCTTTTCAGTTTGTATGATTCCAATGGTGCTGCTGCTGCTTCCTTAGATTTATAGATTGCTAGTGATGGAGTTGACACTGCTGGTACTAGGTAGTATATTGGACATGTGTGCAACTCAGTTCTGATTCTCAGTGATAGGTTGTAGAGGATAACGGAGAGGAGCCTAGGCTACAAAGATGTTTTTTTTTCTTTCCCATCATTTTTTTATTCTGAACAGAGCCTTACATTCACTACTATGACATTACTGCTGAAAAGTATTGGTTCATTCTATGATCACTGGGTTATATTACCTGTTTGTTCACTGTAGTTCTTTCACACCACAAAGGGCATTTGTCCCCTATAAGCAACCATGTTAAAAAAAATTTATACCACGTGGTAGATGTTTAAATGGATGGACCTGCATTGAATAGTGCAGCCAATAAAAATGTGCCATATTCCATGGAGGTCTTTGGATTGGGTCATCATTTGTGCCACCAAACCTGTAGTGCGAAAAAAGCCTTTAAGGTATATTCACACAATTTTTTGGAGATGATTTTGAGGCAGATTCTCCCATAAGAATAAATTGGAGGCAATTGAAAAAAAGCTCTGGAGGGAGTCTTTGAGATGGTTTTTGCAAAAAAAAAAAAAAAGCTTCAAAAAGGTGATGGTAGTTTTAGGAAACGGAATCTTGTGTGTTAAGCAAAAATAAAAAGCTCAAAAAACTGCTTTATAAAACAACATAAAAAAGCGTCAAAATCTGATTAAAAATTCTGAATCAGTTTTTGGACATTAAGAGAGCCTTCACACGGAGTAAACGCGCGTGTATTTTTGCAAAATACACGTGTAAAAGTTAACTTCAATGACATTTTACAGGCGTATTTTTACACGTGTAAAATATATCATTGAAATCAATGGGAGTCTTATTTTTACACGTGCATTTTGCAAAAATACATGCGCGTTTACTCCGTGTGAAGGCTCCTTAAGGCTTTTTTTAATCTTGTGCTGACCTTACTATGTGAATTATCCTTAGGGCTGAATTTAAGGAGTCCCCCCCCCACACACACACACATAGTTAAGTGGAATTTGAAGGGTTGATATAAATAACCTGCAGCAATGCGATGGCCCATAAAGAAAGGGGACCTTGAAAGAGTCATCTACTCTGTGCTTTTTCTTCCCATGTTTCTGTGACACTTGCAGTTTACTCAAAAGGCAGGTAATAGGTAACTTGCTAATAGAATCCACTAACTTAGAATATACTTCATCTACAAGAAATTGAAAGTTTCAGGAATCCCTCTATTTTTATATGACGCAATGGAAAGTGTTGCTCATTGTAACTCTAACCTCCCACACACCAAATACTTCTATGTGAGGAGATGAAATTCATATTTCCAGGTTGTATGCAGATGTTCTTGCTTCCTGGCTTGTGCAGTATAATGGAGACTTTCATAGTCACACAGTTCGGCTGGTTTGATCATACTCAGTAACCACTTCCTCTAGGCTTTGACCAAGTTCAAGAATTATTTATCCTACAGCAACTTTTTTGGCTGCTTTGCAGCTAGAAGCTACTTGGTTTGTTCTCTGCGGGTACAGAACGTGTGTTTGTTCTTTTCACCTTACAGCTTTGTAATTTTCTACTAGTAACAACCCTGCAGCATTACATTATCATCCATTGGTTTTGTAATGTTTTGGTGTTGGAGCTTACTAATATACGTCTTATGGAAATGTATCTGTCATGTATAAATGGAAGTCATTTCCAAATCTATGACCTGCTGATACAGACCCACATGACCAAGAACTGTCTCCTCCTTCTAGACACACTGTGGTGCATCTCTCAGCCTCTGTGCTATGCTTTCTACCTAAGGTTCTGGGGATAATATCACTCCCTAAGGAGAGATCACCTTCTCAGGCGTACCTTTGTTAGACGCTGAGCGGTGTGAGATGGGAATCTACGTACTCTGGGGAGGGGATTTCACGCACCACCAAATATACTATAACTCACGCCAGAAAACTGGCATGGGTTATATCACAAATCTACGTATGTCCCTGACTGGCATTGACCTGTGACCAGGCGCACCTACATGTGCTAGAGCCAGAGCCTCTTAGTAATTCGGAAGTCATGCCTCTGGCAGGGAGTTAGTTAAAGGGGTCGGCCACTTTCAGACCAAAATTGAGAGACAAATGTTATTGTTTGTACAATAAAAAAAACTGTACAATTTTCCAATATACTCTCTGCATCTATTCTTCATGGTTTTCTAGATCTCTGCTTGTTGTCATTCATTCTGCTTACTTCAATCAGTCCATGGTCATGTGATGTACAGTCCATGGTCATGTGATGTACAGTCCGTGGTCATGTGATGTACAGTCCATGATCATGTGATGTACACACAGGTGCACAGCTTGTTATCATGCAGATGTCTGATTACTGTGCTGTGACTACAAAGAGCTTTGCACCTGTATGTACATCCCATGATCATGGTTTCTATATCACATAACCATGGACTGATTTTTATCCACTGGAAGTAAGCATAAGACAGTAAGCAAAGATCTAGAAAACTGCGAGGAATTGATACAGAAAGTATATTGGAAAATTATCTAACTTTTTATTGTACACCGTTTTAGACTGGTGTAAGGATCACTAGATCATTAATAAATTCCTCCCTTTGGCTATACGCTTCTTGGTCTACTTGACTGAAATGTAAGATTTAGCCACAGAAAAAAAATAAAGCATCCGAGAGTTTAGCTTAAAGAAAAAAAAAAATCTTAATTTACCCATAACCTATGCTCTTCTCTTTTGAGCATTACTCCCTTAAGGACGCAACCTACCTTGTTGCGACTTATCTCTTATTAAAGGGGTTAAAATATTGATGACCTATTCTTAGGATAGTTTATTAATATCAGATTAGTGAGGGTCCCCCACTGGTCCGCTGTTCTCAGTAGCTGATGAGAATGGAGCAGGAAGTAGACAGCACTGTTCTCTATTCAGTGGCCAGATCAGGTACTGCAGATCAACTCCCAAATATTTGAATGAGAACTGAGCTGCAGTTCTTCCATCATGTCTACTTCCTGCTCCTTCTTTTTATATCAGGCTGCTGAGAGGTGCTGGGCGTCTGACCTTCACAGATCTAATATTCGTGACCTATCTTTAGATAGTTATCTATATTTTTCAGCTAAAAAAAAAAACCCTTTAGGGTGCCTTCACACGGAGTAACACTCTGCGCATTTTGCTATATTTTACATGTGTAAAAATACACGTGTAAAATGTAGTAAGCCGTTGAGTCCAATGGTTTTTTTCGTATAACGCACGTCTTTTTGTGCGCGCTAAAAGACGCGCGTTGAAAAAAAAAGCCATTGAACTCAATGGCTAACTACATTTTACACGTGTGTTTTTACACGTGTAAAATGGACAAAAAGCACGGCGTTGTAGTGAGGATGCAGGTCTTCTGGAATAAGTCCAATATGAGATGGTTACTCTTGTAGATCAGAACCCTTTATTCCATGCTCCATCATGGCTCCCTGTCTGACAACTCCTCCCCCTAAGCTCGGCTCCTCCTCCATTACTACCTCACTGTTGCTAGGCAGACAAAGCAGAATAAGTAAGCAGAACAGAGCATATAGAACATACTTATAACAACATCACATCTCTCCCCTTCTTATAAAAAAAAAATAAAATGCAAACATTATAAATGAACAATAAATAAAAGGTCCGAACTGAAAAGAAAATTTTACTGCAGAACATAGTCCCTGAGGTGCGTTGGTGGCCTTCGACTTATCCTTGTCGGGTAGCGTTGAGACATCTCATTATCAGAAACAGTCTGTGAATTTTCGGTATCTCTTGTTGGTGTTGCTGAACCAGTTGTACCTGGTGAAATTTCCTCATCATCTGTCTCCTCTGCACTGGCTCCTGGGTTGTAGTCACGAAGCTTTTTAAAATGGGAGATATTTCGTGTCACTTGATGACCCTGGCGTTGAGCAGTAACCATGGTACCTTTAACGTGTGTGACTTGAAAGGGTTCTGGATGATAAGGGGATGATAACTTGTCACTGGGTCTCAGCCTTTTAACAAGGACCCAGTCACCCACATCCAGCTGTTTGAAGCGACAACTTCTCTTATCTGCATATCTTTTCATCCTGCCTTTGGCAAGGGAATCATTGAGGACCAATGGAGTCTGGACGTGAACTACTGGGATGTTTGGAAGCTTAATGCGCAAAGGCCTGCCGAAAAGCGCAGTCGCTGGCGGAGTTCCTGTAGTAGAGTGTGGGGTGGCTCTGTACTGTCTAAGGAATCTGTACAATTCTTGCTGCAAATCCTTGTGTTCCATGGTAGCAATCCGAAGAGTTTTGTTGATTGATTGCATGAAGCGCTCCACTTCACCATTGGCTTGAGGCCAGTAAGGAGTTATTTTCCTGTGGTTAAAACCAAGATAAGTTGCAAAAGACTGAAAATCTGCACTATTGAAAGGTGGCCCATTGTCAGTCTTCACTGTTTCAAGTATGCCATATGCAGAAAAGATTTTGTCCAGTTTTGGTATGACAGCTCTTGCAGAGGTGGTGGAAACGGGTTCAATGACTGGAAACCTAGAAAAATCATCTATGACAACCAGTAAATAGGAATGATCTGGCAAAGTGCAGAAATCAACACTCACAGCAGTCCATGGATTGTCTGGCAGAGGTGTCATTTGTACTGATGCTCAGCTATGGTCCACCGTAGTTGCTTGGCAAGGTATACATGTGGCAATAAGTGCTTCCACTTGTTTATCTAGTCCAGGAAACCATACTTTCTCCCTAAGTAATTGCTTTGTTTTAACTATACCTTGATGGGCCTCATGGGCCAGATCGATCACTCTACTCTGAAGTTTCTGAGGAATGACCAGGCGGTTGTCACGTAGTAGTATGTTTGAGTCAGATACAGAAAGAGAGTGTCTTGCATTAAAGAAGGCCTGCAAATATGCTGTTTGGCCCTGCGGTTGAAGACGAGTCTCAGCTAGAAAAGAGTTCCAGTTCTTAGACCGAACAGTGTCAATTACCAACTGAAGTTGGGGATCAGAATCCACCGCATGTTTAATTTCTTCGAAGGTCATTGCTCTTGGCACAGAGTGTGTAACAATGAAATTTACATGCTCCTCAGCTAAGACAGTGGCAGGCAAGTCATCTTTGGTAGACTGTGGTGAAGGGTGTCTTGAAAAATAGTCTGCAGGGTTCCCAGCTCCTGCCTCATATCTCAAGTGAAAGCGATAGTTCTGCAGGCGGAGTAGCCAGCGTTCAAGTCGTGGGGGTGGCTTTGATGAATGTTTATTGAAGATTGGAATGAGTGGTTTATGATCACTGACCACTGTGAATGGACGACCAAAGAGGTAAAGATGAAAATGAAGGCATCCCCATACAACTGCGAGAGCTTCCCTCTCAGTTTGAGAATAGCGCTGTTCCGTTTCTGTTAAAGCCTTGCTCGCATAGGAGACTGTAGAGATACTGCCAGTTTTGGACACCTGAGTTAAAATTGCACCAAGGCCTACAGGACTGGCATCCACAATGAGCTCAGTAGACTTTAGTGGGTCAAAATAGGCCATGACCGTGTCACTAGAAAGACTGGACTTTAGTGTATCAAATGCTGATTGATGTTCAACTGTCCATGACCAAGGAGTATCCTTTTTAGTGAGTTGTCGTAGGGGTTCAGAAACAGTAGCCAGATCAGGTATGAATCGTCCACAGTATGTGACCAGACCAAGAAAACTTCGAACATCTGAGACATTTTGTGGCTGGCTAGCAGAGGTTATGGCTGCTACTTTCTCAGGGTCTGCAGAAACACCATTTTCAGAAAAAATGTAGCCAAAAAAGTTCAATGACGTCTTGTTGAACTCACATTTTGATGGATTAACAGTTAAATTGCCGGTTTGCAGTCTCTGAAAGAATTGTTCTAGGTGATTATCATGTTCCTCTTGGGTTGTGCCAAAGATAAGGATGTCATCATTAACATTGAGGACTCCAGGTATTCCTGAAAGAACCTGCCTGATAACATTCTGAAAGATTTCTGCAGCCGATGAAATGCCAAAATTCAGCCTCTTGAACCTTCTTAGACCGACATGAGTGCTAAAAGTTGTGATATATCTGGAGTCTGGATGCAATTCAAGCTGATGATAACCAGATTTTAGATCAATTTTTGAGAATACTTTTGCACCATTTAGATCTGTGAGAATATCATCAATGGTAGGCGTAATGTGCCTTTCTCTTTGAATGGCTCGATTGGCATGTCGCATATCCACACATAACCTGATTTTACCAGGCTGCTTAGGTTTAGGCGCAACAACAATTGGTGAGACCCAGGGAGTTGGGCCCTCGACACGTTCAATAACATCATCTGTCTCAAGGTCTTGTAGCTCTTTCTCCACTAGCTTGCGGACATGGAATGGGATGCGCCTGTGAGGTTGAACTGACGGCTGGACTGACTGGTCAATGTGTAATTTCACTTGAAAGTCTTTCAGCTTTCCTATGCCTTGAAAGAGTTGAGGATATTTCTGCATAATAGTTTGGACAGAAGAGTGTGTTACGCTGTTTGCCAGTTTCACTAGTCCCAGAGATACCGCACTATTGCAGCTGAGAAGAGTGTCTGCAGAACACTCCACTACATAGAAAGTGTCCGTGATGGATTTCCCATCAGCCGTTAGTACTGCCTGAAATTTGCCACATAGGGGTAATGCAGTAGCTGAACCGTAAGGAAATATCTTCAGGTTAGTGCATTGCAAAGCAGGTTTGTTCTTTAGCTGGCTATAAGTGGCATGACTAATAACATTGACAGACGCCCCTGTATCTACCAGTGTCTCCACCGGATTGCCATGTATTAAGATGACTTGTTTGGGATTAGACATTGCATGCACATTGCGAGACCCCTCAGTCACTGAGAATAAGCAGGTGCTGCTGGGCTCATCAGTAGGGGACACTGACTGCACTGCCTGAACTTTCTGTGGCCAGGCTTGTTTAGCAGAGAAAGAAGATTGTGATTTTGATCTGCAGACTTTTGCAAAGTGATTTTGTTTCCCACAGTTATGACAAGTTACTCCCTTTGCTGGGCATGGTCTCTGATGAGGATAAGGACCTCCACAGTTGTAGCAGGTTGCAGCCTGTGTGTGAGGCACATGTGGCTTCTGAGTGAGCTTTGCTACAGAAGATGGCTGCTCTGGTATACAGTCTGTGTTCTCTATGAGTTTAGCTTGATTCTCTGCTGCATCATGAATACGTGCAACGTCCAGTAGCTTTGCTAAAGTCATGGTGGGATCTCTGAGTGCCTGTCTTCTTAACTTAGAGGACACACATCCTTGTATGATTTGCATCAGAATTTCCTTGTCTATATCTGCAAATTCACAGTAAGCTGCAAGTTGTCTTAAGCGGACATGATATTCATCAATGGTTTCTGTTGCTGACTGTTTTGACTGTCTAAACTTGAATATTTCAAAAGCTGCATTTATGTATGGAGAGAAATGCTTAATTAGTGCTGCTTTGCATAGATCATAGTCACTGTCCTCCCCTGTATTGGGCAGAGTTGTGAAGATATCATAGACTTGCTCCCCTGCATAGTGTAATAACATGGCTTTCTTTCATGCATTATCAGTAATGTTCATTGCTTGCAGGAATATCTCAAAGCGTTTCAGCCATTTATTCCAGCATGCTGCTAAGTTTGCTTGGGGCTGGTGCACATCAAATACAGCAAAGGAGGGTAAGCAGGCCATGGCTGGTGCTAGGATTGCAGTCTTGTAAACAGTTTTCTGTAGCAGTGAAATACCTTTAGCTGATGATTCTTAATCCTCGTCGCCAATTGTAGTGTTGTAGTGAGGATGCAGGTCTTCTGGAATAAGTCCACAGTGAGATGGTTACTCTTGTAGATCAGAACACTTTATTCCATGCTCCATCATGGCTCCCTGTCTAACAACTCCTCCCCCTAAGCTCGGCTCCTCCTCCATTACTACCTCACTGTTGCTAGGCAGACAAAGCAGAATAAGTAAGCAGAACAGAACATACAGAACATACTTATAACAACATCACAGGCGTGTACCTCTGTGTGAAGGCACCCTTAATGTTTTTGGGGATTATGTGAAAAACCTTGCAATTCCTTAAATTTTTTAAGAGTTGTTCACTCCTAATATACACTTTGCATTAAAAGTCAATTTTTTTGAAATAACGTTTCTAGTAACTTTTTTTTTTTGTGAATCATCATAATAATTAAAGCAAAACCAAGTTTTATATAGGTTTTGTTTTACCAATTTTATTAAATAAACCCATTTTAACCACATGAGTTCACAGAGATTTTCCTTTTTTTTTTTTTTTTTTTACATTCCCCTTCCAAAATCCACATCTTTTTTTATATTTCATGCAGTCATATGAAGCCTTATTTTTGCAGGACAAATTGTGCTTCATAGTGGGACCATTAATATTTTAATATTTAATAGGGTGTTCACTGTATGGGCAAATATTTTTATGCTTCAGTATTTTTCGATGTGGGAATACCTAACGTCATTTTTTAAAAATTTATTTTTAGATGTCATCTAGAGAAAGGGGGGATTTTGAATTGTTACATTGTTTAAAAAAATATTTTATAAAAACTGAAATTTTTTTTAGGTTTCCCTATGGATCTTGAACATGCAGTCATTAGATTGCTTATATCAGAGATTGAAAAACTACTGTATTGCAGTCTATTGGTGAAATCGCTACTACCTGTAAGGCCTGACATAGGCAGAGCTCAATAGTAAAAGACTGTTGGTAGACTAGGTAGCTTTTATTAGGCTAAGTTCACATGGAGTTTTTTGTTCAGGAAACTGACTCAAATTCCTCCTCCAAAAAAAGCCTCACCATACAGTCCTATGGTGAGGCGTTTTTAGGAGGAGGAATTTTAGTGAGTCTCCTGACCAAATTCCTGACCAAAAAACTGTGTGAATGCATCCTAAATTAGGCTGCGTTCACACGGAGTAATGCTCTGCTCATTCTGACCGGTAAACACGTGTCAGAGTGAGCACAGTAAAACAGAATCCCATTGACTTCAATGGGTTTGGTCATACATGCGCTACCCATTGAAATCAATGGGAGGCTTTTTTCCCTATTGCTTTCAATCTGATATGCGCGTATTACATTGAAAGCAATAGGAAGAAAAGCCTCCCATTGATTTGAATGGGTAGCGAGGGTATGCTGGCACCCATTCAAATCAATGGGAGCTGCTTTTTACGCACTCATTCTGAACGAATTTTACATTCAGAATGAGCGCAGCGTAACATCGTGTGAAGGCTCCTTTACTGTGCTCACTCTGACATGTGTTTACCTGTCAGAATGAGCAGAGCGTTACTCTGTGTGAAAGCAGCCTTAGGGCCCGTGCACACGGAGTTTACGCAAACGCATTTTAGAATAATACACCTGTTAAAATAACACTCCCATTGACTTCAATGAAATCTTTTACACATGTTAAAAAAAGTGTAAAAAACCGTGACATTAGTTGGCACAGCAGATAAGATAAAATGTTTGAAAGTTGCTAGTAAAGGGTTCATGTGCTTTCCTTCTGATGACAAATGTTACACACATTATGTAATACACACACCATATCCAAGCTGAATATGACCGGATTGTTTCTAGATGAAACTAGAATTTTAATCTGCTTCAGTAACTTTGCTGCCTGGTGATGTAGACCTAAGACTGTGTACATAAACCAATGCAGGTTATTTGTGATTATAAAAATGAATTGTATTTTTCTAGGTGTCTGACAATGACGGAATTGTCTGAATTGTCTTCTATCAGCCTAGTGTTAAACATACTGTTGTTGCAATTCTGGTATTCGTCTTTTTTTTGGACTTCACTGCAGGACGCCTACCAGGTCACTACCTCTTCAGTTGGTTCTGATGTTGGTAGCAGCTGGGTGAGAGACACTGGTCAGGTATAGGCAGATGATCATGGCAGGCAGCAAAAATGCAGAGTTCACAACCTGGCAAAGTTCAGACACGTGTAACAGATAGAAGAGGAACAGCAGGCAGGTAAGGGGACGTTCACACTAGCGCCGCTGTCCGCCCTTTGTGAGTCTGTGGAAAAGCCAGGCAAAACTACATAGGGATGGCTTGCCGGCGGTCAGTTTTAAAACCCATTCTTTTCAATGGGTTTTTAAAACAAAACGCCAGTGTCCGTATGCAGCCTCTCTGCCGTGAAACTGCTTTTTGCACGTACACATAGTCCTGCATGTCCGACTTTGCGTCTGTTCAAGAAAAAAGGTTTCACAGCGGAGAGGCTGCATAAGGACACTGGTAGTTTGCTTTAAAAACCCATTGAAATGAATGGGTTTTAAAACTGACCGCCGGCAAGCCGTCCCTATGTAATTTTGCCTGGCTTTTCCATGGTCTCACAAAGGATGGACAGCGGCGCTAGTGTGAATGCTCCCTAAGTAGTCAGGAATGAGCCATGGGGCAAATCACAGGTTAGGTCATATAATAGGAAAATCTTTCAGCAGGTCCAGTTCGCTAGGAACCCTGTGGCTCAGGTGCCAAGTAGAGGGATGATGAGCACGCTTGTATAGGATGGGACCAGCAGGGATTGGCTGGATACACAATTACTGTTGGCCCTTTAAAAACAGAGAGGCTGTATTCTAAGGGGACCATTAGCTGGGATAGATGAAGAAAAGGATGCCAGCTGGGCACAGGAAAGAGTGAGGCAATGGGAATGTCATTGAGGGGATCTTACATTGGTCGGAGATGGGAGAATTAAGACGTCAGTGCACCAGCGATGTTAGAGTAATATTATGGGAGAATCTCTGGAATTGGCTGTAAAAATGAGGCATTGGACAAATCAAGTGTTTCGGTTTATAGCACATTTGAGAGACCCCGCTCACGGTCAGTATTATGGGTATCACACAATAAATGAGTATAGAAGTGATAGTACTGATTAAGGCTGCATTCACACTACGTAACGCCAGCGTGTATCACAGTCGTACACGCCGGCGTTACAGCAGGGCTGTCGGACACTTCCCATTCATTTCTATGGGAGCCGGCATGCGAGCGCTCCCCATAGAAATGAATGGAAAAAGCAGCCCATTCATTTCTATGGGGAGCACTCGCATGCCGGCTCCCATAGAAATGAATGGGAAGTGTCCGACAGCCCTGCTGTTACGCCGGCGTGTACGGCTCTGATACACACCGGCGTTACGTAGTGTGCATGCACCCTAAGGCTGAGTTCACACCTGTACTCAATCACTGTTCGGGGACTTCGTCCCCCATTCCGCTTCAGAAATGCAGAGGAAAGTCCTGCTTGCCACGTTTTTCAGGCAGAAACCTGGAAGACCCCCATTAGGCCGGGTTCATATGGGAGTTTTTTTGCACTGGATTTTGAGGTAGAATCTGTGTCAAAATCTGGCTCAAAAAAACTACTCTAATTCACTTCAATGGGAGCCGGTCATTTCCTTTTTCCGCAAGCGTTTTTCTTCTCGCTCGTGGAAAAAAGAAGCGACATGCCCTTTCTTCAGGCGGATTCAACGGCTGATTTAGCCGCGGACGTCCGCCTCGCGACACTCCCTCCCGACTAGGACCATTCATTTGGGTGTAATCTGGAACGGAATGCCGCGACTGAATTCCGGTGCACTGTATGCACTGCACTGGCATCCAGTCGCGGCTAGCCGTTTTTGAGACCGGATTCTGGGGCGGTCACCGCGTCAAAATCTAGTCCAAAAAACTCCTGTGTCAACCCGGCCTTATAGTCTATGGGGTCTATGGGTAACCACTTTTTAAGTGGGTTGGTTTTCCATTTTTTGCGTCTCCAAGCAGACCCAAAGAATGGGAACCCTAATGCAGGTGCGAACCTAGTATAAGCTTGTAAGCTTGAATAGCAGAAGTGGAAAAAAGAAAAAAAGAATTAGGCTAATGTAGTATGGCCTTCTAGATTCCCTAACTCAAAATAAAAACTGCATTTTAGGGTACATTTATTGCATTGTATATTTTTAGGGTCCATTCACATGGAGGAAAATGGTGAGGAATTTGGTGTGGAATTTTCCACGCTGAAAAAAAAGCCTCCCATTGATTTCAATGGGTTCTGCTAGCTTTTTTTCCACTAATGGAATTTTCCGCTAGTGGAAAAAAAAGCTAGCAGAACCCATTGAAATCAATGGGAGGCTTTTTTTTCAGCGTGGAAAATTCCGCACCAAATTCCTCACCATTTTCCTCCGTGTGAATGGACCCTTATTCATTTACTTTTGGGTGCCAGAAAAAAAGTGAAAAGTGCAGAAATTCTGCCTTTGTTGAAATAACTTCATTCTGCGGATTGCTGTGATGACAGTATTACCAAATGTATGTTGTGTGTGTGTGTGTGTGTGTGTGTACTCACACACACACTCACTGGAGATCAAAATTAGGCTTCGTTCTCACGGAGTAACGCATCGCTCATTTAGACAGGTATACACGTGTCAGAGCGTGGCGCTTCAAAACAGATCCCATTGATTTCAATGTGCTACGCGCGTTAGCCGGCACACATTGAAATCAATGGGATCTGTTTTGAAGCGCCGCGCTCTGACACGTATATACGTGTCTAAATGAGCGGTGCGTTAGGGTGAATTCACACTGAGTAAACGCTAGCTTATTCTGAACGTAAAACACGTTCAGAATAAGCGGCGTCTAAAGCAGCTCCATTCATTTCTATGGGAGCGGGGATACGAGCGCTCCCCATAGAAATGAATGGGCTGCTTCTTTCACTCCGTGCAGTCCCATTGAAGTGAATGGGGAGTGCCGGCGTGTACGCTCCGGCATGAGCAGAGCTTACCGTATACGCCGGCACTCCCCATTCACTTCAATGGGACTGCACGGAGTGAAAGAAGCAGCCCATTCATTTCTATGGGGAGCGCTCGTATCCCCGCTCCCATAGAAATGAATGGAGCTGCTTTAGACGCCGCTTATTCTGAACGTGTTTTACGTTCAGAATAAGCTAGCGTTTACTCAGTGTGAATGCACCCTTACTCGTGAAAATGGAGCCTTAAGAGAATAACTTCTGAACACACTTCAGTAAAAATGTAATCGTCATTGCTGAGAACTCGAGGGGATTTTTGTTGTGGCTATACTATACTACTAGAACAGTGTTTTTACAAAATAACCAATGCACAGTAGTGTGTGGATATTGTGGCACTTACTCTGCTGTTCAGAAGCAGAGTGAGTGCTAGAACTGTCCGGTCTCCTCTGTGTTATGACAGCAGAGATCCAGTAATGTCGCCATGAGACTTCTTTCTGGATTGCCATGCTTATAAAGCTGCTGTCTGGTGAGCATGGGAGCTGGGAGCCTTCTCAAGCCTGTATGAGGACTTGTTTTTTGCATGATGACTATTTAATTACTTTATTACTGTGTTCAAGGTGCAGGATAAATCATGTTCTTGTTTTATTGTATTGTGGCAGTAGGGTGACAAAGAGAACCACTTCCATGTCTAATCATTATATGCTGCGGTTAGTATTGGCTGCAGCATTTATGAGGTTAAATGACCAGCTGAGTCACCCTTATTCCAGCTGAGGTGTGATGGATTTATAATACTGCAGGTACTCGAATACGGATGTGTTTGCCTGTTTTTGGCCTTATTCAAATGACAGTGAAAAACATTTGTGTTTTGGAAACCCTTGAAAGTCTATGGGTGCATTCACATGGCCATTTTTATATTCGTCAAAATGGACAAGATCAAGCATTTCTGTTTTTTTTTATGGCCTTGTAAAACAGTATGTCAAAAAAACCAAAAACAAAATGTGACTCCCCCCGTTCATGATCATTGTTTTTTTAAAATGGCCATGTGATGGAAATTCCGTTTTCCGCTGTCTTGTGAATAAGGTTCTATATCGAAAGGTTTGAAATGTAATGGTCTTAAAACCATTACAGTATAAATTCATAGTAATATGTGCTAGGAAATGGGATAAGCTCTTTTTATATTAAGAATTGCACATTTTACTATCCATTTCAGCAGAGTTAGCATATTTTTATGGTGAACAAGCTCACTGACCAAAGAAAATACCAGGAGGTACACTACCCAAATGTAATCTCTGAAAGCTAGGGTATTAGGGGGAAGCACATTTACATCTTATTGTGGCAGGTCCCACTGTGTCATGAGACCACACATGTGACTTTGTCAGATAATCACTAGAGATGAGCGAACACAGTTCGGATCAGCCGATCCGAACAGCACGCTCCCATAGAAATGAATGGAAGCACCTGTGACGCCGGCCGGCCGCCGGCAAAGTCAGCGTCACAGGTACTTCCGTTCATTTCTATGGGAGCGTGCTGTTCGGATCGGCTGATCCGAACAGTGTTCGCTCATCTCTAATAATCACCCCTAACTGCAGACAAAGTGTTACAATAGATGGGGAAGTTGCCACTCAAGCAATGGGGAAAGGAACTGGGCTGCAGTTACGGCCCTTGTGCAAGTCCTGTCCGTTGGTGAGCGTGACTGACCATAGCTTTGTGTATAGGCGTCATTGCGTTAAAGTCAGTTATCATCCAGTGAACTCCTGAACAGCCCACTCGCTAGACTAATGAACTGACAAAACACTATCAGATCAATCAGGGCCATTTTAATGCATTGGGGCCGTGAGCCTCCAATGCCCTCCGTCCCATAATTTCATTTCCCCTGACCCCTCAACCACCAATGTTACATTAAAAAAAAATAATAATAAACTCACCAAACCTCAGGCCTTGAAGTATAACACCACACAACAAATAAAAACTTTTCATCTGCTACTGGACAAAAACCACTTGTCCTATAGTAAATCAAGTGTGTGGATTCCAAACATGAAGTCAGAATTGTTGTATCATGCCAGGAAATTTTGGTATGCATAAGTATGCCTAAATGAATTAAGCACTTGGAAAGCATTGAAGAATTTTTGAAAAGAACGAATTTTACTCCAACAATTACCTGATCTACATCAAAGTTTTTCTATTAAATAGTGTATGGAAATGTAATCGAATAACAAAATTTCAAAAATTCTCATTTTTCAGTTTAAAAGTCTTACTTGAGCAAGGCCCGGACTGTTAAAAATGCTTCAGGCATCTGCTTCTGTGTTTGTGATTGGTCATATTTTCCCGTTGTAAAAACCAGCATTAGTCCCCCGTCATGTTGGGATTCCAGCAGCCTTGATATCTGTTCTTCATTGTAAAAATATCTTTATGGAACCGCTCTCCATCTTCGACACTTATGGCTCCGTTCCCACGGAGAAACGCGCCGCACATTCAGACACGTATACACGTGTCAGAGTGTGAGCGCTTAAAACGGATCCCATTCACTTCTATTGGTGCCGGCTCACGCGCGCTACACATTGAAATCAATGAGTTAAAAAGCCTCCCGTTGATTTCAATGTGTAGCGCCCATAAGCCGGCACACATTGAAGTGAATGGGATCTGTTTTGAGCGCTCACACTCTGACACGGGTATATGTGTCTGAATGCGCGGTGCATTACACCGTGGGAACGGAGCCTTACGTGTCCCAAATCGGGTGGGAAAAAGTCAAGATGGGAATGTAAGAAATGCCTTCTCAATGACACTCAGCAGCCAAGTTGTCCATAGGTTGTTAAGCCTGTTGTCTACGGATTCAGCAGAGTTTTCAGTTCGTCTGTTTCCAAGGAAGTTTTGCACTACTAGCACAAATGTATCCCAAGCTGCAAGTTCCAGAGGGCTGAGTTTTGTTCTGAATGTGTCATCGCTTTTCTTTGTTTATTTCGGGGCTAATAAAAATTCCAGCCTTTATTTTAGCCCCAGTCTTCAGTGTGCTAAACTTCTCCTTTAAATACTGGAAACCTTTCCATCATAGTCAAGTGCAATTACAACATTTTTCATTAAACCAAGTTTAATGTGAAGTGGTAGGAGATGAACTTGGAAGTGGATGGACCAGTGGTTTGTATTGTACATTGTACTGACCAGGGTTGTGATGGACTCTGAGAGGCCACTGTCTCATTTTGTAATGATTGTTGTCATTACGACTGTTCCATAGACACAAGAAACACATCTGCTTTGTGTACCCTATCTGTAGGCCAAGCAGCAGCGCTACCACTTTCAGGTCAGCACAGATTGTCCATTTATGTTCTGAGTATTTGATCATTTCCATTTAGCCTCCATTCATCAGGAACATGTGAAACATCTAATGCCATCATACATTAGTACAGAAACAGACATTGCTTTTCATTATATAGTATGCAGATAACTTGGTGTGTCGATGACGTGAAGTTTTGGTGCCGGACAGGTCTGCTTATGTCCATTGGAATATTTCCAATCTATAATTCATTAATATTATTACTGAATAGGCTTTACATGTATAACTTAAAATCTAGACGTGTCAGGCAAATTCCGAGTTCATATTTGGAATCTGCGCGCTCATTTTAGTAGAAATCAAGTTTTTCTCTCAGTAGCAAAATCATTGTTGCACGGTGTAATTGTTGTTACCATTTTTCTTTTTTTGCTAGGATTGCTAGGCAGATCCTTCCTGTATTCCTGGATAAAGCTATTTGCAGCGATACCCATCCTATCTGTATATAGTGCTAACAGAGGGTGAATATTTCTAGGAGGAACTTCTGCAAAAAGAAAGTACAATAGGTAATAAGATATGATACAAAAATGTTCAGCAAATCCTTCCACATACAATAGCAATAAAAATGAGACCAAAGTCTTACTTTAAGTATCTGTGATTCAAAGAAGCAAAACTACCGCGACAGAACTGCACCATGTGAACCGGGCATATGGAGAAAAGCAGCAGGACACGCGTCTTATCCTTTGAATTCAGGTGTATATAGACTGGCCTCAAGATACAATATATTTAATATACAGTGATATTTTGTGGACCATGGTACCATAGTGTGCTAGAATGAACTCCTTGCAGGTATATAATATATACTTTTAAGGACAATGAAAATGCTCCTATCATCATTGTAGAAAGCGACTTGCAACTTTCAGCAGCTCTTTCTTTTTTCGGGTTAGGATTTGCGGCATTTATATTAATTATACGATTGGGTTTTTTTGGTTTTTTTTTAAAAATCCTTTATTTTCGTGACAATTACTAGCTTTCCATTGAGATATCGCCTCAAGTTACAATGGTTTCGGTATACAATGGTTTTCCCAGAACAACTTAATATTGTAATGTGACGGACCACTGTATTTAATTTCCTAAGAGAACAAGAAGAGAAATGTCTACCACGTCACAAAATTCGAGAACTGGCCTTGTTCTACCAATTTAGGTGAATTATTATACAGCTATAAATCAGCTAAAACATCTTAGCAAATAAGCCCTGTTATTGGATTGTCGTAATAAAGAATGTCTTCCAAAATATATAATTTGGCACAGCAATATGTGTTCTGTTACTTAACAGAATCTTCCACTTTTATTTGTTCCATATTCTGCATTATCTTCTCTGGTCATCTTGTACCAGCACAGAGACACACAAATGTTCTTCTCTCTCCTGTATTAGTCAAACGGCCAGTAAATTACCCACACAAAAAATCAGGAATTACTCTCCAGAGCCTATCACCTACTGTATTTTACATAGGGAAATACCCATTGTTTTGGAGTCTAAAGCCTAATGTTCAGTTCTTATTCCAGGACCTGAATCTCAACAGCGGTTGTGGCATGGAACAAGTCAACATCTAAAAGCTTACATGAACAAAAAACTGAAGCTGGAGGAGACTGGCATATCATATAAACTTTTTATTTCCCGGCATGCCAACTACCTATTGGCTATATACATCTGGGTGGTACAGATGGTCTTCCTGTATATCAGACAGCCAACTAGTGGTCTCTCATAGAGAAGGCAGTTTATTACATTCATCCTGATCACTATATATCATTTCTGTAATGTAGAGGTTAATTGATTAAAAATCTTTTATAGCAATTGTGCTCTAAAACTCCTTCAAGAATAAAAATTCTATAAAAATAAAGCCCCATGTGTCCCCCCAAAAATGTAAAAATGAGTTAACCCCTTTCCTGACATTCGCTGTAATTGTAGGGTGGATGTTGGGTTTTTAGTATGGCCCTTTCTCTAAAGCAGAGCCATTACCCCCAGCTCTCTGTTCTTAAACTGTATGTATTAACTGTTTCAAGCAGCCCCCAAAACGGTAAAAAGTACCCCTCCGGTCCATCTTCCCACGCCATCTTCCATTCTTCTAGTATGTCTACTGTGTGGCAAGATCAAGGAAGTTTGATAAGCCCTATGTCTAGCTGAAATCGACATGCGTCATCATTTACACCCACAACAATTCCTTGCTACAGATCTTTTTGGAAAGTGGCAAGGGTGGCATAAAAATACCAAGCTTTGCAGTTTTTTTGTTTTTTTTTACCCCAGAAAACTGTCTTCTGCTCATTTCACACCTGTGTTCGGGTTTCCGTTCGTCGGGTTCTTTTGAATATGTTTGTTTCTGATCCTATAAAAGGATGCCTTTAATACTGCTGGAGCTACAGTGTTGGCCAAAAGTATTGGCACCCCTGCAATTCTGTCAGATAATACTCTTGTTCTTCCAGAAAATAAATCAACAAAAACATATTAGGCACGGCCATGTCATAAAATGACTGGAGTATGACAATGTACAGTGTTGGCCAAAAGTATTGGCAACCCCTGCAATTCTGTCAGATAATACTCATTTTGTTCCAGAAAATGATTGCAAGCACAAACTCTTTGGTATTAATATCTTCATTTATTTTGCTTGCAATGAAAAAACACAAAAGAGAATGAAAAAAAAAGTCAAATCATTGATCATTTTACACAAAACTCCAAAAATGAGCCGGACAAAAGTATTGGCCCAATCAGCCTAATACTTGGTAGCACAACCTTTAGACAAAATAACTGCGAACAACCGCTTCCGGTAACCATCAAGGAGTTTCTTAAAATGCTTTGCTGTAATTTTAGACCATTCTTCTTTCGCAAACTGCTCCAGGTCCCTGAGATGTGAAGGGGGCCTTCTCCAAACTGCCATCAAGAGATCTCTCCACAGGTGTTCTATGGGATTCAGGTCTGGACTCATTGCTGGCCACTTTAGAAGTCTCCAGTGCTTTCTCTCAAACCATTTTCTAGTGCTTTTTGAAGTGTGTTTTGGGTGATTGTCCTGCTGGAAGACCCATGACCTCTGAGGGAGACCCAGCTTTCACACACTGGGCCCTACATTATGCTGCACAATGTGTTGGTAGTCTTCAGACTTCATAATGCCATGCACATGGTCAAGCTGTCCAGTGCCAGAGGCAGCAAAGCAACCCCAAAACATCAGGGAACCTCCGCCATGTTTGACTGTAGGGACCGTGTTCTTTTCTTTGAAGGCCTTTTTTTTTTTTTTTTTCCCCTGTAAACTCTATGTTGATGCCTTTTCCCAAAAAGCTCTACTTTTGTCTCATCTGACCAGAGAACATTCTTCCAAAACGTTTTTGGCTTTCTCAGGTAAGTTTTGGCAAACTCCAGCCTGGCTTTTTTATGTCTCTGGGTAAGAAGTTGTGTCTTCCTGGGTATCCTACCATACAGTCCCTTTTCATTCAGACACCGACGGATAGTACGGGTTGACACTGTTGTACCCTCGGACTGCAGGGCAACTTGAACTTGTTTGGATGTTAGTCGAGGTTCTTTATCCACCATCCGCACAATCTTGCGTTGAAATCTCTTGTCAATTTTTCTTTTCCGTCCACATCTAGGGAGGTTAGCCACAGTGCCATGGGCTTTAAACTTCTTGATGACACTGTGCACGGTAGACATTTGGGTCTTTGAACATGGACTTGTAGCCTTGAGATTGCTCATGCTTCCTCACAATTTTGCTTCTGAAGTCCTCAGACAGTTCTTTGGTCTTCTTTCTTTTCTCCATGCTCAATGTGGTACACACAAGGACATAGGACAGAGGTTGAGTCAACTTTAATCCATTTCAACTGGCTGCAAGTGTGATTTAGTTATTGCCACCACCTGTTAGGTGCCTCAGGTAAGTAACAGGTGCTGTTAATTAAACAAATTAGAGAAGCATCACATGATTTTTCAAACAGTGTCAATACTTTTGTCCATCCCTTTTTTATGTTTAGTGTGGAATTTTATCCAATTTGGCTTTTTGACAATTATTTTTGTGGTTTTCATTGAAGATAAATTAAATAAAGATAATAATACCAAAGAATTTGTGATTGCAATCATTTTCTGGAAGAAAATTAGTATTATCTGACAGAATTGCAGGGGTGCCAATACTTTTGGCCAACACTGTATGTAGTATTCGCAAGCTGTTCTCAAAAAGCAAAGTGTTTGACGGCCATGATCCGATGTAAACAAGAGGAGTGGCTTATAATTAGTGTGGATACCTCTGCCACTCCCCTTTCAAGACATGGTGGATCAGCCCTTACTGGAGAACGTGGCCGAGATGTTCTTTATGAAGCAGCATGTTCGAGCCCAACATTTAAGTTGAGCCTAACATTGGAGCGAGCAGGAGCTCCTGTGCACAAGGGGTAACGCTACCTTTCTGGGTGACAACCAAAGGCTCGATTGTGAGCATTTCCCCCTTTTTGTAAGAACCCTCCACTGAGGCATGAACTAGTAAGTACCTGATACATTTGATTTTTTTTGTGGTTTGTTAATGTACACTGATGTTTACATATATGAATTTGGACTTAGTGTATTTTATTCTCTGTCCAATATCCAGGTCCCCTAATGAATACTCTTTATTAATGGGGGAGCAACAAACGCACCGGGTTTGGGTTCAGGATCTTTGAATAGACATATCTTACCAGGGATAGTCACAGAGTCAGATTGGGATTGCCCTTGTTAGGAGAGGAGCTATGTACGGGATGATGGGGTTTATAGGGATGTATCCCTTACCCCTTGAACCTGAGATATTTTTGTTGATGCATTACGGTTCCCAGCTCCTTTTGTCCCACGCTGATAAGATGGTTCTTTTTATATTTGAGTACTGGTACTGAGCATGAGCGCACTTACTATTTGTGTTTACCGTATACATAATTACTATTTTAAGGAGTATTAATAAATGTTGTTTATATATTATTTGATTCTGTGCTATTGTGACTTCATTGATTTATAGTGGATCAGTGGTTAGCTATACTGGCTATATATCACATTGGCTTTAAAGGGGTTTTCCGGGCAAAAAAAAAAAAGAGAAAAAATGTCTGTTACTGCTACTAATGTGTTATTAAATGCACCCATATACCTTTATCCGTGTTTTGAGTTATTTCTGGGTGTCTCTGGGAGCTGCTGGTATCCCCTGCTTTTGTTCACATGTTTCAGCTTCCTGGAATGTAACCCCTCTCACCTTACTCCCCCCTGCTTCCTCACTCCCCCTCCCTGTCTCTCTAACTACCTCACCCTTCCCTACCTACTCAGCCCAACCCCCGACCTATATTCTTGTGAGACGGCCTATCCTCCACCTGTACTGATTCAGTCTTCTCCGCATGCACAGTGGCAGTGCGCACGGTGGAGAAGAGTATGCGCCCTGCAGAATCATTACAGAAGTAGGAGCCTTCTCACAAGAAGAAGCCAGGGATGGTAAGTATAAAGGTGTGGATGGTGGGGGCGAGTAGTAGTGACGCTCTGTTTCTGGAAATGGGGAAAAGGATCATCACCGGATAATCCGTAGATGTACCTGGAGCGTTCACATGACTGCCCAGCGATATGGGTAACTATTAGAGATGAGCGAACAGTGAAATATTCGAGATTTGATATTCGTTTCGAGTAGAGCCTCAATATTTGACTACTCGATTGAATATCGAATCCCATTATAGTCTATGGGGAAAAATGCTTGTTTCAGGGGAAACCACTATTCGACTAAAGGAGAGTCTCCAAGTCCATGAGTAGTTGGAGGAGAGTGTTTAGTAGGCGCACTGAGCAGTTAAAGCGCACGAACCCCATTATAGTCTATGGAGTCCATTCGCTTTTAACTGCATAGCGCTTGCAGTTGCGCTGATAAAAGTCAGCTCCCTCATAACAGCAGGCTGCCAGCTCTCCCGACTAGAAGGACGAGCCTGCTGCAGAACCAGCGTTGATTTGCCGCAGGCTCGTCCTTGCTCAGGAGAGCTGGCAGCTTGCGATTACGAGCGAGCTTACTTTTTCTCATAGGAATGAATTGACCAGCGTTGATTGTCCAGTGTACAGCATTCGGCCAATCAACGCTGGTTCTGCCGGAGGCTCTTCTATGAGGAGGCGGAGTCTAAGATCGGACTACAGCAGGACGAGCCTGCTGCAGAACCAGGGTTGATTTGCTGAATGCTATACACTGTATAGCATTCGGACAATCAACGCTCTTTCTGAATCGAATATTTACTGCGAATAGCAGCAGTAGTATCAAGTACGAATATTTAGAATACCGTAGTATCCAATCGAATACCTTCTCTATAGAATACTACTCACTCATCTCTAGTAACTATCCACTTTTTATTAAATTATGTTATTTAGCAAGTAGGAGGGGGGAGGGTGTTTAGATAGGTATAGGGATTTCTAGTTAACCCAGACAACCCCTTTAAGACTGAAAATTTTCAGATCACGCACAAGTGTGAACCTAGTCTTGGGGCCATAGTGTTTCTGCACCAATTTTTTTCTATAATATTTCATAATTTTATAATGGTTTACAGCTAACATCTGACCATAATGTTTTTTGCTGCAAAAAAGATTGCAAAGACTCTGCAAACAATGCGATGTTTTTGCAAAATGATGCGTAAAACTGCTCATAGCATTTTTTAATTTTGGCTTATCTATAGCAATTTGGATTTTGACGTGATCTTACACTTTTGTAGGTGGAATATAAATAATTGGAACTGAAAAGAAAATCTGATATCAGACCTTTACATTTTGAGTAACTAGCGCCATTTCTTTTCTTTCGTCAGAGAATAGTGTTATTTTAGTTGTCCAATAATGATTAACAGCATCAGGAAGAGCAGTCACAGACTCTATCGTATTAACAACCTGTATCCAGGATCTGGGCAGAAAGAAAATCACATTTGGTTTAACAATATGCTATCTGATAAATTTAGCCGTCCCCATTGATTTGAATAGAGTGTTGCTGCAGTTCCCCTACAGAGTGCGTGGCTGGGACACTAGTGTGGAGGAAATAACTGATCTGTGCGCCCAAGTGGCCTATACAAGCTTTATCTGACAAGCTTAGAATATTTCCCATCATTAATAGATTTTCCAGTATGATTATTTCCTTCCTTATTGGATTATTTGCCACCCAAGAGTATTAAAGTAGTTTTTTTGGATGGTAAGACTTGCCAAATGACTTATTTTTGGTATCTTCATTTCATATAGAAGGTAAAATTGCCAAAATTTAATTCTGAAATGGCACATTGTAATCTATCTAGGTCTATTATTCAGTGTGATACATTCTCACAAAGTGTTCAATGTGGGATGTGTCCATAGTAGGATTACACAATGCATAAAGTTTTTGATGCTTTTTCAGTATGTTTAAGGGGTAAATGAATCATTATCATAAATTCCTGTGGTTTAATGCTGCAGGTTCCTCCCCCACTGGCTTTGGTGACTTCTTTCAGCTAAGCTAAGGTTATGTGCAGAACAGAGACCAGCTCCCCCCACCCCCTCACCTGGCTGCTGAGACTTCTAGAAAGCAGAAACCAGCTGGACCCCCTCCCCAATGCCGGCACTCCTTATAGCACAGAAGGGACTCCTACACAGCCCAGACTTCACTCTCCATCTTGACTTTTATTCTGCCTATTTTGATGGCCTCCAGATCTTTCCTGTAAAGATCATTCTGAATTCTTCTGTTAACAATAATGTCCATGTTGTAGGTTGTCTTGCCAGCTATCGATCCATGTACTTTAGTATTTATTTCCACATTTTCTCTTTAAGGCTTCAGCCTTTCACTGTTGGGACAAGGTTTTCATACTTGTATCTATGTCAACTTGCATTTTTCATTTTTGTTTTTACTCCCCATATTCCAAGAGTTATAACTTTTAATTTTTCCGTTCATAGAGCTATGTGATGGCTTATTTTTTGTTAAACCATTTCTACTTTATCATGGCACAATTTACTAAAAAAACAAAAACCCCAGAATGCAGTGGAATTAGGGAAAAAAAACAATTGTGCCATTTTTATTGGGTTTTGTTTTATGGTGTTTAAAGTACAGTAAAATGTATATCTATATTCTGTTTGTTAGTATAATCGTGATTGTAGATAAACTTTTTTTGTGTTTTAATAACTTTACAAAAAAAAAAAATACTTTGAAAAATAATAAAATTTCCTTTGAGTAGCTTTATACTGAAAGCCATAAGTTGATGATTATATATATACTAGCTGGTACCCGCGACTTCGTCTGCGGTGATTGTAGAAGTGTGTAAATGCAATCACGGGCAAGGTTTTAGTAGTGTGTAAAAGGTCTGGGATATTAAATGTAAGTTGATATGTTGTTTTTGTAGTAAGTTAGAGAATACATGAGACTTTTTGCATGTAAAATATGTTTTATTTCACCTGGTATACGTCGGTGGTGGAAAGTGTACATATTGTGTTTGGGACAGAGGTATTTCAAGTTAATATAATGCAATGCATTGCAATGCTAATGTATTGCAATGCATTGCCTAATTGTGCCAGTGCTATTGCAGGCTATGTAGCATACCCTTCAGCAGCCTGGACAGAGGCAGCTAAATGTCAGGCGTGGGAGACCCGGCGGTTGCTATAGTAACCTGCCGGCGACAGCGTAGCTCAGTGAAGACGGCAGAGATCAGGAGGAGGATGCCTACGCGCAGCGGGGGACAGACCGGAGGCGCGGTAAAGGTAAGAGAAGGCGGCGGAGGAGGGAATGTGGGCAGCAATGGGGAACGTCACCGGGGTTAAGCAGGCCATGTGGTTCATGCAGCTCCCGGGCACCTGCTACAGCGAAAGCGCCGGCATGCGCCGTAATGGAATGGCATGTGCCGGCAACGGAGCCCAGCCAGTAGAAATGAAGTCAGCGGTGCTATGGCAATAAGCGGCGGCTATGGCGGGCGGTTGGCATAGGAACATCAGCGGCATGGGCCATACTAACAGGGTGAAGTGCAGTGCAAGTTAGTGAGAGGTGTTTGGAGGAGGCTAAGTAGATAGACAGGGTACGGAGGGAGATGGGGAAGATTATTATGGAGCGTTAGGTGTCGGTCCAGCGTAGTATACAGGCCAGAGGTCCTGGCAATGCAAGAATGGTTTGACCACTTACCAGTGTCGGGCCGGTGGATAGATCATCAACAGCAAACAGCAGGGAGGTGAGAGTGGCGTCGGGGAGTGTTGCGGCCTGGAGCCAGTGGGTCGGGTGTTGCTGTGTAAGCTGTAGGCGCAAAATGGTGGCGTGCTGGTAACACGTTGTCTATGTGTGTAAGGTGCGCATGCTCCTGTGAAGAGAGTGGAGTAGTCTGGTGGGCGGTGCCGCGGATTCTCCTAGTGGTGGGGGTCGGTAAAGATGGCTGGGCCGGAGAGTGAAACAGGTCGGCTCCTGCAGTATCGTTACGGTTAGTGTGAAAGTGCTGAAGTATATGTGAATGTGATTGTGTGGGGTTAGGGACTAGGCTGTAGAGGGGAATGTGAAGTTTTAGGGCTTGCTATGGTCCAAAGTGTGTGAGATTGCAGAGATGGTGATGTGAGTTGGCTTTTTCGGTGCGTCCTGGGAAAAACGTATGTGCGCTATTGTGACGAAAAGTAGCCTATTGTGCAGTCGGGTGTATTAACTATGTTTGTGGAAAATTTGAGCCAAATCGGTGGAGCGGTTTTTCCGTGATTGAGGAACAAACATCCGAACATCCAAACACACAAACTCACAAACTTTCACATAGGATATATATATATATATATATATATATATATATATATATATATATATATATATATATAAAATGTATGTTTTTTTTGTTTGTTTTTTTGTGGGACAAGGTGCAGTGACATGTATTTGTGACATGGGGATGTCATTGGGTCTCTGCTGTATAAAACAGCAAAAGCTTGTGGATATTGCGCCTGCTCAGCTCCTGAGTGGGGGCTGTATTTAAAGGCCTTACATCTGCTACAGGGCTGCTTTAACCATAGGGCGAACGGTGCAGCTGCAACAGGCCCTATGGTAGAAGGGGCCTGCACAGCCTACAAGAATTGAGTGGGTTCAGTCCCACATTTTGCCTGCTGTTTTGGTCAGCAGGCAGTGATTTCAACTCTGTGTCTCACAGATGGTTCCATGCTCTACTATTGTATTCAACATCTATCAGCTCTGGCTGATGATGTCGCCGGCAGGGAAGCACATTGAGCATCAAGCTCAGACATCATTACAGCTGGAGCCTGCAGATCTGTGGCAACGGAGTTCAGTGAGTAATTTTAGTTTTTTTTGTGGTTGAGGGGTCAGGGGGCCTTACGTGTTTGGCCACTTCCAATAGCATTGAACAGTGCACCCTGATCTATTCAAACGGTCCTGATTTGCTATGGTATTAATATGGATGCCGTAAAGGGGTTATACAAGTCAAAAATTACACAAACAATGAAAATATCTGATTCATGGAGTCAATAAGATAATAGAGAAAAAATAATATATATATAAAAAAAAGCACTTTTTATTAAAATGTGACATTTAAGAGCGCACATATACTCCCTGGTAGGGTAGATGAAAAATAGACATAACAGTAATAGGGAGCCTTCACAAGGAGTTTACGCTCCGCTCATTCTGAACGTAAACTCATTCAGAGTGAGTGGCGTAAAAAGCAGATCCCATTGACTTCAATGGGTGCCGGCATACACGTGCTACCCATTGAAATCAATGGGAGGCGCTTTTTTTACCTATTGCTTTCAATGTGATACGCGCATATGCCGGCACCCATTGAAGTCAATGGGATCTGTTTTTTACGCCGCTCACTCTGAACGAGTTTATGTTCAGAATCAGCGGAGTGTAAATTCCGTGTGAAGGCTCCCATAATAGACTTTAACCTTTCTTGCTGATTTGACTTGTGGCTTAACCTGCTATACAGCTCTGACTTACGCCTTTTAACAGGCCCAACCACAGCAAGCCCTGGACACATGAAGACATCTGTGCTGCACACAATTGTACCAGGCAACTAAAAAAAAAAAAAAAAAGCTATAGTATCATCAGTTGGTAACAGTCCTATAGATTTAAGTATTTTTCTGTGTATTTCAAAGGCTCTGAAGCCCCTTTATGTTTTTCAACATAACCATGCTGGCATAGATTGTAAGCCCTCGCGGGCAGGGCCCTCAACCCCACTGTACCAGCCGGTCATTGTTAGTTTTATATCTACCTGTATAATTTGTGTATTGTAACCCCCAAATGTAAAGCACCATGGAATTAATGGTGCTATATAAATAATAACAATAATAATTTTGTTATCTCGCTGTGTAGAACAGGATCTATCAGCTAACATACAATACTCACAAGTAGAATTTGCTCTCGCTGCCTTTTTTTCTGGCTGAAATCATGGAGCCCTTTAGAAATGTTTCTAGAAATTCCTGTTTCCCAGAAAGTGCCAGTAAGCCAAATTAGTCAAGGCATAAGTGCATTTATTTTAAGAAGATAAGACACGTCTTATTGTGGAAGATCTTTGTATGTCAGCTGCTACAGACTGAGCTGTTAAATGACATTCTTGTTGATACTCATGTTTTCCGTATTCATATAAATGGAAACATTTCACTTTCTAGATAAGACGCTTTAGAAAGTCCCAGCATCTATATTTAATTTCCTCATGCCATGCATATATAACATCTTCTACCACTGACTTCTTTCTCTGAGCTGTGATCCAAGTTCCTGAGTTGTTTCATTTGTTTAATCCTATGTCAAGTCATCATTGTAAATGGCCTGCAATCTGACTTTGATCCTTTATCTGGCCAGTTTTTATGCAAGGATGTGACACTTTATGGACCTGACCCTGTCTCTTCACAGCTTTCGTTTGTGATTTCCGATGTCTTTCCAAGTCTAAACTTCTTATATTGGAAAGTTAAACCGAGGAGTCAAATATATGTGAATATAAATTATATATTGTGTATTGCACATGGCGAAATATTAATGATAGCAGTTACTTCATGTCTCTGGAGTTTAGGTAATAAACTGTAACTGAGTGATGTTACATATCTGTAGTATAGCAGTTTACTTTTCCTTTCTTAAGGTACTTTGGTGGAGAATGGGTTAATTGCCAGTCTTCAGCAATGCTTTGTGAGCTGAATAGACTGGTTACCATGGAGGGAGGGAAAGCAGCTTAGGAAAAGGGGCAGCCAGATCCTTTGTTCAAAACCATTCTACTCCCCTTCTGTGTACACTCTTCCCCCTCTACATGTTATCATTCTGTTCACACTCCAAAAATCCTTGTACGCCTCTTTTTTTTCCTCAAAACCTCAGGAGTGTTGACTCTTCAGGTTTTATGTCATCCATCATTACTTGAAGTTACGTGATGACCCACTGCTTAGTGTTCCTTACGAGTTTTCTGGTTCAACTGGGGTGGCTTTGAGACTGTTTATTATTATTACATGTAGGGAAGTGTAGATCTCCTGTGGTGGATTTGATATCACCTCAGACCACCGTCACCGATCATGGCTGTACCCTACGGAGCAAAGCGGCCAACACTTCAAGGAAGAAAATAGCTGCACTGACAGAGTTGTGTCTAAGTTATTAAAAACAAATCCTCAACACGTCCTGCCGCCTCCAACTCAAGAACATCCATCGATTCTGCACCCAAAAAACTGCAAAGATGCTAGTCCATGCCCTCATAATATCCCACTTAGATTACTGTAACACCCTTCTCCATGGCCTCCCAGCGAACACTCTCTCCCCCTCTAGAATCACCTATTCAGGAAGGCCTACAACCTCAGTCAGTCTCTCCCCTCTCCTTCTGTCTCTATCCCTCTTCCCTCATAGACTGTAAGCCCTTGCGGGCAGGGCCCTCTATCCCCCTGTGCCAGTCGGTCACTGTTAGTGTAATATTTGTTTGTATATTTTGTGTACTGTATATAGACCCTCAAATGTAAAGCATCCTGGAATTAATGGTGCTATAAATAAACAATAATAATAATAATCAATAAGTAAAAATCTGCTTCAAAGGCTATTAAACCCTCCCCCAAAAAACAATCAGTACTCACCTCTCTGTTCCTAGAAATCCGGTGCCAGGTCTCTGTTTACAAGCTGACAGCATGTGACAGCCTCAGCCAGTCAATGACTGTTACAGTAAGAGACCGTTTCAGCCATTATAGTGACCACATGCTGAGTGCAGGGGAACAGAGACCTGGAGAGCCAGTGCCGAGCACCAGAGGAATGGAGAGGTGAGTAATAAATATTGTCTTTAATATCATAACAAGTATAAACTCTGTTATTGTCAACACAAATCACTACATGTGTGTGGATTATGGGGATAACGTCCATCCTTAGGGAGAGACCACCTTTTCAGGTGTGTGGAGACTTATACAGCCCTTACATGTGTGTGAACAAAGTCTAAAATGCAATTTGTAAGCCCATTGCTCATCTGCTTGTATTTTGAGACCTGAAACCCTTCAGTACCAGAGAAGAAGAACTTGTGTTTTGATGAATGGAGAGTGAAAACATGTTTTATAGACTATGTTTAGACCTAGGTTTTCCGCCTTTTTAATATACATATTTTTTAGGTTTAGCAGGTCATTATTAAGGTGTTTGCACCATAAGTCATATATAGAAGAGGAATAAATACAGAAGAGGGTCCTCTACTTACTTGAAGTTTTCCTTTGTTAGCCAAAGTGGAGAGACGAAGCAAACAGTGGTGCTCCCTGTGCAGACATGACCATCCTTGTTTTATATGACTGGACGTTAGTTTTAATTCCCATGATGTAATAAGATATTACCTTTTTACCCAGATGTTCAATATGACTAGTAGGACACATTGCAATAACATGACCACCCGGGGTTTATAAAGCCGCACACACAGCAATGATGGACAGGGTTGTAATTTTGTGATTTGGCTATTACCTAATATACTAACCTTGGAGCCTTCTGCCACAGAATTATCATGACCATGCTATTGATGATCCATACAGCAGACCAGGCTCTGTTATTCAGGAGAAACACCATTGTCTATGCATCATGGTGGCTCAGTGGTTAGCACTGGAGCCTTGCAGTGCTGTAGTCCTGGGTTCGAATCCAATCAAGGACAACATCTGCAAGGAGTTTGTATGTTCTACCCGTATTTGTGTGGGTTTCCTCTCACACTCCAAAGATATACTGAAAGGGAAATGTAGATTGTGAGCCCTATATGGGACACTGCCTGACAATGTCTGTAAACGCACTGCAGAATATGTTGGTGCTATATAACAAGCAAAATAAATAAATAAAAAATCTATTAGATTAATTGGCTATCTTGTCCTTAGTGTAAGTGTAGTAAATTAGGCTGCATTCACACAGTGTTTTGGTCAGGAAACTGACTCAAATTTTTCCTTCTAAAAACACCTCACCATAGGACTGTATGGTGAGGCATTTTTTAGAGGAATTTGAGTCAGTTTCCTGACCAAAAAACTCAGTGTGAATGCATTCTTAGGGTTGGTTTACACTAGCGCTTGTACTCCGTCCGCAAGGAGTCCGCATGGAGACCCCCCCCGGACGGAATACCAACGCTAATGCAAGCGCTGTGCAGTTAAGCACACAGAGCCCATAGACTATAATGGGCTCCATGTGCTTGCCGCGCACTGCCCGCACGAATGATTCATGTGGGCAGTGCGTGGCAAGCACACAGAGCCCATTATATGCTATGGGGTCCGTGTGCTTAACTGTTCAACACTTGCAGTTGCGCTGATATTCCGTTCGGGGGGGGGGGGGCAAGCGCTAATGTGAACCGGCCCATAGTCTATGGGGTCCGTGCGCTTTAACTGCACAGCGCTTCTCCTAAACACTCTCCTCCTGCTACTCGTGGACTTAGTGACTCTCCTTTAGTCGAATAGTGGTTTCCCCTGAAACAAGCATTTTTTCCCATAGACTATAATGGGATTTGATGTTCGATCGAGTAGTCGAATATTGAGGCTCTACTCAAAGCGAATCTCGAATCTCGAATATTTCACTACTCGCTCATCTCTAGTCACTATATATTTAACAGGAAAATAATATTGTGGGTTTAGTACTACATGAATAGAAAATGAATGAATTAGCACAGTATATACGTAATCTGAAGGAGCTGGAAGATTTTCAGAGTTTTTATGAATTGCATAGTAAGAGCTGACAGAAAAGGTGTGTTGTCTGACTCATGTGCCTTTCACGTCCTCTATGATGTCATGTTCTTGTGCTTGAGACCCCACCTTTCTCGGGCCACATCTCAGATCTCATTTCCCTTTCAAGAGCCACCTGCAGACTCAGTTGTTCAGTGAGCTGTCATGAACCCTATGATGTCCTTTGTGTACACAGCTCATGCAATCCAGCTTTTATGTACTGACACCTAACAATTACACCATTAACTTCTACAGGTTACTGTTTGTTCTTCCTTTTATACAATATAATCATTTTATTATTGGTTGTTTCAAAAACTATACAATTTTTTTTTTTTTAATTTTTTTTTAGCAAATTGTAAGGATCAGTTGCCGATTGATGAAGAATTTAACATTAAAATGTATTTTCTCCACACAGAATACAACAGGAGTGAAGAATGAGCTGGTATATGGCAAGTCACTGCAGTAGCCTCACAGGATATCATTCAGGCACAGCAATGCCTGCTTACAAGCCTCGATAAGCTGCACATGTTTTTGGGAGGAGGGAGCTGCTTTTCTTACCTTGCCCCAGCTGTAGACTTCTCACGGCGGATGCAGGCTTACAATGTGAATCAGATAGACACGACACAACAGCCCGGGGATACAAGCGGCTTTGGTCTGCCTTTTGTGCTGTGAAATCTGGGAATTAAAGGGAAAGAGTGGAAGCCAGACTCGATGAAAATGCCATCCAAAGGGAAGTATCTAATAAAGGACAACGAGGACTGGATGATAACACATTCACTCTATGAAAAGTACCAGTGCATAAGCCAGCACTATCCACTGCTGCTCATTTTACTCTTTGTGGTGGGGACGGCTTGTGTCACCCTCATTGTCGTCTTCTTCACAACCAATGATGTGAGTAAAACCTTCTTTTCATTCTCTGGGTTCTTTAATTTCAGGGAACAAAGTTACATCCCTTATGAAGCATTAAATGTATACAGTAAACCGCACACATCTTCTAAATGTGCTGCTATACAGTATGTGTACCTGCAATGGGGTCTATGGATACTGAACATGGGGACCGCTTACTGGCATGTGTAAATCTAGCTATGTTGTTACTAGCTACTCCTTAAGCAGGTCCAGTCTAGAGATAAACATTAGTTGTATTCTTGGAGCAAAGCCAAACAATCTGGCTTGAGCGATAGGCTGACGTGTGGGTCACTAGAAAGCTCCTGGGTGGATAACCTTACTCTAAAGACCACTGTGTACAATGTAGACTCTACCATGGGATGTCTACATTGTCCTGTGAGACTGGAACACCAAACATGGTGTGAATTTACTGCAATCTGCCATTACACTAAATCCATGACGGACTTTATATAGTTTTATATTGTATATAGTTGTATTGAATCTTTGCAGTTGACTATTGGGTTGACATTTTATATCTCACTCTTTTGGCCTAAACATTTTATGACTTTGATTGTTCATCCTATGTGTTTTCACTTCTATATAATAGTATTATAGTCCCACCATATATGGTATGATCTAATGTGCAACGTGTTATTTGGATCCATATTTCTTCATATCTCAGCTTCCTGGACCATAATAACTGCTGTATAAAGCATGTTGTCTGTAAGGCCGGGGACACACGTGGCATACTCCTAGCTGGTTAGCTGCTATGAATCGCCAACAGTTAACCCCTTGTGACATCCATTAGCTGTATAGTGGATGGGATTACACAAACCCAATCCACAGACTGCAGAGAGCTCTGCTTTCCAGTGCCCAGGTCCTCATCCCTCCCTCCCTGCTATGATCGGCATGTACACTGTCTGACAGTCAGTCATAGCAGGGGGGTAGCAAAGCAATGGTGACCTTCTTGTTACACCACACAGCTAATTAGCATATCAGTAAAAATGCTGCTATCTCAATAATGGAGTTGAATGGGAAACAGAAGAAGCATTTTGTGTATGTGACCCTAGTGTGCTTAAAGTTCAATAGGGATTGTTCCAGTGATGGACTGACTTTGAAGACGACTTTTCGTTACCTCCACCCACTCCAACTCAGTATATCCTTCAATAGATGGATTTTTTTTCTCTAATCCTGGCTGTTCCCAAGTAATCTGTGTAGATAGTTTTAGCACCCAATGTGCTAATTCATCTCTATACTGTCAGGTGGGTGGTCCCACATTGGTTTCTCCAGTAAATGACCGCCCATTTGACAGAAGAGAATCTAAATAGAATATTGGATGCTGAAACAAATTAATTATTGGGAATTTCTTGTTTCTTGGGAACAGTAGGGCCTACAAAAATGTGGAGTATAGAACCTATTAAATTGTGCAAAGAGTTGTAGTTGGTGGAGCTGGTGAAAAATTTTCATTTTTTATTCCCTCCATTCCAAAAGCCATAATTTTTTTTTTTTTTTTTTTAATTATTATAATTTTGTTCACAGAGCCATCAGAGGGATTACTTTTTTGTGGGACAAGTTGTATTTCCTCATGGCATCATTTAATATTCTGCATTTAAAACCCATACCTCTACAATAATTCAAAACTTAAAAAAAAATAAAAGTTCTTACACCTGTAATTTTTTATTTATTTTTTTTATTTCTATACTGTGTAAGGCATCTTTTGTTTTTGAGGGATATTCCATGCTTAAATTGGGCCGGAAAGCCTCAATAATTGAATGTGTCTGAAGTGGAATGTGGAACATACAAAACGCTGTTACTTACCTCTCCTGGCTCCGGACGTCATGTGGACTGCAGCTTGCATCCTTATGCGTTGCGACGCAAGCCCCTGCTCACATGACGCCCCGTACATCATTGAAGATGATCCACACCAGCTCATAACTGACGATAACTCTGTCAGGACCAGTGGACTCTCCTCCTTGCCACATCCCCCTTTTCAGGAAAGGGGCAAGGGTAACGGCAGAAAAGAAGTCACAAATTTTTTTTTTTTTTTTTTGTTCAAACATTTCACAGATCTAAGGGTTGGTTCACACTAGCGCTTGTATTCCGTCCACATGGAAACCCCCCCGGACGGAATGCAATCGCAATTATAAGTGATGTGCTTTCAAAGCACATGGAGCCCATAGACTATAATGGGCTCCGTGTGCTTGCCGCGCACTGCCCGCACGAATGAATTGTGCGGGGCAAGCACACGGAGCACATTATAGTCTATGGCAGAGGTCTCAAACTCGCGGCCCGCGGGCCAACTGCGGCCCTCGGGACAATAGTTTGCGGCCCCCGGTGGACATCTTGATATCCGCCGTAATAGTACGGCGCATGCCGGGTGTGTAACTATGGCGACCGCCCGGGAGCCGGGCGGCCGCCATAGCTGCTGGGTGTCTACTGCTTTAAGCAGTAGACAACCGGTGCTAATGTCTCCGATCGGTCCCAGGACCGATCGGAGGCGTTAACCCCTCCGGCGCCACGGTCATTTCACAAAAATGGTAGAACTAAAAAGTACACCCGGCCCCGCAAAAAAAAAAAAAAAAGACGCCCTATGCATCTCCGTACACGGACATATAAAAAAGTTACGGATGTCAGAATATGGCGAATTTTAGAAAAAAAAAAAAAATTGGGAAAACCTGATGCGGCCCAGCGTCACCCAGACTCTACCTCCAGCGGCCCCGAGGTAAATTGAGTTTGAGATCCCTGGTCTATGGGCTCCGTGTGCTTAACTGCACAGCGCTTGCTTTAGTGTTGGTATTCCGTTTAGGGGGGGGGGTGTCTCCTTGCGGACGGAATCAAGTGCTAGTGTGAGCCAACCCTAAGAGGGCACAGTGGGCCATTAAAGTCTATGGGTCCATGAAAACAAATGGACAGCCTATGGATATAATCTGTATTTTGTACATTTTTTACAGAGCAATGAAATGGTTGATTTGTTTTTCAGGAATGTAAATAAATGAATGAATCGCTAATATAACACGGCCATAGAATCAATACATTAATGTGCTGTCTGTAGAAAACACTGTGAATAAGTCATAACACTTGCAACTTTCTCAAGCGATGGTTGTTCATTACTCGGCTATGAAACTAGGAAGCATTTTTTCCTTCTTTACAATAACAGCATGGTTGTTATCATTGGGCAGTGTCTGGTTCTGTAGCTTTGTTCCATTCATTTGAATGAAGGCTGAGCTCTGTAAGTCCTCCTGCAAACACTGATTAGCAATCTGCAAAAACACGTCAGTATGTCAACAGCAATGACTTGTATAGATCCACTACACTTGTCAGTGCCGGAAATGAGGACAAACATGGGACATGCTTCATAATTTGCGGACCCCTTCTATGGCTGGATGCACATCTGCAAAAATTGCAGACGTGTGTATGGACCCATGTAAATGCATGGGTCCGCACTTTTATCTGCAATTGTGTGCATGGGGCCTAAATCTGTCCTTAGAATAATCCAGGACTAGTCCAGTACAAGGGCTGAGCTGTGAATACAAAGGTGAATTGTGTGCTCATGTCCATGGCTTCAAAACAAAAATGTCTGTGAAAAAGTTAGCTATTTCTTTAAGCTACGTTCACATTTGTGTTGGAGTCTCCATCTAGTGTCTGCGTGAAATTGGTGGTTTGCAAAAGGTCCATCAAAACACCGGCTCCACCCTGGGCCAAAAGGGGATGGGGCGCTGGGCAAAAGTCTTTATCCGCCACTTTCAGTTTCAAAACACCCGCTGGACCCCATTATAGTCAATGGATCCTTTGGACTCTGTATGTAACTGATATAACTGCAGTCTGCCTGTCCGCCCACATCAGCACAGATGTGAACTTATCCTTAATGTGGATATATAAGGAAAAACTGATCAACTCTACTGGTATACTCTAAAAGGATGTACAGTGTGTGTCATATATTCAATTAAATGTTGTACCCAGGAAAACACCTAGTTTTGATTTTTGTTATATTCACATTATTCATCATTTGATCTTATCCCTGCCCTTATTGCTGATAATTTGTAGTAGTTATACTGCCTTTCTAGCTTGAGCTTTATGATGTATGTTATATTAACTGGCTATGTTGCTTCGATATATATTATTGTCACACCTTGGAAGATTGGAGCTCAATTTCTGCTCTACAAGTAATCTATTATTCTGTTGTTTCATGAACTACTGCTGTACTACATTGGGGCGTTCACACTACCGTTGTTAATGTCCGTTTCTGTCTTCTGCCATAGGATGACAGCAATGGACATTAAACTTTTGTAGAGAACAGACACAGACTGATTCTGTGTCCACTCCCATTGACACTTATGTAAACAATATGACGGACGCCATCTTCCTTCATGTTTGTTTAGTTTTGTAACGGGAGATATAGCTGTGTATGCAGGATTTTTTTCTTCCGTTACAAAAGTATAGCAACATGACAGACTGATTCTGTGTCTGTTCCCATAGACAATAATGTAAACCACATGATGGAAGCTATCCTCTGTGTCCTATGGCGGAAGACAGCTACGGACGTTAACAATGGCAGTGTGAACAGCCCCTTATTGCTGGATTATCTTGACAGCATTATACCTCAGACAGAAAAATTGCTATTTCTACTCTAAGTACCTAGGCTATCTGTTGCTCCAAGCCTGGATTGCTATTTGGAAAAGAGTTTCTCTCTCTCCCTTGCTGCCATACAGAAGTGAAGACCAATGTGATATGTTTCTATTATACATTAAAGGGATTGGCCCAATTTTTAACGCTATCCACTTCTGACTGGAGTGGCAGGCTGAGCCATACATCTGCTCCATTCACTGTCTACAGGAATGTGGTCTCCAAATGACCCCCTACTGATCAGCAAATTCTCCCCTATTATGTGGATAGGTAATAACATTAAAATTTGAGCCAGTCCCTTTAATTCCGGTGTTTCCTGTGATACAGTAAATTAATATTCCATAACCAACCCTACGACGTCCTCAGGAGTGCTAAGGATGTACACAAATGTTCTTTACACAGCCAAACCTCCCCAGAAGATGCCTTTCTTACAGAAGCTTCAGGCGTCATTGTTAGAGTACCAAAAAAGTTGATGATTTTTGCCATATATTTCCACAATTAGGGAGGTTTTTTTTTTGTATCTTAACACTTTAAGGAGATACTTTTGGTTGTCAACAAAAGTGTCTTCTATTTATATGACCTATTAGGATACTGCAAAATAAAAACTAACTGGTGAGGTCCAGCCCACGTTCCTATCCTACGCGGCACTATTGTACATATAGTAGGTGACCTGTAAGACTTGCACAGAGGTTTCCCCACAGATAGAAGCCGATTTGTGTTATTCAGCAACTTTCTCATATACCGTACATAACATTTTCTTTCTGAGCCAGTGTAGCAGTCTGAGAAGTTTTCAGCAGTCACTTAAATCGATACTTGTGGTAAAAATAATCACACGTTTTCCTTAATCCCTCTAGAACTAACATAGTGATATTTTTGCAGGAAAGTATCGGCCTCTATTTACCATTGTAGCTGCCCCTTATATCTTGCACAATTGTGTATTTTCCCTTTTTAGACATGCTTGTTCTTATGAGTTATGTTATTAGCCAATATGATGGTTCACCCTGTATAAAAATTAGACAGGATTAGTAAATATGCCCCATTGTATTCATTCACACCAAGCAATGTCTCCTTTCTTTCATTAAGTCTTGGTTCACATCTGGGCTTGTGTTTCTGTTCTTGGGGATCTGAAAAATGGAAACCCAATCTCCTTTAAAAGCGGTTACCCACAGAAAGATTTTAGTAGGGTTCGCTGGTTTTCCACTCGAAAAATGTGGAGAAAAAAGACTTTCCTCTTCGCATTTTTAAAGCGGAATGGGGAAAAAAATGGAATCTCCGAGCGCAGATGTGAAGTAGGCGTATATTATACAACGGGATCTGTTTCTTATATTAGCTGCTGTTTTGTAGCACACCTTCATATTTTTTTTTTGTTTTTCAGTAGGTATCCCATTGTAAGTATTTTTATATGTTCACTGTACACCCAGTATCTACATAAATTACTTGAAGCAAGTTAAAGGGGCCATCTTGGGAGTTAAAATGGTCTTATTTAATCTTGCAAGTTCTTGATAATGAATTATTGTCAGGCGGTCTCCATAGCGCAGATCACTGGAGGAGGGAAGGGGTAAAGAGACCCAATCACAGGTCCTGGGGGATAGAGCCAGGCCAGAACCACCTTGTCCATCATCAAGAATCCACCAGATGAGTTAAGGTAATTCAACCCCTTTAACGAAAATCTGCTTAGATGACAGATCTGGCAATGGCGCTGCTGTTGACCCTGCATACAAGACACCCATTTTTTGGAAAGTGATGGAGGGCGCATAAAAACACCTTGTGACAATTTTTTTTTTCTCCACATAGGGTGTTTGAATAGTTACATACAACTGGTATAGGACCTTTAGAACTTTGTCCCAATATATCCAATGTATATGGCCAGTCTAATCCCATAGTCACACAACAGCAATAACCGGCTGTGTGGAGACCTGTATGTATTTATTTTATTTTTCAAACCGGCCATCTCATGACTGCCTTCAATTTACTGTACGTGAATGGGGACTATTCACATAACTAATTATTCAACCGTCCGTTTTAATGGACCATTAAATATGACATGCTCGATTTTTTTTTTTTGCCTATTTTCAGGGATCCTTCAATACAATCAAATGTAAGAGAGATCCGTGAAACGGGCACCCAATGGCTGCAAAATGGACATTTTTCATAGCTATTTTGTACCTTGGTGGCGCAAATATAGAGACTTGGGGCTGTGGAACTGTGTCATCATAAAATGGCATGTAGTTTAAATCTCGTGTTTGTTACACATATTTTTGGTGTGCATTTTATACTATTTGTGATTATTTTTTTCCATACCAATATTTACTGTATATGTAAAATAAAAGAAGAAAATTCTGTCATTTTCCTGTCATTTTACCAGCCATAATAGAACCTGTTATACAGGGTGATACAGAGGAGCTATCGGCATGTCCTATGTACTATTTGTCCGCTGACAGCACAGCCCTTAGTGTGGTGTGCTGTTTTTGCCCTACTTTTGTGGGGTGATCGGCTGTAGGATTAGATAAGACGGCTATTAGGAATGAGTGTTCCTATGAGTGTATTTCCCTAATTTCCTCAAAAATCTTTTAGTCTTATAGGGTTCTTTGCCTAATAATAGACTGACACTTCTTGTCCTGAAAGCACAGGAAAGATTACAATAATGGGTATTATCTATATATAGATAACGTTGGCACCACCATTCACAATAGGTGATGGACATGGCTTATCTACTCCCATTCACTGCACAATGACCTCTGCACAGGTCACAGGGCAAGTCTAGAACATATATCACACACACACACATACACTCACCGGCCACTTTATTAGGTACACCATGCTAGTAACGGGTTGGACCCCCTTTTGCCTTCAGAACTGCCTCAATTCTTCATGGCATAGATTCAACAAGGTGCTGGAAGCATTCCTCAGAGATTTTGGTCCATATTGACATGATGGCATCACACAGTTGCCGCAGATTTGTCGGCTGCACATCCATGATGCGAATCTCCCGTTCCACCACATCCCAAAGATGCTCTATTGGATTGAGATCTGGTGACTGTGGAGGCCATTGGAGTACAGTGAACTCATTGTCATGTTCAAGAAACCAGTCTGAGATGATTCCAGCTTTATGACATGGCGCATTATCCTGCTGAAAGTAGCCATCAGATGTTGGGTACATTGTGGTCATAAAGGGATGGACATGGTCAGCAACAATACTCAGGTAGGCTTTGGCATTGCAACGATGCTCAATTGGTACCAAGGGGCCCAAAGAGTGCCAAGAAAATATTCCCCACACCATGACACCACCACCACCAGCCTGAACCGTTGATACAAGGCAGGATGGATCCATGCTTTCATGTTGTTGACGCCAAATTCTGACCCTACCATCCGAATGTCGCAGCAGAAATCGAGACTCATCAGACCAGGCAACGTTTTTCCAATCTTCAATTGTCCAATTTCGATGAGCTTGTGCAAATTGTAGCCTCAGTTTCCTGTTCTTAGCTGAAAGGAGTGGCACCCGGTGTGGTCTTCTGCTGCTGTAGCCCATCTGCCTCAAAGTTCGACGTACTGTACGTTCAGAGATGCTCTTCTGGCTACCTTGGTTGTATCGGGTGGCTATTTGAGTCACTGTTGCCTTTCTATCAGCTCGAACCAGTCTGGCCATTCTCCTCTGACCTCTGGCATCAACAACGCATTTCCGCCCACAGAACTGCCGCTCACTGGATTTTTTTTCTTTTTCGGACCATTCTCTGTAAACCCTAGAGATGGTTGTGCGTGAAAATCCCAGTAGATCAGCAGTTTCTGAAATACTCAGACCAGCCCTTCTGGCACCAACAACCATGCCACGTTCAAAGGCACTCAAATCACCTTTCTTCCCCATACTGATGCTCGGTTTGAACTGCAGGAGATTGTCTTGACCATGTCTACATGCCTAAATGCACTGAGTTGCCGCCATGTGATTGGCTGATTAGAAATTAAGTGTTAACGAGCAGTTGGACAGATGTACCTAATAAAGTGGCCGGTGAGTGTGTGTGTGTATATGTATATATATGTATATATATATATATATATATATATATATATATATATAATCTCAAAGACCATCTCAGGACTATTGCCTGTATGATGAAGCACATCTCAATGCATGTTCAGGCCATATGACAGCTCCTATATACATGTACAGATAATAGAAAAAAAATCTACAATCAGAAACTTAAAATAGGTTAGAAAAAAAAAAAAAGAAGCAGTGGTGATCCTGCACTTATGGTCTGAAAGCCAAGCAGATTAAAACGTGACTTTTATTAGTGAAGAATCATACTTCAGATAAAATTGTAGTGCAGGGGTGTCGGGGGAAAATTGCCAATGTTTGAGGAACCCCACGCAAAGACATACTGTTAGGAATTTAGATTTTGAGATCTAGATGGTGCAGTAACTGACAATGGACAGCAAGTGCGGCAGGATATGTTGGCGCTATACATGAAAGAGAAATCCACACACAAAAATGTTCACATAACTAGTTATATGACTGTAACAGTGTGGTAAAGCAGAGCTGCAGTGTAAAGCATACATGATCATAGTGCAGCTTTCTCTGAGATGTAAGCACTTGGGTAGCAAAACAGTGTTGTAGGATCCTCCTCATTGTGCTGTTCCTCTGTAATCCCTCCTGGAATTGTCTGAATAAATAAACTGAATGTCACTGCTGTTATACACACTGGACACTGTCAGCAATGCTTGTACAAGGACTGGGTGTCTATATTTATTGTACATACATTCATAGGAGGAATGGGTGGAAAAGGGAAGTATTAAAGTATTCCGGGTAATGCAGTCATTTACTATGTCAGAGGTGCCCGGAGAACTGACTAGTCCTTTTTAGACATTGATGCCAGTGACTGTGCCTACATGATAGTGCGGATTCAGCACTGCACCATACATGTCAGTTATATTTATTGTAAACCTCTATTACAGCCTCAGGAAATACTAAGAGATACAAGGTGTCCTGACAGTTCAGTGAAATATTCCATGGCCCTCCCAGGTGTTACTAAGCTCATTTACATGGCCATGTATTGCATATAATGATTTAATTGGCGTTTTGTAGCAACTGTAATTGTGTTTTGACAACCCTGCAGTTGTACTCACTACCCGAGCCGGCTCCAGTGAAGGGCAGGGCTCATATCTGGACAACATTGTCTTGTCACTGTGAGTTCTGCGCACTCACTCAGTATGTATCATAACACTTGTCACTCCATAGGTGCATCGTATAGCATGATTGGTAAGCATCTCATGTATGGTAAAGTTGGCACCAAATGTAGCGGCCCCAGGCTTCAGGTCAGAGTTTGTAAGATCTGAAAACAAAAGGAATGTGCTAGCAAGTGATTGCGTCTTCACTGATTATATTGCAAGTAGATGGTTCTTTGTTGCAGGTATGTGCTCAGCGGTCTATATATTGATCTATAAAGTGTCCTTACTAAACTCTTCCAGTGCTCCACCCTAGAAAATCCAGTTTGTTACTATAGAGGGGCCCAATCACATTTCCAGAGAAACTGCATTGATGAGAAATAAAGGCTTGGGAAATTTACAGTTGGGGGCGCGTGTGTGTGTGTGTGTGTGTGTGTGTGTGTGCGCGTGTGTGTGTGCTCATGCGTTCAAAAACTTTGTACTATAATGGGGAGACCAGATTGTTCTTTGTTGTGGAGTCCCTTTGAGTTCAGCTGTCATTGAATCCTTCAGTAAAACATTGACCACCATTTTTTTCAGCATTTATTATCCTTCCTGTCCTACTGACAGAGAAGCTATAGGAATTGAAATATCGTATAAATGGCCTTCCTTGCTTGTGTCTATTATAGTAATATTATGTTATGAATTGCTATTTTAGAAAGGACCTAGTATGTTTAACCTTTTATCGTTGGTTTACTTGGACTTCATTCTATGTATTTATCTCTCTTACAGAATCCCTCGCTTCATCTTGCCTTCATTATTGCAGTATTTGTGGCCCTGGTGATATTCTGCGCTCTCTATGTATTGGTATACACTGAATCCTTTGTACGGAAGTGGCTGCAGGTCTTTTCCTTGGTGATCTACACTTGCCTTCTAACTATCGGATATGTATTAATTTATGCACCATACAATGTCCAAACATGGGATCAGGTAAAGCAAATGTATTTCTGTGGATTTTTGTACATTACCATTGCTAAAAGGTTATCTCCTCTTTAGAATGTATGTCCTATCCATAATATAGCTGTTGTCTCCCATGAACACTTGAGCTGCAGTTCTCTCTCGCTGTACCGGTTCTCAGTACTGCAGTCTGCGTCCCATGGACTTGAAAAATAATCTATCTATCTATCTATCTATCTATCTATCTATCTATCTATCTATCTATCTATCTATCATCTATCTATCTATATCTACTTCCATTCTGTCCTCCTTCTCTTCGTTCTCTTTTGCCTCATATTACAGTTAAATGGTTTATCTAGGTAATGGATACTGATGACCTATCCACATGATTGGTCATCAGCATCCGATTGTTCGGATTCTGACACCCAGACCCTGTGCCAATCACCTGTTTTGGCCGCCAGATGGCATATAATAGGGATACGGCCGAAGCAGCTCTGGTCCTAGTCAAGTGAATGGAAGAAGAGCTGCAGCTCTAGGCGCCACCACAACAGTGTACAGCATCCAGCTCTGTATACTGTAGCAATGGCATCTGGAACTGCAGCTCCGCTCCTGTTTCTTAGTGTTGCATGAGTCCTTTCCTCTTCCTCACAGTCATATGATAGGTTTTAATACTGTTACAGGTTTCTCCCTATCTGCAGTAAGACAAAAGGAGTGTTATCCTTACATCCCAGCTAAGCGCTGCCTCCAGGTCCTTCTCTGAAAATGGAGCAGGAGATTAACTCTTTAGTTCTTTGCGGCATTTCTATAACATTTTATGTTCCAGTCACATGCAGATTGACAAACCGTGTTTCTTTAAAAGAGTTGTACACTTAGGACCTGTTCACATAACAGAATATGAAGAGGGATTTTTCTTCATTTTCTGACTGCCGGCAACCCGAGGTGTAATGCGATGCAGCTTCTCACTGCTCCTGCATATTCAAGTTCCTTAGTGGAAAATATTGAAAAATGGTGAAACATCAAAAGGATCTCCATTTTGATATTCCATCACCTAAACCAGTTATTTCATCTGTACAATAAATACTCTAGAAAACTAAATAAAAAAAATATATAATTGCAAGAAAATTTGCCCTTAGACAAAAATTCAGACTAGTATTCAGATTTCGGTTCTTCGGTTCAGCATGGGGACCTAAAAAATGGAAACCTTATCCGCTTAAAAAGCAGTTACCTGCGGTTACCCTTGCTTGCAGGTCGTTTCTCTCCGCATATTTTAAGTGGAGTGGGGGACGGAGTCCATGAACACTAGTGTGACCGTAGCCTTACACAGCTTGATCAGTTGAATATTGTAGATAAAACCTTATAGCTCTTAGATTCAAAAACAGGTTTCTTTATGCATTGTACATACTCCCAAATGGTCCCATTAAAGGAAAAAAACAACTTGTTTTGGCAAAATCAAGTCGCCATATATCTACGTCAATGTAAAAATAAGAAGTTATGGCTTATGCTTATTCCAAAAATGCTGTCATTAAGGAGTTAAATAGAGTGTCGGCCTACATTTCCTGAAAAGAGGTTGCTTATATGATGTAATAATAATGCAGTTTAATAGGACATTTTAGAAGAGAAAACAAGAATCCAGTGCACTGTAGTGTCTCTGTAATGCTCTGGCTGAAAACAAAGAGGTGTTGTCAGCAAAGAGCGAGATGAATAGCTCAGGTGTCCTGACCGAGCACAGGGATGGTGCAGCTGCATCCACATCTACAAAAGGACCTAGTGTGCAAAAATCAGAATGGCAGAAAACTGTAAAATGTGCAGGACTAGTCAGCTGTCACAGACCTGCTAAGGTACCTTGTCTGGGGCTGTCTAATGTATAGTCCAGATGTCGGGGCTCGGTCTCTCCCTATTTGTAGCATATTCCCTAGTAGAGTGACAGCAGCTACACCATTATAGGATGCTTCTGGTACTGTCTTGTTCCCTGTCTTGACTTTCTCTGGTTTATAAAACATACACACAACTTCCCCTTTGGCCAGCCAGGCCATGGTGCCTGGCTACCAGGGGTCTGTTACTCATTTGACACATCTGAGTTGTCCTACAATTACAAGGAACCATCTTGTGTAGGATGAAGTGATTCTCTCTCCATTTATGACTCTGTGAACTTTGGGTTGCAGCAAAGTGAAGTTCTAACTAAAAGCATAAAAAAACGCATGTAAAGTAACCTAAATGGTCAGTGTGGGCGGGAAGCAGCTTCAGCCTAGTCATAACGTCTCCTTGCTAATAACGCTTTTTGACAGGGGACTGTGAGGATCATGCCCAAATGGACAGAGTGACTAGGCTGAACTGCTCCCTGCCCCTGTCACTATAATAATTCACTGTCATAGTCCGGCGGATGTCAGGTATTTAAATATTGTGGCCATTCAGGAGCTGCCATAGCTGTGGGGTCTCTGCTGTATTATACAGCAGACACCCACTGCTAATGCCCATGATCGTGGACATTAAGGCCCGCGGTGCCTTGGTTAAAGGTGATGGAAGTTCCATGAAAATGAAATATCTGAGGCATATTTGGAAACTGCAGAATCACACCTACGAGGTTCTGTGATTAGAATTATAACCAATTTACTGCTGACAGACTCCTTTTGAGACACCTTATCATAACGTCCATCTGTCACCAGAATATGCCCACAAAACTTTTTTTCCTACCGCCCATAGCTGGGGCTGTAACCTTCTTCTATCAGTTTTCTAGCATACCTAGGCCTCATGCACACGTATGCCGGCCTAGGGTCTTCCAATGGGGAGGTCCAATGCTCTGTTACTTTCCGATGTCACAAAGTAGGATTGGACCTGCTCTGTAATCACTGGAACACAAAAGAACGCAACGGAATTGAAATAATTGGGGACAGAAGGCACTCTGATTTAATACAAATGCATTCCGCTATGAAATCTGTCCTCCTCGGCCTACACACTTGTTCGTGGGCATGAGGCCTTAGTCTTTCCACTTTGTATTATATTGTTGTATAATCTGTATTGTGAGTGGATTCAGATTGCAGTAGATTTGTGTTTATTTTTTTTAATTTTTTTTTATATGTAGATTGTGAGCCCCACATGTCTGAAGAGTCAGTTATGGACATAAGAGGGAATATCTGTTATTTAAAGTAACTTTATACGTCTAAAATGAATAGCTATCTGCTCATATAAGGGAATAGAGTCTTGTCCCCACTACTGGTAATAATGAATTTAATGGGATGAGCTACCACTTTTGTTCACCAGTTTTTTTTTTTGTTTTTTTTTTAAATTAAATCAATAAAAGTTAGATTTTATGGGGATGGAAATTGAACCTTAGCCTCTCTTAGGAGTCTTTTTCTGGTGGTTTATCCTTGGTTCTTACCGAACCTATAAGAGTCCTATATTGAATTTAATTGATATTTGCTGTAACCCAAATCAATATTACTAAATTTATGTGACAGCAAAAAGTAAAGGTCAATTTTATTCTACTTTTAGTAATCTTTTTTTTTTTTTTTTTTTTCTCTTTCTAAATAAATCCTACAATAGAAAGCTAATGTGGCAGTGTCCTCTCTAGTTTTCGAATCATCCATCCTCTTGTTGCAGAAGAGGAATAAGTTAGAAAAATGCCTAGACCTCTTCTTGAATATGTGACTTATGCAGGTCTTTTGGGGAGAGTTTTGCTTTGCGAATAAGGGAACGAGATTGAAAGTTGGTTTCTTTCTAAATGAATTGTTGGCTGACCGGCGCAGGTCATTGTTTAGTTTCAGACAGGCTCTGCACTGGGCTGTATTACTTGCCAAATTGTCTCGTTCCCCACAGACTCAATAAATATTTAATAGGTATCAGAATAACAAGCAGCTGGCATCATTCCCCGTCCTATGGAACTGTGGGAATAATCAGAGGGCACTTGTCCGTCTTGTGGATTTGGAATACGTCCATATTGTTTCGATGTCAATAACAACATGGCTATGGGCCTCACTTAAAGAGCAAGAAGCTTGTATATTGGGAAATGACCCATGTGTGCATTTTTAACCTGATCTATGTGTAGCACATTATTGTGTTTGTGGTTTGCGAAATTGTGAGCGTGTACTTTATTTCAATAATTCTATGCGCAACTTAGAAAAGTTAAATTCTGTTTTTGTTTTGTTTTTTTTTTGTTTTTTTTTTGGTGAGAGTCTGGGAGATATTGTATCCAAATTAATTTGGGTATCTATCCACCTTTAACTCAACCTTAAAGGTGTTGTCCAGGTTAATTTTTTTAAAATTTTATTTTAGGCCGGAAAAGGTGAGAAAAACCCCCCCCAAACAAACTTGATTCTTAGGCTGGTCTTACACGACCGTAGTTTTACACCACAATTGTGGGTTTAAAATTGTGGACCATTTACTGTCCCATAGTTTTCTATGAGGCCTCTTACACGACTATAGATTTTGTCAGTGGTGTGGCGCGCCGCAACCGTGCTCCGGACAGTATACCGCATGTCCGTAATGGCCGTGCTTTTACGGCACGGCACAGAAGGTCCAATAGAAGTCTATGGGCGCGTGCATTTTTGCGGATACACACAACACATGTTCAGTGTGTATCTGTATCACAACCACTGTCACTTTTGCACTGAAGTATTACAGTAGCGACAACAGGGATTGACCATCATCCAACACATCAGTGTAGTTACGTTCATTCTTCAGCAGTGGACAACATGTTTAGGGGTTTTACCTCCATCTCCTATTTGTCCCCAAACCAAATGGGATGGTCAGAATAATCATAAACCTAAAAAAGCCTAAATTGTTTTGTCATGCAAAAAAAAATTCAAATGGAAACCCTGCCCCCCCCCCCCCCCCCCCCCCGCCTCTGCATGACCCTGGTAGTGAAGCTCCCTCAGTGAACCAACCTTCTCTCGTGATTGGAAAAAATAATCTTTCAAAGGGAGTGTCATGGTTCCTTTCCATTCTTTGGTCCCAGAGATGCATCTCCTCTCTGACAGCCATTAACCTAAGAGGAACAGAAAGTTTCTAACTTCTACAGAATGGAGAACAGAATTATCACTTCTTCAATGAAAAGAGAAGTGGAGAACTCCGAAGCACGGGAGAACATACATTCACTCAGCTAGGATGGGATGGGATGAGGGTTCTGTGTGGTTTTCCATCGTTCTCAAAGGTGTTGAAAATGGCAGACTTGATCTTAATCACTACGTTCTTGGCCAGGAGGTCATGGTTTCCCTTTTCTGCTTCAGCTGTCACAAGGAATGTATAGGAAACTCCCAAATCTTCTGATACGTCATCCATTCATCATCTCTGTCTCGCTGCTTGGATGCTGAGCAAAAACCTCTAAGATCTAGAGGGCTCTGAATCTTTTGCAACATCCCACCAGAGTGCTGAAAAATGTATATAGTTTATGGTGCTGCGTATTGTGTGTGCTCAGGAGTTTGGGCAGATATGTATATATTTATATTTAATGTTTTTAATCACTTAAATGGGCTATGCCACTTTGAGTGGAAGGGAGAGACTTGGCTCAGAAAGCTTTGGAGTAGGTGAAGAGACCAGGAGTTTTTCTGATCCTTGCTAGAGATAGGAATACAGAGTGTAGGGAGCCTGAGTGTGACCTGTTTTAGAAACCTTTCAGTCAATCCGGTTCTGCAAAACAGGCAGAATCATGAAAAATAAGGTTGTCCCGACCTGGTCTACATATCAAAGGAGTGTGTGCCAGTTCTAGATCTGTGGTTTAGTTGTACATGGTCCTTGGAGTTATGACTCTGCCGAAGTATGTGATGGACAGGGCACTAAGCTGATGCCCACCTCACAGCAGCAAAACTTCCCCTTGCAGAAGATCACACATTTTTTGAAATTTTGTGATCGTATCTTGACTCTGCATTTCCACTTTGAAACTTTCCCTTTAGTTTTTCAGCAGACCCTCCCATTTTTACCAAGATCATGGCAGAGTTTTCAATTATTCTAATTCCTTATTAGAAGAACTGTGCCTCCATGTGAGAAAGCTGTAATCTTTCACTTTACCTTGAGTAAAGTTACAAGTTATTCACAAAAAAAGAAATAAGCAGGGCACTCACCAGGGTGCTTCGTTTAAAATCCTGATCCGTTATTTCATCCTTTATTTCATTCTTAAAACACTTTGCACAGGAAGAGAGGGGAAGCAACAATTTCAAGCTACGTCCGTTTCGTGCACTCAGCACTTTGTCAGGCTCAAAACGGACGTAGCCTGACGAAGAAAAGTGTTTTAAGAAGGATGAAATAAAGGATCACGATTTTAAATGAAGCACCCCGGTGAGTGCCCTGCTTATTTCTTTTTTTTGTGCATGAATAATTCTACATCTTTTTTGCAGTGAGCACCATCCGGTTGGTAGCAAGTAAAAAAACATCCAGCACCTGACATTATCATTTGGACACGGTTTATAGTGGGCGGTGTAGACGTGGTGCCGCTTTTGTGGTTTTTTTTTTTTTCTTCTTTTAAAGTTACAAGTTTAACAAAAGTTACAACATCCTGTATGTGGTATAGTGCAGGCCTCCTCAGCTGTGCACTAGCCCAGGAGGAGAACTGGAGGAATTAGTGGAGTTTTATACCCTCTATGACAAATTCAAGTACTACTCTCCAGGCTTCCTCTAATGGTGGCTGCAGTATCATCAACGTCCTTCTGAATGGTAGATAAAATATAACATGTGCTAACTATTGTAGAAACTGAAAAGATTTTTTTGAAGCCTAGGACTTCCCATTCTACTACTAAAGAACATCAGAATGTTGCTAAAATTTTGGACTTCTTCAATTAAGAATAGACAAAGATCTGAGAATTGAAGGTTATCGTAACACCGAGGTATCTAAAGGTTCATGAAACCCTCTTCCAGAATCCAGCTTCGTATCCATTCTCAAATTTCCCCTAGGATCTATAGTTTGTTCTCCACAGAAATGAAGGCCACATTTAAAGTCTTGGGTCCAGCTTTTGTTCTATTTGCTTTAGTGAAATCCAGTTCTTCGGCTCTGATCCTTCTTATCTGACAGTATTAGATCATAGGGTTGTTCTTGGACTTCACCCTTCCTTCCTACCTTGGGTAGTGACTGGTTTTCATTTCCAGCAATGATTTTACTTCCTTCTTTATGTTCTAATTTAAATAAAGGGACTTTGACTCCCTAGATGTCCAAAGCTGTATTCTTTTATCTAGAAAGAATTACCTCTTAAAGAAAACAGGGTCAGTTTTTAGTCCAATTTCAGGGTCCAAATTCAGACAAATTGGATATGTTTACTTGTCTTTTTCTCTCCTAGAAAGGGCACCCCACCATCTCATCAAATAGACTTTTAGGACATATCTCTGTATCCTGTTTATTATCACGTGTTTATTTTTCTCATTTTGCCAAGAAAATCTCTTACTTTTCATGTAACCTGTTCTGAGCATTAGAATTACACTTTACTTGAGCCATAAAGATGCTGTTTTATGCTGTTATATAAAATGTTCAAAAACTCTCAATAAAAACAGATTTCATAAGGGGGCCACACGGTGGCTCAGTGGTTAGCACTGCAGCCTTGCAGCGCTGGAGTCCTGGTGTTCAAATCCCGCCAAGGGCATAAAACCATCTGCAAGGAGTTTGTATGTTCTCCCCGTGTTTGCATGGATTTCCATCCCATATTCCAAAGACATACTGATAGGGAAAAAAATGTACATTGTGAGCTCTATGTGGGGCTCACAATCTACATTTAAAAAAAAAAAAAAAAAAAAAAAAAACAGATTTCAAAACAAATTCAGACAAATTGAAAATTGTTACCTGCTCATAGAAAGGCCCCCTCTAGTGTTTATTAGGGTTTAGGGTAAGTTCACATGGGGTTTTTTGGTCAGGATTTTGAGGCCGCATCTGTCTCAAAATCCTAACCAAAAAGAAAGCTCCCATTGAAATCAAACGACTCCTGGAAAAAAGAAGCGGCTTGCTCATTCGCCTCACGATATCAGTCGGAAGACTCTCCCACCTGACTAGGCCCATTCATTTGGGAATAATCCAGAGTGGAGTGAGTGACTGGTGCAGTGCATCGGGATCCAGTCACAGCTACCTGTATTTTGGTCTGGAACCTGAACCAAAAAACCCCGTGTGAACTTACACTTACTCTACTAGAGCTGTAGCCACATGCTGGGCAAAGAATTCTGCTGGCTCCCTAGATGAGATTTACAGGACAGTTACGTGGTCTAACCATTAATATATATTTTTGATAAAACAAGGTTTTAGTCTTCCCTCAACACCAAATTGCAATGAAAAATGCTGCAGAAAACAAAATTCATGCGTTTCTGAAAAAAAACTCAGCATGTTAATGTGACTTGCAAAAATGTTTGTTTTTTCTCTGTAGACTTGTATGAGGCAGGAAAAAATGCATAATGCAGTCTAAATTGCAAGTGTTTTCGCTGTATTTTATTCCGCTGTTTTTTTTTTTTTTTTTTTTAATGGTGGTTTATTAGCTACATTTTGCGACGTGTGGCCTTAATTGAAAAGTATTATTGTCTATGTTACTCTACCAGGTAGTGCCGTAAGGAAAAGATAAAGGATTTTCTAATAACCTCCACAACAGCACATATATTTGCCATCCTTGTTGGGTTTATGGTATTATATATTCAGTTTGTTACGGTATATTTATGTGTGTGTGTGTGTGTGTGATGAGCCAGCTCATTAAAGCAGCAGTTACCCACAAACACGAGTGCAGCCCATAGACTATAATGGGGTCCAATGGGTGTCCACTGTTTTTATACTGAAACTAGCGGAGAGAAAAGTCTTCTGTGCAGGACTTATCTCTCCCCCAATTTTCAACAGAATCTGTGGCAGTCCGTCCTAGGAAGACTGACACAGATGTGAACCTAGCATGGAGGTTGGGGCCCCACTTGTGAAAACACAGCAGAAACACTGCAGCAAAAACCACTGCGTTTTACAGTCCCTGCAAAGTGAATGGGATTCTGTCTAATCCAATCCACACGTTGCAGAAAAAATATGCAGCAGAAAATTACCGCATGCCGCTATACAAACAAACGCTGGTTTTCCATATAGGTATTATAGGGCAGAAAGTCTGCAGAAGAAAACTGCAGACTTTTTGTCAAAAACGCTGCAGAAAAAAAATTGCGATGTGGTTCTACAACAGTTTTTTTTTTTTTTTTTTTTTGGTTTGCTGCGGCTCGCTACGTTGGGTCGTAGCCTAAGGTGGCTTTATATCTGTTTGAGTATGTGACTTCAGTGCAGCTCGGGTCTCTTTGGTGCTAACAAAATAAGTGTTAGGCTACAGACGTGTGTATGGGGCCATAGAAATAAATGGCTCTGTGTACTATCGGAAACTACAGATGCATAATAGTGGACAATATACTGAAAACAACTATGGTCATGTGTATGTATTAGAGTGAGAATTAGATTGTAAGCTCCATTGGCAATGGAGTCTGATGTGAATGGTGTCCTTGCACTTTCAGAATATTCTGATGTGCTTTAAATAAAATGAAATCTCGTGGATGACAGTAGTTTATTTTATTTATCACTAGCTGGTACCCGCGACTTCGTCTGCGGTGATTGTGAAAGTGGGTATATACAGGCGCGGGTAAGGTTTTCGTATTGTGTATAAGGTATGGGATATAAAATGTAACTTTGTATCTTGTTTTTGCTGTAATTCTGAGAACACATGAGACTTTTGTGTTGAATGTAATTTATATTTCAGCCGCTATACGGTGTTGGTATAAACTGTACATAGTGTCTTTGGGACAGAGGTATTTCAGGTTAATATACTTCGATATACGACATTGTATGAGTTGTTATTTTGCGCCAGTACATGTAAGTTTTGGGCACAGGATACTCTCAAGCAAGCCACATAAAGTCTGGCCCTGTGCATGACAGTTTAGTAACTCCATGCGCCTCTTATTAATAGCAATTAACCCCATCATGTCCCTCACATTAGCCGATCCGAACAGCACGCTCGCATAGAAATGAATGGACGTAGCCGGCACACGGGGGGTTAAGCGCGCCGACTACGACCAACCGGAAGTACCAGGTGCATCCATTCATTTCTATGGAGCGTGCTGTTCGGATCGGCTGATCCAAACAGTACTCGCTCATCTCTAGTTACTGATATGTGAGTGACTTGGAGGTAATAATGAAGTATCTTCATTACTGAGGTCTTTTGTTATTACCTCCATATGTCGCACATATTAGTAACCTTTATATGGGGCACACAGGGGTTAATATGAGGGACATGATGGGGTTTATTCCTATTAATGTGAGGCACATGGCGTTACTAACACTAAACTAATAACCCCAAATGGCTGACATTAATGAGAATAGGAACTACAGGAAGGGAGCTGTGTGTTTCTTACTTTCAGTTTGCTAGCAGCTTCGGCAGGAGCTATCACTATAGCAGGCAGAGACTTGAGCGATGAAGCTCCACCCCCTGGGTTTCCTGCACCCCTCTCAAAGGGGAGTGCCCTTATGCCTCAGCTCTAGCAGAGACTTCATTTAACTCTTGCAGGTCCTGTGCTGCTGGCGTGCCAGTGAAATATGGCAGGAGTGCCACTGGCACGTGTGCCAGGGGTTGCTGACCTCTGCTGTAGAGGGTAATATGAATTTTGTGGCTTGCTATGGTCCAAAGTGTGTGAGATTGCAGAGATAGTGATGTGAGTTTGGATTTTGTGGGGGTCCTGGGAAAAACGTATGTGCGCTATTGTGACAAAAAGTAGCCTATTGCGCAATCGAGTGTAGTGACTGTTTGTGGAAACTTTCAGCCAAATCGGTGGAGCGGTTTTTGCGTGATTGACCGCCAAACATCCGAACATCCAAAGTCACAAACTCACAAACATTTCACATTTATAATATTAATAGTTTTAACCATATAAGTATCAGTGATGTACTCGTATATATGTATTCCATAACCTTCTCTGTATGTTTCTTTTAGGTGCCATTCTTCCTGTTTATAACCTTCTCGGTGTACACTATGCTGCCCTTGGGGATGCGAGCCTGCCTGATTATCGGTATAATCTCCGGGATGTCCCACATTGTTGTTATCAGTATCACAGTCTTGACGTACCAAAACACCCGCGACACCGTTGCATTTGAGGTAATCTTATTCACCATGCCCAGAAAAACAAAGGTGACAAATTCCAGATATCTGGGGATTTAAAGGTCCAAGCGCCTATCGGTTGTTAGAGTATACCTCCACTGATGTGCTCCTTCCCAATTTGACATGTGGCGTACAATTAAAGAGGCAACCATCTGAAGCCCAGAATCTTTTTGCATGGGTCCTGTGAATCAGTATACAGTAAGTCCTATATATCATATCACATCTCCTTATGTCTCCTTGTGCCTAATGTCAGATCGGAAGGAGAGCGTCAGTAGATTTAGGCTACATTCTGATGGTTGAGGTGCAAAGTTGTCATGAAAAACTTCCATTTTGCACAGCTGTCTTGCACCCGAGGGGACCTCGTTTTCATGGATCCCAATACATTGGAGTGTATGGAGGGATCCCTGAAAATGGCCAAAGAGGAAAACCTATATTTTGACAGTCAATGGTAGCGGTTATATGAATAGCTTCAAATCTAATGCTACCATGTGATGTCCGTTAAAAAAACAAGACATCACACGGCCATTAATCCTTGCTGTGTGAATGTAGCGTTACAGTTTAAGACCAATTTCACATTAAAGTATTTTCTGTGCCAGCATTTGAAGCGACAAGGAAAACCTACACAAATTAAAAGGATTAAGTGAAGATTGTCCCCTTGGGTATTCGATATGTGGATATGTCCTCAGCCAATATTTTTAGTGCTAACGATTACTTAGAGGACCCTTCACCACTTGGGGCACATGCAGTTTTATATACCGCTAGAACGCTGACAGTGCGCAGAATTCAGCACACTATCGGCTTTCATTTTCTATGCCCCGGGTGAAGAGCTGTCGGTGCCAGTACCGTAGCTCTTCACTGTCAGAAGGGTGTTTCTGACAGTCAGTCAGGAACGTCCTTCTCTACAGTAGCACCTATAGCGCCGTACTGTGAGAGCGGGGAGGAACGCCCTCTCCCCTCCTGATAGTGCTCGTCCATATGCGGGTATTGGAGGGGGGGGGGGAGTCGTTTCAGCTTTCTAGCGGTATATAAAACCGCATGTTTCCCAGGTGGTGAAAGGGCCTCTTTAATTATTGTACATTAATTTTATTAACAAATTTATTGAAATTAAATTAAAATAAATCATTTTATATGATGTGATGGCTAAGGTACGAGACACATTCTTCACTTGATCATTAGAAGGTGCAGTTTCCAAGTGTTTGGGGGTGAGGGAGCAGGACATAAGTTTTATTTTTGGTTTTGTATGACTCTGTGTTTGGACTGTACATAACCCAGAGTATCAGTGTATTTTCCTGGCATGTAATTATATGCAAGTATTTTTTTTTTTTTTTTTTTGTATGAGTAAGAGAGGAAGTAATGACGTAAATGCTGCATGTCTGCTCCTGCAGGAAAGCTTCTACTTTTCTTACACGAATGTAAAGTTGTACCTCCGTTATAAGATTAGCATGAATCCTTTCTGTCTATCCCTCTGTGTGTTTAGTGGAGGGGGTAGGAGGCAATATTAAAGTAGCTGTTACAGATAATTACAAAAAAGAAACAATTTAGCTAATTGACTTGATCTCTGATATATAAAGCATACATGTTTGTGTTCTGCCATTTGGGGATATGTCTCAGTTTTGACTACTGCAGCCAGTCCATGTTTAACCTAAGGGAACACGTCAGGGCTGGTGCAGCAGGGGGTTTACCAGGGTACAAGGATTTTTTATTTTATTTCACCGCATTCTCTGCTTTTAGCAATTTTGTGGAATTCTGAACAACCCCTTTAGGCTAAACCACTGGGATGTAACAGGAGAACAGGCCATGATCAATAAATATCATTAGAAAGCCTGACGCCACGATCCGATCATACAGCGAGCGCCCCATTGGGCTTCTGCGCCATCATTATGTATTTGCAAATGATGCGGATTCACTGGGGAACAGCAAATTCGTTATCTTAAATCTGTGACTTGTTTTCAACTAACTTTTGGCCTCTGGATCCAAAAATAACCTCCGTTTTGTCTATTACGTCAACTTTTTAAGCTACAGGATACCTTCAGAAGTCATACAAATGGTGCATATAAAGTAAAAACTTACCAAATATACTGCTTACAAAGAATAATTTTATTCATACAAAGGCTATATAATACTTACTGCAAGTTAAATTGTGTTCATACAAATAGTTGTTTTTTATATCGAACGGTAGTTACATATTAAGGCACAAATTTTCGCTTATAGCTTTTTATGGAGTGTTTGATCTGTGGACGTTCTCGCTTGATGCTCCAACAAGTCAGCCATCATATGTACATCTCATCTACCTTAATACCGTGCCTTCATGACCTTCAAATCTTGGCGGAATCGCTCACCCTGCTAGTCACTGACTGCACCAAGATTTCCCTGGAAGTTAGCAAGATGGCTATGTAAAAAATGCAATGTTACAACCAAGCAGCTTGAAGCTCTCCAAGAGTTTCTGGACAAATTTGGTGTAATTCTGTGCTCGTGTATTTCCAAGAAAGTTTTTAACAATGTTTTTGAATGACAGCCAAGCATTGTTTTGAATTTCTGACATTGTTCTGATGAAATGTTCATCTTTAACAAGCTGCCGAATCTGCGGACACTGTCCTTTATCTTTTCAAATGACAGGCTAGGAAATGCCAAAATGAGATACTTGACACAGTCTCCTTTAATTGGCAAAGATTTAACGAATTGTTTCATGAGACCCAATTTTATATGCAGAGATGGAAATATAATGTTCTTTCTGAGGACAAGTGGCTGATGTAGAATGGTTGAATCACCAGGTTTCAGGTCAGATCTTGGCGACCAATTTGACAGCACCCAATGCTTCTCACGAGCTCTGCTGTCCCACATACACAAAAAGCAGGGGATACTTGGTAGAGAAAACACTTGACGTGATAGAAGAAAACTAACTACAGTTTTGAACCAGCATGTCTAATAAACTATAAGCTCAAAAATCAAACTTCACAGAAATTGTGTTGCAGATTGTTCCCCAGTGTACCACTGCCCTGTCAGGTTGAGGCCACACGTTGGAGAAGCTGCTTTCTTTGTTGTACATTTTGCTGCATGTTTTTGAGCCGAAGCCAAGAGTACAATATGGAAACATAATTTCACCAATTGTTGTTGTTTTTTTTTTTTTTTTTTTTTGTGCCCTAGATTATTGAATGAGGTTATATATATATATATATATATATATATATAATTATTATTATTATTATTATTATTATTATTATTATTATTATTATTATTATTATTTTTTATTTTATTTTTTTGATTTATAGGTATATTATTGTCATTTCAATTTTTGTTATACACCCTCAGTACTCCCGAAGGGGAGTTCATTTTCACGGATCCATCATACATATGAGAGATTTATGAAAACGGAAACAGATAGGACATCACCAATTTTTTGACTGTTCCTTTTTGACGGATTGTCAAAAAATTAGTGTATGTGAATGACCCCCATTGACATACAATTAACGTTATTGCAGCCATATGATGACCATGCACAGCCATGTGAATGTAGAATTACTCTTGGAGTATATAAGTATTGTGGTTTTAGTGTGGAGAGACTTTGCCATAAGGACCGAATTACCAGTCCGAAACGTGTTGATGCGCCATGTGTTGTGTTCTTTTAGCATGATGGACTTTTATAGGAGACGACTGAATTATTTTTTCATAATTCCATTTTTCCTCATTCTGTTTTTATCTACCAGAGCCCTGTCCGTGCACTGCTGAACTTATAACAGGGCATCTAAACCTACACCAATGGAGGATTTATATTGGTTAGCTGTACAATTTTATTTATTTATTAAAAATAGGCTTCAGAAGAAATGAAAAATACTTATACTTTTCCCTTCTGCCAAATCCACTCCTGGCTTGGCTGAAAAAAATATGCAGAATAATCTGCAACAAAAATGCAGCTTTTAGGCAATGTGTGACTTCAGCCTAAGGGCTGCTTTTGTCCACCTGTCTGTAGGTTGTGCGTTTTATTATAATTCGGTTCCATTTATTACATGCTGACATGTTTTCTAATCCTGGAAAACCTCTTGAGGTTAAGGACACACAGTCCAGAACAATTGCAGATAAAAAGCTGAGGGAAAAACTGCAGAAAAGCATCGGGAAACACTGCTAATATCACACCAAAAAGGACACACGAGATTGAAAATGCTTGTTGTTCTTGGTCTATGAGGTTTTAATATGAGGATAAGAACACCACAACGGAAAAGTAGACATAACTTGATTGAATGCTTGCTGAAACACAGCGGACAAAAATGTAACATGGAAATGAACAGGCGTGTTATTAGCAGGTTATTAAAAAGTAAGAGTACAGCAAATTTTCAAGCACATGCTAAACTTTTCTCGGGACTGCACTGCGGAGATGACCACTAAATTCCTTTTTGCTAACCTCACTGACTGCCATGCTTGCCTGCACTGTATTGTTTTCCTATAGATTACACAGCAGTCTGGCAGCCAGGGCGTTATGCTGATCAGCTAGAACTGTGAGTCAGGCTGCAAAATGAGTCTACAAGGCAGAGCTCCATGATCTCATATCCTCTGCAGACCAGCCTACTGAACCAGACAATTACACCTATTGTAGCGTATAGTTCACCTTGTGGGGCATTTTATACTGAGAATATAAAACTTCTACTAACTAATAATTCATTCATTGAGTTTAGTTAATAAACGTTCAGCTATATTTTTGTAATATTTCATTGTCTTGAAATCTGAAGCTTTCTAAAGTACGACTGTATAGCGATAGCAATGCACTGGTATCATAAAATGTCTAAAAATGTTATCCATTTACTAGTGGTCACTCCATTGTAAAGCAGTTGCAAAATATCTGTGAACGAGCCACGTTTACCCTTAGGTTACATAATGTACCTATCCAATAGGCTGTAGGAGTGTTAGTTTATCCAGTTCATGCTGAGTTCATTTATTGTTTGATTTAATTTCATTTTTAATTAGTGTTTTGTTGTTTTTTATGTACATTGTGAGCTCCATATAAGGATCCCAATGTACGTGTTTTTTTTTTGTTTTGTTTTTTTCCTATCAGTATGTTTTTTTTTTTTTGTTTTTTTTTCAAAGAATGGGAGGAAATCCACACAAATATGGGGAGAACATACAAACTCCTTGCAGATGTTGTTCCTGGTGGGATTAGAACCCAGGACTCCAAGGCTGCAGTGCTAACCACTGAGCCACCGTGTTGCCCCTGTTGTGTTTTGTTTTTGTTTTTTAAATGAGAACCTATTGAAAACTTTTAGCCTGAAATACATATATTACAATAATATTAAATATTTTTTTTTTTAACAAAGTTTGTCTGTAGCCTATAATAAAACTGTCAGAAGGGAAGGGTTAGCTCCTGTATCTCCTCTCTGTGATGTGTATCTACTTTACAAGTCATGTGTGTAAACTTAACTGAAAGGAAAAACGCCTATAAAGTGAGAATAGGACAAATTCCTACAGTTCCTTTCAATATACCCTATTAGGTCTCTCACATAGACCCACCTTCTCTGTTTAGTGAGAGCAGAGAGCTGCTGTAGTAGCTTTAGAGGATTCTTCCCATCCTTGTAATGCGTGTGGTACTATATATAGCATAAATGACGACATAGGTCAACATATCCATTATCAACATGAAAACCTTTGGTTTTGAATACACTGTGAGCGATCCTTGACATTGGCTGCCATGCAGGAAGATTATTATACCATTTTGACATAGTTTTCTTCCGTGCTGTGAAAGGCAATGGGGTCAAATTTAGATCTAATTCATTTATCTTCCAAAGCTCTAAATTAATTTCTTCCCTACACATAGAGTTGAAGCAGAATTCCTATATCAAGGAATTTCGATATGCCATGAATGCCTGATGGGTTCAGACTTCAATTTTGGAACTCTCCCAAAAAATTACTCTTTGATGCTTCTCGCATTGACGTGACCCAGTGTAAAGTTCTGAGCTCTATGATGGGCGTCTGCTTTTAAAAAAAAATGTATAAGTATTGGGGATATTAGACATTTTAGAATTTCAGGGCATTTACATGTTAGATAAATAAATTAAATATGTTCTGGCCTTTTAAACCACTGGAAACAAGGGATTGGATGCATTAAAGGGATATTCTGGTAATTTGAAGTTATTCTATATCCACTGAATAGTAGAAAACGTCTGGGGTTTGTTACACTGAATGGAATGGCATGTCGAGCAAATTGGAGATGGTTGAATAATATACTCTATCTTCAGCAGTCTGATAGAAGTGGAGGAATTATTATTATTTATTATTGTTTATATAGCACCATTAATTCCATGGTGCTTTACATTTGGGGGTTACATACAATACACAGAATATGCAGGTTGATATAATACTAACAATGACCGACTGGCACAGTGGGGTTGAGGGCCCTGCCCGCGAAGGCTTACAATCTATGAGGGAAGGGGGTAGAGACAGAAGGAGAGAGGGAGACAGTTCAGATGGTGGTGTGGTGATAGTGTTATTGGAGGTTGTAGGCCTTCCTGAATAGGTGAGTCTTCAGGGCCTTCTTGAAGCCTGTGATTGTGGGGGTCAGTCTTATGTGTCTTGGTAAGGAGTTCCAGAGTATGGGGGATGCACGAAAGAAATCTTGGAGACGGTTGTGTGAGGAGTGGATGAGAGCAGAGCGGAGTAGGAGGTCGTTGGAGGATCTGAGGTTACGTGTGGGTAGGTAGCGGGAGATTAGTTCAGAGATATATGGAGGGGACAGGTTGTGGATCGCTTTGAATGTTAACGTTAATAGCTTGAACACAATTCGCTGGGCTATAGGTAGCCAGTGGAGGGACTGGAAGAGGGGAGCAGCCGATGAAGATTGGGGGGTGAGGTGAATTAAGCGGGCAGCGCAGTTTAAGGTGGACTGGAGGGGGCCAAGGGTGTTTGCTGGGAGTCCATGGAGAAGGGTGTGTCAGTAGTCTAAGTGGGAGATTATGAGGGCATGGAAAAGTATCTTGGTAGTTTCAGGGGTGAGGAAGGAGCGGATTCGATGGATGTTCTTGAGCTGGAGGCGGCAGGAGGTGTTGAGGGTTTGAACGTGTGACTTGAAGGATAAGTCGGAGTCCAGGGTAACCCCAAGACATTGTGCCTGTGGGACAGGGGAAAGTGGGGTTCCGTTAACTTTGATAGATGGGTCAGGTGGAGGGGCCATACGGGGTGGGGTGAAAATGATGAACTCAGTTTTCTCCATGGTCAGTTTGAGAAAGTGGAAGAGGAGTGGAAGGAGGCTACGGCCGCTAAGCAATCTGGAACTCTGGCCAGCAGGGAGGTAATGTCTGGTCCAGAGATGTATATTTGGGTTTCATTGGCATAGCAATGGTATTGAAAACCATGAGATTCTATGAGTTGGCCCAGGCCAAGGGTGTAGATGGAGAACAGGAGGGGTCCTAGGACGGAGCCTTGGGGGACACCTACAGAGAGTGGGCGCGGTGAGGAGGTGGTGTGTGAGTGGGAGACGCTGAATGTGAAGTATGGGGAGATCCAGGAAAGGGCCAGGTCTGAGATGCCAAGGGATGAGAGAATTTCTAACAGGCGGGAGTGGTCGACTGTGTCAAAGACAGAGGAGAGGTCAAGGAGGAGGAGGACAGAGTAATGGTGCTTGGCTTTGGCGGTTAGAAGGTCATTAGTGACTTTTGTTAGGGCAGTTTCAGTGGAGTGCCTGGGTCTGAAGCCTGACTGAAGTCTGTCAAAGTGCAGGTTGGACGAGAGATAGGAGGAGAGTTCGGAGTGGACGTGTTGCTCAAGAAGTTTTGAGGCGAACTGGAGCAGTGAGCTGGGACGATAGTTGGCTGGAGAGGATGGGTTGAGGGACGGTTTCTTAAGTATAGGAGTGACAGTGGCATGTTTGAAGGCTGAGGGGAAGGATCCATTGGCTAGGGATAGGTTGAAGAGATGAGTTAGGGCCGGAGTAATGACTTCACTGAGCTTGGGGATGAGATGTGACTGGATTGGGTCAAGCTCGCAGGAGGTGAGGTGGGATTTGGAGATTAGGGAGGAGAGTTTTTCATCAGTGATAGTGGGGAAACAGGTCAGGGATGAGGAGCAACAAGTAGTTGGGTAGAGGGGTTGTCGGGGGTGTAGGGTGAGACTGTCTCTGATGGTGTCAATTGTAGTTTTGAAGTAAGAGGCAAAGTCGTCAGCTGAGATAAGTGATGTCGGAGGGGGGGGCAGGAGGACGGAGGAGGGAGTTGAAGGTGGAGAATAGCTGTTTGGGGTTGCGAGAGAGTGCAGATATGAGTGTGGTGAAGTAGACCTGCTTTGCAGAGGTGAGTGCATTCTTAAATGTGAGAACCGCCTCTTTGTAACTGAGGAAGTCTTCCTTAGAGTGGCTTTTCTTCCAGAGGCGTTCTGCAACCCGTGAAGCACGTCTCAGTTTTTTAGTCAGGTCAGTGTGCCAGGGTTGTCTATTGATCAGTCGGGCTCTGGTGTTTGTGTAGGGGGCCACAGAATCAAGGGCTGAGGTGATGGTGGTATTGTAGAAGGCAGCATCTGTGTCCTAGAGTGAGGATATGTCAGCGAGTGGTAGGAGAGAGTCTGAGAGCATGCAGGTGTCAAGGCACTTGAGGTTCCTGCGGGGGCGTGTTGGTTTAGAGGTTGGGGAGAGTATGTCAGCAGGTTGTGGTCAGAGAGCACGGATGGAGAGTGAGAGAGGCTGCATATGGAGCAGAGGCAGGTGAATATGAGGTCTAGCGTGTGCCCCATTATGTGGGTGGCCGAGGAAGACCATTGGGCGAGACCAAAGGAGGCGGTGAGGGACAGGAGGCTGGAAGCAGGGGGGTGGTCTGTGTTAATGGGGAAGTTGAAATCCCCCATGATGATGGTGGGGGTGTCTGTGCGTAGGTAGTGTATGAGCCAGGTGGTGAAGTGGTAGATGAAAGCAGCGGTGGGTCCCGGCGGTTGATATATGATGGCCAGTTGTAGGTTGGAGGGTGAGTAGATACGAACAGAGTGCACTTCAAAGGAGGAGGGGGGGGGCGAGGGCAGGTAGCGCTTGGATAGGGGCGAATGAGAACTTGTCTGACAGGAGGACACCTACACCAGGTTTATTGTTGGGGCGGGGAGTATGTGAGAATTGCAGACCTCCATAGGAGAGGACAGCCGGGGAGGCTATGTCTGAGGGTGTCAGCCATGTTTCTGTGAGACCGAGAAATGTAAATTTATTGAGAATGAAAAGGTCGTGGATGTAGGCAAGTTTATTACATACGGAGGGGGCATTCCATAGTACAGCAGAGAGGACAGGGGAGGGGTAGGAGTGAGTGAGATAGGTTTGAGATTTCGGGGGTTCTGTGTGCTAACGCCAGGTATGGGGAAAAGGCTGACTGTGGGGAATTGCTGGGGAGGTCCAGGATTAGGAGATATGTCAACTGAAGTAAGATGGAGCAGGGAGAGGTGTAGGTAGGAGAGGGTCCGAGGGGGTTGTATGTGTCTGGGGCGGAAAGCCTGCAGGTTTGTGAGTAGCTGTGCAGAGAAAGTTATATGGTGGGGTAGGAGAGAGGGAGAGATGAGGATTTCTTTACTGACAAGGCTGGTTTGGGGTGGAAAAGTTGTTTTTACAAGGATTGGGAGAACAACAGTGATTAAGGTGAGAAGCATTTCTGTTAGACAAGTGATCAGTTTGCAGTAGTTGGTGATTGTTACCTTCTGTTCCTTTCTGGTCCAATTCTGGCCTAATTCTAGTCTGCACACTTAAATTCCACAGGAATGGAGGAGATGGGCATATGCGACCAGTACAAGGTACCCACCATTCTTGTGTTTAGTAGGGTCTCAGTGGTCAGGCTCCCACCAATCTAGTAGTTGTCCCCTATTTGTGGATAGTTATAACATTAAATTACCAGAATACCCCTTTAGGGTGCATTCACACTACGGATACGGTGACTGATTCTGAACGTTAAAACACGTTCAGAATCGGCGTGTATAATGCAGATCCCATTCATTTCAATGGGAGTCGGCATGCGAGCGCTGGGAAGCGTTTGCGTGTACGGCTCGCCGTGTGAAGGGGCCCGGTGCTCGGCTCAGTCCGAGCCGTACACGCGAGCGCTTCCCATTCACTTCAATGGGAGTGTGCGTAGAGAAAAAAGCAGCCCATTCATTTCATTGGGGAGCGCTCGTATGCTGGCTCCCATTGAAATGAATGGGATCTGCTTTATACGCGCTGATTCTGAACGTGTTTTAACGATCAGAATCAGTCAGCGTATCAGTAGGGTGAATGCACCCTTACATGCATTTTCACAGTCCTCATGAGTATTATTTTTCAACCAAGATGCCAATAGTCATGGCAGGTCTCGTTCCCTTTTTCATCCCTCACTTCTCTTTGACTCCTACCACCTTTCCACACTATCCAACCAATTATGGTGCGGCTTTAGCAGATTAAGCTGGAATCAGCTGAGCTCTGACAGTCCTCACTGTAAATCCAAAAAAAATCTTCATAATTCCAGGGATTCTCAGAAAGTGTCTGTTTTTGACTATGTACCCGCAGTCCTTATCTGCATCCTGTTAGTAAGCTACAGGAGCTTTGCCTCTAGGGGTATGACTGTAAGTCTGACTACTGGTTGTTTATGAGACACCAAAGAACTTGTACCCAAGATACTCTTTGCTCAATGGTTCTGAGAACCAATATCAATACATAAACAAAAAACATAGAACCAAATAAAGTTGCATAAAAATTACAAAAATTTATTAAATACTCCAAAAAATAAACAGGCACATAAATAAATAGGCACTCTTCTCTTGTCCCACGAGTGGCACCCTGGGAGTTCTCCTTTGCATAGCATTACACTGTCACCATGTCATTTGGTATGTATTGTTATTGATTATGACTGGTTCCTTTGTTGTAGATACACTTATCAGTGTTATCTTTGTTTGATCTTTTTGGTCTTTACATAATGCCTTGGCAAACACTATTTATAATCTGGACCAGCCATTACACTATATTGTGGATATAGGATACCATTTTGCAAAAGACAGTGTATATATGGACATATCTTTGTTACCTACATTTGTTGGGGTCTCTCTCTATAGTTTTCATTTAAAGGGTTACTTCTAGAGTTGAGCGAGTACTGTTCGGATCAGCCGATCCGAACAGCACGCACGCATTGAAATCAATGCACACGGCGGGTTAAGCGGCCGGCTGCCGTCAAACCGGAAGCACCAGGTGCTTCCATTCATTTCAATGCGTGCGTGCTATTCGGATCGGCTGATCCGAACAGTACTCGCTCAACTCTAGTTACTTCCAGTCGGCCATTTGTGGGAGGGTTGCGGTATTTGTCCGCCAAACATCTAGGTGGATCCTTCTCTGTTGTCCTCCATTGTCTTGTATGTTTTTTACTTTTTGGAGTATTTAATAAATTTTTGTAATTTTTATGCGACTTTATTTGGTTCTGTGTTTACTGGTTGTTTATGGGCAGCTTGTTCCCTGTGAATATTAGGGAATCAGCAGGTGAACCTGTGAATTTACTCGCCTTTCTGTCAATTGCCTTGTAGCTACTCATCCGTTTTATACCTTTGTGGCCATAGGTAGGAGTGCAGTGAAAATGGGTTTTATTATCTTTTATGTAAATGAGGTCACAAGTGCCCCAGGGCTGAACTCAAGCTCAACAAATGTCCCCACTGCCTCCTACCACTTGGTATTCATTGATGGTTTCACCTTTCAAGTGTGTCACACTGGGTCTACTAACAAGAGCCAGAGTTGTTTCCAGGCTTGGCTTTACCCTTAGGGCACGTAAAACCTAATGTGCATGAAACATAAAAGCTCTGATTTTCTGCACTGCTGAGCATGTCTGTAGATGTGAAGTTTTGTTCACATAAGTCTAGACCAAGTGCCCTCCTTAGCTTTAATGGCATTTGATGTACTGGGTATGGGGTAAAAGAAAGCTGTTTACACCGAACACCATCAGAGAACTTGTGAGAAACGGGGTCTTTTTTGGTCACCTGTTCAGCAGCTAACTTGTGAGTAACTATTGCTGGCCAAATTCAAAGACTAAGTGCTCTCAATGAAATTTCATACCACACGAAATGTTTGGCAGAAAAATCTCTCTTAGTCTGAGCAGTGCACACAAAGAGAGAGAGCTTTATTATGCATCAAAGTTTTTATAGCCACATAAAGGAAGTAAACAAACAGCAAGCTCTGATTGGTTGGTCGAGGTATCCGCCTCCTGTGACATCAGCTCCAGGGCACTACCTCCAGGAAGTGATGTAGCTTCTTGCCGTGTGGCTTATCCGATGTCATTTCCTGTGGGAGTGACTTCTTGTCATGTGATTCTGTGATGTAGTTCCTGTGGGTGTGGCAAGTCCTCCCATGCTCTCATGGGAAACCCTGTATAATCTCCCTGTGTCCACATGTTTAGGCCCACACCTGAGCACAGTATAGAGGCCATCTTGTCATGATGTCTGATACAATGTCAAAAAACCATAACCCACAGTATATACATATAGCCTAGTATACAGCTTTGATTTAGCTCTGAACTCCATCCACTCCCAGCCACTAGATGTGTGAGTGCTTTGGGTTAATTGAATTAGTCTCTAATGATCTACTAAAGGCTAAATCCAATGGTGACTTCTCTCTTCTTATTCTTCTGGACCTCTCTGCAGCTTTTGACACTGTTGACCATCAACTTCTCCTCACTATGCTCCGCTCAGTCGGCCTCAATGACACTGCGCTCTCCTGGTTCTCCTCTTATCTCTCAGACCGCACTTTCAGTGTATCATTCGCAGGCTCTGTTTCCTCCCCTCTTTCCCTTGCTGTTGGGGTTCCTCAGGGCTCGGTCCTCGGCCCCCTGCTCTTTTCTCTCTACACAGCCCCCATTGGACAAACCATCGCCAGATTTGGCTTCCGGTACCATCTTTATTCTGATGACACCCAATTATACACATCTTCCCGTGACATCACCCCTGCACTCATACAGAACACCAGTGACTGTCTCTCTGCTGTCTCTAATATCATGTCCTCGCTCTATCTGAAACTAAATCTCTCTAAGACTGAACTACTACTGTTTCCACCATCTAACAGATCTGTCCCTGATATATCCATTGCAGTCTCAGGCCTTACTATAACTCCTAGGCAGCATGCCCGCTGCCTCGGGGTCATATTTGACGCAGACCTTTCCTTCACCCCTCATATTGAATCACTCGCACGTTCATGTCAGATACAACCTCAAAAACATCTCCAGAATACGTCCTTTCCTTACCAGAGATACACTAAAGACACTTATTGTCTCTGATTCATTCTCGCCTTGACTGCTGTAACTCCTTACTAATCGGTCTTCCCCTCACTAAACTCTCCCCTCTACAATCTATTCTGAATGCAGCGTCCAGGCTCATCTATCAGGCTAGACGCTACAGCGATGCCTCTGGTCTGTGCCAGTCACTACATTGGCTGCCTATTCATTATAGAATAAAATATAAAGTTATCCCCCTCCTCCACAAGGCTCTCCATAATGCTGCACCTCCCTACATTTCTTTCCTCATCTCTGTCTACCGCCCAACCCGTGTTCTCCGCTCACTCAATGATCTAACACTTACATCCTCTATTATCAGAACCTCCCACGCTCGTATACAAGACTTCTCCCGAGCTGCACCACTTCTCTGGAATGCTCTACCCCGGACAATAAGATTAACTCCCAACTTCTACAGTTTCAAACGCAAACTAAAGACGCATCTTTTCAGACAAGTCTATCACAATTTCTAAAGTAAACCCTTTCGTACTGTAATTAGAATCCCTAAAATGAACCCTCCTCTGTCCCCGCTCCCACATTTCCCCACATGATATGATATGCCGCTTCAGGCTAACTCTATATGTCCAGGCACCATCTGCACGTTACAGGACACGACTTGTGACAGCTCATAAAGTTTTATGTTTGTGTAATGACTGTAACCTCTATTACAAAATTGTCTGAACACTGTATAAGCAATGCAGCCCCTGCTACCTCTTGTGTCACCCCCTCTACCTCATAGATTGTAAGCTCTTTTGAGCAGGGCCCTCAGTCCCATTGTGTGAAATGACGTTCTTTGTTATGTATGTCTGTATCTGAACCCTATAAATTGTACAGTGCTGCGGAATATGTTGGCGCTATATAAATAAAATGTATTATTATTATTAATTGAATGTTATCTGTTCATGCTCCACAACAGCCTAACTGGTTTTTCCACTTAGAGATGCCCATTGTCTCCAACCAAATGGAGACTGCTCAAGTCAGCTGGGGGAGTACTACTATCTCCAAAGACAATAGATTTCAAGATGCCAGGAGGGGCATATAATTTTAGTTTCAACCTGGGACAAAAAGGCATATTCTAGCTATATCCAGATAGTGCTGGCATCATCTTGTCACATAATATCATATTCAGTTTGAAACATAAATAGTTATACTGCATTTAGTTTTAAGGATAACAATGTTTTTGTGATTCATATATTTACAACCTTCACAAACTTTCTTTGCTTGCTCTGTTGCGACTCTATGTCCTAATTCTGCCAGCTTGGTTCTTCCTATGTGTGGAATGTCGCGTGAACAAAATGAATTTCAGACTTCCAGTATTTTACTAATGAAACCCATTAGTTTTCTAGTGTTTGCTTTGAAGTGATTTATATATGTCATTTGCAAATAAGGTGATAGGGCAGAGTCAGCATGTTAGACTTTTAATAAGCAAATATAATCGTCATTTATAAATTATTCATGCAGATTGTTAAACTGTCTTTGGCTTTGCCCTGTAAAACTACACAGGGCTGGAATGGGACTAAAAAGTAGCTACAGGAGACCTCATACCTGCCCCTACATAGTGTTTTGACTTTCTTGTAGGTTAAAATCATTGGGCAGCCATAGACAGCTGAGTTCTCTATACAAGAATGGTACATGAGCACCTCTTATGATAGATTAGAAGATGATCATACAGCTCATAGATCTCTCTTACAATCCACAAGTAATTGTGAGTTAGGAAATGTGTAAGGCTCAGTCCCTTATATGCAACTCCATATAGAACTGCTTCTTGAGTTAATATCAGGGAATAATAACACTCCTTAGGGAGAGTGTGCACCTTCACAGGCGAATGGAGACTTACAAGCCATTTCTGCTCCACTGGGGGATTATGGGAAAAATATGCAAATCTGTTCTCCAGGATGTAATTAGGAGAACAGTGCCTCTGTTTGCTGCCCTCTAGGGGCAGCCCCCTTAACATCATGCATGACTTTAATAAGCCTAATACCATAACTCGGGGATTATTGCCAAACTAATATTTCTATTCCAAAAGAAACAGATTCCCAGCTGCCGACAGCACTGTTTCGATCTGTTGGTTCTCTTCAGCGCAGCGTAGGGATACTAGTTTGGCAGAGTGAGAGACTATAGATGAAGATCAGGGGATAATAACACTCATTAGGTAGAGTGTGCACCTTCACAGGCGTATTGAGACTTGCAAGCCATTTCTGCTCCATTGGGGGATTATGGGAAAAATATGCAAATCTGTTCTCCAGGATGAGCTAATAGTGGGCCACTTTACCACTGGGCTCCTGTGTAGCTACGCAGTTTGCACATATGGTACATCTGACGCTTGAAGTCCTGAGTGGTGAAGGCCAACGTTTCCTGTTGTCAACCTTAGGTAGGTGACTGTAGATCGCCATGTATAATCTCCCTACCCAGCATAGGTTAGTCTATTGAGTTGGAGCTATGTTGTACTCATGTGCCACACTGCTGTGTTATTGCGTTGCACTGTAATGTGCTGATTGATATCTTCCTTGCAAGGTGTAAAGTTTACACATTACATTTTGCAAGAAAAAACTTTTTTTTTTTGTCCTGATAAAAGCAAACAATAACCTAATGAACAAGCAACGCTCGGCACTATTGGACAGGCTGCTCATTCCTGATAATTTCCTGCTAAATCGCCCTGCCTTACAGGAGCTTTAGGCCGAAGTGTAGTTGTACCTAGATGCAGGTTTGGCATGTAGTGGGGAGTTGTTTTCGCACATCTCATGGTATGACCCTGCTCTGGCTGCATTGCGTTGATTAGGTTAGATCATGTCAAACTAATTTTATTGATTTCTTTGACAATTTTTCATAGGAGTGATGGACAATGGTAGTACCATGGCTGCTTTCCTGGATTTTGGCAAAGCCTTTGACAAATTTGCCACTTAGAGTTGATTTTAGTACGTTGTTGTTAATGGTGTGCGTTCTGAGGACAGACAAGTCACAAAAGATATACCTCAGGGGTCCTTAGGATAGGCAAATAGAAAACGTTGGGGTTTGGAACGCGCGATCCCCGCAGATCATTAGTTTGAAGTGGTTGGCCTTCTGATGTCAAATTATCATCAGTCACATGGCCTGATAGCAGCTTAATCCCATTCAGCTGATTGGGCCCCCGATTATCTTTAATGACCTATTCCAAGGACTATTAGTGTGACATCCCATACTGTCCTAGTGAAGGAGAACATTAAATAAGACTCAGGGGCTATTTAATACCACTGCACAGATTTCCATCTCTCACATACGCAAACTAAGGACAGCTTCTTAGTTAGTCATCTTCCCTATGAGAATCAAACCAGATAGAATGATGAAAACGCATAGAGAGAGAACATATGATTTCCTTGTATATGGTGCCTTTTGTGGGATTCAAAGCCAGTACCCAAGCAGTAAACGATAACCATGCTAACCACAGGGGGCACATAGGTGGACAGATGAATTGGGCTCTGGGACCATATGCTAACTATAGACTGGTGCAAACCTCTACTTTACTTTTTTCCCTATGGTAATTTCACAAGTATTTTTTTTTTTTTTACATTGAACAAAAATCATCTCTTTGCAGTTAGTAGATTTACCTTAGTAACAGATGATGTCTTTATATCTTACAGCTTATTGCAAATGCCATTATATTCCTATGTGGGAATCTGATGGGAGCATTTCACAAATACCATATGCAGGATGCCTCCAGGGACTTGTACAGCTACACCGTGAAATGTATTCGGGTGAAGATGAAACTGGAAATGCAGAAGAGGCAGCAGGTGAGGAACTGTTACTGAAATGTAATATACAGGTATATGTATGTCTGTGAACTTGTTTTTCTTACAGTTTTGTGGAATTCCCAAGTTGGGTGATGATGTGAGGATATCAGTATCAGAAATGGTGTCCCTGGCGGATACTGCTATTCCTAACAGTTGGGAGGACAGTCTTTCGGAGGGGGGATGTTAGTGTATCTAGGGCAAGGGAGTTAGGGGTTATAGGGGAAGGTGGATAGAATAAATTGTCGTCAGGTCTGTCTCAACCGAATGGTTTGCTGTCTCCCTGGTGCCAAGGTTCGGGGTGTGGTGGAACAGGTGGGCAATTTGTTGTCAGGGCCTGGGCAGGACTCTGCTGTCGTGGAATGTTACTGAGTAGTAAAAAAAAAATAAAAAAATTAAAACCTAAAATTAAACTCCAACAATGGAAAATTTTGATGGCAGGAAGAGGTTAATAATTAATTTGGTTTTTTTTAATCAATTCATAATTACACTCTATCCTAAGTGATTAGTTTTTGCACTTTGATCCATGGGTTGGTCAAACAGCTGTAATTCCTGTTTTTGTTTGTCGATTTATATAACTTTACCTGGCTAAACTATTTAAAAAAAACTAACAAACAAAAACTTTCACATTTTTACTGACCTTTTTTTTTATTTTCGGAAGGCTTTCATATAAAGATGAATATAAATGTTAAAATGGACTAATGTGGGCTATGTAATCACAAGAAACAAACATACAAGATATGGAACAAGCACTTTTTTTTTTTTAACTTCACTTACTTTTCAGTGCTCTGAAGACGCCAATATGCACGAAAAAGTGGATTGTGCATGTTGAATTTTAGCTTGTCCAATCCTTTGTTCTCTTGGGAAATAAGTTGCTGCCAGACACTTGCTTTATGGCCTGGGCGAAGTGTGCATATATATGGTGGAGATATACACTGAGTGGCTAATAGTCATGGGAAGGTACCGTATGCACCATTAATAGCGGGTCGCCTCTCTGCGAGCCCTGATAACTGCAGCAAGGCGAGGAGGCATGGCCTCCACGAGGTGTTGGTAGAGTTCTAGAGGGATATTGATCCACAAAGTCTGCACTGCAGCCCACAATTGGTCCTGTGTAGTTGGCACTGGGTCCATGGAGAGGACACTGGTATCCACAACATCCAATAAATGCTCTATGGGGTTGAGGTCGGGCAAGCGGGCAGGCCAATCGAGGGTCATTGGTGTGTTCATTAAGCCAGTCACGTTCCGCCAAGCGATGACCTGTTGCATTATCCTGTTGGTACACAGCATCCCCATCAGGGAATTCCAACACCTGAAAGGGGTGCAGATGGTCTGCCCAAGTTGCACGTATCGAGCACTGGTCATTGATTCCTGCACCCGGACAATGGGGCCCAATTGCGACCATGTGAACATGGCCCAGACCATGACGGAGCCTCCTCCCGCCTGGTCACGTCCCTGTTGGCATGGATCCATGGCTTCATGGGACATACGCCAAACTCTCACACGCCCATCGGCTGTGTACAACTGGAACCATGATTCATCAGACCATGCCATTTGCTGCCACTGTTCTATGGTCCAATGACGATGGTGGTGGGCTCATGCCAGTCTTCGAGCTCTGTGTTGCGGCGTCAGCAAAGGGACACGGGTCAGGCGTCAACTGTTGAAGCCTATGCGGTGCAGTTCTCGGTGTACAGTCCTGGTGGAAATGGGATCCTGGAGCCCCACATTCAAATCGGCGGCAATTTGACCCACAGTAGACCGATGAGAGCCCCGTACGACTCTGCAGAGGTGACATGACACACATTCATTGAACACTCGTGATCGGCTGGTACGCCGGCTGACTCAGCTGCCAATATTGTCTCTGCGATATGGCAGGTCCACCCGAGACACTGTTGACCTTAGAAACTCAAATTCCCGGGTAATCTCCAAAATACTGTACCCCATGTGTCTTGCACTGATTATCATCCCACGTTCAAAGTCACTTAACTTGCGACTTTCTGCCATGTTCACGAGACACCTGTCTGCATCAGACAGCTCAGATATCCTGGCGACACTAGCGCCATAGGCCGCATTGCGTCACACTGTTCGAATGTCATATCCGACACTGGGACATGCTTTCCCATGACTTTTAGCCACTGAGTGTAAATGTTGGGTGAACAAGTATTTGACCTGTAGTTATTTAAAAGGATTTTTCAGGAACAGAATTAGGCCTGTGTTTAGGATAGATCAACAATATCAAACCCTTGCACTGTTGTACACTATGTTCAGGTAGGTGTAGAGAGGTAAACATTAAAGCCGCTGCTGTGCTTGCATGAGTGCCTTGGGCCCCTGAAACATCTGATTGGAACCCCTTGATATTGATAGTCTCCAATATTCTGTACTCGAAACTGCCAGCACATTAATGGGGTCAATGGTTGTGAATGAGCGTTCCTACAAATATTTGCTCCCAGTACTTGATCAAACATCTGTTCTATAGAGACAGATGGGTTGCCCCTATACACATTGGCAGATTAGTTATCAAATCGTGAAAACCTCATAATCCACTAATGTGTATGGGTAGGTGAATAAATGAGCACAGTGTGCACTTATTCTTTGTGTCCAGTAGAAATTGCTCTATTCTATCCTTTTCTAATTTTCTTTCTCATTCTTCTTTTATCTTCTCCACTCCCTCTTCCTCTTTCGCTTCCTTTCCCATTCTTTCTCAGTATTTCATGTAAATTGAACATTACTCAATGTAATTCCCATACCTGGCACCCTTACTAGGAGAGCCTTCTGTTGTCCGTACTGCCTGTCTATATTTCAATGGAGATGAAGTTGGCCATTCAAGACAGACTAAAGGAAACAAACGACAATCGCCAACCAGACAAAAACTTCCATAGCTTATACGTAAAGCGGCACCAAAATGTCAGGTGAGTGGAACTGCTAGGTCTGATGCTTGTAGTTCTTGTGCTATGTGTGGTCTTCTCACTGATTTAACTTTCCTTCACCCCTGCAGTATTCTGTATGCTGATATTGTGGGCTTTACTCGACTGGCCAGTGACTGTTCCCCAAAAGAACTTGTGGTCATGCTGAATGAGCTGTTTGGAAAGTTTGATCAGATAGCTAAGGTAAGAATCTAGAATATGGGGAGTTCACAACAATGCAGATTTTAATGGTTTGTATGTAAGAAGGTGAATGGTCAGACTTGTTAGTATGCAACCCTATGTGAAGACGCATAAATGGCCATCCATAGAGTGCTTGCCCAAGACAGATTTCCCTCCCTTTAGCAACTGTGTTAATTCCATGTTGCATTTGTTTGTGCTCTCTTCTGGATATGCCTTGTAGTTGTTGGTAATGCAATTGATTTGCATTGTGTTGCCCTTTGCAAGTGTAACATATGAGGGCATGACTGTCATACTACCCTGGACAGGGCAGAATGTTTGTTGTTAGGTTATGTAGTAGCAGATGCTTTCTGTTTAACCTGTGGCCCTGCGCCTTGTACAAGGAGTCTGGTCAGGTTGGATGTGTGCATAATCCCAGGGAGAAGCTACTGGGTCACAAGAAGTCTGAGGCCTAGTCCATGAACGTGGCAGGGAGTGTTGCCTTTGCGAACAAGAGGGGTAGCCAGTAGCTTATGTGGATGTGTGTCAAGTGCTTGGAGATACAGATAACTTTATAATAAATAAAAAATACCCACACTAAGGCAAATTAAACTTTTTTTTTTTTTTTTTTTATTTATTTCTGACTTCCAAGGATTTAGCTAATGGGAATGCAGCAGTAGCAGTTCCTACCAGCCCTGAACTCCGGGGAACCTCAAAAGTCCCTCTGCCACATAAAATATACCTATTCTAAAAGGAACACTGTAGGAATGGGGCCCCATTACAGATTTTGTATCGGGGCCTAAGGGCTTCAAGTTGTGCCCTCTGCCTTTGGCTTAGCATAGCCCAACATGGTTGGGTTATCCTTGGGGTTCCTTCAAAGAATGGCAAAACTATTTGCACAATTGCGTCTCCACATCACATCTAAAAAAAAAAAAATTGTAAAAAACCCCACTGTTCCTAATAAGATCTTGACCAAGATGGGACAGAGACTCTGTGTGTGACCGTTACAGGTCCCAACTAGGGTTGCTGTCTAAGGAGGTTACCCCTTCCACTCCCTCACATCTATATGAGAGCAGGATAAACTTTATTACTGCTCTTGAAACCTTGAACACTGGTGATAAAAAAACGTCACGAATAATACCCTATTATGTCACCAAACCTTATGAATGTTGTCAGGATACCTTTACATTTCCTGTCTTTTTGATGTTTAAATACCCTTTAAAGTGCCTTTTTATTGGTTTGTTGCTATTTTAAAAAACCCCTGGCTTTGGGTCTAAAAACCCATTGTTTACCTTCTGTAAAGTACTTTTCATGGCTTACTTAGAGCATAACTATGGTATTCCCGTAGTTTGACCATAATTTAAGATATTGCATCAGTCAATCACAGTAGGTTTTCATAATAATTGTATGTGATGGTATGTTCTGTCTTAAGACATTCTTGGAATTATTGGTTGGGGTCTAGCAGGATGCTGCCTTCATACCTTATTTTCTGTTACATTTTATAATAATAACTATATAGCGCCAACATATTCTGTAGCACTTTACAAATCAGAGGACACATGGAAAGACAATATGAGATATTACAATGTGACAAATAAACATTTCAAACAATAGGCATGAGGGCCCTGCTTGCTAGAGCTTACATTCTGTGAGGAGGTAGGGGGACACAGGAGGTCACAGGACTCGTTTGCTACAATGGTCCAGCCATCTTTAAATAAAAAAGGTTGTGTAACTGAAGCCGTATGAGCCCGTCACCAGTCGGTATCTGTGAATAAACATACTAAGTGCAAGGATTGCAGAGATGGAGGGGACAGGATCTGAGGAACAGAGGAGGAAGGATAAATGGTGTTTTTGTTCTACACCTCCACATACTACACCAGGGGTAGGCAATCTTCAGCACTCCAGCTGTTGTCAAACTACAACTCCCAGCATGCATACTTGCTCTGCTGTTCTTGGAACTCCCATGGAAGTGAATGGAGCATGTTGGGGGTTGTAGTTTCACAGAAGCTGGAGTGCCGAAGGTTACTGACCCCTGCACTATACGGTGATCAGGTCATGTAATAAGCCTAACCAAACAGATGAGATTCTGGGGGAAGTTTAAAAGCTGCTGTAGTTGGTGTTTGATCGGATTGCCCAGGATAAACCGTTCCAGAGCACTAGTGAAGTTCGAGAAAAGTCTTAGAGATGGGGGTGGGATGTTTTGATAACAAGCCTAAGGTCATTGGTAGAACAGAGAGGATGGCTAAAGCAATAGACAGTGACAAGGAAGGAGATGTAGGGAGGCGCAACACTATCGATGGATTTATGGGTGAGTGTGATAATTTTCTATTGTATTCTGTGATGGATGGGCAACCATAACATTGACTGGCACAAGGTAGATGCGTCTGTGTACTGGTTTGGCAGAAAGATGAGTGTGGCGGCTTCATTCAGGACAAATTGTAGAGGGAGAGTTTAGGAAGAGGAAGACCAGTTATAAGAGAATTGCAATAGTGAAGAAGAGAGAATCAGAGCAACAATGAGGGGTTTTGATGTTTCCATAGTGAGAAAGTGAGAAAATGACAAATTGCAGGTGACGAGTGTGTAAGTGTCTGAATATATGGGGTACAGGTGAGATTTGAGTTACATACAACCCCCAGACAGCGGGGCTCCTGCTTCAGTCTAATAGTAAGATGACGGAGATATCAGGGTTAGGTTGGTTAGTGGATGGAGGGAACACCGGAAGTTCAGTTTTTTTGAAAGTTTCAATTTCAGATAGAGACGACATGATGTTAGAGGCAGCAGAGAGACAGTCACTGGTGTTCTGTAGTATTGCAGGGGTGATGTCACGGGATGAGGTATATAGATGGGTATCATCAGCATTTTATCTTGTCATGCAGACATCTACATGCTTACATATCAACATTTTCATTAAGCACGGTTATCCGCTCCATGCAGCTTGTTCCCTTAGCATGGTAATAGTTCAGATTTACTGGTAGGAATATACCCCAATAAGATATTGAAATTTTACTTTTCTTCTTAATTTGCTGTTTGTTGTTTCATAAGATTATTTAAACATGGCTACTTTCTTTCAGAAATAGTGCCTAATGTAAACCTAACATGAATGAGGCAAACTTTAAATGTCGTTACACAAAAAGTCCGACAGACCCCATTCATTATAATGGGGTCTTCAGGTTGTCTGTCAGTTTGAAACTGGAACCAGTGGAGGATAAAGTCCTCTGTGTACAAGTTTTTCCTCACTTTAGAGACTCCAGCGCAGATGTGAACATAGGCTAAGTTGTATGTGGCGTTGCACTTTAGCTCCACCCCTTTAATGGTGCAATCGGGGCTGTGGTGTCCGTATCTTCTATTTTACCACAGTCCGATTCCTCCATAAATGGCTGACAGCCATAGTCAGACAGACAGAATGAATACCCTCTAAGTCATTGAAAAGCTAGTGAATGAAAAGTAAATATGTAGCAAACAAGGATTATACAATTTTATAAATTGTATTATATAATTAAAAATAATGAACCATTTTATTTTGAAGCTGGTCACTAACTTTTTTTGCCTGACTCCACAGTTCTGGCTGCAATAACGTATATAATGTACGGTCAGGTGAGGCGCTGTTTCTGGAAGAAAGCTGCCATGATTTTCTAATCCTGCCCAACCCCTCTAGGTTTTTTTCATTTAGTGCAGTTAAAATATGTTATAGGTTCCAAAATTGCTAAGAATTATTTGTTTACCCAGGAAAACGAATGCATGAGGATTAAGATTTTGGGGGATTGCTATTACTGCGTCTCTGGTCTGCCGGTATCTTTACCCAACAATGCAAAGAACTGTGTCAAAATGGGGCTGGATATGTGTGAAGCAATAAAGTAAGTACCGTATGTATATTTGGAAATAAAAGGGTCTTCTGGTTTACAGATCAAACTCTCAAATACTCGGCTATAAGATGGGTTCCTTTATTGAAACCCTTATCTATTAGTAATGGCTTCAATAGGGGAACTAATAGTAATCCTAGTATAAAGCACACGTCTATTGTGCGGAGCCATCACATGTCATGGACAGCCCATTGATCTTAATGGGTACTGTGTGATGCATTTTCTCCTGTGGCATCGCTGACCAGAAATTAAACCCTTGCTAGGTATTCCTATAGATTATAGCTGAACCATTTCACATACTGGGCCAGTTTATTAGGAAGGCAGCCAGGAGAATACAGAAACTTAGAGGGGTGGTCTAGTTTTACTGGTTGCCCAATCTCTGATGTTCCATGCCAGTGTTTGGGCTACAGTGTGAGGGAACCTTCACAGTGTGTGCCCTAAGCAGTGAATTCACCCCTGAATACTTCCTTTAAGCACATAAAGTCATTTATCACAAGTTCGGAATATAATTATTTTAATATCCTATTTCTTAAGACAGGTGAGAGAAGCCACCGGAGCTGATATCAATATGCGGGTTGGAGTGCACTCTGGCAATGTGCTGTGTGGGGTTATTGGGCTGCGAAAATGGCAGTTTGACGTTTGGTCACATGATGTGTCATTAGCCAATCGCATGGAATCTGCAGGAGTACCAGGGTAAGTCAGAGCTGCGCAACATCTGACGAGATTTTATATTCAGTTGCCAAAACAACCTCAGTTGGTGTCTGGTAGCCTTGATATATAGCTAATACAGCTGGTGTTGAAGCCGGTACATACTAAAAATCAGTGGGGGTGCTGTCCCTAATTTCTATATAAGCTATCCGTTAATAGAATGGGAAATCAATGTTGTGCTGTTTTTTTGCCATTTTACAGATTTTTTTTTTTTCCTACATAAAATGGTTGATGTTTTTTTTCTTTTCCTATTTTTACATTACTTAGCCGAGTTCACATCACAGAAGCAACATTGAGGCACCTGAATGGAGCCTACAGTGTGGAGGATGGACATGGAGAACTCCGAGACCCTTACCTGAAAGAAATGAACATTAAAACCTACCTTGTCATTGATCCAAGAGTGAGTGTGATGTTTGCGGAGGAAATGAACTTTTTATAGCATTGCAAATTCATTGTATGGACAGAAGTATGAGGACACCCATTCTAATTGTGTCCATCCATACTCAGTGCAAACAGATACATAAAATCACCGCCATGCAGTCTCTATGTTTAAACATTGGTAATAGTATGAAGAGTTCATTGACTTTGTTGTGGCATTGTCATAGCATCTTTGCCACAGATCACTTTGTGAAATTTCTCATCTGTTATACCTGTACCAATAGACTAGGTCTATATGGCATTTGTGTTTTACATTTAGTGTGTGTGAGGACAGTTCCCAATGTACCCACTAAATGTGTCCATAGGGATAATTTAACCTGATAGAGGTAAAAAAATGTGTCATTTTTTACCTCTAGTGGCCTTGCTAGTGGCCAAGCATTGTGGGAAAAGCTAACAATGTTAGCCTTCACACTGAGTATATGCTCCGCTCATTCTGAGCGGAGTGTATACTCAGTGTGAAGGCTCCACTGCGGTTCCATAGGAATGAATGGAAGCAGCCGACACACGGCCTTAACCCCCTGTGTGCCGGCTGTGTCCATTCATTCTAATGGACGACTAGCTAGTAGCTACTGACCTGCAGAGATGGCTGGTCCGGTACCCGGTGATCTCGTTCTTCTTCGCCTCGCTGCCCTCGCCTCCCAGGTTAGTGTTAATGAGCTAGGAAGAAAACGGGGCTTGTGGCTTAGGGAAGTGTGGGTGGGTACAGGGCAGGGAGACGTGACTTCTCCCCTCCCAGTACCATGCCCACACTCTCCTAACCTGAGAGGTGGGGGCAGTGAGGCGAAGAAGAACGGGAACACCGGTCACTGGACCAGCCATCTCTGTAGGTAAGTGGACACCAGGGGGGACTAAGTAGCCAGAGGATTAAAAAAAAAAATCCTCTGGCTACTTAGTGATTTAAAAAAATCACTACACAGCGTGGATTCTAACAATTAAAGCGTTCATTTGTTAGATTCCATGCTGTATAGTGAATAGGATTGTTTTTAAAATCCGATCTCCGATTAGTAAAAAAAATCCCATTGACTTGCATTGGGATCAAGATCGGGTTCAAATGAAAAATGATCGGAAATCGGATTTCAAAATCGATCCTGAAAAGTCAAGATCGGCTCAACCCTAGTCATGTGATGAGCACACATGTGCACAGCACATTACCAGGCAGATGTTTGCATTTTTCAAGTGCATTTGGGAACAGAATCCCTGAATGGAATCCGGCCCTAGGTGTGAACCTAGTCGTAGATGTGTATTGACCAAACCAATTTAGTAGGTTCACATGTAATATAGATGGGCGCCTGCCGACTGTTTTTCAATAGCAGATGTCAGAGAAAAAGGATCAGACTGTTGGAATTCATCTGCTCAATACATTTGTTCTGATAGAGAGAAGTCACAGCCAGATGAGTCTCCTCTTCCAGTTCAGTACAGGCACCACTCAGCCGAATTGAGCTTACATGTGAGTGGATGGGTTCAGCCAACAGCTATTTAAACTGTATGGCCAACTTTAGATAGAATAAATTAAAGATATAAAGTATAGATAGTAGCCTAAAATCACTGTGGCATTGAATGGTGGAAATCCACATCACACGTGACTTTCATTGTGGATTAGAGGAGTATGTTTAATGCAAACAAATACTGTTTTTATATTATTTGTAGTCAAAAGAACGGCACATCCAGAACCACCACATATCTAGGACTCGAGTAAATGATGGTCTCAAGGTTCGACCATCTGTCAGGATGACAAGATACCTGGAATCATGGGGGGCAGCAAGACCTTTCTCTCATCTTGACTCAAATGAGCCTTCAGCCACTGCGACACCAGTTACAAATGGAAAGCCGAAACGGGTTAGTGAAGATGTACAATATTGTTCTGTTTAGAAGCATTTTGTGAATAATGGCAGATCAGGTCTCCTGAATTGTAAATCACATGTAACTTCTTACCAGCATTGCTTTACAAATAAGTTACAGAACTACCAGCGGTGACATTTTGTCAGGTGACTGGCAAGTTATATCATGTGTGGACACGAAGTCAGGTCATCGATTCATTCCTATGAGAAACTCAATGTGAGGAATAGAGAAACTAACTTCCTGTTCACACATGATCTGAGGTGTCAGTGGAAGAGTCTGATAACTGGTCACATGACAAAAAAATTACACCGCGGCGAGTTCTTATTTCACAGGATGTAGTTATGTGGATAAGACATTGTAAGGAGTGTTAAGTGATAGTTTACACTGTAGGACATGGAACCTACTGGTTATTGATACTGATCTTATTATTGTTTATTTATTATTATTATTATTATTATTATTATTATTATTTAATTAATTTTTTTTTTACTTATTTATATAGCACCATTAATTCCATGGTGCTTTACATTTGAGCGTTTACGTACGGTACACAAAATTTACAAACAAATATAATACTAACAATGACCGACTGGCACAGTGGGGTAGAGGGCCCTGCCCACAAGGGCTTACAATCTATGAGGGAAGGGGGTTAGAGACAGGAGGTTAGAGTAGAGACTGTTCAGATGGTGGTGTGGTGACAGTAGTGTTATTGGAGGTATCTATGTATGTCCAACAAGTTCAACCAAAGTATGCAAAATGTTATGTGAATATAAGAATGTGACTCATGAATTGTTAAAAAAAACTATTGGATTATTATTTTTAACAAGAAAACACATTATAGTGTTGTAGAGAAGTCATGGGATGATCAGCCCCCTCCATTTCCTGACTCTTTACAGTTATCCGGAGGCTGGATTATCTTTTACAGTTTATTTTGATAAGATTATCTGATACTGATGCCACATTGAGGACTCATGTCAAATTCATTGTAAAAATTGAATTGCTCAGTTTCTCCAAATGACGACATTCAACACTACTATAATATGCCTGGCTTCCTTCCCCTCTTCTTTGAGGAAGCCATGCTGAAACCTCACCTGACCCTATTCTAATAAGCTTCACCCTGGTGACAGTCACTTGTAATTGTGTTCTTTTGCTTTATATACTCTGCTGCAGCAAACCAATGGTTAACTCTTCCTGGTACGGAACTGTATAACTGAGCTCGTGAATGTCTGCGACTTAGGTTGTGGTGGCTGCACATGGCTGATACTACACCTACATGTGGTAGGCAGGATTCAGGAATAATGCAGATTGTAAATAGCTGGGGATACAGTTTTACCATTATAAGGATTGTTAACCATTTTTTTGTGGGCAAAGCTGTGAAATTACCGGCAAACTATGCAGCTCATAAGAATTTTCTGGAAATTCCAGCCCACAACATGGACGTGTTTGACTGTAAATGGGGGCCAAAGCATGTGACTGTACACTGAAACCCACTCACTGCCTGCTGACTAATGTACAAACCTTACTTTGCTCAAGTATGTTTACTGGATTTTTGGGGGGTTTCTGACTAGGATTCTGGTTATTGTGGTTTCACTCTCTCCCCTTCCTTATACTGATCTTTGTGATCAGTGCAGGGGCTACAAGAAGACAGAGGATATAGTGGTTGATCTATCATGGATTGTGTACCAGATAACCGGCATACAAGTCAAAATTTTTATGCAATATCAAATGATGCATGGTCGGGGTGGGGACATCAATCATCATTTACATCAGCAAGGATCTAGTGTAGATTTCTAGGTAGGTGTACAGCCCCCAGAGGATACAAGTCATGTATGACAAGGTGTGTCATACATTAGGCACAAACTCTGATAAGGCATTATGAAGACCAGTGTTTTTACATCAACCCCATTGTGGTGAGCTTATTGTTAGCAGCTGCAGACATGTGCCTTCGACTTTAAATAATTTATATCACCAAAAATGCTAATACCCTACCCTAGAACACCAGGGATCTCTTCACTACCCAATACTCTTAGGACGCTTGACGTTGACACCTTCACTACCCTAGACTGTAAGGGATACTAGCAGTAACCACTCAGAGATGCAGTGTTAGTCAGTAGGCAAAGTAGTCAACAATTGCCAGAATCTAAGGATAAGTTTGGTGAACGTAATAACCAATACTAACACTTACAGGCAGTCTGCCGACTCCCACAGTTATTGGATGGTATGATGAGAATAATGTACCCTGGACATCTGCATGAACTACCTGCAGAAGGGGAAGGAGCTCCAAAGTGTAGTCTTGTTGAATGGGTATAGGTTATTCCTTATCATAACAGGATTATTGGAAATAGATTTAGCTCTTGTTTGCTCCTGTAACTCATGTAATATTTGCTTTTGTAGGAATTTGCTCTGCAAAGTATGGGTCGCCAAGTTAACACAGAGAGGTATGGAAAATCCCTACTTTTTTTCTTTAAAAGGAATTGAATGGAAAAATTAATTTCTGACAAGAACATAATATTCTTATTTCTAATCTTTTAGCTACACTATAAGAATGTGTGAAATAAGCTTAATACATCATTTTATTCCAGTAAACTATATAAGTTTAAGACATTTGGGTAATCAGTTTCTTATGGGGTTAGGGAAGTAGGCAACATATTAAATGCCCATATTAATACAAACTACAGAGTGTATTAATTACCATAATTGTATTATATCCACCAGGACACTTTCACCAATTTACCCCCAAAACTGTCAAGGGAAAAGAAATGGTTGATATACACGGTAGATACAGTATATTTATTAAAGATAGAAAGATGTAGCGGTACCTCAGTGCCCCTGATGTGTGGAAGTGTGTGTTTTTTTTTAAAATAAATAGCCCGTTACTTGCTGGAATAATCCCAGCAGGTAACAGGCCCTATTTACTTACCAATCCTTGCTCCCGCTCACAGCCGCCTGCGCTTCCCCTTCTGCGGAGGTGGCTGTGATCAGGAGTGGAAATTGGTGCAATCATTATACTTACCTCTCCTGTGTTCAGGCAGGCTGTGGGTCTGTTTGGTGACATCACAGACGTCACTTGGCCCAGGGCAATGCCGGCCTGGTTCAGGTAACATCTGGACCAAAATTGGAGAGATCTGAGGGGAGTGCACCAGAGCCAGGGAGAGGTAAGTAATATTGTATCCTCCCCTGGGTCTCCGAACTGTCTCTTGAAAAGACCCCAGAGCATAATAATTGTTCATGGGTGGTCCACAATGGGGCATAATACTGTGTGAAGGGCCCCTATGGGGCATAATAATGTGTGTAGGGGCTACAATGGGGCATAATAATTTTGTGCAGGGGACACTTTGGGGCATAATAATGTGTGCAGGAATGCGGTTTGTGCGGGGGAGGGGGGTGTCAGGGGGGCTGGGAAGGGGCGGGACCCTTGTTAAATATTCGCCTTGGGGCCCCACCATTACTAGTTATGCCACTGGATTTAGCCATGCCCTAAGCTTTATCGCGAGAAGATACAAACAACTTTGTATTTATATAGTAATGTTCAGTTGTTCTTAACTTAGGACTGTTTCACAAAAACGGAACCAGGAAGAAGAACTTCATGACAGAATGCTGAACACAATCGATGGGCTTAGTTCAGTTAAGTAAGTTCCTTTTTTTTTTTCATAAAAAAAAGAAAAAGTTTAATGTGTACCTAAACATATCACTTCCCTCTCCACTCCCCTCACTGTAAATGTATGAGTCTGTATACAGACTTATACATATACATTAAAGTATATGGAGAGAGAAGAGAGTGAGGAGAAAGAACAGGCAGAGAGCTCATAGATAAGTCGGGATCTAATCTCTGCATAGAGATGGTAATATTTCACTTCATAATACAGCTTTGTGAGGAGATTGTCAGATTCAGACTACAGCTGTGTCTCCTGGTCTCCATAGACTTCAGTAGCTTAGACCTTAGACTGCTGAAGTATGGAGCTAAACAATGTTTCAGAAAATATTTCTTTAATCCGATATGCTACTGAGTTTAGTATCATCACCTGCACTATTAAGTTATGAAATAAAAGTTTAGGTAACATCAGCCTTCACCTGTTTAGGATATATAGTCATTGGGACCCCCAACAGTTTTAAGACTGCCCGGTTTCTGTTACAGGTGAATAGCCAGTCTTACAGCCAAACAGGATAGGATTGTGCTCCTGAGACATCCTGAGAAGATCTTGTATATTTCTGTGTTTTAATTTTAATAAGACACAATGGGGTGAAAGGAAAGCAAGAGATTACATTTTCTGTATTTATTGCTCCTTTAAAGGGGTTGGACTGTGAAAACAAATGGCAATAAATAAAATCAATACCCATTTTAGAGGTACCTTAAAAAGCATTGTTACTGAAACAAGGTATCCTTGCAGAAATATTAGTTATCTGCCTGTAATAGCACCCCCTTGTGGTCAAATAGTATAGTTCTGTGCATATGATTTTATATACACAGTCCAGTCACATTAATGTGACCACCTGTCAGAATCCAGAATAACCACCTATGGCACAGCGGACCTCTGCGAGACGTGCAGGAAGAGAGGGGATGTTGTGATGATGGTCACTGGGATGTTGAGGCATGCCAACTCCAGTGCTGTGGCCAGCTGCGTTAGGTTACGCGGTTGATCATTCATGGGACAAACAACCTGATCGAGTTGATCCAACAGATTCTCGATGGGGTTCAAGTCCAGGGAATTTGCTGGCCAAGGGAGTACGGTAAACTCATCCTGGTGCTCCTCGAACCACGCACGTACACTGCGAGCTTTATGACACGTCACATTGTCCTGTTGGTAGATGCCATCATCCTGAGGAAAAACAATTCGCATGTAGGGGTGAACATGGTCCGCAAGGATAGATGCGTACTTGTGTTGTTCCATCATGCCTTCCACAATGATAAGTGCACCCAGATGGCTGATGACACATGCCTTCTGTGATTGGTTATTTAACGTTGACGTCAAAAGTAGGCGGTGGTCACATTAATATGACTGGGCTGTGTAATTCTAGTGAGGTGTTTTACTGCGGATACAGAATACAGAAGTTGTACTGTATTCTACTGGGTATGCATGACTAACAGCCTCATTAAAATGACACACACAAACCTATAGATCTGCTGGAGAAATATATGTAACATATTAGTTTCATTTATATTCTGGTGGCAGGCAGATGTATTTCTTAGTCTATCTATCTATCTATCTATCTATCTATCTATCTATCTATCTATCTATCTATCCCATCATGCATAGGCCTCAAGCCTTTCTGAAAAAATAGCTAATGAGATGTATTAGACTTGTCAGATTGATTATTTCAGGGAGTACAGACAGCAGAGCATTCTACTTCATATCTGGATGTGTCACTTTTTCTTTCAGGCCCTGGTTTGGGAGATCTGATGACTTTTATGCATTCCTACTGTTTTTCACTGCTGAAGGTCTGGAAAGAGAGGTAGGGAACAATGTTAAATATCTTTACTTTGCAGCAAGAACAATGACACAATTTTCGTACTCTAGACAGTTTCATAAATCTGCCCCATGATGTTTATTTTTACCCTACAGTTTTCTGATGTACAGTAAAAGCCCCAGTTCTAGTCAAACGAACATCGAGAGTCATAAATTGTGCCACCACATTGGGCACAGCAAGGCTATTTGCATTGCTGAGTAGAATACCAATTCCGTAGATCAGTCCCACTGTGTCCATTAGATGTGCCAATGCACATGCACAACTACAGATATGCCCTTGTTTGGCCTCCTTGTCTGATTAGATGGGTGGGCAGATCATGGTTTATGTGCTTAGTGTTACTTTGCATCCTTCTACGTTCTGTTTGAATCATGAACATGTGAAGTTTTCGGTGTTAATGTTTTCTTTATTTTTTAGTATCGCACCATAAGAATTCCAAAGATCCGAAATTACTTCCTGTGTGCCAGTCTTGTGTTTCTCTGCATATTCATAGTTCAAATTTTGGTTATGCCGAGGTCAGTACCCTCAGGGTTATCACTGATGTATAGCTAAGGAGCTTTGGCCATCAATACGAGTGGCAATAAGTAAACTAAATATACATTTCCTTTCTAAAGGATTGTTATTAAAAAAACGAAGGGTCATGAAAATATCACAATTATTTGCTTGCAATAGCCCTCCCTGGTATTCAGAGTGTATAGGTTTGTGCATTGTAATGAGGTTCTATTACTTATGCATGCTCAATAGAATACACTACAAGTTGTACTGTAACCTCAGTAATAAAAGCAAGGATATAGGATGGACAAAGACTATCCCCTACATCATGGTCAGCAGCATTTATAACAATATAACATACATGTACCGATAAAGACGTCAACGTTTGTAACAATCAGATATAGACATACTGATACAGACTTCAGAGTTTATAATAATAGAAGATAGAATTTGATACAGACTTCAAATAGTGAGGGAAAATCTTTAAGATAAGCACCTCGCACCCGCAGGATTAGACCAGCATTGACTGGTAAGGTACTTACCTACAGGAATTGCTTCCCCCTCTCCCACATAATTTTAAGTCTTTATCAGGGCATCTAGTTGTATTGCCTTTTTTAGTTGTAATATTTTCTTCTGCCAATGTTGGGCTTTTTTTTTTTACTTGAGAAGCAGGAAGAAATCTTATATCGAGCCAAGTTTGTCGGTGGCAGAGGGGACACCCTTAGACAATGCCACGTTTAGGACTCCTGCACATGGGCACATACAGTACAGTGCTTGCCTCCCTTTGGTTCTACTCTTCCAAGCTATATATAGTACGGGGCAGTAGAGCCAGGAAAAGGATGCTCACAATTAGAAGTCCCGCACCCTTTCCCCTCAGCAATGTCCTGTAGCTATCCCTTGGTTGAACTTCTAGACTTTCTTCAACTGTACAATGCAACTGTGTAGGCAATATATGGCATATACAGGAGGTAAGGGGTAGACAGATGCTACACTACATCAGCATTTAGCTGGATCACAAACTGTACATGGGATTATTTTCCAATATTATTTTCTTATAGTTATTCTGTATCCCAAAACAATATGTACTGACCTCCTTCATGTTCTCTCTACAGGACTGTAAAGCTGGGTATTTCATTTGCTGTGGTGTTCTTATTAATCCTATGTGTACTACTGATCTGTTTTGCAGACAAGGGCGTGGTAAGTTTATATATAAAATTATTTGATAAGGAAATATAAAATCTGCTGATTTATGCCTCTATTATAGTAATCACAGTTTATGTATTTGCCAGCGCTTTTGTAAAGACAGTTCCCCCATGTCCCATGTCCTAAGTTCAATAGCTGAAAATGTGGAGACTAAACCGCTAGTGCGAGTTGTTTTGGCTGCGCTGACCATCGGAGCTCTGCTGGTAATTGCCATTCTTAACCTGGTAAGCCATTTTACCTTCTATCTATTATTCTGGATTGTACTTTTTAACGTGTTTATAGACCTAATGGGCTTTATTTTTACAGCCTCTAGATGAGACTCTACAGAACTGCAATGGGTCAAGCCCAGAAACCATTGCTTGTCAAAGTATCCCTGTGAGTTATGTAGTAATTTTTGTATATATGTTAGACACTTTCTTTTAATGTGTAATAACTTCATGTATATGCATCAGATGTATCTATCTATCTATCTATCTATCTATCTATCTATCTATCTATCTATCTATCCATCCATCCAAATGATACTAAATCTATATTAACCATTAAGTAGTAGTAGTATCCTCTTGTAATGTGTTTGACTTTATTTTCCAGTATTATATTTGCTGCTGTATTTTGGGGTTCATGGCATGTTCAGTATTCCTGCGAATGAGCTTTGAGCTAAAGATGCTCCTACTATCAGCTGCCTTCATCGTGTACAATGTGATCATCTTCAACACCCACAAAGGCTTGTTCACAGATGCCTTCCCTACCAACAGGTATGACAACTGCTTCATAGTCCTCAGAGACTTATAGGGGTTGTCCCTTGAATAAATTTTAATTTTACAATTTGAATAATTTAATAATTGTCTAGTGTCTAGATATTGCCCTTATATACGGTATTTGTTATAGCGCCCCCTGGTGTCCGTTGGACTTGATCTGAGAATGTAGCAGCTTCTCGTACTGTAATATTTTATGAGATACTGATACATTCTCAGATCAAGTCTAATGGACACCAGGGGGCGCTATAACAAGTACCGTGTATACTCGAGTATAAGCCGACACATAAGCAGGACACCATAACTACAAAGCTGTAAAGACTGTATTATTTTTAATATTATTTACCATCATGCATTAATGTATATTTTATATACTTTTACATTGTGATTTCAGTACATCTGGAATTTTGAAAGACCTGCAGAGAATGTCCTGCTTTTACCTTTCTTTATTCTACTTGACACTAATCTTACTGGCAAGGCAGGTAAGCAAAGTGTATTATTGTAGTACTGTCATGTCACAGACTTGCTGTAGGGGGATTGTCTCACAAATATGACAACTTTGTGAAAATGAAGTCATCTTCTGTAATCCGCTATCGTGGCTGGAGGAATCACAGCAATGTATCATTTCTTGTGGCTGTTGAGATTGATGGCGAAACCTGTTACTGCATGGAAGCTGGAGGGCACCAGGGAGAGTTGTTAATATCTTGTTAATATAGAGGTGTTCCCACTCATACCGCCTTCTCTATATTGTCTATATGCTCCAGCTTAGATGGAGCCCAGGCTGTTACTGCTCTTCCTTTTATAACATTTTTTTTGTAAACTTTAACACTATTACTTAACATAGGAAAGTAACTCCAACTGATGACTTTAATCTCAGATAGGGAAAGGGAAATATACAGTTTCATTGGGATAAATAAAGTTATGAATCCAGGAGTCACTGTCCGTTTACTGTAACCACTATCAACGCTCACAATGTCCATCTCTGTAGACTACACATGGTTGTGTGCATGTAGCTTTAGTAAAAAAAACCCATGTACAACCAGTTTATAACTCCTCAGTCATGGCTATAAAGATTAAGAATGGTCATATTGATGGAATATTTTCCCCTATGTTTGGAAATTCTATTTCCCACATTACCTAATACCAGGGAATAACTCCCAAATATAGGGGGATAATCCACTGCATGCACAAAGCGGGTGGAAAATTGGGTACAATGGAGTGAGGAAGAAGAAAACAATTATGAGGATATGCGGATCTACCACCATACCATATGCAGTGGCGGATCCAGGGTTTGCGGGGCCCTGGGCAATTGACTTTGGCGGGGCCCTACTTACTGGGGGTCTCGCACTTCTTCCCAACTGTTGAAGACTAGAAAGAGGGAACAAAACGTGCGGTGCGCGCAGCGCGCCGCAGCAAATTAGGCCCCGCCCACTTTTATGTTGACTCCACCCATTCTCATTCAATTTTCATGTGATTCCACACAGTATAATCCTCCTACAGTCACCCGTAAATTATATCTCCCCCCCATTTTCATATACACCCTTCATCTACCCCTAGTTTCATGTCCCCCCCCCTCTATCTCTGTCCCCAGTTTCATGCCATTCTCCCCCTTTATCTGCCCACAGTTTCATTTCTCCCCCGTCTCTGCCCCAGTGTCATGCCGTTCCCCCCCCCTTCATCTGCCCCAATGTCATGCCATCCCCCCCTCCATCTGCCCTAGTGTCATGCCGTTCTCCCCCTCCATCTGCCCCAGTGTCATGCCATTCTCCCCCCTCCATCTGCCCTAGTGTCATGCCATTCTCCCCCCTCCATCTGCCCCAGTGTCATGCTGTTCTCTCCCCCTCTATCTGCCCCAGTGTCATGCCATTCTCCCCCCTCCATCTGCCCCAGTGTCATGCCGTTCTTCCCCCCTTCATCTGCCCCAGTGCCATGCCATTCTCCCCCCTCCATCTGCCCCAGTGCCATGCCATTCTCCCCCCTCCATCTGCCCCAGTGTCATGCCATTCTCCCCCCTCCATCTGCCCCAGTGTCATGCCATTCTCCCCCCTCCATCTGCCCCAGTGTCATGCCATTCTGCCCCCTCCATCTGCCCCAGTGTCATGCCATTCTCCCCCCTCCATCTGCCCCAGTGCCATGCCATTCTCCCCCCTCCATCTGCCCCAGTGTCATGCCATTCTCCCCCCTCCATCTGCCCCAGTGTCATGCCATTCTCCCCCCTCCATCTGCCCCAGTGTCATGCCATTCTGCCCCCTCCATCTGCCCCAGTGTCATGCCATTCTCCCCCCTCCATCTGCCCCAGTGCCATGCCGTTCTCCCTCCTCCATCTGCCCCAGTGTCAAGCCGTTCTCACTCACACACACTCACACACACACTCACCATTCCTCGTTCCCTCGCAGCTCTCTCCCTCAGACACATATTGTAGCCGCGATGTGATGACGTCATCACATCGCGGCTACAAATGCCGGAGGCCGGAGCTCAGCGTTAAAGCCGGAGCTGAGCTGTGACAGCTCCGGCTTTAAACACCTATGTATTTCATCTCATCGGCGTCCTACCGCCGATGAGATGAAATACATAGGCGTTTAAAGCAGGAGCTGTGTGCTCAGCTCCTGCTTTAACGCTGAGCTCTGTTGGAGCCGGGACATGCCGACCGGGACCATTTTGTTAGGTCCCGGCCGCGCCGCGGGGCCCCGCTAAGCGCGGGGCCCCGGGCGGTTGCCCGGCCCTGGATCCGCCCCTGACCATATGTATTCACCATCCTGCAAGGAGACTCAGATCTGGGGACATCTATCACAAATATTCCTAGAACCAAGCGGATAACTGAGAGCATTTTCTAATGTCTTACTGTGTGAATTGCATTAATAGTGCGATGAAACTTTCCAATGTGTTGAAAAGCCTCCACCATCTTATCATTTTGGAAGAAGGCTTCATCCATTTTTTTTTTTCTTAAAGAAAAAACATCTTTTTTTAAGAAATGATTTGAAAAGCGATGCTGGGGGTTGTAACCATACTTGTAATACAGCTTTCACCTCTGCTGCTGCCGCTACTGGTGCAGTAGTTTTCTTGCTCCAGGCAAACTGCGAAATCTTTGTGGATCCAGGTAACCAAATATCTCCCATCGGGTTTAGTTGGGGCCAAGTTCGTAGGATGAGCCAAGAAAGCTTTCCATATCCTGTCCTAGTATCTCTGGATCAAAGGACAGGCCCACAAACAATGGAATAAATTGGTATCCAATTCACTGCATTTGAAAGACCTAGATGATGGATATATGCCCATATAATAATCTTCTGGGGTAAGATATGAGCAGTGAGAGCTCTTCAGCAAGATTTTTGGAAATTGCATTGAAGGCAAATGTCTGTCCATGGGCATTAGAATGTTTGAGGGAGTCAGTGCAGGGACATCCTATATCTCCCTGGGTAGTGATGTCCTAGATTTATCATAGTCCTCTGGGGTAGAAACATACACATAATGCCTTGTCATCTGTCCCATTCCCTGACCCTTGCTGACATAACATGTCATTGTTGTCTGGTTCCAGTCATTGTGCTTAAACTGGTAGATAACCCCTTCATTATATCTTGCCTAGAGAATAAAATGCCATAGAAATATTAGGGTAGTGTGACCTAAATCTCGCCAGGGCCAGTGTTTAGTTTTCCCAGAGGTTCGCTTTCCCACTGAAATAATCTCCTCTCTATGCCAATGGTAAAATATAGAGTGTGGACAACCATCCTGGGAAGACAGATTTTAAGATAGGTGTTGGATCTGGTGAAACCTCCAGGTTGGCTGTTAATTTAATCCTCACCCTCCTGGTAGAGATCAGCAGGGGGTTTCAACCCCGTTCTTTAGGAATATCCACATCTGGCAGGTGGAGAAAGGTGGCCAAGGTGTGGGAAGGAGTGAAATACGGTTCCAAATGAGTATAAGCATAATAGGATGTGTTCTGTAACTAGTCATGTGTTATGTGTTGTCAGGAAGCCAGATTCTAAATTATGACATTGGGAAAGCTAGTGCCCCCATTCTGGTGGCACTGCTGTAATATGCTGTAAGCCATTCTGGATAGGAAGGTCATCATCTTTTTGCTGGGAGTGGAAGGATATGTATTCTTTCTAACATTTTTCCATTTAAAGACTAGGTAATAGGATGATTGGATAGTTTGTAAAGACAGACAAGTCCCTGTAAAATATATTTGGTATTGCCTCTATTTCTAGGTTGACTATTACTCTAGGCTGGATTGCTTGTGGAAGAAGAAATTCAGAAAGGAAGATGAAGAGATTGAAACAATGGAGAATCTGAATCGGCTTCTTCTAGAAAATGTCCTTCCCGCCCATGTAGCTGCGTATTTTATCGTCGACAATAAAATGAATGAGGTAAAGATTTTAGTAAATTAGAGTTTACTCCAGCAGCCAGAGTCCGGTCATACATTTGTTATGTTTGTTATGAAGCTACTGGCATTTTTCTGTTTCATTGGGGTTACCATTTGTTTCAGAAGGGACAGCAGAAAATGCAGCTTGGGAGCATTGGGATTTTGTCAGATATATTACTATAATAGGTAACCGACTAATAAATTTACCCCTCTGATTATAGTTAGTTAAAGGGGATTTCAGGCACAATTTTTTTTAAATGTCTCTACCACATATTTGACCCCACCTAACCAACTTGACAATCCATAGCTCACCTGGTCTTCTCGGTGTTGCCGTTGTGCTGGATTTGTTGATGACTCCACTTTTGACCATGGCAGTTCCACAGTATATGAGAAAAAAAAAACCCTAGTTCCCATGTTTCCTTCAAGAACACCCTGTAGAACAATCTACTGTTCCTTCCCTCTTCTCCCATTCTCTCACACTAATCTTGGTCTTGGCTGTAATCAGAAAATGGAGAAGAAGGGCAATACATCACTCAGTCCGGTGACATCTCTGCTCCACGGTTGGGGGAAAGGACACAAGACAGATTAAACCTTATGGTTAGTAAGAGGCTAGTCAGGGGGTGATGGTCCTGGAAACCATTTAAACAATCTAAATCTCATGGTATTAAGCCTTAAAGGGGTTGTCTTGTGATGGAAGAGAAAGCCTTTCAACATTTTGGTGATATCCACTGTAAGTCACTGCTGCTAAACTGTTAGTGATCTCTTCAGTCTACACATTGTGATGGTCTATGAGCTCGCCATCCACCTGAAGGTGTCACTTGTATCTTACCCCTGAAACTTTGCTGACAAAGCCGAGATCTAACACCGGGCGTTTACTCCATAGGATGCCACAGTCTATAGTCACCGCAGTATCTAAATGTTTTTTTAAAAAACAATTATGGTATGAAAAAATCTGTTCTTGCCATAATTCTATTGACCTGAAAAATCAAGTCTATCCTTTTTGTGATCACTGCTCTACTATGGGTTAATGTGAGGAAATTGGATGTGATAATTGAATTGAATTGTCCATTGCATCCATGGAGCAGCAGGTTCATGGATCACTCATATACTTGAGTCTATTCAGTAAACCATGAAAACAGAAAAAAAAAAAAAAAATATATATATATATATATATATATATATGACCTGTCCTATTTGACTGACTTTTCACACATGTGAATAGCACCATAGACTTGTGCTGATGACGGCCATGAGGCTGACATTGAGAAGATTACTGGTGTAAGTGGCCATGTGGTCTCGTTCCCTGCACTATTGTACTTTGTTTTTCTGTACCGGTAGCATATTCATGTTAAAGCAGCATGTAAAAACTATAAATTCATTTAGGAATAGAAGTGAACAGTGGGACTCATTTCTCAGTTTCCTGGCATATGTTTCTCTTGCCTATGAGATTTATGATCATTTGTGCCAGTTTACTGGTGTAAATGACTCCTACAAGCTTAAATAGGTATGGTTTATGATCCCAGGGTATTCTCACTGCAAATTGATTTCTTACAATTGTATATATTCATTAATTAATAAGGTTAACGTATATAATCGAGTATAAGCTGAGTTTTTCAGCACAGTTTTTGACCTATCTATGACCAACCACAATAGTAATGTATAGAATCTCCCATAAAGTAGTGAAAAAAGAGAAGCTTTAAAAAAAATATAATAAGAAAATAAAATAAATAAAAGTTCTAAATCCCTCCTTTCCCTAGAATACATATAAAAGTAGAAAATTACTGTGAAACACATACACATTATGTATCCCTGTGTTTCCCCCCCACTTAGAATTCAGCCAGGCTGAATATAGGGGATCTGCAGTGCTCCTGTTCCATTGGGAAGGGGTTAATAGGAGGACTGCAGATAACCCAATACTCAGCCAGACTGAATTCCAAGTGGGGGAAAAAAAAAAACAGTCCTCAAGCTCAGGGAAGGGGCAGACAGACAACCAAAACACCCCCTCCCCTTTCCCAGCACCTACTCCACCCAAAAACTCCGACCATTTTAATTTTTGATATTTTCCAGTAGCTGCTGCATTCCCCCCCCCCCCCCCCCCCAGGCTTATACTCGAATCAATAAGTTTTCCCAGTTTTTTGTGGTAAAATTAGGGGCCTCGGCTTATATTCGGGTCAGTTTTATGTATCTTTGTGTTGTGAACACATAACTGGTGCCATTAAAAGATACCTCTGTCCTCCATAGCTATTGTAACCTCACTAGTTGCTGATGTATATATCTCTACTTTCTTCATGTAGCATGTATGTGGACAATGTGTTATATTACTGCTGATTTCATGAAAACTCAATAATAGTTTTTGAAACAAAACCGCACAATCTCTACCAGAAAGAACGTGGTCTTTTACCCCTTTTGTGCATTCAGCCTGACTGCAGGCTAAATATTGATGTGCCCTTGCTGGATGGGAGAACCAGAGATAGCCAAGTGCTGTACTTCACCTAACTCTGCCGCTCCCTTTGAGGTGAATGAATCCCGTCCTGCACTGGCTCGCCTACATTCAGACTTTATTGACAATGGCGGTAAAGAAAAACCATTCTCTGGATTGGCGTGGGTCTCATCATTGAGACCCACATTATTCTACGGACAGAGGATTCTGTATAAAGTCAGTGTCAACCCCATAGAAGCGATGACCATATAGTTATGAGCAGAGTCTTGCTTATCAGTTTGATGCATACGTCTATAGTCTGCTTTTCACCCACCCTAATGCTAATGTTACCCATCCTTTACCACCAGGACCTGTACCACCAGTCCTATGACTGTGTCTGTGTCATGTTTGCCTCAGTACCAGAATTTAAGGTCTTCTATACGGAGTGTGATGTCAATAAGGAAGGCCTGGAATGTCTGCGGCTTCTAAATGAGATTATAGCTGATTTTGATGAGGTATTTTTTGGTTTTCATTACCTTTTTTCTTTTAAATGTATACCAATAGAATTCTATAAATTGTGCATTTCTTATGTTCTTTTCCAGCTTCTCATGAAACCAAAATTCAGTGGTGTGGAAAAAATTAAGACAATTGGAAGTACTTACATGGCAGCAACAGGTTTAACGGTAACCCCTGGGCAAGAAAATAACCAGGTATAATATTTAGTACAGTCGGTAAAATAGGATTGAATGCTTTCTATCATTTGTGCTGGGCCTGCATTTTACACATACCAGAAAGTCAAAGAAGAACTGGCACCTATCATCAGGATTGAGCATTACAGAAGGCAGCCCTGGGGTCTTCAGTAGGTAACGGCATCGGACCCCTGTGATCTTGTTTGCTAGGATTCCGATGCTATAGTAGGGAGCCCCCTACCTCCAAAACCTGTCACTCAGAAGCAGGAAAAATGAGCCCTAACACATCAACTTCTAGAACTGACTCTTCACTTGTTGCCTGTTATAAACTGCCCATTGACAGCTGCTATTTGTACTAAATATTGTTATAAATATCGCCTGTCAGTGGTTTTAAAGTTCTGGCAGATCATTGTATACATTTCTGAATATGAAGAGACTATATGCCAGCTGCTAATTTTACTCTGAGCAGTGCAGAAACATCATCAAAGAACACAGCAAAGTAAAAAAATATATATATATATAGATTTTATACTACAAACACTTCAACTTCCTATAAAACAGTTATTAGCAGCTTTCTGGACATTTTGGTTGAAAGAGATCAGAGGATAACCACTGTAAATTAAAAACTTGTCAGTTTCCTATGGTTACCACTAGAGGGAGCTGGGGCATATAGCTGTACTTTGAACATGTATAGGCGCCCTCTATTGGCATCTGGAAGAATGTGCTATTTTAAAACTGTATGAAAAACCCCCCCAAACCCTAAATATTATCTGCACAGAATGTCGCCCCTTCAGTTACACAGTACTAGGAGGTTGGAAGCTTCTCCGGCTCCCCTGGATATTGTGGACTGGAATGTAATTCTTACTTCTCTTATAGGACCAGGAAAAACAGAACGCACAAATTGGGATTACTGTTGAATATGCCATGGCGCTCATGCAAAAGCTGGATGGAATCAATAGACATTCCTTTAATAACTTTCGCCTCCGTGTAGGTGAGTCGTTGAGTCCTTACAAATGTGTTTTCTCATGTTAGCAATGTATTCCCTATACACAGGATTGGGGTAAGTTGCAAATCGGACGGCTCTGACTGCTGGGGCCCTCACTGGTCACGATATTAGGGGGATTTTGCTCTCTTTTCTGAAAGATGGGAAACCCCTTCTAATATAGATCCCAGAACTCTTTCTACTAACTGAAATAAGTTACTGAGGCTTTATTATGTTTGCAAATGAAATGGGGAATGATAGGAAAATTGTAGAATGTTTCCTGCAAGATTTAAGGTATCCTATTGTTTTATCTCTACAACATCTTATACAGACTTTTCTTTCTCTATGCCTAGTTGTCAGATCTCTCTCCGATATCTGTCCCCTACTTCTGTCTCTTCTTTAGGCTGAGGCCCACATGGCAGAAACCCAGCTTTTTTGGTTGCAGATTTTGCTGAAGTTTTTTCAGCCAAAGCCTGGAGTGGATTGAGCAGAAGGTAGAAGTATAAGAACTTCTATATATTTCTCATTCCTTTTGTAGCCATTCTTGGCTTCGGCTCAAAAACCACAGCAAAATCTGAAGAAAAAAAAAAAATGCTGCGTTTCCGCAATGTGGGGCTTCAGCCTTAAAGGCTGTGTGAACATTAAAAAGGGGCAGAACATTTTTGGCCATGTTAAGCTCACATTGAGAAGAGCTGTATTGGTAATTTTTGCTTTGCTTGGAACGTGGCGATACTCTTAACAGTGATGAGTTATTTAATCTTCTAGGCATAAACCATGGGCCTGTCATTGCTGGAGTGATCGGTGCGAGGAAACCACAATATGACATTTGGGGGAATACTGTGAATGTGGCCAGTAGGATGGAGAGCACAGGAGAACTTGGAAAGATCCAGGTAAGTTACAGTGTTTACTATTCCAGTACTTGCTTTGGAGGAAACAAAATGTGAAGAAGTTATCGCAGCGTGTACAAGTGAAGAAAGCTCTGATCACATCTGTACTGGACAGTCCACGAGGAACATCAGACAAGTAACACAACAGCCCCTGTCAAAGGGGTCTGATGGGTGCCGTGTCAGTCATATCATGGAAATGTTGGGACAGATATGAACAGAGCTGAAAAATATGCAGGATCAGTTGTTTGTAGGACTTTAGTAAAAACATGTGGGAAATAGGAGCGTTCTGCAGATATTTACATTTATTTTTATTTCTAAATGCTTTTAAAGTCTTATAAAGGGCTGTAAATAATATGGCTTAAAAAAATCCTATAGATTTATACATTGAGGTTTCCCAACTTTAAAAAAACAAAAACTATAATTTATAAAAATAATAAGATAAGATAATCCTTTACTAGTCCCACATTGGGGAAATTTCAGCATGATATGATATGGTGTGAAAGATACTGGCTGGTATACCAAATGGTCCTCATGGATATGTCAGTATGATAACCTTATACAAACTCTGTATGAGGTATTCACGTGTTACAGAAAAGAGGATTGTGTCCTACTCCATCAGAGGTCATACATATAGACGGACCACTCCTGAGGTACACATGTAGCAAAGTTTAAGGGGTTCTCTGGAAGTAAGCCAAATTATTAAAAAAACAAACAAACAGTCAACACCTTTATTCTGTATGTTGGAAATGTGGCTCCCAGAATAGCTGAGCCGTACACGCGAGCACTTTCCATTCACTTCAATGGGACTGCTCGTAGTGAAAAAAGCAGCCCATTCATTTCTATGGGGAGCGCTCGTATGCCGGCTCCCATAGAAATGAATGGGAACTGCTTTATACGCCACTGATTCTGAACGTGTTTTACGTTCAGAATAAGCTGGCGTATACTCAATGTGAACTCACCCTAACACCGATGACCTAACCTAACGATGATCTAACCTCGCGTATCTAACACCGATGACCTTATCCTAAGCATAGATGATAATATTAGAAAATGGATATTCCCTTTAGCTACTCTGTGGCACAGTCTTAATATATACATATATATTTATATATTTTTTTTCAATGCAAGATCTTACACAGAATGTTATCAGTGCAATGTTTGCTGCATCTGTAACATCAGAAAGTGATAGGACATCTATTGTTAGGTAACAATAGTTCCCACTGAAGGCCGCTGAGAGATGAGAGAGAGGTTGGCCAAAGCTGCTGATCTGCGGAACTGGCTGTCATTTTGTGTATACACTGTGTATATGGGGAACCTCGACTCTCTGCTCATAGATGATGTCAAGGGAAGAGGAAAACCTGAAGTCAGAGGTTTACAGTTTTACACTCTCCCCAATGACAATAAAAACAGAGCGAGAAAAAGAGGTGACTGGTTATGGTAAGATTGGGCTGATATGGAGGTATCAATCTCTGGCCCACAGGCTAATGATATTTGGCCTTTGAGGACAAACCTAATGTCTACTAGAGAGTCCTGCAGGGCAGATCAGAGTAGCAAACTATTAAGTTTTGCTTAAACATAGAAGATTAAGTTTCTTTCCATATGAAAAAAAATTCATAGTTAAATCTAATGAGAAGGAAAATCTTCTTGTGACTTTGTCCACAGTTTTTCTTGGCCCACTGTGTATTTGAGTTTGTCTACCAAGTCTTAAGTCAGGGGTGTCAGAGGTATCTGAAAGAGTTTGGAAAGGGTAAAGACTTGTCCCTTCAGTAAACTAGGAGTTATCCTCTGATATATACAGTGGTAAGGAGGTTGTGGCTCCAGATCTATGTCTGGGTTTCCACTGCCAGATTTTGTTCTGGTTTGTTGTTTTTGAAGCCATAACCAGGGGTGGAGTAGCCTCAGCATCAGCCCTATATACCCCTCCTTGTTACTCAATGGGTTCAGTGAAAAGAAGTAATAATCCAGCAAAGGCCTATAGCCTTGTAGCAATAGCCACACTAACTGTTCAGTATTACATCGATGTGCTTTCTTTCCAGGTGACAGAAGAGACTTGCCATATTTTAGAAGCATTGGGTTATTCCTGTGAGTGTCGGGGCCTGATCAACGTTAAAGGGAAAGGAGAACTCAGGACGTACTTTGTATGTACAGACATGGCCAAATCTCAGAGCATTGTGGCATGAACTGACCTGAAGATTCAGAAGAATGGAGGAAAGTTTCACATGCTGCCTACTTTTATATGAAGATTTTGCCACGTAAAGTGCCCGTTCCATGAGAAGAGAGGCCCTTTTTCTGGACTATTGGCAGGTCTCTTATGCACTGCATGGAATCGGCAAGAGAATATTCTAGAAAGTTTGCTACATCTACAGTATTTCTTACCCAACAGGGGAAGTTGGGTATGCTAGATAAAAGGGTGGTTCATACCTCAAAGTTGTTACTTTGCAGATCCTTGTATTTTAGAAAATACTTCTTAGTTTATTTTTTTACAGGACTTGGTAAGAGGTGCAGAAAGTAATAAGAGGGTTTAAGCCGCTATGATCCATATCAGTGTGTCTTGGTTGTCAACCATGAGACAGTCACAAAAGTAAAAGATGCCACTGACACTGTCAGGTAAGAAGGACATTGGTACTTTTACTGTTGACCTCATGGTCTCCAAGCCTACGGCGTACCAGGCAAGTGGCGGAGGTCCAGCTTTTTGCTGTTGGAAATCGGGGTGCATCTTGTGTAGATTTCCAGTGACATATGGGACAAAATGATAATCACAGATTTACCTTTGGAGGGTAAAGGAACAAGGATGAGATCTAATGCTGGAAGGTTTTTTACTTTAAGTGTTTCTGATCTTGGATCTAGTCAAAATCTGACGAGTTTTGTAGTCTCATTTTGGCTTGTTTTATTCAGTTCAGCCTTCTATCCACAGCCTCTTTGTGAATTTGTAATACAGTGACCATACCCACTATGGGCCTATGTTATACCTCTGGGTGCTCCAATGTTATACACAAATGACTGATAAAGGAGCCAAAGTGAAAGCTGAAACCACCAGAGAGGGGTCGCAGAGAACAAGGGACTGGGATTCCAGGTTGGCTCTTTAATACTTTCATTTTATTTTATTACCTTTGCATCTAGTGTTATGAAGTTTTTAGTCTGAAAATTAAGTTTTGTTTTTTTTTAAGTTACAAGCTTGTAGGCTATAAGAGATATAAAATAGCTTTAAAAGGGATGTATAGTATTGAAAGCCATTACTTCCCATTCACTGCCAGGGAGCAAGAGAAATCCATGAAAGACTTCATAGAGTGATAATGTATCAACTGCAGTGAATGTTTCACAGTCTGGTTATATTAACCGCATAAACTGTGGGTTATTATTGTAAGTTTTATATGTATATACTGTCATGCACTGCTGTAGCTTCTTGTGTGGATTATATGGGCTTCCAAATGTAAGTAAAGATTACCATACTCTTACTGTCATGGATTGGATCAATTAAGATCATTGGACATCCAGGACCCTTAGGCACTTGTACCTCCATTAAGGCTCCCAAGGCATCTGCATGACAAAAGAAGTCACCTATGCCGCTGCAGATTTGGGTGCCTCAGTACAGCTTAACCTGCCAGCCCACTACCATATTTAAAGTGAGATTATGAAAGCAATTTGTTCTCTAACTGTAGAATAGAGAATAACTTGCAAATCAGTGTGGATCCAACCAATATTGAGAATGGTGTTGCATCTCTACCAGTCCCATGGAACTGAATGGAACGACAACCCCTTTATTGTGGTCCATAGGGGCCCCAGTGTTCAGACTCCCCATTATCTGCAACAGTTGATAGTGGAAGAGTTGCTTTTGTGAGGAAACAGATTCAACTTCTGTAGGTAAGTGAGAACACCAGCAATGTTTTAGATACTAAGAAATTGCCAAATGAGTCCCTGGAGGATGATTTAGGAATATTAGTATAACAAGGCCCATCCTCTGTCAGAGGTGCGCACCTGTATTGAGATATATGCAAACTCATAGTTGGCGTAGATTATGAGCAACATTCATGCTTGTAAAGTAGTGTAGAAAGCTTGAGTTTAAAAAAACAAACAAAACAATGGAACAGATTTAAGTGTTCTCTCCTGAGAAGGTAGGTGACATATAAAGCAATGCATTCTTAGTGGACAGAATTATATGGCTGACCATGACTAGTTATGGTTAAAGCAAATAAAGAAATCTAGTGGTGCAGCTTAAACCTATCAGATGTAGCACCACAACACAGGGACCCTGGACCGTCTCCGCTGTCTTATTACAGTAATGAGTGGTGGGACAAGCTTTCCTTTGTGTGCTGGAATAAAAAAAAAAAAAAAATAATTTCTTACAGTTAGTCTGATTTCCACGAATAGATGACCCAGGACTGACATCTCCTTCCTGAATGTGGTCCTGTGAGATGGGAACAAGTTTCTTGTTCTCCTGGTTAGACTTATAATCCAGAGCCCGTTCCTTCCCTATCTTCCATGGAATAGACAGTGGTCTGGTAGGGGTTAAACTAGTCGTCTTCATTAGAGATGAGCGAATATGCTCGATTGAATACCTCGACCACAGGGAAGGTGGGAGGGGCAGTAAAAATTCGAAGCCCCGGAAGTGTTTATGCAATGGGAGCTATGCGGCCGAGGTATTTGATTGAGCAAATTCGCTCATCTCTAGTCTTCATGTTTATGTATAAAGGAAGAAACATTGTAATTAAAATGCTGCATGAGATTATGACAAGACTGAGAGAATGCCCATGGTGGATATAGGAAAGTCCCACATCAAATTTCAGGATCCTGCCCGGTGTTCTTGTAAGACACTTGTTTCCCCCCGAATCCAGATTTGGTTTTGCATTCTATAGTATTTATACTCCGATTTTACCACTTGTATTATTTTAAGTATTTTCTTTGTCCTTGGGGGTCCTGAACAAGAGACAGATGTCAAGTTTTCCCTTCTTTCTATTAAACTGTGCCGATTGAATGTATAGGATAACAATTTAGAGTTTTTTTTTCCCAAAACTTATCATATGATTTGCCATGATAGTATTTTGGAGATGTTAAACTTAGAATGTACCACTGGTTGTGAAGAGGAGTCTTTTTTAATGTTTTTGTTATTAACAAATGAAAAACTTTACAAAAAGTCAAATGATAAAAAATTGTCTACAGCGTTTATGCAGTGCCATGTACCAGACTGCAGAAATAACCCCTATGTGTATCCTGATCCTGCACTCTGTGACATTTAATAGATATTATATATATAATATCTATCAGGATAAGAGGACAGTACTGTAAATGGACTGCTCACATTAACAAATGGCATCTAACAAAAATAAGGACTAAGTGGAGTCTACTACTGCTTCCCCTAACCATGTTCACCTACCACCAGTGCATTATAGAGGACGTTACATTCATAATCATCATACCTCTGTTCTATATAGGTCACTTTTGTAGATTTGAAGAAAACAAGTCTTATGCAGCTGAGGCCGTTGGTGCACTGCTAGAGTAGGATGGGCGATGTCATAACATTGTGTTAGAAGTGGCACAGGCTGGAGATGGTAGGGGTCTGAGTGGCAACAACAGTGCTCTAAGGAAACTGAAGGTCCGCCCCCAGAGCACCAACTGAAGTCTTATGCAAATGAAGCAAAGTTGTTTTTCTCCATATCTATGAAAGACAATCATCATACCTCTGTTATTTATGTGTCTGTGTAATGTGCTCTATAGCTTGGTGGTGTCACTTGAATATGCTTGGAGAGCGTGCTAGACTCCCTATAGAATGTGGCTCATTTTCTTGAAAGTGTGAATGGCGTTGTATAAAAAGTTGACATTGCTAAATGTGACAATATTTTGGCTTAAAGGGGTTCTCCAGGGAGCCTTTGTACTTTTTTTTTTTTTTTTAGGGTTTCGGGCAGTGAACCCAAGGGGGTCCAGGATGGTTCCACCATGAATCAGAGACAGGATAAGGATCATGTGACTCCCAGCCAGTTTTAAAAGGCTTCCTGAAAAACACCTTTAAGGCTGCATTCACACTACGTAACGCCAGCATGTATCACAGCCATACACGCCGGCGCTACAGCAGGGCTGCTGAACACTTCCCATTCATTTCTATGGGAGCCGGCATGCAAGCGCTTCCCATAGAAATGAATGGGCTGCTTCTTTCACTGCGAGCAGTCCCATTGAAGTGAATGGGGAGTGCCGGCGTGTACGGCTCGGCATGAGCAGAGCTTGCCGTATACGCCGGCACATCCCATTCACTTCAGTGGGACTGCTCGCAGTGAAAGAAGCAGCCCATTCATTTCTATGGGGAGCGCTTGCATGCCGGCTCCCATAGAAATGAATGGGAAGTGTTTGGCAGCCCTGCTGTAGCGCCGGCGTGTACGGCTGTGATACACGCTGGCGTTACGTAGTGTGAATGCAGCGTAAAATTGCAGTCCACAGTGAGCCAGTTAAAGGGGCGGCATAAATATGGTCTACTCTAGACAGTCTAAAAATCCACCAGATTTCTCACCCAGCATCAGCCACTATGATGGATCTGGAGCATTTTCAGACTGCCTGTCTACATTTAGTGTCAAACTATTAGTAAATGTGGGCCATAGTATGCCAGTGAATACCGTATAGAGTGCCTGTGCTGATGTGACAAGTGTTTATTTATGTGGTAGACTTTACTATGTTTTCTACTACTTTGTCAGATGTAGAATATTGTATATTACTTGTTTTGTAAGTGAATTGTTTTCATATTTATTTCCATTTCTCATGCAGATTCCTTATGTACAATGTATGACTAATTACTATGTAATTTCATTGCCTTCATGTCTTATTGATTGTGGCAACTGTCACGTATTATCCAGCTGTGGATTAAAGATGCATCCTGTAGGTCAAAGTGCGCTTATTGTCAAGATCTTAGTGGACAGTGGGGCAGATTAACTAATGGAAATGCTCCCAAATTCTGGAGTAAATTGTATACTGGCCTTACACCATATGGGAAATCTGCTGAAGACTCAGACAGATCAGGTAACATAGAAGTGTATGGAGAGGGAATAAGGTACATGCTGCGATAGGAAACATTAGATTTCTAGCACCATTACTGGAATTTTTATTATTTTTATTAGGTTTTATTACTAAGCAGTATAGATGTGAATAAAGCTCTAGTATCTGTTCTATTCCTCCTCCTCCTCTCTACATAGAAGACTGTTTTGAACACTTTCAGCAGACAGGAAAGGAGATTGTAATATATTTTAGCGCAGATTTACTGATACTGTCTGAGCGGTAGTAGACAGTCCTAAAATCCACCAGAAATATCACAGCGGCTGATGGATGACAAATCTGGCAGCGTTTTAGATTGTTTAGTGTGAAGGCCAAAGGGGTTCCAATTGGAGCAGAAAGCACTTGGATGACATCAGAGAACTTTTGTGTTGCGTATTCACAGAGATGGGAACATGCTCCTTAATCCTCAAAGCCCTGCTCCGACTTTACACTCAGTTGTGTGCATGATACATGTGACCACTACAGAATAAATATTTCAGCAATAGTTTGAACATAGGAAACATAGAAGCATTTACCAGGGTGACAAAGGTCACTCTACTGTCTCTTGTAATACAGAATTCTCGGTTGTTAATTTGACTGATATGTAAAGATCTGATTTGTTTAAGCTTTACCTAAATGGACAAGGTTCTGTTTGTTTACCATGTTACAGACATAGGTTTCTGTAGAATCTGAGGCCAAGGTTTAGTTCAGAGGTGGCTGCAATCCAGACCTTTCAGTAAAGCCTTGTTAGGAGTAGAATTCACAATACTAATGATTTGCCCCCAAATGCTGCAGGTTTTACCCCCATAGTAGCAGACTACACCACAGGCTTTATCAAAAACATGGTCCTGTTTTTATTTGTATGAAAACATTAAGGTACATATTAATTTACAAGTTCCTCTATGTCTCTCTAACTTCACGTCTCCATCGGTGAGCATTCATTTCCATTGTTACAAAACGCATTACTATCTTGAGCATCTGGTGGGAAATGGGATGATATAGTCAAAGACCTTGCACAGAATCACAGTGGACAGATTTTCTTATTGAGCAAATATTTTTTGCTGATGTACCTGCTGTCAGATTCGCTGCTACCTCTTCCGTGCTCACGTACGGAGAGACAATTCCCATTGCCTTCCGGATGCCCAGAACACTGACAATGTCTCCTGGATGCACCTGCTGAGCCAACTCCTTCAGGTTTTCGTGAACTTTTTCCGCTGCAAGCAAAAACCAAGTTTGAGGACATTTACTGAATTACACTGAATTTTCTAAGTCTACTTGTGTACGCTGTGAGTTATACACACACGTCTCTATTCATTCCAATGGAAGCACCAGAGATAGCTGAAGGACAGTGCCTGACTATCTCCAGCAATGACATGAATGGAGCGGTGCACCTATAAAACAGAGTGCACTGGAGATTTCATTGGAAGGAGTACACTTGTGGCCCTGGTATGATACACCCCTTTATGTTACTGACCAGGAAAAATATCATTGTAAGACTAACTACTAGTCTGAGGCAATAAACCCTTGCAATACAACTATTCAGAGAAAAGCAAACCATAAGATGGACCTTTTTTCCCTCTCATAAGTAAACTATCAGATTATAGATAAAATATTGTATTTTTTGGGGCAACAGTAAATGAGGGCACTCATTGTACCAGAGCCACTCTACCGATGTATTAAAGAAAATCTCTGTATGCTCTATCAGGCAGAGGAACATATTTTGTGGCGCAGACACCATATGCTGGCTACCTGCAGCTGCCACTAGAGGGCGCTTGCTGCATATTATCCATGGAAATCAATAGTAACAGTAAACTAGCTCTAGACCTCTTGTATAGGTGGCACCAGGCAGTCAGCGCAGACCTTTGTAATAACAGGCAGATTCACTTTAATCCTTATCAGAACATATTTCAGTGACACGTACCGATCTGGAGTTCCTTGGGTGAGGGTGCTAGCAAACAGACAATATTAGGAGGCGGCTTTGTACTCAGACGATTACTCTGCACCTCCTGAAGCTCCCGTAATAAAACTGTTGTTTCATCTAGTTTCTTCTGGAACTGCTTGGCTTCTGCAAAAACATTTCACCAATAGAAGTCAGTGTAGACAATGGTAACATCCAGAGAAGACGTCTATATATATATATATACTGATATTGTTCTAGAAGAAAAGCAGTCCAGCCTGCCAGCAACCATATAAGGCATAATAGGAATGGTCTTTAGCGTCACACACATGATGCTACTGTTTGAATAAAGAACATTCCTATTCTGCTTTATATAGTTGCTGGCGGACTGGGCTGCTTTTCTTCTTTGCAATGGGAGATAGAGATGAAACCACTCCCTTCGTTGTATGACAGAATTCTATTATCTTGGAAGCTGTCACTGAACTTTTTTCATTTTTAAAAATTATTTTTAGTTATCAACTAGAGATGAGCGAGTAGTATTCGATGGAGTAGGTATTTGATCGAATACTACGGTATTCTAAATACTCGTACTCGATTGAATACTACTCACTATTCGAATGGAAAAATTCAATGCAGAACCAGTGTTGATTGGCTCAATGCTATACAGTCGGCCAATGAAGGCTGGTTCTTCTCCTACCTTTAGAAGTCTTCTCCGTGCAGCTTCCCCACGGCATTTTCCGGCTCTTCATTCACTCTGCCAGGCATCGGGCCTGGGCAGAGCCGACTGCGCATGCCCGCACTACAAGAAAATGCCCTCTGACTCTAAGCGGCCATTTTTTTTGTAGTGCGGACATGCGCAGTCAGCTCTGCCTAGGTCCGGTGCCTGGCAGAGTGAATTCAGAGCCGGGGGATGCTGCGCGGAGAAGACTTCTCGGAGAATCCAGCCCGACCCTCACTCGTGGACTTGGTAAGTTCTATTTCATCGAATGTTGCCTACCTCTGAAACAAGCATTTTTCCCCCATAGAGTATAATAGGGTTCGATATTCGATTCGAGTAGTCGAATATTGTGAGGCTACTTCGAAACGAATATCAAACATTTTACTGCTCGCTCATCTCTATTATCAACCCCTTGATGACTGGTATGTTTAGCCAAACCATGGGTTTGTGTTTTTATGTCACTACATACCAAAATCATAACTGGCACCACTGTGGGCTACATACAATTCATTAACTTTATTAAATCTTTCTTAGAGAAAACAGAAAAAAAAAAAAAAGTTAATTCTGCCACTGTTCAGACATTTTTGTCACAGAGATTTACATTGGAATAAAAAAACTTCCATCATTAACAAAAGTGTCTGTCATGAGACAACGCTATACAGTTTAAGGTCTACTCTATTAGCCCAATATATCATATATTGCCATTCAGCCAATATGAGCGATTATGGCACAGAGAGGACGTTTAGGAGCCTCCTGTATTTATGGGCACAAGTTGCTGTGCATAAGCTTTTCTATTATCGCTCCTATTAGACTAAGCCCACAATATTTTAGTGCTATTCAGCCCAACAGAGTGGGAGTTATCTACATAAACAGGCCAGCTTAGTCCAATCTGCTAGAAAATTCACAACTTTTTAGGCAAATTACCGCAAAACTTAAAAGCAATTTACCTTCATTGTCAAAAGTCTCATCAAATACACCAAGACCAAACACAGACTTCAAGCTTGCAAACTGTTCAGAGCTACTGAAGCCGTCTGGATTTGATGACTGTTCACTTGTAGTTGCCTTAAAAGAAAAAACAAACAGAATAAACCTATGAACAAACAAGACAAGAAGGAGCAAACAACTTTGTATAACATCATCAAGACTCATATTAAAGGGATTCTTACTATTCCTTACTATTCTGATCTGTGCCGCCGTTTCTGTGAATTTTCTTTTTTCTTCTGTATGCAATATGAGGCCTCTTACATGAGCATATGTTCAGCCACAGGAAAATGGCCGAACTGACATACGCAGTCGGCTCTGCCAGCTGATGATGTGGTGAAGTGGCGTCAGGAGAAGACAGAGGCGTTGCTGGAGAGTCTTCAGAGAGAACAGGGGACGCCCCTATGTTTTCTGAAGGCTCATTTGCATACGAAAGAAAAATTCACAGCAATGGCGGTGCGGATCAGAATAATAAAGGTAGGAGAAGAATAGACTTAATAAAGGCTATTCCGACACTGTCTTTGTAGAAAAAGGGATTCTAATGATATAATCCCTCTAAAGACATTATAGTAAACTAGCAGTGACCCGCGACTTTGTCTGCGGGTTGGCGGTGGCGTTGAACCGCTTATATGTGTTGTCCCCCCATCTCTGCCGCCAGTTACTTGTCCCCCCATCTGTTCCCCCTAGTTTCGTGTCCCCCCATTTCTGCCGCCTTTTTCTTGTCCCCCATCTTTTCCTCCAGTTTCTTGTCCCCCCCCATCTCTGGCCCCAGTTTCTTGTCGTCCCCGCCCCCCCCCCCCATCTCTGGCCCCAGTTTCTTGTCGTCCCCCCCCCCCATCTCTGGCCCCAGTTTCTTGTCGTCCCCCCCCCCCCCCATCTCTGGCCCCAGTTTCTTGTCGTCGTCCTCCCCCATCTCTGGCCCCAGTTTCTTGTCGTCCCCCCCCCCCCCCATCTCTGGCCCCAGTTTCTTGTCCCCCCCTCCCATCTCTGGCCCCAGTTTCTTGTCCCCCCCCCATCTTTGTCCCCCCCCCCATCTTTGTCCCCCCCCCCATCTCTGTCCCCAGTTTCTTGTCCCCCCCCCCCATCTCTGTCCCCAGTTTCTTGTCCCCCCCCCATCTCTGTCCCCAGTTTCTTGTCTTTCCCCCCACCCCGTCTCTGGCCCCAGTTTCTTGTCGTCGTCCCCCCATCTCTGGCCCCAGTTTCTTGTCCCCCCCCAATCTCTGGCCCCAGTTTCTTGTCCCCCCCCCCATCTCTGGCCCCAGTTTCTTGTCCCCCCCCCCATCTCTGGCCCCAGTTTCTTGTCGTCCCCCCTCTTGTCCCCCCCCCCATCTCTGGCCCCAGTTTCTTGTCCCCCCCCCCATCTCTGGCCCCAGTTTCTTGTCCCCCCCCCATCTCTGGCCCCAGTTTCTTGTCGTCCCCCCTCTTGTCCCCCCCCCCATCTCTGGCCCCAGTTTCTTGTCCCCCCCCCATCTCTGGCCCAGTTTCTTGTCGTCCCCCTCTTGTCCCCCCCCCCCATCTCTGGCCCCAGTTTCTTGTCCCCCCCCATCTTGTCCCCCCCCAATCTCTGGCCCCAGTTTCTTGTCCCCCCCCCATCTCTGGCCCCAGTTTCTTGTCCCCCCCCCCATCTCTGGCCCCAGTTTCTTGTCCCCCCCCCCATCTCTGGCCCCAGTTTCTTGTCCCCCCCCCCATCTCTGGCCCCAGTTTCTTGTCCCCCCCCCCATCTCTGGCCCCAGTTTCTTGTCCCCCCCCCCATCTCTGGGCCCCAGTTTCTTGTCGTCCCCCTCTTGTCCCCCCCCCCCATCTCTGGCCCCAGTTTCTTGTCCCCCCCCCCATCTCTGGCCCCAGTTTCTTGTCCCCCCCCATCTCTGGCCCCAGTTTCTTGTCCCCCCCCCCCATCTCTGGCCCCAGTTTCTTGTCCCCCCCCCCCATCTCTGGCCCCAGTTTCTTGTCCCCCCCCATCTCTGGCCCCAGTTTCTTGTCCCCCCCCCATCTCTGGCCCCAGTTTCTTCTCCCCCCCCATCTCTGGCCCCAGTTTCTTGTCCCCCCCCCCCATCTCTGGCCCAGTTTCTTGTCCCCATCTGTCCCCCCTAGTTTCGTGTCCCTCCATTTCTGCCGCCAGTTTCTTGTCCCCCCCCATCTCTGGCCCCCCTAGTTTGTGTCCCCCCCCATCTCTGCCGCCAGTTTCTTGTCCCCCCATCTCTGCCCCCAGTTTCTTGTCCCCCCCATCTCTGCCCCCAGTTTCTTGTCCCCCCATCTCTGCCCCCAGTTTCTTGTCCCCCATCTCTGCCCCCAGTTTCTTGTCCCCCATCTCTGGCCCCCCTAGTTTCGTGCCCCCCCCCCATTTCTTGTCCCCCCCCATCTCTGCCCCCAGTTTCTTGTCCCCCCATCTCTGCCCCCAGTTTCTTGTCCCCCCCATCTCTGCCCCCAGTTTCTTGTCCCCCCCCATCTCTGCCCCCAGTTTCTTGTCCCCCCCCATCTCTGCCCCCAGTTTCTTGTCCCCCCCCATCTCTGCCCCCAGTTTCTTGTCCCCCCCCATCTCTGCCCCCAGTTTCTTGTCCCCCCCCATCTCTGCCCCCAGTTTCTTGTCCCCCCCCCATCTCTGCCCCCAGTTTCTTGTCCCCCCCCATCTCTGCCCCCAGTTTCTTGTCCACCCCATCTCTGCCCCCAGTTTCTTGTCCCCCCCATCTCTGCCCCCAGTTTCTTGTCCCCCCCATCTCTGCCCCCAGTTTCTTGTCCCCCCATCTCTTCCCCCACTTTCTTGTCCCCCCCATCTCTGCCCCCAGTTTCGTGTCCCCCTCCTACATCGGCCCCCAGCGTATTAGCACTTACCTTGGCCACGCTCCGTCGAAGCTGCTTTCTCCGCTCGCTGCTGCCTGTGTGTGTCCTAGCGAGGCCCCAGCGTCAGGTTGCTATGAGGCCGGTCCGCGCGCTGCTGCATAGAGAACACACACAGGCAGCAGCGCGCAAACTATGTGGACTGAGCGAGAGAGCGTGGCTAAGGTAAGTGCTACTACACTGGGGCTGATGTAGGAGGGGGACATGAAGCTGGGGAACGTGGTTGATCCCTGGGGACACCCCCTCTCCGGGACACTCCCCCTCCCCAGGACACCCCCCCCCCCACCCGCTGCACTGACCTGTATGTCTAGGGTCGGGTCCTGCTGCCTCCTTCTGTCTGCTTGGATAGCTGCGGCTCCGGGACGATGTGGGCTGCCGCCATCTTCTTCACTGTGTCCCTGCTCAATCGGCACGCCCACATCGGCACGCCCACATTCAGCCCCCAACCTATGGTGCCGCAGCCCTGCCTCTATAGCCCGCCCACAGCCTGCCATGTACTGATAGGAGGTGCGTGGACAGACCAGCGCTGGCAAAATGCCAGGTTCTACAGGCAATCCCGGAGGTGTCTTTGGAGGGTCACGGTGGTGATTTGGGGGTGAGTGACCCACATTTTAAGTAGCCTACCTTTTCCTGGCAAGTGTGTGTAATGTCCCCAAAATCCATTCAGCCGTTTGGCTGTGATTGAGGAACAAACATCCAAACATATACTTACTATATTCTGTTCTCGTTCTGTCCTCGAATACTCGCCATCGCTGAAAGCATCAAGAATACAGTCTGCCATTCCATAAGGTTGGTATTTTGAATTCTCCAAAAACTCTTGTATGCTAATAAAATAAAATAAATAATATAGACTGATTTTTCTATGTTCTTGTAATTGTGATCTTAAAAATGTCTGGTAATTTTGTTGCTGTAGAGGCTGTGCAACTCCTGAACATGGCTGGCTGTGATGCTGTTACTGACACAGTTGCCACAGATCACTGCTCCAGGCTCTTTCTCTAAATAAATGGAGCAGCAGATACGCTTGTGCGCCACTCATTTCTATGGTACTGGTTATCACTTCGGCTCCATTTCTTCAGCAGTCCCATTGAGATGAATTGAGCACAATAAACATGCATAACTGTCACTTCATTCATGTGGGGATACACAAGAACCTCATTCTCTGAAATCCTACAAATCAGATACTTCCGGGACTGAATAATACTAACACATATAATAAAGAGTTTACCATTTGACAACAGAAAAATGTATTAAAAGGAGTCTATCATTACAGATATTGTTTTTTTAAATAAGCATATCTTTACATAGCCTTTATGAACGCTATTCTAGGCCTACCTTCTACACCACTTCACAGCTGCCAGAGTAGCTAGCCACGTACAGCGCATGTGAGAGATTTTAATCGCGCTGTACAATACCTCCTTCTACACTAGCTGCTAGGTATAGAAGGAGGAATCGTCTTTCAAGAAACTGAGGCAGGGGTGCTTTGATTGAGCACAGGGATAACGCCCCCGGTGCTCCCAGAAGAGTAATCTGCATATGAAGGAAACTGGTTTAATTCAAAAATGGCTGCGAGAATAAAGGAATGACAGGTAGGCCTAGAATAGCTTTTCTAAAGGCTAAGTAATGATATCCAGATTTAAAAAAAAACAATCTAGGCAATGATAGACTCCCTTTAAATCAAACAGTCAAATATTGTAAACTGCTCACCAGCTTCATAAAACATCGCAGTTATATATACTAAAGCACCAATAGTAAAACACAAGTGTGAAAAAACGTGGCCTCATGACTGCCATCCCATACCCTTAGGCCGATAAGTGGCCTAAGGATATGGGATGTTACAGGGTGGCAGAGACTTCTGGCAAAACAAGACAGCAGAGCAGGACCACACTGGGCGACATCAGAGCAACAGGTACACCTCACCCTGGCCTAATAAAGGGATTTTAAAATTTGTTTCCCGACATACACTTTACTCGTTGTTCCATTTTAATCTGATAAATATGGTATTTCTTGCAATGCACTGTATAATATCGGCACCCCTATTGCAGTCTACATGCCTAGGCTGCAATAGAAGTGAAAGACTGACAGGCCAGGGAGGCAGCGCAAGGCTCCCGGCTGTCATAGTAACCTGACGCCGGCCCCCACTCAGCCTCATATATGTCACACGCAGCCAGCCGCCCGACAACTATGTGCAGCGAGCGGAGAGAGTGGCGGGGAGCGGGGCAAGGTGAGTCCAACTAAACTGGGGCCGATGTGGGGGGGGGGGGGGGAGGACAAGAAACTGGGGTCAGAGATGGGGGGGGGAGGACAAGAAACTGGGGTCAGAGATGGGGGGGACAAGAAACTGGGGGTAGAGATGGGGGGACAAAAAACTGGGGGCAGAGATGGGGGGACAAAAAACTGGGGGCAGAGATGGGGGGACAAGAAACCGGGGGGGGGGACGACGACAAGAAACCAGGGGGGGGGGGGGGGGACAAGAAACCGGGGGGGGGGGGGGGACAAGAAACCGGGGGGGGGGGGAAACTGGGGTCAGAAGAAGGTAGGACAAAAACCTGCGGGCAGATGAAGGTGGGGGGAAAAGAAACTGGGGTCAGATGATGGGAGGGGACAAGAAACGGGGCAGATGAAAGGGGGAAAAGAAACTGGGGCAGAGAAGGGGGGACAAAAAACTGGGGGATGAGATGGGGGGCCAAGAAACTGGGGGCAGATGAAGGGGGGAAAAGAAACTGGGGTCAGATGAAGGGGGGGGGACAAGAAACTGGGGAAAAAGATGGGACAAGAAACGGGGAAGATGAAGGGGGAAAAAAAATGGGGGCAGAGATGGGGGGACAAGAAACTGGGGCAGACATGGGGGGGAACAAGAAACTGGGTCAGATGAAGGTAGGACAAAAAACTGCGGGCAGATGATGGGAGGGGACAAGAAACTGGGGGCAGATGGGACAAGAAACGGGGCAGATGAAGGGGGGAAAAAAACTGGGGGCAGAGATGGGGGGACAAGAAACTGGAGGCAGACATGGGGGGACAAGAAACGGGTCAGATGAAGGGAGGACAAGAAACTGAGGGCAAATGAAGGGGGGGGACAAGAAACTGGGGTCAGATGAAGGGGGGCACAAGAAACTGGGGGCAGAGATGGGGGACAAGAAACTGGGGGAAGAGATGGGGGGACAAGAAACTGGGGGCAGATGAAGGGGGCACAAGAAATGGGGCAGAGATGGGGGGGGCAGGAAACTGGGGGCAGATGAAGGGGGGACAAGAAACTGGGGTCAGATGAAGGGGGCACAAGAAACTTGGGGCAGAGATGGGGAGACAAGAAACTGGGGGCAGATGAAGGGGGGGAAAGAAACTGGGGGCAGATGAAGGGGGCACAAGAAACTGGGGGCAGATGAAGGGGGGACAAGAAACTGGGGGCAGATGAAGGGGGTACAAGAAACTGGGGGCAGATGAAGGGGGGACAAGAAACTGGGGGCAGATGAAGGGGGGACAAGAAACTGGGGGCAGATGAAGGGGGGACAAGAAACAGGGGGCAGATGAATGGGGGGACAAGAAACTGGGGTCAGATGAATGGGGGAACAAGAAACTGGGAGCAGACATGGGAGGGACAAGAAACTGGGGACAGAGATGGGGGGACAAGAAACGGGGGTGACAAGAAACGGGGGGCAGAGATGGGGGACAAAAAACGGGGGGTAGAGATGGGTGGGACAAGAAACTGGGGTCAGATGAAGGGGGGACAAAAAACTGGGGGCACAAAAAAACTGCGGGCAGATGAAGGGGGGACAAGAAATTGGGGCGCATGAAACTGGGGGCAGAAGAAGGGGGGAGAAGACACTGGGGGCAAAGATGGGGGGACAAGAAACTGGGGGTAGAGATGGGGTGACAAGAAAATGGGGCAGAGATGGGGACAAGAAACTGGGGGGACAAACTGAGGGCAGAGATGGGGAACAAGAAACTGGGGGCAGATAAAGGGGGGGACAAGAAACTGGGGGCAGATGAAGGGGGGGACAAGAAACTGGGGGCAGATGAAGGGGGGGACAAGAAACTGGGGGCAGATGAAGGGGGGGACAAGAAACTGGGGGCAGATGAAGGGGGGGACAAGAAACTGGGGGCAGATGAAGGGGGGGACAAGAAACTGGGGGCACATGAAGGGAGAGCAAGAAACTGGGGCAGATGAAGGGGGAAAAGAAACTGGGGTCAGAGATGGGGGACAAGAAACTGGGGGCAGATGAAGGGGGGGACAAGAAACTGGGGGCAGAGATGAGGGGACAAGAAACTGGGGGCAGATGAAGGGGGGGACAAGAAACTGGGGGCACATGAAGGGGGGGAGAAACTGAGGCAGAGATAGGGGGACAAGAAACTGGGGACAGATGAATGGGGGTGACAAGAAGCTTGGGGCAGATGAAGGGGGGGACAAGAAACTGGGGGCAGATGAAGGGGGGGACAAGAAACTGCGGTAGAGATGGGGGGACAAAAAACTGGTGGCAGAGATGGGAGGATAAGAAACTGGGGCACAAGAAACTGGGGTAGAGATGGGGGGCACAAGAAACTGGGGACAGATGAAGGGTTGGTGACAAGAAACTGGGGGCAGATTAAGGGGGGGACAAGAAACTGGGGGCAGATTAAGGGGGGGACAAGAAACTGGGGGCAGATTAAGGGGGGGACAAGAAACTGGGGGCAGAGATGGGGGACAAGAAACTGGGGGAAGAGATGGGGGGACAAGAAACTGGGGGCAGATGAAGGGGGCACAAGAAATGGGGCAGAGATGGGGGGGGCAAGAAACTGGGGGCAGATGAAGGGGGGACAAGAAACTGGGGTCAGATGAAGGGGGCACAAGAAACTTGGGGCAGAGATGGGGAGACAAGAAACTGGGGGCAGATGAAGGGGGGGAAAGAAACTGGGGGCAGATGAAGGGGGGGAAAGAAACTGGGGGCAGATGAAGGGGGGACAAGAAACTGGGGGCAGATGAAGGGGGGGACAAGAAACAGGGGGCAGATGAATGGGGGGACAAGAAACTGGGGTCAGATGAATGGGGGAACAAGAAACTGGGAGCAGACATGGGAGGGACAAGAAACTGGGGACAGAGATGGGGGGACAAGAAACGGGGTGACAAGAAACGGGGGGCAGAGATGGGGGACAAAAAACGGGGGGCAGAGATGGGTGGGACAAGAAACTGGGGTCAGATGAAGGGGGGACAAAAAACTGGGGGCACAAAAAAACTGCGGGCAGATGAAGGGGGGACAAGAAATTGGGGCGCATGAAACTGGGGGCAGAAGAAGGGGGGAGAAGACACTGGGGGCAAAGATGGGGGGACAAGAAACTGGGGGTAGAGATGGGGTGACAAGAAAATGGGGCAGAGATGGGGACAAGAAACTGGGGGGACAAACTGAGGGCAGAGATGGGAAACAAGAAACTGGGGGCAGATGAAGGGGGGGACAAGAAACTGGGGGCATATGAAGGGGGGGACAAGAAACTGGGGGCACATGAAGGGAGAGCAAGAAACTGGGGCAGATGAAGGGGGAAAAGAAACTGGGGTCAGAGATGGGGGACAAGAAACTGGGGGCAGATGAAGGGGGGGACAAGAAACTGGGGGCAGAGATGAGGGGACAAGAAACTGGGGGCAGATGAAGGGGGGGACAAGAAACTGGGGGCACATGAAGGGGGGGAGAAACTGAGGCAGAGATAGGGGGACAAGAAACTGGGGACAGATGAATGGGGGTGACAAGAAGCTTGGGGCAGATGAAGGGGGGGACAAGAAACTCGGGGCAGATGAAGGGGGGGACAAGAAACTGGGGTAGAGATGGGGGGACAAAAAACTGGGGGCAGAGATGGGAGGATAAGAAACTGGGGGCACAAGAAACTGGGGTAGAGATGGGGGGCACAAGAAACTGGGGACAGATGAAGGGTTGGTGACAAGAAACTGGGGGCAGATGAAGGGGGGGACAAGAAACTGGGGGCAGATTAAGGGGGGGACAAGAAACTGGGGGCAGATTAAGGGGGGGACAAGAAACTGGGGGCAGAGATGGGGGGAACAAGAAACTGGGGGAAGATGAAGGGGAGATAAGAAACTGGGGGAAGATGAGGGGGGGCATGAAACTGGGAGCAGAGATGGGGGACAAGAAACTGGGGCAGAGACGGGGGAAAAAAAACTGGGGCAGAGATGGGGGGAACAAGAAACTGGGGGAAGATGAAGGGGAGATAAGAAACTGGGGGCACATGAAGGGGGGGACAAGAAACTGGGGGCAGAGATGGGAGGACAAGAAACTGGGGGCACATGAAGGGGGGACAATAAACTGGGGGCAGAGATGGGAGGGACAAGAAACTGGGGGAAGATGAAGGGGGGACAAGAAACTGGGGGAAGATGAAGGGGGGACAAGAAACTCGGGGCAGAGATGGGGGGACAAGAAACTGGGGGCAGATATGGGGGACAAGAAACGGGTCAGAGATGAAGGGACAATAAACTGGGGGCAGAGATGTGGGGACAAGAAACTGGGGGCACATGAAGGGGGGACAAGAAACTGGGGGGCAGAGATGGGAGAGACAAGAAACTGGGGGCAGATGAAGGGGGGGACAAGAAACTGGGGCAGAGAAGGGGGGACAAGAAACTGGGGGCAGATGTAGGGGGGGACAAGAAACTGGGGGCAGATGTAGGGGGGGGACAAGAAACTGGAGGCAGATCAAGGGGGGGACAAGAAACTGGGGGCACATGAAGGGGGGCCAAGAAACTGGGGGCAGAGAAAGGGAGGCCAAAAAACTGGAGGCAGAGATCGGGGGACAAGAAACTGGGGGCAGATGAAGGGGGGGACAAGAGACGGGGCAGAGATGAGAGATAAGAAACTGGGGGCAGATGAAGGGAGGAAACAAGAAACTGGGGGCAAAGATGTGGGGGACAAGAAACTGGGGTCAGATGATGGGAGGGGACAAGAAACTGGGGGCAGATGGGGGGGACAAGAAACGGGGCAGATGAAAGGGGGAAAAGAAACTGGGGCAGAGAAGGGGGGACAAGAAACTGGGGGCAGAGATGGGGGGACAAGAAACTGGTGGCAGAGATGGGGGGACAAGAAACTGGGGCAGAGATGGGGGGGACAAGAAACGGGTCAGATGAAGGGGGGAAAGAAACTGGGGCAGAGAAGGGGGGACAAGAAACTGGGGGCAGAGATGGGGGGACAAGAAACTGGTGGCAGAGATGGGGGACAAGAAACTGGGGGCAGAGATGGGGGGGACAAGAAACTGGGAGCAGATGAAGGGGGGACAAGAAACTGGGAGCAGATGAAGGGGGGACAAGAAACTGGGAGCAGATGAAGGGGGACAAGAAACGGGGGCAGAGATGGGGGGACAAGAAACTGGGAGCAGAAATGGGGGGACAAGAAACTGGAGGCAGAGATGGGGGTACAAGAAACTGGGAGCAGAGATGGGGGGACAAGAAACTGGGGGCAGAGATGGCGGGACAAGAAACTGGGGGCAGATGAAGGGGGGGACAAGAAACTGGGGCAGATGAAGGGGGGGACAAGAAACTGGGGGCAGAGATAGGGGGGACAAGAAACTGGGGGCAGATGTAGGGGGGGACAAGAAACTGGGGGCAGATGTAGGGGGGGACAAGAAACTGGGGGCAGATGTAGGGGGGGGACAAGAAACTGGGGGCAGATGTAGGGGGGGACAAGAAACTGGGGGCACATGAAGGGGGGGACAAGAAACTGGGGGCAGAGATGAGGAGACAAGAAACTGGGGGCAGAGATGAGGGGACAAGAAACTGGGGGCAGATGAAGGGGGGGGACAAGAAACTGGGGGCAGATGAAGGGGGGGACAAGAAACTGGGGGCAGAGATAGGGGGGACAAGAAACCGGGGGCAGATGTAGGGGGGGGGACAAGAAACTGGGGGCAGATGTAGAGGGGGACAAGAAACTGGGGGCAGATGTAGGGGGGGGACAAGACACTGGGGGCAGATGTAGGGGGGGACAAGAAACTGGGAGAAGAAATGGGGGGGACAAGAAACTGGGGGCACATGAAGGGGGGGACAAGAAACTGGGGGCAGAGATGAGGAGACAAGAAACTGGGGGCAGAGATGAGGGGACAAGAAACTGGGGGCAGATGAAGGGGGGGGACAAGAAACTGGGGGCACATGAAGGGGGGGAGAAACTGAGGCAGAGATAGGGGGACAAGAAACTGGGGACAGATGAATGGGGGTGACAAGAAGCTTGGGGCAGATGAAGGGGGGGACAAGAAACTGGGGGCAGATGAAGGGGGGGACAAGAAACTGGGGTAGAGATGGGGGGACAAAAAACTGGGGGAAGAGATGGGAGGATAAGAAACTGGGGGCACAAGAAACTGGGGTAGAGAAGGGGGGCACAAGAAACTGGGGACAGATGAAGGGTTGGTGACAAGAAACTGGGGGCAGATGAAGGGGGGGACAAGAAACTGGGGGCAGATTAAGGGGGGGACAAGAAACTGGGGGCAGATTAAGGGGGGGACAAGAAACTGGGGGCAGAGATGGGGGGAACAAGAAACTGGGGGAAGATGAAGGGGAGATAAGAAACTGGGGGAAGATGAGGGGGGGCATGAAACTGGGAGCAGAGATGGGGGACAAGAAACTGGGGCAGAGACGGGGGAAAAAAAACTGGGGCAGAGATGGGGGGAACAAGAAACTGGGGGAAGATGAAGGGGAGATAAGAAACAGGGGGCACATGAAGGGGGGGACAAGAAACTGGGGGCAGAGATGGGAGGACAAGAAACTGGGGCAGATGAAGGGGGGGACAAGAAACTGGGAGCAGATGAAGGGGGGACAAGAAACTGGGGCAGATGAAGGGGGGGACAAGAAACTGGGGCAGATGAAGGGGGGGACAAGAAACTGGGGGCAGAGATGGGGGATAAGATACTGGGGGCAGAGATGGGGGGACACGAAACTGGGGGAAAATGAAGGGGGGACAAGAAACTGGGGGCGACAAGAAACTGGGGGCAGAGATGGGGGGACAAGAAACTGGGAGAAGAAATGGGGGGGACAAGAAACTGGGAGCACATGAAGGGGGGACAAGAAACTGGGGGCGACAAGAAACTGGGGGCAGAGATGGGGGGACAAGAAACTGGGGGCAGATAAAGGGAGGGGACAAGAAACTGGGGGCAGATAAAGGGAGGGGACAAGAAACTGGGGGCAGAGATGGGGGGGACAAGAAACTGGGAGCAGATGAAGGGGGGACAAGAAACTGGGAGCAGATGAAGGGGGGACAAGAAACTGGGAGCAGATGAAGGGGGACAAGAAACGGGGGCAGAGATGGGGGGACAAGAAACTGGGAGCAGAAATGGGGGGACAAGAAACTGGAGGCAGAGATGGGGGTACAAGAAACTCGGAGCAGAGATGGGGGGACAAGAAACTGGGGACACATGAAGTGGGGGACAAGAAACTGGGGGCAGAGATGGTGGGACAAGAAACTGGGGGCAGATGAAGGGGGGGACAAGAAACTGGGGCAGATGAAGGGGGGGACAAGAAACTGGGGGCAGAGATAGGGGGGACAAGAAACTGGGGGCAGAGATAGAGGGGACAAGAAACCGGGGGCAGATGTAGGGGGGGGGACAAGAAACTGGGGGCAGATGTAGGGGGGGACAAGAAACTGGGGGCAGATGTAGGGGGGGACAAGAAACTGAGGGATGATGTAGGGGGGGACAAGAAACTGAGGGATGATGTAGGGGGGGGACAAGAAACTGAGGGCAGATGTAGGGGGGGGACAAGAAACTGGGGGCAGAGATGAGGGGATAATAAACTGGGGGCAGAGATGGGGGACAAGAGACTGGGGGCACAAGAAACTAGGGGCAGAGATGGGAGAGACAAGAAACTGGGGAAGATGAAGGGGGGACAAGAAACTGAGGGCAGATGTAGGGGGGGACAAGAAACTGGGGGCAGATGTAGGGGGGACAAGAAACTGGGAGAAGAAATGGGGGGACAAGAAACTGGGGGCACATGAAGGGAGGGGACAAGAAACTGGGGGCAGATGAAGGGAGGGGACAAGAAACTGGGGGCAGAGATGGGGGGGACAAGAAACTGGGGCAGAGATGGGGGGGACAAGAAACTGGGAGCAGATGAAGGGGGGACAAGAAACTGGGAGCAGATGAAGGGGGGACAAGAAACTGGGGGCAGATGAAGGGAGGGGACAAGAAACTGGGGGCAGATGAAGGGAGGGGACAAGAAACTGGGGGCAGAGATGGGGGGGACAAGAAACTGGGGGCAGAGATGGGGGGACAAGAAACTGGGAGCAGATGAAGGGGGGACAAGAAACTGGGAGCAGATGAAGGGGGGACAAGAAACTGGGAGCAGATGAAGGGGGGACAAGAAACGGGGCAGAGATGGGGGGACAAGAAACTGGGAGCAGAAATGGGGGGACAAGAAACTGGAGGCAGAGATGGGGGTACAAGAAACTGGGAGCAGAGATGGGGGGACAAGAAACTGGGGACACATGAAGTGGGGGGACAAGAAACTGGGAGCAGAGATGGGAAGACAAGAAACTGGGGACACATGAAGTGGGGGACAAGGAAGTGGGGGACAAGAAACTGGGGGCAGAGATGGCGGGACAAGAAACTGGGGACAGATGAAGGGGTGTGACAAGAAACTGGGGGCAGATGTAGGGGGGGACAAGAAACTGGGGGCAGATGTAGGGGGGGACAAGAAACTGGGAGAAGAAATGGGGGGGACAAGAAACTGGGGGCACATGAAGGGGGAGGACAAGAAACTGGGGGCAGAGATGGGGGGACAAGAAACTGGGGGCAGATGAAGGGAGGGGACAAGAAACTGGGGGCAGATGAAGGGAGGAGACAAGAAACTGGGGGCAGAGATGGGGGGGACAAGAAACTGGGGGCAGAGATGGGGGGGACAAGAAACTGGAGGCAGAGATGGGGGGGACAAGAAACTGGGGGCAGAGATGGGGGGACAAGAAACTGGGAGCAGATGAAGGGGGACAAGAAACTGGGAGCAGATGAAGGGGGGGACAAGAAACTGGGAGCAGATGAAGGGGGGGACAAGAAACGGGGGTAGAGATGGGGGGACAAGAAACTGGGAGCAGAAATGGGGGGACAAGAAACTGGAGGCAGAGATGGGGGTACAAGAAACTGGGAGCAGGGATGGGGGGACAAGAAACTGGGGACACATGAAGTGGGGGACAAGAAACTGGGGGCAGAGATGGCGGGACAAGAAACTGGGGGCAGATGGAGGGGGGGGGACAAGAAACTGGGGCAGATGAAGGGGGGGGACAAGAAACTGGGGGCAGAGATAGAGGGGACAAGAAACCGGGGGCAGAGATATGAGAGACAAGAAACTGGGGGTAGATGAAGGGGGGACAAGAAACTGGGGGCAGATGAAGGGGGGACAAGAAACTGGGGGCAGATGTAGGGGGGGGTGACAAGAAACTGGGGGCAGATGTAGGGGGGGACAAGAAACTGAGGGCAGATGTAGGGGGGACAAGAAACTGAGGGCAGATGTAGGGGGGGACAAGAAACTGGGGGCAGATGAAGGGGGGGACAAGAAATTAGGGGCAGAGATGGGGGACAAGATACTGGGGGCAGAGATGGGGGGACAAGAAACTGGGGGCAGATGAAGGGGGGGACAAGAAACGGGGCAGAGATGGGGGGATAAGAAACTGGGGGCAGATGAAGGGAGGGGACAAGAAACTGGGAGCAGAGATGGGGTGGACAAGAAACTGGGGGGACAAGAAACGGGGCAGAGATGGGGGGGACAAGAGACGGAGCAGATGAAGGGGGGACAAGAAACTGGGGCAGATGAAGGGGGGACAAGAAACTGGGGGCAGAGATGGGAGGACAAGAAACTGGGGGCACATGAAGGGGGGGACAAGAAACTGGGGGCAGAGATGGGAGTACAAGAAACTGGGGGCACATGAAGGGGGGGGGACAAGAAACTGGGGTAGAGATGGGGGGACAAGAAACTGGGAGCAGAGATGGGGAACAAGATACTGGGGGCAGAGATGGGGGGACACGAAACTGGGGGAAAATGAAGGGGGGGATAAGAAACTGGGGGCAGAGATGGGGGGACAAGAAATTGGGAGAAGAAATGGGGGGGACAAGAAACTGGGGGCAGAGATGGGGGACAAGATACTGGGGGCAGAGATGGGGGGACAAGAAACTGGGGGCAGATGAAGGGAGGGGACAAGAAACTGGGGGCAGAGATGGGGGGGACAAGAAACTGGGGGCAGAGATGGGGGGGACAAGAAACTGGGGGCAGATGAAGGGGGGACAAGAAACTGGGAGCAGATGAAGGGGGGACAAGAAACGGGGGCAGAGATGGGGGGACAAGAAACTGGGAGCAGAAATGGGGGGACAAGAAACTGGGGGCAGAGATGTGGGGGACATGAAGCTGGAAGCAGAGATGGGGGACATGAAGCTGGAAGCAGAGATGGGGGACAAGAAGCTGGGGGCAGATGAAGGGGGGACAAGAAACTGGGGGCAGATGAAGGGGGGGACAAGAAACTGGGGGCAGAGATAGAGGGGACAAGAAACCGGGGGCAGAGATAGAGGGGACAAGAAACCGGGGGCAGAGATATGAGAGACAAGAAACTGGGGGCAGATGAAGGGGGGGACAAGAAACTGGGGGCAGATGAAGGGGGGGACAAGAAACTGGGGGCAGATGAAGGGGGGGACAAGAAACTGGGGGCAGATGAAGGGGGGGACAAGAAACTGGGGGCAGATGAAGGGGGGGACAAGAAACTGGGGGCAGATTAAGGGGGAACAAGAAACTGGGGGCACATGAAGGGGGAAGCAAGCAACTAAGGGCAGATGAAGGGGGGGACAAGAAACTGGGGGCAGAGATGGGGGGACATGAAACTGGGAACAGAAATGGGGGGGGACAAGAAACTGGGGGCAGAAATGAGGGGACAAGAAACTGGGGGCAGAGATGAGGGGACAAGAAACTGGGGGCAGATGAAGGGGGGGGAGAAACTGAGGCAGAGATGGGGGGGAGAAACTGAGGCAGAGATGGGGGGGAGAAACTGAGGCAGAGATGGGGGGACGAGAAACTGGGGACAGATGAAGGGGTGTGACAAGAAACTGGGGGCAGATGAAGGGGGGGACAAGAAACTGGGGGCAGATGAAGGGGGGGGACAAGAAACGGGGCAGAGATGAGGGGACAAGAAACTGGGGGCAGATGAAGGGGGGGACAAGAAACTGGGGGCACATGAAGGGAGAGCAAGAAACTGGGGCAGATGAAGGGGGGGGACAAGAAACTGGGGGCAGATGAAGGGGGAACAAGAAACTGGGGGCACATGAAGGGGGAAGCAAGCAACTGAGGGCAGATGAAGGGGGGGACAAGAAACTGGGGGCAGAGATGGGAGGACAAGAAACTGGGGGCACATGAAGGGGGGACAAGAAACTGGGGGCAGAGATGAGGGGACAAGAAACTGAGGGCAGAGATGAGGGGACAAGAAACTGGGGGCACATGAAGGGGGGAGAAACTGAGGCAGAGATGGGGGGACAAGAAACTGGGGACAGATGAAGGGGGGGACAAGAAACGGGGCAGATGAAGGGGGGGACAAGAAACTAGGGGCAGAGATGAGGGGACAAGAAACTGGGGGCAGATGAAGGGGGACAAGAAACTGGGGGCACATGAAGGGGGGGGGGACAAGAAACGGGGCAGAGATGAGGGGACAATAAACTGGGGGCAGAGATGTGATGACAAGAAACAGGGGAAGATGAAGGGGGGGACAAGAAACTGGGGGCAGATGAAGGGGGGGACAAGAAACTGGGAGCAGAGATGGGGGACAAGATACTGGGGGCAGAGATGGGGGGGACACGAAACTGGGGGAAAATGAAGGGGGGACAAGAAACTGGGAGAAGAAATGGGGGGGACAAGAAACTGGGGGCACATGAAGGGGGAGGACAAGAAACTGGGGGCAGATGAAGGGAGGGGACAAGAAACTGGGGGCAGATGAAGGGAGGGGACAAGAAACTGGGGGCAGATGAAGGGAGGGGACAAGAAACTGGGGACAGATGAAGGGAGGGGACAAGAAACTGAGGGCAGAGATGGGGGGACAAGAAACTGGGGGCAGAGATGGGGGGGACAAGAAACTGGGAGCAGATGAAGGGGGGGACAAGAAACTGGGGGCACATGAAGGGAGAGCAAGAAACTGGGGCAGATGAAGGGGGGGGGACAAGAAACTGGGGGCACATGAAGGGGGAAGCAAGCAACTGAGGGCAGATGAAGGGGGAACAAGAAACTGGGGGCACATGAAGGGGGAAGCAAGCAACTGAGGGCAGATGAAGGGGGGGACAAGAAACTGGGGGCAGAGATGGGAGGACAAGAAACTGGGGGCACATGAAGGGGGGACAAGAAACTGGGGGCAGAGATTAGGGGACAAGAAACTGGGGGCAGAGATGAGGGGACAAGAAACTGGGGGCAGAGATGAGGGGACAAGAAACTGGGGGCACATGAAGGGGGGGAGAAACTGAGGCAGAGATGGGGGGACAAGAAACTGGGGACAGATGAAGGGGGGGACAAGAAACGGGGCAGATGAAGGGGGGGACAAGAAACTAGGGGCAGAGATGAGGGGACAAGAAACTGGGGGCAGATGAAGGGGGACAAGAAACTGGGGGCACATGAAGGGGGGGGACAAGAAACGGGGCAGAGATGAGGGGACAATAAACTGGGGGTAGAGATGTGATGACAAGAAACTGGGGGCACATGAAGGGGGGACAAGAAACTGGGGCAGATGAAGGGGGGGACAAGAAACTGGGAGCAGAGATGGGGGACAAGATACTGGGGGCAGAGATAGGGGGGACACGAAACTGGGGGAAAATGAAGGGGGGACAAGAAACTGGGAGAAGAAATGGGGGGGACAAGAAACTGGGGGCACATGAAGGGGGAGGACAAGAAACTGGGGGCAGATGAAGGGAGGGGACAAGAAACTGGGGGCAGATGAAGGGAGGGGACAAGAAACTGGGAGCAGATGAAGGGGGGACAAGAAACTGGGGACAGATGAAGGGAGGGGACAAGAAACTGAGGGCAGAGATGGGGGGACAAGAAACTGGGGGCAGAGATGGGGGGGGACAAGAAACTGGGAGCAGATGAAGGGGGGACAAGAAACGGAGCAGATGAAGGGGGGGACAAGAAACGGAGCAGATGAAGGGGGGGACAAGAAACTGGGAGCAGATGAAGGGGGGACAAGAAACTGGGAGCAGAAATGGGGGGACAAGAAACTGGAGGCAGAGATGGGGGTACAAGAAACTGGGAGCAGAGATGGGGGGACAAGAAACTGGGGACACATGAAGTGGGGGGACAAGAAACTGGGAGCAGAGATGGGAAGACAAGAAACTGGGGACACATGAAGTGGGGGACAAGAAACTGGGGGCAGAGATGGCGGGACAAGAAACTGGGGGCAGATGAAGGGGGGGGGGGACAAGAAACTGGGGGCAGAGATAGAGGGGACAAGAAACCGGGGGCAGAGATATGAGAGACAAGAAACTGGGGGTAGATGAAGGGGGGGACAAGAAACTGGGGGCAGATGAAGGGGGGACAAGAAACTGGGGGCAGATGTAGGGGGGGGACAAGAAACTGAGGGCAGATGTAGGGGGGGACAAGAAACTGGGGGCAGAGATGAGGGGATAATAAACTGGGGGCAGAGATGGGGGACAAGACTGGGGGCACAAGAAACTAGGGGCAGGGATGGGAGAGACAAGAAACTGGGGAAGATGAAGGGGGGACAAGAAACTGGGGGCAGATGAAGGGGGGACAAGAAACTGGGGGCAGATGTAGGGGGGGGGACAAGAAACTGGGGGCAGATGTAGGGGGGGACAAGAAACTGAGGGATGATGTAGGGGGGGACAAGAAACTGAGGGCAGATGTAGGGGGGGACAAGAAACTGGGGGCAGAGATGAGGGGATAATAAACTGGGGGCAGAGATGGGGGACAAGAGACTGGGGGCACAAGAAACTAGGGGCAGAGATGGGAGAGACAAGAAACTGGGGAAGATGAAGGGGGGACAAGAAACTGGGAGCAGAGATGGGGGGACAAGAAACTGGGGACAGATATGAGGGGACAATAAACTGGGGGCAGAGATGTGAGGAAAAGAAACTGGGGGCACATGAAGGGGGGACAAGAAACTGGGGACAGATGAAGGGGTGTGACAAGAAACTGGGGGCAGATGAAGGGGGGGACAAGAAACTGGGGGCAGATGAAGGGGGGACAAGAAACTGGGGGCAGAGATGGGGGGTCAAGAAACTGGGAGCAGAAATGGGGGGACAAGAAACTGGGAGCAGAAATGGGGGGACAAGAAACTGGAGGCACAGATGGGGGGACAAGAAACTGGGGGCACATGAAGGGGGAGGACAAGAAACTGGGGCAGAGATGGGGGGACAAGAAACTGGGGGCACATGAAGTGGGGGACAAGAAACTGGAGGCAGAGATGGGGGTACAAGAAACTGGGAGCAGAGATGGGGGGACAAGAAACTGGGGACACATGAAGTGGGGGGACAAGAAACTGGGGGCAGATGAAGGGGGGGACAAGAAACTGGGGGCAGATGTAGGGGGGGACAAGAAACTGGGGGCAGATGTAGGGGGGGGACAAGAAACTGAGGGATGATGTAGGGGGGGACAAGAAACTGAGGGATGATGTAGGGGGGACAAGAAACTGGGGGCAGAGATGAGGGGATAATAAACTGGGGGCAGAGATGGGGGACAAGAGACTGGGGGCACAAGAAACTAGGGGCAGAGATGGGAGAGACAAGAAACTGGGGAAGATGAAGGGGGGACAAGAAACTGGGAGCAGAGATGGGGGGATAAAAAACTGGGGACAGATATGGGGGGACAAGAAACTGGGGGCAGAGATGTGGGGACAAGAAACTGGGGGCACATGAAGGGGGGACAAGAAACTGGGGGCAGATGAAGGGGTGTGACAAGAAACTGGGGGCAGATGAAGGGGGGGACAAGAAACTGGGGGCACATGAAGTGGGGGACAAGAAACTGGGGGCAGAGATGGGGGACAAAAAACTGGGGGCAGATGAAGGGGGGGACAAGAAACGGGGCAGAGATGGGGGGACGAAACTGGGAGCAGATGAAGGGGGGGACAAGAAACTGGGGGCAGAGATGGGGGGTCAAGAAACTGGGAGCAGAAATGGGGGGGGACAAGAAACTGGGAGCAGAAATGGGGGGACAAGAAACTGGAGGCACAGATGGGGGGACAAGAAACTGGGGGCACATGAAGTGGGGGACAAGAAACTGGGGGCAGAGATGGGGGGACAAGAAACTGGGGGCAGAGATGGGGGGACAAGAAACTGGGGGCAGATGAAGGGGGGGGACAAGAAACTGGGGGCAGAGATGAGGGGATAATAAAGTGGGGGCAAAGATGGGGGACAAGAGACTGGGGGCAGATGAAGGGGGGGACAAGAAACTGGGGGCACAGATGGGGGATAAGAAACGGGGCAGAGATGGGGGGATAAGAAACTGGGGGCAGATGAAGGGAGGGGACAAGAAACTGGGGGCAGAGATGGGGGACAAAAAACTGGGGGCAGATGAAGTGGGGGACAAGAAACTGGGGGCAGAGATGGGGGGTCAAGAAACTGGGAGCAGAAATGGGGAGGGACAAGAAACTGGGGGCAGAGATGGGGGGACAAGAAACTGGGGGCACATGAAGGGGGAGGACAAGAAACTGGGGGCAGATGAAGGGGGGGACAAGAAACTGGGGGCAGATGAAGGGGGGGACAAGAAACTGGGGGCACATGAAGGGAGAGCAAGAAACTGGGGCAGATGAAGGGGGGAAAAGAAACTGGGGTCAGAGACGGGGGACAAGAAACTGGGGGCAGATGAAGGGGGGGACAAGAAACTGGGGGCAGAGATGAGGGGACAAGAAACTGGGGGCAGATGAAGGGGGGGACAAGAAACTGGGGGCACATGAAGGGGGGGAGAAACTGAGGCAGAGATAGGGGGACAAGAAACTGGGGACAGATGAATGGGGGTGACAAGAAGCTTGGGGCAGATGAAGGGGGGGACAAGAAACTGGGGGCAGATGAAGGGGGGGACAAGAAACTGGTGTAGAGATGGGGGGACAAAAAACTGGGGGCAGAGATGGGAGGATAAGAAACTGGGGGCACAAGAAACTGGGGTAGAGATGGGGGGCACAAGAAACTGGGGACAGATGAAGGGTTGGTGACAAGAAACTGGGGGCAGATGAAGGGGGGGACAAGAAACTGGGGGCAGATTAAGGGGGGGACAAGAAACTGGGGGCAGATTAAGGGGGGGACAAGAAACTGGGGGCAGAGATGGGGGGAACAAGAAACTGGGGGAAGATGAAGGGGAGATAAGAAACTGGGGGAAGATGAGGGGGGGCATGAAACTGGGAGCAGAGATGGGGGACAAGAAACTGGGGCAGAGATGGGGGGAACAAGAAACTGGGGGAAGATGAAGGGGAGATAAGAAACTGGGGGCACATGAAGGGGGGGACAAGAAACTGGGGGCAGAGATGGGAGGACAAGAAACTGGGGGCACATGAAGGGGGGACAATAAACTGGGGGCAGAGATGGGAGGGACAAGAAACTGGGGGAAGATGAAGGGGGGACAAGAAACTGGGGAAAGATGAAGGGGGGACAAGAAACTCGGGGCAGAGATGGGGGGACAAGAAACTGGGGGCAGATATGGGGGACAAGAAACGGGTCAGAGATGAAGGGACAATAAACTGGGGGCAGAGATGTGGGGACAAGAAACTGGGGGCACATGAAGGGGGGACAAGAAACTGGGGGGCAGAGATGGGAGAGACAAGAAACTGGGGGCAGATGAAGGGGGGGACAAGAAACTGGGGCAGAGAAGGGGGGACAAGAAACTGGGGGCAGAAGTAGGGGGGGACAAGAAACTGGGGGCAGATGTAGGGGGGGGACAAGAAACTGGAGGCAGATCAAGGGGGGACAAGAAACTGGGGGCACATGAAGGGGGGCCAAGAAACTGGGGGCAGAGAAAGGGAGGCCAAAAAACTGGAGGCAGAGATCGGGGGACAAGAAACTAGGGGCAGATGAAGGGGGGGGACAAGAGACGGGGCAGAGATGAGAGATAAGAAACTGGGGGCAGATGAAGGGAGGAGACAAGAAACTGGGGGCAAAGATGTGGGGGACAAGAAACTGGGGTCAGATGATGGGAGGGGACAAGAAACTGGGGGCAGATGGGGGGGACAAGAAACGGGGCAGATGAAAGGGGGAAAAGAAACTGGGGCAGAGAAGGGGGGACAAGAAACTGGGGGCAGAGATGGGGGGACAAGAAACTGGTGGCAGAGATGGGGGGACAAGAAACTGGGGCAGAGATGGGGGGGACAAGAAACGGGTCAGATGAAGGGGGGAAAGAAACTGGGGCAGAGAAGGGGGGACAAGAAACTGGGGGCAGAGATGGGGGGACAAGAAACTGGTGGCAGAGATGGGGGACAAGAAACTGGGGGCAGATGAAGGGGGGACAAGAAACTGGGGGCAGATGAAGGGGGGACAAGAAACTGGGGGCACATGAAGGGAGAGCAAGAAACTGGGGCAGATGAAGGGGGACAAGAAACTGGGGGCAGAGATGGGGGACAAGAAACTGGGGCAGATGAAGGGGGGACAAGAAACTAGTGGCAGATGAAGGGGGAACAAGAAACTGGGGGTACATGAAGGGGGAAGCAAGCAACTGAGGGCAGATGAAGGGGGGACACAAGAAACTGGGGGCAGAGATGGGAGGACAAGAAACTGGGGGCACATGAAGGGGGGATAAGAAACTGGGGGCAGAGATGAGGGGACAAGAAACTGGGGGCAGAGATGAGGGGACAAGAAACTGGGGGCACATGAAGGGGGGACAAGAAACTGGGAGCAGATGAAGGGGGGACAAGAAACTGGGGCAGATGAAGGGGGGGACAAGAAACTGGGGCAGATGAAGGGGGGGACAAGAAACTGGGGGCAGAGATGGGGGACAAGATACTGGGGGCAGAGATGGGGGGACACGAAACTGGGGGAAAATGAAGGGGGGACAAGAAACTGGGGGCGACAAGAAACTGGGGGCAGAGATGGGGGGACAAGAAACTGGGAGAAGAAATGGGGGGGACAAGAAACTGGGGGCACATGAAGGGGGGACAAGAAACTGGGGGCGACAAGAAACTGGGGGCAGAGATGGGGGGGACAAGAAACTGGGGGCAGATGAAGGGAGGGGACAAGAAACTGGGGGCAGATGAAGGGAGGGGACAAGAAACTGGGGGCAGAGATGGGGGGACAAGAAACTGGGGGCAGAGATGGGGGGGAGAAGAAACTGGGAGCAGATGAAGGGGGGACAAGAAACTGGGAGCAGATGAAGGGGGACAAGAAACGGGGGCAGAGATGGGGGGACAAGAAACTGGGAGCAGAAATGGGGGGACAAGAAACTGGAGGCAGAGATGGGGGTACAAGAAACTGGGAGCAGAGATGGGGGGACAAGAAACTGGGGACACATGAAGTGGGGGACAAGAAACTGGGGGCAGAGATGGCGGGACAAGAAACTGGGGGCAGATGAAGGGGGGGACAAGAAACTGGGGCAGATGAAGGGGGGGACAAGAAACTGGGGGCAGAGATAGGGGGGACAAGAAACTGGGGGCAGAGATAGGGGGGACAAGAAACTGGGGGCAGATGTAGGGGGGGGGGACAAGAAACTGGGGGCAGATGTAGGGGGGGAGAAGAAACTGGGGGCAGATGTAGGGGGGGGGACAAGAAACTGGGGGCAGATGTAGGGGGGGACAAGAAACTGGGGGCAGATGTAGGGGGGGGACAAGAAACTGGGGGCAGATGTAGGGGGGGACAAGAAACTGGGGGCACATGAAGGGGGGGACAAGAAACTGGGGGCAGATGTAGGGGGGGACAAGAAACTGGGGGCACATGAAGGGGGGGACAAGAAACTGGGGGCAGAGATGAGGAGACAAGAAACTGGGGGCAGAGATGAGGGGACAAGAAACTAGGGGCAGATGAAGGGGGGGGAGAAGAAACTGGGGGCAGATGAAGGGGGGGGACAAGAAACTGGGGGCAGAGATAGGGGGGACAAGAAACCGGGGGCAGATGTAGGGGGGGGGACAAGAAACTGGGGGCAGATGTAGAGGGGGACAAGACACTGGGGGCAGATGTAGGGGGGGACAAGACACTGGGGGCAGATGTAGGGGGGGACAAGAAACTGGGAGAAGAAATGGGGGGGACAAGAAACTGGGGGCACATGAAGGGGGGGACAAGAAACTGGGGGCAGAGATGAGGAGACAAGAAACTGGGGGCAGAGATGAGGGGACAAGAAACTGGGGGCAGATGAAGGGGGGGGACAAGAAACTGGGGGCACATGAAGGGGGGGAGAAACTGAGGCAGAGATAGGGGGACAAGAAACTGGGGACAGATGAATGGGGGTGACAAGAAGCTTGGGGCAGATGAAGGGGGGGACAAGAAACTGGGGGCAGATGACGGGGGGGACAAGAAACTGGGGTAGAGATGGGGGGACAAAAAACTGGGGGCAGAGATGGGAGGATAAGAAACTGGGGGCACAAGAAACTGGGGTAGAGATGGGGGGCACAAGAAACTGGGGACAGATGAAGGGTTGGTGACAAGAAACTGGGGGCAGATGAAGGGGGGGACAAGAAACTGGGGGCAGATTAAGGGGGGGACAAGAAACTGGGGGCAGATTAAGGGGGGGGACAAGAAACTGGGGGCAGAGATGGGGGGAACAAGAAACTGGGGGAAGATGAAGGGGAGATAAGAAACTGGGGGAAGATGAGGGGGGGCATGAAACTGGGAGCAGAGATGGGGGACAAGAAACTGGGGCAGAGACGGGGGAAAAAAAACTGGGGCAGAGATGGGGGGAACAAGAAACTGGGGGAAGATGAAGGGGAGATAAGAAACTGGGGGCACATGAAGGGGGGGATAAGAAACTGGGGGCAGAGATGGGAGGACAAGAAACTGGGGGCACATGAAGGGGGGACAATAAACTGGGGGCAGAGATGGGAGGGACAAGAAACTGGGGGAAGATGAAGGGGGGACAAGAAACTGGGGGAAGATGAAGGGGGGACAAGAAACTCGGGGCAGAGATGGGGGGACAAGAAACTGGGGGCAGATATGGGGGACAAGAAACGGGTCAGAGATGAAGGGACAATAAACTGGGGGCAGAGATGTGGGGACAAGAAACTGGGGGCACATGAAGGGGGGACAAGAAACTGGGGGGCAGAGATGGGAGAGACAAGAAACTGGGGGCAGATGAAGGGGGGGACAAGAAACTGGGGCAGAGAAGGGGGGACAAGAAACTGGGGGCAGATGTAGGGGGGGACAAGAAACTGGGGGCAGATGTAGGGGGGGACAAGAAACTGGAGGCAGATCAAGGGGGGACAAGAAACTGGGGGCACATGAAGGGGGGCCAAGAAACTGGGGGCAGAGAAAGGGAGGCCAAGAAACTGGAGGCAGAGATGGGGGGACAAGAAACTGGGGGCAGATGAAGGGGGGGACAAGAGACGGGGCAGAGATGAGAGATAAGAAACTGGGGGCAGATGAAGGGAGGAGACAAGAAACTGGGGGCAAAGATGTGGGGGACAAGAAACTGGGGTCAGATGATGGGAGGGGACAAGAAACTGGGGGCAGATGGGGGGGACAAGAAACGGGGCAGATGAAAGGGGGAAAAGAAACTGGGGCAGAGAAGGGGGGACAAGAAACTGGGGGCAGAGATGGGGGGACAAGAAACTGGTGGCAGAGATGGGGGGACAAGAAACTGGGGCAGAGATGGGGGGGACAAGAAACGGGTCAGATGAAGGGGGGAAAGAAACTGGGGCAGAGAAGGGGGGACAAGAAACTGGGGGCAGAGATGGGGGGACAAGAAACTGGTGGCAGAGATGGGGGACAAGAAACTGGGGGCAGATGAAGGGGGGGACAAGAAACTGGGGGCAGATGAAGGGGGGACAAGAAACTGGGGACACATGAAGGGAGAGCAAGAAACTGGGGCAGATGAAGGGGGACAAGAAACTGGGGGCAGAGATGGGGGACAAGAAACTGGGGCAGATGAAGGGGGGACAAGAAACTAGTGGCAGATGAAGGGGGAACAAGAAACTGGGGGTACATGAAGGGGGAAGCAAGCAACTGAGGGCAGATGAAGGGGGGGCAAGAAACTGGGGGCAGAGATGGGAGGACAAGAAACTGGGGGCACATGAAGGGGGGACAAGAAACTGGGGGCAGAGATGAGGGGACAAGAAACTGGGGGCAGAGATGAGGGGACAAGAAACTGGGGGCACATGAAGGGGGGACAAGAAACTGGGAGCAGATGAAGGGGGGACAAGAAACTGGGGCAGATGAAGGGGGGGACAAGAAACTGGGAGCAGATGAAGGGGGGACAAGAAACTGGGGCAGATGAAGGGGGGGACAAGAAACTGGGGGCAGAGATGGGGGACAAGATACTGGGGGCAGAGATGGGGGGACACGAAACTGGGGGAAAATGAAGGGGGGACAAGAAACTGGGGGCGACAAGAAACTGGGGGCAGAGATGGGGGGACAAGAAACTGGGAGAAGAAATGGGGGGGGACAAGAAACTGGGGGTACATGAAGGGGGGACAAGAAACTGGGGGCGACAAGAAACTGGGGGCAGAGATGGGGGGACAAGAAACTGGGGGCAGATAAAGGGAGGGGACAAGAAACTGGGGGCAGATGAAGGGAGGGGACAAGAAACTGGGGGCAGAGATGGGGGGGACAAGAAACTGGGAGCAGATGAAGGGGGGACAAGAAACTGGGAGCAGATGAAGGGGGGACAAGAAACTGGGAGCAGATGAAGGGGGACAAGAAACGGGGGCAGAGATGGGGGGACAAGAAACTGGGAGCAGAAATGGGGGGACAAGAAACTGGAGGCAGAGATGGGGGTATAAGAAACTCGGAGCAGAGATGGGGGGACAAGAAACTGGGGACACATGAAGTGGGGGACAAGAAACTGGGGGCAGAGATGGTGGGACAAGAAACTGGGGGCAGATGAAGGGGGGGACAAGAAACTGGGGCAGATGAAGGGGGGGACAAGAAACTGGGGGCAGAGATAGGGGGGACAAGAAACTGGGGGCAGAGATAGAGGGGACAAGAAACCGGGGGCAGATGTAGGGGGGGGGGACAAGAAACTGGGGGCAGATGTAGGGGGGGACAAGAAACTGGGGGCAGATGTAGGGGGGGACAAGAAACTGAGGGATGATGTAGGGGGGGACAAGAAACTGAGGGCAGATGTAGGGGGGGACAAGAAACTGGGGGCAGAGATGAGGGGATAATAAACTGGGGGCAGAGATGGGGGACAAGAGACTGGGGGCACAAGAAACTAGGGGCAGAGATGGGAGAGACAAGAAACTGGGGAAGATGAAGGGGGGACAAGAAACTGGGGGCAGATGTAGGGGGGGGGGACAAGAAACTGGGGGCAGATGTAGGGGGGGACAAGAAACTGGGAGAAGAAATGGGGGGGACAAGAAACTGGGGTCACATGAAGGGAGGGGACAAGAAACTGGGGGCAGATGAAGGGAGGGGACAAGAAACTGGGGGCAGAGATGGGGGGGACAAGAAACTGGGGGCAGAGATGGGGGGGACAAGAAACTGGGAGCAGATGAAGGGGGGACAAGAAACTGGGAGCAGATGAAGGGGGGACAAGAAACTGGGAGCAGATGAAGGGGGGACAAGAAACTGGGGGCAGATGAAGGGAGGGGACAAGAAACTGGGGGCAGATGAAGGGAGGGGACAAGAAACTGGGGGCAGAGATGGGGGGGACAAGAAACTGGGGGCAGAGATGGGGGGACAAGAAACTGGGAGCAGATGAAGGGGGGACAAGAAACTGGGAGCAGATGAAGGGGGGACAAGAAACTGGGAGCAGATGAAGGGGGGACAAGAAACGGGGGCAGAGATGGGGGGACAAGAAACTGGGAGCAGAAATGGGGGGACAAGAAACTGGAGGCAGAGATGGGGGTACAAGAAACTGGGAGCAGAGATGGGGGGACAAGAAACTGGGGACACATGAAGTGGGGGGACAAGAAACTGGGAGCAGAGATGGGAAGACAAGAAACTGGGGACACATGAAGTGGGGGACAAGAAACTGGGGGCAGAGATGGCGGGACAAGAAACTGGGGACAGATGAAGGGGTGTGACAAGAAACTGGGGGCAGATGTAGGGGGGGACAAGAAACTGGGGGCAGATGTAGGGGGGGACAAGAAACTGGGAGAAGAAATGGGGGGGACAAGAAACTGGGGGCACATGAAGGGGGAGGACAAGAAACTGGGGGCAGAGATGGGGGGACAAGAAACTGGGGGCAGATGAAGGGAGGGGACAAGAAACTGGGGGCAGATGAAGGGAGGAGACAAGAAACTGGGGGCAGAGATGGGGGGGACAAGAAACTGGGGGCAGAGATGGGGGGGACCAGAAACTGGGGGCAGAGATGGGGGGGACAAGAAACTGGGAGCAGATGAAGGGGGGACAAGAAACTGGGAGCAGATAAAGGGGGACAAGAAACTGGGAGCAGATGAAGGGGGGGAACAAGAAACTGGGAGCAGATGAAGGGGGGGACAAGAAACGGGGGCAGAGATGGGGGGACAAGAAACTGGGAGCAGAAATGGGGGGACAAGAAACTGGAGGCAGAGATGGGGGTACAAGAAACTGGGAGCAGGGATGGGGGGACAAGAAACTGGGGACACATGAAGTGGGGGACAAGAAACTGGGGGCAGAGATGGCGGGACAAGAAACTGGGGGCAGATGGAGGGGGGGGGACAAGAAACTGGGGCAGATGAAGGGGGGGGACAAGAAACCGGGGGCAGAGATAGAGGGGACAAGAAACCGGGGGCAGAGATATGAGAGACAAGAAACTGGGGGTAGATGAAGGGGGGACAAGAAACTGGGGGCAGATGAAGGGGGGACAAGAAACTGGGGGCAGATGTAGGGGGGGGGGACAAGAAACTGGGGGCAGATGTAGGGGGGGGGACAAGAAACTGAGGGATGATGTAGGGGGGGACAAGAAACTGAGGGCAGATGTAGGGGGGACAAGAAACTGAGGGCAGATGTAGGGGGGGACAAGAAACTGGGGGCAGATGAAGGGGGGGACAAGAAATTAGGGGCAGATGAAGGGGGGGGACAAGAAACTGGGGCAGATGAAGGGGGGGACAAGAAACTGGGAGCAGATGAAGGGGGGACAAGAAACTGGGGCAGATGAAGGGGGGGACAAGAAACTGGGGCAGATGAAGGGGGGGACAAGAAACTGGGGGCAGAGATGGGGGACAAGATACTGGGGGCAGAGATGGGGGGACACGAAACTGGGGGAAAATGAAGGGGGGACAAGAAACTGGGGGCGACAAGAAACTGGGGGCAGAGATGGGGGGACAAGAAACTGGGAGAAGAAATGGGGGGGACAAGAAACTGGGGGTACATGAAGGGGGGACAAGAAACTGGGGGCGACAAGAAACTGGGGGAAGAGATGGGGGGACAAGAAACTGGGGGCAGATAAAGGGAGGGGACAAGAAACTGGGGGCAGATGAAGGGAGGGGACAAGAAACTGGGGGCAGAGATGGGGGGGACAAGAAACTGGGAGCAGATGAAGGGGGGACAAGAAACTGGGAGCAGATGAAGGGGGGACAAGAAACTGGGAGCAGATGAAGGGGGACAAGAAACGGGGGCAGAGATGGGGGGACAAGAAACTGGGAGCAGAAATGGGGGGACAAGAAACTGGAGGCAGAGATGGGGGTACAAGAAACTCGGAGCAGAGATGGGGGGACAAGAAACTGGGGACACATGAAGTGGGGGACAAGAAACTGGGGGCAGAGATGGTGGGACAAGAAACTGGGGGCAGATGAAGGGGGGGACAAGAAACTGGGGCAGATGAAGGGGGGGACAAGAAACTGGGGGCAGAGATAGGGGGGACAAGAAACTGGGGGCAGAGATAGAGGGGACAAGAAACCGGGGGCAGATGTAGGGGGGGGGACAAGAAACTGGGGGCAGATGTAGGGGGGGACAAGAAACTGGGGGCAGATGTAGGGGGGGACAAGAAACTGAGGGATGATGTAGGGGGGGACAAGAAACTGAGGGCAGATGTAGGGGGGGACAAGAAACTGGGGGCAGAGATGAGGGGATAATAAACTGGGGGCAGAGATGGGGGACAAGAGACTGGGGGCACAAGAAACTAGGGGCAGAGATGGGAGAGACAAGAAACTGGGGAAGATGAAGGGGGGATAAGAAACTGGGGGCAGATGTAGGGGGGGGGACAAGAAACTGGGGGCAGATGTAGGGGGGGACAAGAAACTGGGAGAAGAAATGGGGGGGACAAGAAACTGGGGGCACATGAAGGGAGGGGACAAGAAACTGGGGGCAGATGAAGGGAGGGGACAAGAAACTGGGGGCAGAGATGGGGGGGACAAGAAACTGGGGGCAGAGATGGGGGGGACAAGAAACTGGGAGCAGATGAAGGGGGGACAAGAAACTGGGAGCAGATGAAGGGGGGACAAGAAACTGGGAGCAGATGAAGGGGGGACAAGAAACTGGGGGCAGATGAAGGGAGGGGACAAGAAACTGGGGGCAGATGAAGGGAGGGGACAAGAAACTGGGGGCAGAGATGGGGGGGACAAGAAACTGGGGCAGAGATGGGGGGACAAGAAACTGGGAGCAGATGAAGGGGGGACAAGAAACTGGGAGCAGATGAAGGGGGGACAAGAAACTGGGAGCAGATGAAGGGGGGACAAGAAACGGGGGCAGAGATGGGGGACAAGAAACTGGGAGCAGAAATGGGGGGACAAGAAACTGGAGGCAGAGATGGGGGTACAAGAAACTGGGAGCAGAGATGGGGGACAAGAAACTGGGGACACATGAAGTGGGGGGACAAGAAACTGGGAGCAGAGATGGGAAGACAAGAAACTGGGGACACATGAAGTGGGGGGACAAGGAAGTGGGGGACAAGAAACTGGGGGCAGAGATGGCGGGACAAGAAACTGGGGACAGATGAAGGGGTGTGACAAGAAACTGGGGGCAGATGTAGGGGGGGACAAGAAACTGGGGGCAGATGTAGGGGGGGGACAAGAAACTGGGAGAAGAAATGGGGGGGACAAGAAACTGGGGGCACATGAAGGGGGAGGACAAGAAACTGGGGGCAGAGATGGGGGGACAAGAAACTGGGGGCAGATGAAGGGAGGGGACAAGAAACTGGGAGCAGAGATGGGGACAAGATACTGGGGGCAGAGATAGGGGGGACACGAAACTGGGGGAAAATGAAGGGGGGACAAGAAACTGGGAGAGAAATGGGGGGGACAAGAAACTGGGGGCACATGAAGGGGGAGGACAAGAAACTGGGGGCAGATGAAGGGAGGGACAAGAAACTGGGGGCAGATGAAGGGAGGGGACAAGAAACTGGGAGCAGATGAAGGGGGGACAAGAAACTGGGGACAGATGAAGGGAGGGGACAAGAAACTGAGGGCAGAGATGGGGGGACAAGAAACTGGGGGCAGAGATGGGGGGGACAAGAAACTGGGAGCAGATGAAGGGGGGACAAGAAACGGAGCAGATGAAGGGGGGGACAAGAAACGGAGCAGATGAAGGGGGGGGACAAGAAACTGGGAGCAGATGAAGGGGGGACAAGAAACTGGGAGCAGAAATGGGGGGACAAGAAACTGAGGCAGAGATGGGGGTACAAGAAACTGGGAGCAGAGATGGGGGGACAAGAAACTGGGGACACATGAAGTGGGGGGACAAGAAACTGGGAGCAGAGATGGGAAGACAAGAAACTGGGGACACATGAAGTGGGGGACAAGAAACTGGGGGCAGAGATGGCGGGACAAGAAACTGGGGGCAGATGAAGGGGGGGGGGGGACAAGAAACTGGGGCAGAGATAGAGGGGACAAGAAACCGGGGGCAGAGATATGAGAGACAAGAAACTGGGGGTAGATGAAGGGGGGGACAAGAAACTGGGGGCAGATGAAGGGGGGACAAGAAACTGGGGGGCAGATGTAGGGGGGGGACAAGAAACTGAGGGCAGATGTAGGGGGGGACAAGAAACTGGGGGCAGAGATGAGGGGATAATAAACTGGGGCAGAGATGGGGGACAAGACTGGGGGCACAAGAAACTAGGGGCAGGGATGGGAGAGACAAGAAACTGGGGAAGATGAAGGGGGGAACAAGAAACTGGGGGCAGATGAAGGGGGGACAAGAAACTGGGGGCAGATGTAGGGGGGGGACAAGAAACTGGGGGCAGATGTAGGGGGGGACAAGAAACTGAGGGATGATGTAGGGGGGGGACAAGAAACTGAGGGCAGATGTAGGGGGGGACAAGAAACTGGGGGCAGAGATGAGGGGATAATAAACTGGGGGCAGAGATGGGGGACAAGAGACTGGGGGCACAAGAAACTAGGGGCAGAGATGGGAGAGACAAGAAACTGGGGAGATGAAGGGGGGACAAGAAACTGGGAGCAGAGATGGGGGACAAGAAACTGGGGACAGATATGAGGGGACAAATAAACTGGGGGCAGAGATGTGAGGAAAAGAAACTGGGGGCACATGAAGGGGGGACAAGAAACTGGGACAGATGAAGGGGTGTGACAAGAAACTGGGGGCAGATGAAGGGGGGGACAAGAAACTGGGGGCAGATGAAGGGGGGACAAGAAACTGGGGGCAGAGATGGGGGGTCAAGAAACTGGGAGCAGAAATGGGGGGACAAGAAACTGGGAGCAGAAATGGGGGGACAAGAAACTGGAGGCACAGATGGGGGGACAAGAAACTGGGGGCACATGAAGGGGGAGGACAAGAAACTGGGGCAGAGATGGAAGATGGGGGGACAAGAAACTGGGGGCACATGAAGTGGGGGACAAGAAACTGGAGGCAGAGATGGGGGTACAAGAAACTGGGAGCAGAGATGGGGGGACAAGAAACTGGGGACACATGAAGTGGGGGGACAAGAAACTGGGGGCAGATGAAGGGGGGGACAAGAAACTGGGGGCAGATGTAGGGGGGGACAAGAAACTGGGGGCAGATGTAGGGGGGGGACAAGAAACTGGGGGCAGATGTAGGGGGGGGACAAGAAACTGAGGGATGATGTAGGGGGGACAAGAAACTGAGGGATGATGTAGGGGGGACAAGAAACTGGAGGCAGAGATGAGGGGATAATAAACTGGGGGCAGAGATGGGGGACAAGAGACTGGGGGCACAAGAAACTAGGGGCAGAGATGGGAGAGACAAGAAACTGGGGAAGATGAAGGGGGGACAAGAAACTGGGAGCAGAGATGGGGGATAAAAAACTGGGGACAGATATGGGGGGACAAGAAACTGGGGGCAGAGATGTGGGGACAAGAAACTGGGGGCACATGAAGGGGGGACAAGAAACTGGGGGCAGATGAAGGGGTGTGACAAGAAACTGGGGGCAGATGAAGGGGGGGGACAAGAAACGGGGCAGAGATGGGGGGACGAAACTGGGAGCAGATGAAGGGGGGGACAAGAAACTGGGGGCAGAGATGGGGGGTCAAGAAACTGGGAGCAGAAATGGGGGGGGACAAGAAACTGGGAGCAGAAATGGGGGGACAAGAAACTGGAGGCACAGATGGGGGGACAAGAAACTGGGGGCACATGAAGTGGGGGACAAGAAACTGGGGGCAGAGATGGGGGGACAAGAAACTGGGGGCAGAGATGGGGGGACAAGAAACTGGGGGCAGATGAAGGGGGGGGACAAGAAACTGGGGGCAGAGATGAGGGGATAATAAAGTGGGGGCAAAGATGGGGGACAAGAGACTGGGGGCAGATGAAGGGGGGGACAAGAAACTGGGGGCACAGATGGGGGATAAGAAACGGGGCAGAGATGGGGGGATAAGAAACTGGGGGCAGATGAAGGGAGGGGACAAGAAACTGGGGGCAGAGATGGGGGACAAAAAACTGGGGGCAGATGAAGTGGGGGACAAGAAACTGGGGGGCAGAGATGGGGGGTCAAGAAACTGGGAGCAGAAATGGGGAGGGACAAGAAACTGGGGGCAGAGATGGGGGACAAGAAACTGGGGGCACATGAAGGGGGAGGACAAGAAACTGGGGGCAGATGAAGGGGGGGACAAGAAACTGGGGGCAGATGAAGGGGGGGACAAGAAACTGGGGGCACATGAAGGGAGAGCAAGAAACTGGGGCAGATGAAGGGGGGAAAAGAAACTGGGGTCAGAGATGGGGGACAAGAAACTGGGGGCAGATGAAGGGGGGGACAAGAAACTGGGGGCAGAGATGAGGGGACAAGAAACTGGGGGCAGATGAAGGGGGGGACAAGAAACTGGGGGCACATGAAGGGGGGGGAGAAACTGAGGCAGAGATAGGGGGACAAGAAACTGGGGACAGATGAATGGGGGTGACAAGAAGCTTGGGGCAGATGAAGGGGGGGACAAGAAACTGGGGGCAGATGAAGGGGGGGACAAGAAACTGGGGTAGAGATGGGGGGGACAAAAAACTGGGGGCAGAGATGGGAGGATAAGAAACTGGGGGCACAAGAAACTGGGGTAGAGATGGGGGGCACAAGAAACTGGGGACAGATGAAGGGTTGGTGACAAGAAACTGGGGGCAGATGAAGGGGGGGACAAGAAACTGGGGGCAGATTAAGGGGGGGACAAGAAACTGGGGGCAGATTAAGGGGGGGACAAGAAACTGGGGGCAGAGATGGGGGGAACAAGAAACTGGGGGAAGATGAAGGGGAGATAAGAAACTGGGGGAAGATGAGGGGGGGCATGAAACTGGGAGCAGAGATGGGGGACAAGAAACTGGGGCAGAGATGGGGGGAACAAGAAACTGGGGGAAGATGAAGGGGAGATAAGAAACTGGGGGCACATGAAGGGGGGGACAAGAAACTGGGGGCAGAGATGGGAGGACAAGAAACTGGGGGCACATGAAGGGGGGACAATAACTGGGGGCAGAGATGGGAGGGACAAGAAACTGGGGGAAGATGAAGGGGGGGACAAGAAACTGGGGGAAGATGAAGGGGGGACAAGAAACTCGGGCAGAGATGGGGGGACAAGAAACTGGGGGCAGATATGGGGGACAAGAAACGGGTCAGAGATGAAGGGACAATAAACTGGGGGCAGAGATGTGGGGACAAGAAACTGGGGTCAGATGATGGGAGGGGACAAGAAACTGGGGGCAGATGGGGGGGACAAGAAACGGGGCAGATGAAAGGGGGAAAAGAAACTGGGGCAGAGAAGGGGGGACAAGAAACTGGGGGCAGAGATGGGGGGACAAGAAACTGGTGGCAGAGATGGGGGGACAAGAAACTGGGGCAGAGATGGGGGGGACAAGAAACGGGTCAGATGAAGGGGGGAAAGAAACTGGGGCAGAGAAGGGGGGACAAGAAACTGGGGGCAGAGATGGGGGGGACAAGAAACTGGTGGCAGAGATGGGGGACAAGAAACTGGGGGCAGATGAAGGGGGGACAAGAAACTGGGGCAGATGAAGGGGGGGACAAGAAACTGGGGGCACATGAAGGGAGAGCAAGAAACTGGGGCAGATGAAGGGGGACAAGAAACTGGGGGCAGAGATGGGGGACAAGAAACTGGGGCAGATGAAGGGGGGACAAGAAACTAGTGGCAGATGAAGGGGGAACAAGAAACTGGGGGTACATGAAGGGGGGAAGCAAGCAACTGAGGGCAGATGAAGGGGGGACACAAGAAACTGGGGCAGAGATGGGAGGACAAGAAACTGGGGGCACATGAAGGGGGGATAAGAAACTGGGGGCAGAGATGAGGGGACAAGAAACTGGGGGCAGAGATGAGGGGACAAGAAACTGGGGGCACATGAAGGGGGGACAAGAAACTGGGAGCAGATGAAGGGGGGACAAGAAACTGGGGCAGATGAAGGGGGGGGACAAGAAACTGGGAGCAGATGAAGGGGGGACAAGAAACTGGGGCAGATGAAGGGGGGGGACAAGAAACTGGGGCAGATGAAGGGGGGGACAAGAAACTGGGGGCAGAGATGGGGGACAAGATACTGGGGGCAGAGATGGGGGGACACGAAACTGGGGGAAAATGAAGGGGGGACAAGAAACTGGGGGCGACAAGAAACTGGGGGCAGAGATGGGGGGACAAGAAACTGGGAGAAGAAATGGGGGGGACAAGAAACTGGGGGCACATGAAGGGGGGACAAGAAACTGGGGGCGACAAGAAACTGGGGGCAGAGATGGGGGGGACAAGAAACTGGGGGCAGATGAAGGGAGGGGACAAGAAACTGGGGGCAGATGAAGGGAGGGGACAAGAAACTGGGGGCAGAGATGGGGGACAAGAAACTGGGGCAGAGATGGGGGGGAGAAGAAACTGGGAGCAGATGAAGGGGGGACAAGAAACTGGGAGCAGATGAAGGGGGACAAGAAACGGGGGCAGAGATGGGGGGACAAGAAACTGGGAGCAGAAATGGGGGGACAAGAAACTGGAGGCAGAGATGGGGGTACAAGAAACTGGGAGCAGAGATGGGGGGACAAGAAACTGGGGACACATGAAGTGGGGGACAAGAAACTGGGGGCAGAGATGGCGGGACAAGAAACTGGGGGCAGATGAAGGGGGGGGACAAGAAACTGGGGCAGATGAAGGGGGGACAAGAAACTGGGGGCAGAGATAGGGGGGACAAGAAACTGGGGCAGAGATAGGGGGGACAAGAAACTGGGGGCAGATGTAGGGGGGGGGGACAAGAAACTGGGGGCAGATGTAGGGGGGGACAAGAAACTGGGGGCAGATGTAGGGGGGGGGGGGACAAGAAACTGGGGGCAGATGTAGGGGGGGACAAGAAACTGGGGGCAGATGTAGGGGGGGACAAGAAACTGGGGGCACATGAAGGGGGGGACAAGAAACTGGGGGCACATGAAGGGGGGGACAAGAAACTGGGGGCAGATGTAGGGGGGGACAAGAAACTGGGGGCACATGAAGGGGGGGGACAAGAAACTGGGGGCAGAGATGAGGAGACAAGAAACTGGGGGCAGAGATGAGGGGACAAGAAACTAGGGGCAGATGAAGGGGGGGGACAAGAAACTGGGGGCAGATGAAGGGGGGGGGACAAGAAACTGGGGGCAGAGATAGGGGGGACAAGAAACCGGGGGCAGATGTAGGGGGGGGACAAGAAACTGGGGGCAGATGTAGAGGGGGACAAGAAACTGGGGGCAGATGTAGGGGGGGGACAAGACACTGGGGGCAGATGTAGGGGGGGACAAGACACTGGGGGCAGATGTAGGGGGGGACAAGAAACTGGGAGAAGAAATGGGGGGGACAAGAAACTGGGGGCACATGAAGGGGGGGACAAGAAACTGGGGGCAGAGATGAGGAGACAAGAAACTGGGGGCAGAGATGAGGGGACAAGAAACTGGGGGCAGATGAAGGGGGGGGACAAGAAACTGGGGGCACATGAAGGGGGGGAGAAACTGAGGCAGAGATAGGGGGACAAGAAACTGGGGACAGATGAATGGGGGTGACAAGAAGCTTGGGGCAGATGAAGGGGGGGACAAGAAACTGGGGGCAGATGACGGGGGGGACAAGAAACTGGGGTAGAGATGGGGGGACAAAAAACTGGGGGCAGAGATGGGAGGATAAGAAACTGGGGGCACAAGAAACTGGGGTAGAGATGGGGGGCACAAGAAACTGGGGACAGATGAAGGGTTGGTGACAAGAAACTGGGGGCAGATGAAGGGGGGGACAAGAAACTGGGGGCAGATTAAGGGGGGGACAAGAAACTGGGGGCAGATTAAGGGGGGGGACAAGAAACTGGGGGCAGAGATGGGGGGAACAAGAAACTGGGGGGAAGATGAAGGGGAGATAAGAAACTGGGGGAAGATGAGGGGGGGCATGAAACTGGGAGCAGAGATGGGGGACAAGAAACTGGGGCAGAGACGGGGGGAAAAAAAACTGGGGCAGAGATGGGGGGAACAAGAAACTGGGGGAAGATGAAGGGGAGATAAGAAACTGGGGGCACATGAAGGGGGGGATAAGAAACTGGGGGCAGAGATGGGAGGACAAGAAACTGGGGGCACATGAAGGGGGGACAATAAACTGGGGGCAGAGATGGGAGGGACAAGAAACTGGGGGAAGATGAAGGGGGGACAAGAAACTGGGGGAAGATGAAGGGGGGGACAAGAAACTCGGGGCAGAGATGGGGGGACAAGAAACTGGGGGCAGATATGGGGGACAAGAAACGGGTCAGAGATGAAGGGACAATAAACTGGGGGCAGAGATGTGGGGACAAGAAACTGGGGGCACATGAAGGGGGGACAAGAAACTGGA